>NW_023425399.1:28740166-29432249 GCF_014108415.1 Molossus molossus
CACGAGCAGTACACAAAGATGGATCCTTAACCTAAAATCCTTTTCACCATTACTACCGGATATCCAAAGTGAGTTGCAATAACTTAGGTGACCTCAAGGGTTTAAGATAACATTTGTTTTGTTTTCTGAATTTCATTCAGGTACGTGAATCTACCATACTAAGATATGGTTTTATGAGAAACCATGGTTCCTAACTTGTTTTGAAGGGGGTGATGCTTAATATCATACTGATAACTCCCTGAAAAGATGTTATCTCCAAATTAAAGATTATGTCAAGGCTCATAAATAAGACTATGACTATATAAATGAACAAGTAACATGGTGTTAACTTATCTAAAGACACTTTGTAAGAAGACCATTTTGGCAGCATAACTAGAAAATAAAACTGAAAATATGAAGCCTGGTTATGAACCTACAAAGAGCTGACTTGTTTAGTCTTCAAACATGAAGGCCAGGCAAATACATAAACATGCTTGGGGCAAAATAAATTTGAAATAATTGTTTTTAACTTCAATTTATTTCGAAAGCTTAGAGATAATTTAACATGCATAGTATATATGATATTTGATTTTTATAACCACAAATAAAGCACACTAACAGAACAATATAATAGTAAGAACATAACCTGAGAGTCTGGTGACCTGGGATCTAGCCCTAGGTCTATACTAAGCAGGTGCATGAAAAGTACATTACCTAAATGAGTTTGTACTCAATTTCTTGTGGGGCTTTTGACTTTTTTCTCTGATATTTTTAACCATATTTATTTACCATACCTGTCACATTTTTACTGAGCCAATGCAAAATTAGAAAAGTAAGGACAATAGTAAATAGTGTTGAGATTACCAGATATCAAATTTGTAGCAAGATCCTCCTTTATACTGAAATTGCATTTGGCCTTTTTTTGGCTTTAAATTTTCTTTGTAATTCAATTATAGTGATGGTAAAGCGAGTGAATAAAGGAGTGTGTGCGTTTAACTTATTTGGCTAAGCAAATGTCAAACCTTTCACAAACAATTTTTTTTAAAACTGTTTTTTTTAAACACATGTCTAGGAATTATGAGACTTCTGAGAACCAAATGATTTCAGAATTCTGAAACAAAAAGAATGACTTTACTTAGCTGGCTTTCATAAACATCTGAAAAATTATTCAAATCATATTTTAAATGCACTAGGACAGTGTCCATTTTAGAAGGTCTCTCATAGCATCCTTTTCGTAGGGTGAATAACTGTGATACACTGAAATGACCTATTTTTGCCTAAGAAATCTACTATGGGTGACATCACCAAGAAAAGACAATGAAGATGGAGAAGAGTAGCAGTTAGGAAATGAAGGCAGCAGAATAAAAAGGAGACTCAGCATAGCTAAGAAGATTGTCTGGTGTCCATGTAAGCTTGTCTGATACCATCAAACAGATTTATGTACAAACTGTGTCTAGTTTTTAAATTTTCATGCTAGTTTTTGTTATACTTTTTCAGAGTAAACTCTTTAAATCAGTGTTTCATTGTAAGTAACCAGGGTTCTTACTTTCTTTGGAGAATCTCCAAAAGCTAAGGAATAGTTAAAATATTGTAAAAACGGCCCTGGCCAGTTTGGCTCAGCGGTTAGAGCGTCGGCCTGCGGTCCTGAGAGACCCGGGTTCGGTTCCCGCTAAGGGCACGTACTTCGGTTGCAGTTTGTCCCTGGCCCTGGTTGGTCGTGCGGGTGGCAGCCACTCGATGTGTCCCTTCACGTCGATGTTTCTCTCTCTCTCTCCCTTCCTCTCTCTCCTTCCCACTCTATCTGTACAAAAAATGGAAAAATATCCTTGGGTGAGGATAAAAAAATAAAAAATAAAAAATAAAAAAAAATATTGTAAAAACGGCCCAGCTGGTGTGGCTCAGTGGATTTGAGCATCATTCCATGGACTGAGAGGTCCTGGTTCAATTCTGGGTGAGGGTACATGCCTGGGTTGCAGGCTCAATCCCCAGTAGGAGGCGTGCAGGAGGCAGCTGATCAATGTTTCTAACTCTCCCTGACGCTCTCTTTAAAAAAAATCAATATAAACATATTTTTTAAAAATATATTGTAAAAATGCCTCTTACTGTTATATCTCCCACCCACCCCTTTTTCCGTGCCCTCTTCTTCCTGTTTATATAAAGAAATATATGAATTTCCTATTTTTACCAAATTAACCAATTAAGTTGGGACTTTTTAGTCATTTGAGCAGATAAGTTACTCTTTTTTTAAAAAGGTAGCATAGGTATACCACATAAGAATGTATCTTCTCTAAAAAACATCAATGATGACAAGTTTATATTAATATTGCCTCTGACACAACCTTTTTAGTGCCCATTTAAGAGAATAAAACTAATATTCAGATATAACAAAATTAATGAGACAGCCTTGTCCTAGTTTTCCTAAGGAACTTACCATCTTAAGAGAAGGAAATGGCTGATTTTCAGATAAAGAATTTTCTTCCTCAACCAAAGATTCTGAAAAATTTAAATTATAAAAACTCAGTAGATAAAATACGATTTTATCACTAAATCTTTTCCTAAATGCTCAGGGCGAAAAAAGACATGCTAAAGTAACTATGAAATCCTTTCACATATAGCTTTTGAAAGTTCCTGCATTTATTATTTTTAACCATTAAAACCTAGACTTTGAAATAAGCATCCTTTTTAAAGACTAGTTTGCAACATGTAATAATAGAAACACCATAGTCTGTGGCACCAACAGTGATTATTTTCTTATAAAAATTGCAATATTACTTTTGCCCTAGCCAGTGTGGCTCAGTGGTCAGTGTCGATCTGTGCACCAAAGGGTCATGGGTTCGATTCCTGGCACATACTTGGGTTGCAGGTTTGATCTCAGACCCTAGTCAGGGCATGTACAGAGGGCAACCAATTGATAAGTCTTTCTCACATCGATGTTTCTCTCTCCCTTTCTCTCTCTCACCCTCTTCCCTGCTCCCTTCCACTCTCTCTAAAAATTAGTGGAAAAAATACCCTTGGGTGAGGATTAACAACAAAAGTTGTAATACTACTTTTTAAAAACAGTAGTCACAAGAGCGATTTGTTATTTCTTCACGGAATTAAGAGCTATGTCATCTTGCTAAGACTATTTGAAATATCAAAACCAGCTTAGAAGCTAGAAATTAAGAGAATTTATAGCTATTAATGTGCTTTGTTTACCATTACGTTTAATCCAAAATAGATTTCACCTTGAGACACCGAAGAATTTTTTCCAAAGGAGAAAAAAATTTAATATCAAGCTTTTCTTTTCTTAAAAACAAAAAAGCCCATATATTACAAATTCAAAGAAAATCATGTAAAATTTTTTGGTTGAATTAAAGGTGAAATTCTTTTTACTATGAACAGTTATAAAATATCTATAAGCTGCCTGGCTGGCACGGCTCAGTGGTCGAGTGTCGACCCATGCACTAGGAGGCCGCTGGTTTGATTCCCGGTCAGAGCACATGCCCAGGTTGTGAGTCTGATCCCCAGTGGGGGGCATACAGAAGGTGACCAATTGATGTTTCTCTCTCACTGATGTCTCTCTCTCTCTCTCTAAAATCAATTAAAGAAATTATTTAAAAAATAAATATCTATAAGCCTATTAAGTCATATAAGTGCTCTGGGGATAATCTTTGGAGTCTTTAAGCCCTTTATATTTCTTCATACAGGTATCCCAACTATCCTGTTATTACAACTGCAGACAAACATCTAATGAGTACCTATTATATGCAAAATACTGTAAATGCTGTGGAATACATAAAAACATTTTACCCCACCCTTGCGATATTTACATTCTAGTTAAAGAGACAGGACATATACAAAAATAAAGGGTTAAAAAAAGGGTACACTAAGCTTCAAATGAATGGCGTAGACTATTAAGTTCCACAGGAGTAGAAAGTAAAGTGGAATTACAAAGGGATTTCGTAGGCAGGACAAGCTTTGAGGAACCCGAGGCACAGACAGTTAAGTAAACTGCCCAAAGTCACAACTGATAAATATTAGACAGAGCTGGATTCAAACTCCTGGCTCTGGAGCCAGATTCTATGCTTGATATATTCTCTACTTTGTAAAGTGAAAAATGTTGGAAACATTGAAAGGTACAAAATTATAAAGAACTCTGATCTCAAGCTAAGAAAGCTCATAAAAGTTTAAAAAAAAAAGGTTACTATACACATGATCTATGTGCATTTGAAGAATAATATACGTAAAGCTTTCATGTTTATAAAATTACATTTGGACAGCCCAGAATTTTATTCATTAAAGTGATCAAGAGTGTGTTAAAATGGATAAGGAACTACTGTTTGTATGCTAACTATAAAAGTAAAACAGTGTTTCCATATTTGTACATACCTTTTAGATCTTTAGATTTTAGTGCAGTCACATGAGTGAGCTAGAAACACACACACAAAATGCAATCATTAAAAAAAGCCTTAGTTTATGAAGATATGTAGTTTATGAAGAACTGTAACTTAAAGAACTAGCAAGTTAGAGAAAACTATAAAATGTATAACTATAAATTTAATAAGCACTGACCACTGTATATATTTTATATATTCATACATACACATAAGATCATAATCAAATACCCATACCCAAGTAGAAAAGAAGAATATAAAAATTTTTAAGTTAGCCCAGCTGGTGTGGCTCAGTGGATTGAGCGTCGTCCCATGGACTGAGAGGTCCTGGTTCGATTCCCAGTCAGGGCACATGGCAAGTTTTGAGTTTGATACCCAGTACGGGGTGTGCAGGAGGTAGTTGATTGATGTTACTCTCTCTCCATTCCTCTCTCTAAAAATAAATAAATAAATAAATAAAAACTCTTAAGTTAGGAAACTGTTTATACTCAACCAACCATTTATTTAGGTATCTAATGGGAATAGAAAGGGGGATTATATAAGATTACATGGTATAACAAAATATAGAAAGATCTTAGATAGTAACATCAACAATAGCATAAAAGGCCAATTATAAAATAGTGGGTTCTATGAAGAAGGGCTAAAGCAGACCATAGGCAATCTAA
Organism: Molossus molossus; assembly: GCF_014108415.1. Taxonomy (NCBI): domain Eukaryota; kingdom Metazoa; phylum Chordata; class Mammalia; order Chiroptera; family Molossidae; genus Molossus; species Molossus molossus. The sequence goes on from NW_023425399.1 coordinate 28,745,184, forward strand.
GATTATGGATGAGAAGGGCTGGCCCCAATGGCCTGCAAAGACTTTAACCTAGCACCTTCGTGTATGCAAAAACCAATGGGGTCCATGAAAACAGAAGATAGATGCATTAGCACAAACCCATTCTTGCTAATAGAACAGAAAACCAAAGCATACACTCTATGCATGCTAACTATATCATCTCCATGTACAAAGAGAATATTACCATACACAGACAGGTACCAACAGTCTTAAAACTAAAAGATAATTTACATTTTATGCTATTATTACTACCTTTAACAACTGGAGTTGGTCAAATGTTAGTTCCTTTACAGGAATTTCAAATAATTCGACTGGATCAGACTCAAATTTCTAAATAGAAAATAAAGAGAAAAAACAGGCCCCCAATTATTACTGAATGTTTACCCTAGACAGGACGAATATCTTAATTTACTGAAAGTTGAGAACAATGACTAGGAAGTCAGCATAAAAGAACAATGTAAGAATTAATTTCTGTCAATACATTTCTAATCTTTTCTAAACCATTTAAACTCAAGTTTGGTTAAAAATAGCCACAGAAACCAACTGTTATTAAAAATGTCTGATTAGTGCTCGGCTGGTGTCGCTCACTGGTTGAGCATTGACCCATGCACCAAGAGGCTGCTAGTTTAATTCCTGGTCAGAGCACATGCCCAGATTGTGGGCCAAATCCCTAAGGGGGAATGCAGTAGGCGGCCAATCGATGTTCTCTCTCATCAATGTTTCTCTCTCTCTCTTCCTCTCCATTCCTCTCTCTAAAATCAATAAAGAAAAAAAAATTTAAATGTCTGATTAGTAAGCAGTAATACTTAATAGGAACTCTAATCTATTATAAACATTTTCCCCATGAGCAAATCTGTTTTAATGCCATATCAAATGTCACACTGTTTAGTCACCTCTATCTTAATAAAATGAGTGAAGGTACCACCAATAAAACATCAATCCAACAAATACAGGGCTGGGCAAAAGTAGGATTACAGTTGCAATACAAATAAATAATATAACAATAAATACTAAAAGAATAAATTATTTCACGTACTTACAACTATAAACCTACTTTTGCACACCCCTGTATACTAAAATGTATTACTTTTATACTCATTCAATATACATATGGTATGAGTCTCTATACACATAGTTTTTCTGGTAGAATATATAAGAAACTTTAAAAGTAAGGGAGTGCAGCCAAGGGAAAAAAAATGATATTCATTTCATAATCTTATGAATTATTGGTTTTATTGGAAAATATAAGCTTAAAGACTAAAATATATATATATATATTTATAATTCATTACTTTCATTTCCCCAATCAACTCATCCAGATTCAACTTAAGAGCAAGATGAAGAAGAAAATTACAGCCCTAGCCAGTTTGGCTCAGAGGTTAGAGCGTCAGCCTGCGGTCCGGAGAGACTTGGGTTTGGTTCCTGCTAAGGGCATGTACCCCGGTTGCAGTTTGTCCCCGGCCCTGGTTGGGTCGTGCAGGTGGCAACCACTAGATGTGTCCCTTTCACATCAATGTTTCTCTCTCTCTCTTCCTCTCTCTCCCTCCCGCTCTATCTGAACAAAGAATGGAAAAATGTCCTCTGGTGAGGATTAAAAAAAAAAAGAAAATTACAAATATATATTTAAAGAAGAAAAACAAAAAGAATTAAAAAAAGAGCAAGACAAAGTCTGGTGATAAAGATGAACCAATAATATTCTTCAATTAACTCTAACTGATTTTTAGAAATTAGAACTAGATTTATTAACGTCCATTTTGGTTAGTAAGATCCTTTATCACTCCCTCCGTTCCTTCTCATTTCACTCTGCATTAATGTTTCCCCACAGCAAAAACAACCCGTTCCAATTCTATTAAGTTATTTTACTTCTTTCGTCTAACAGGTGCATCTCCTTCCCTCCCTCTCCTTATATTGTTTCACAGAAACAGAAGTAATAGTAATCCAAACCCATATGACCAGTTAGAATGCACTAGCAGGCAGAGCCAGGTGCCTTGTCATCTACTTATACAACATGCAGTGTCTGGTGCAGTGTTATACATGTTAGCAAACTAGCTTTAACTTCCAACCAACTCAGTGAAAATAATACCTAATTCAGTTTTAAATACTTTTTTTGCCTTTATTGATTTTTAGAGAGAGGAAGGGAGAGGGAGAGAGAGATACAAACATTGATGAGAAAGAACATCGACTGGCCACCTCCAGCACGCCCCCACTGGGGATCTGGCCCACAACCTAGGCATGTGTCCTGACTGGGAATCGAACCTGTGACCTCTTGGTGCATGGGTCAACGCTCAACCAGTGAGCCACACTGGCCAGGTCCTAATACAGTTTTAAAGAAAATGCCAAATAAACCTTAGCAGTGTAAGTCCCTGAGAAATCACTTCATTCATTTGTATACTTAAGTGTAGGCACTATATAATTACAATTTTTAAGAAATTATATGCATTTTCAAATCTCCTCTATCATGCCCTCTTCCCCACTCTCACTGTCTCCACTTCAGTTCTGGCTTACCTTACTTTACCTTTGGCCTGCATTACTGTTCCCCTGGCCTCTACTCTCTGTCCTCTTCAATTTCCCTTACATCAGGCATCAAATTATTCATTTGGAGGTTTAGTTCTGAACATTTCCCTTCTTGGCTCAAAAGTCTTCCATATCTCCGTATCTTCCATAGCTCCTGAGTCTAAACCCCTTCACAGAGGCCCTCCACTATCTGGCTCCAAAGCACTTCCAATTTCCTTATTCACTGTGGCCCTTCCCACTTTAGCCAAATCATACTAGCCTATTAATTTGAGAAAAATCCTGAAGCAGAAATAGAAGGGAGCCTAGAAAACACTCTAATAGCTTCCTCTCCTGCCTCAATACAGAGACCGTGGCAGGCTGATAAAGAAACCACCTAGATTCCTAATGCCACAACCCTTTAATACAGTTCCTCATGTTGTGGTGACCCCCAACCATAAAATTATTTTCATGGCTACTCCATAACTGTAATTTTGCTACTGTTATGTCTTAGGCGACCCCTGTGAAAGGGTCATTCGACCCCCAAAGGGGTCACGACCCACAGGATGAGAACCACTGACCTAGAATAATCTTTTGTTAGACAATATGAAAAAGTCAGTTTAACAATACAGAGATCCTACTCTAGGACATTAACGTTCCTGTCTCTAGCCCGGCCTGTATGACTCTGGCTGAACGTCAACCCATGCACCAAGAGGCCACCGGTTTGATTCCCAGTCAGGGCACATGCCCAGGCTGTGGGCCAACTTCCCAGTTGGGGGCATGCAGGAGCCGGCCAATCGATGTTCTCTCTCATCGAAGCTTGTATCTCCCTCTCTCCCTCTCCCTTCTTTTCTCTTTAAAAAAAAAAAAAACTAAAAAAAACAACAACAAAAAACATTCTTGTCTCTCAGTGCTGTAGGAGCTTGAGAAAGACAAGGATTGGCAGTAACTCAGCAAGAAAATGAATTGGCCAACTCTATTTAATAAATACCTATCTATCTATCTTATAAATGAAAGAATTTCAACATACCTTTTTCATAGTCAAACAACAGGTGAGGTCATGATACACCACAGGTATAAAATCTTTTGAAAGATGTACATCAAATTCTACAAAGGCTGCACCCTGACAGAAATAAAGGAAACAAGTATTGAAAAAATATTATCTGGCTCACAATACATATAAATCAACAAGGACATAAGAAATTTATTGTTCATTATAAAAATCACAGACCTGTACATTAAAACAAACTGCCTCATGAATTATTTAATGCTACACTTCAAGCTTTATCCTAAAAAGTAATTTCTCCTCTTAAAGCTATTATAAGTTATTTTCCTTTTTCAATAGCACAGCATTTTTTTCCTGGCAAAAAATTGGCACTGATCCACTTGAACATGCCCTGGGGCCCCTCTGTGGTAGGGGACAGCCTTCACAAGTGTGTCACCTCTGCTACTGCTATTTGCAGAAATGGACCTTAACAGGAGCTTGGAACACAAGGCTACCTTATACCTTGTTGCCCCTGCAGACCTTAGCTGGACAGCTACATTTTAAAGATGAAGTGAAAAAAAGAACAAGCTGCAGTCTCTTCGCTCTGCTCCTTGCTACATTTGAGCACAACATTACAGGTCTTTCTTAGCAAAACCTCTGTAATCAGATTAAAGAGGAAACTTCAACTGCTGCTGAATAGACAGAGAAAGCAGAAATGGGCAACAAGAATGATGCAAATGGCAAATGTCCTGATAGAAGCCTAAACAGGAAGACATAAATCAGAGTTAAGGATGTATGTTTTAAAGTTAGATCTATGCCCTGGCTGGTTTAGCTCGGGTTGAGCATCAGCCCACGGACCAAAGAATTGTGGGTTTGATTCTGGTCAAGGGTACGTACCTTGGTTGTGGTTTGGTCCCTGGCCCTGGCCCTAGTTGGGGTTGTGCAGGAGCCAACCAATTGATGCCCCACCCCCATCTGAAGATAAATGGAAAAATATCCTAAGGTGAGGGTTAAAAAAAAAGTCAGATCCATGAATTAATCCAAGTAAAGGCCGAGAACAGGCCCAACCACTGTGGCTCAGTTGGTTGAGCTTTGTCCCATGCACCAAGAGGTCGCCAGTTCCATTCTCAGTCAGGGCACATGCCCAGGTTTCAGGGCTCGATCCCCAGTAGGGGGCATGCAGGAGGCAGCTGATCAATGTTTCTCTCTCTCTCTAAATATCAATAAAAATATATTAAAAAAAAAAAGAAGAAAGGGCTAAGAATATAACCTGGCATACAAATTTGTGTGTTCACTGCAAGAAAGCCAGCTGGGATCAAAGGAAACAAGGTCTGAGAATTCTGTCATGTTGCTATGGCCCACAGAAGTACTGAATAAGAATGGGTGGATATGTTTCCAAATCCTTCCTCAACTGCGAGTAAACATGGAAAACAGACTTGAACCAAAGAAGCAAAGTTCCTTGATGACTTCTGAAGCAGGAAATAAGCTTAGTTCCTTCTATTCCTATAAACAAGACAATAACACAAAACATTTCTACTGAAGAAAAAAAACCACTACACCTCCAAATAGTTGTAATTATTAAGCATATTAAATTATAACTTTCTACTTTAAATGTTTAATTTGACACGATAATTTTACTAAGATAAAATTTGATCCCAAAATTCATGTGTGAGTTTAGGAAATAAGGCAATAACAGACCAAAACCTCTTCAAAGATATGTCTTTATCTTTTATTTATTTTTAAGCTTTTTTTAAAAATATAAAGTTGAAAGGCCCTGGCTGGTTTGGCTCAGCGATTAGAGTGTTGGACCTCGGACCAAAGAGTCTCGGGTTTGATTCCGGTCAAGGGCACATCCGTACCTCAGTTGCAGTTCATCCCCAGCCCTGGATGGGTCTTGCGAGAGGCAGCCAGTTGATGTGGTTCTATCACATCGATGTTTCTCTCTGTCTCTCTCTCCCACTCTATCTAATAATAAATAGAAAAATATCCTTGGGTGAGGAATAAAAAAATAAAATAAAAATAAAGTTGAAAGTATTACAGATGTCCCCCATTTTTTCCCTGCTGACTCCCTCCTTCCCACTCCCATCCCCCTTCTTCCTTCCCCAGTATAATGTCCCTGTCGACTGGTTGTGCATATATGCATATTAGTTCTTTGGTTTATCTCTTCCCACCTCTCCCACCCTTCATACCTCTGAGGTTTGTCAGTCTGTTCCCTACTTCCATGATTCTGGATCTCTTTTGGTCGACAGCTTATTGTGTTCATTATGTTCCACAAATAAGTGAGATCATGTGGAACTTGTCTTTTTCTGACTGGCTTATTTCACTTAGCATAATACTCTCCAGGTCCCTCCATGTCATCTCAAAGGGTAAGAGATCTCTTTCTTACAGCTGCATAGTATTCCATTGTGTAAATGTATCATATCTTTTTTATCCATTCATCTACTGTCGGTCACTTTGGCTGTTTCCAGACATTTGCTATTCTATATAGCACTACTATGAACATAGTGGTGCACATACTCTTCCTGATTGGTGTTTCAGGCTTCTTAGGATATAGTCCAAGAAGTGAGATCACTGGGTCAAACATCAATTCCATTTTTAATTTTTTGAGGAAACACCGTATTGTTTTCCATAGTGGCTACACCAGTCTGCATTCCCACCAGCAGTGTACTAGAGTCCCCTTTTCTCCACACCCTCGCCAGCTTTTGTGTTTGAGGATTTGCTGATGGCTGCCATTGTGGCAGGTGTGAGGTTAATAGCTCATAGTTGTTTTAATTTGCATCTCTCTGATGATTAGAGATGTTGAGCATTTTTTCATGTCTCCTGGCCATCTGTATGTCCTGTTTGGAGAAGCGTCTATTCAGGTCCTCTGCCCATTTTTTAATTGGATTGTTTGTCTTCCTTTAGTTGAGTTGCATGAGTACTCTTATATATTTTGGACATTAACCCCTTGTCTAATGTATCGTTGGCAAATATGTTCTCCCAGAGTGGGTTCCCTTCTCATTTTGATACTGGTTTCTTTTGCCATGCAAAAGCTTCTTATTCCATTTATTAATTTTTTCCTTTTGTTTCTCTTGCCCTAGGTGATGTAGCAGTGAAAATTCCACTACATATGATGTCTGAGACTTTTCTGCCTACATTTTCTTCTAGGATTTTTATCGTTTCACAGGTTACATTTAAGTCTTTTATCCATTTTGTGTTTATTCTCGTGTATGGTGTAAGGTGGTGGCCTAGTTTCATGTTTTTGTATATAGATGTCCAATTTTCCCAGCAACATTTATTGAAGAGATTGTCTTTTCTCTATTGTATGCTCTTGTCACCTTTGTCAAATATTAACTGTGCATACTGTCTTGGGTCGATATCTGGGTTCTCTGTTCTGTTCCACTGATCTATATGTCTGTTCTTGTGCCAGCACCAGGCTGTTTTGATTATGATGACTTTGTAGTATAACTTGATATGTGGTATTGTGATCCCTCCTACTTTGTTTTTCTTTTTCAAAATTGTTGTGGCTATTTGGGGTCTTTTATGGTTCCATATAAGCTTTTAGAGTATTTGTTCTAGATATGTGCAATATGCCATTGGTACTTTAATGGGGATTGCATTGAATCTGTACACTGCTTTGGGTAGTATAGCCATTTTAATGATGTTGATTTTTCTGATCGATGAACATGGTATATGTTTCCTTTTTTTTTTTTATCCTCATCTGAGGACACTTTTTGCATTTATCTTCAGATAGAGCAGGAGGGAAGAGGGAGGAAGAGAGATAAAGAGAAAGAAACATCGATGTGAGAGAGACACATTGAGTGGTTGCTACCCACACAACCCCAACCGGGGCTGGAGACAAACTGTAACCAAGGTATGTGCCCTTAGTGGGAACTGAACCCAGGCCTCTGGGGTACGCAGGCTGACATTCTAACCACTGAGCCAAACTGGTCAGGGCTGTTTCCACTTTTTATATCTTCCTCTATTTCTTTTTTCAATGTCCTGTAGTTTTCTGAGAATACATCTTTTACCTCCTTGGTTAAATTTATTTCTAGGTATTTTGTTGTTGTTGTTGCAATGGTAAAGGGGACTGTTTTTTGTTGTTGTTGTTTCCCTTTCTGAGTGTTCATTATTGGTGTATAAGAATGCCATTGATTTCTGGATATTAATTTTGTATCCTGCTACTTTGCCAGATTCACTTATTAAATCTAATAGATTTTGGATGGAGTCTTTAGGGTTTTCTATGTACAATATCATGTCATCAGCGAATAATGAGTTTCACTTCATCCTTTTTGATTTGGATCCCTTTTATTTTTTATTTTTTTCTAATTGCTGTGGCTAAGACTTCCAGTACTATGGTAAATAAGAGTGGGGAAAGTGGGCTCCCTATCTTGTTCCTGTTCTTAAGGGAAATGCTTTAAGTTTTTGCCCAATTAGTATGGTATTGGTTATAGGGTTTTCATATATGGCCTTTATTGTATTGAGATATGATCCCTCTATTCCTGCACTGCTGAGCATTTTTTTCAGAAATGGGTGCTGGATTTTGTCAAATGCTTTTTCAGTATCTATTGAAATGATCATATAGTTTTTTTTTTCTTTCATTTTGTTTATATGGTCAAAGATAGTTTTTAACAGTAAAACAAAGCACCCATTAGTAACTAAATAACATAAGACATTCTAAAATGTGATCCATATGAGTTACAAAGAGTTTCATAGGAATATGAAAGGAAAAGGTTTAATGAAATCCTCTCTCAAACACCACAAACCCTGCCAAGTTCTTTAACAGGGATCTTTCATGTGTATGTGCACTGAACAGGGATGGAAACCACAACCTTGGCGTATTGGGATGATGCTCTAACCAACTGAGCTACCTGGCCAAAGCTAATTCCATTGCTTTCATCTCAATCTGCACCATGAATCTAAATACAAATGTCTAGAGATACTGACTTCATCTTCACTTAGAAATCTGTTCAGAAGAAGCACAAATATTCCTCTTTTTAACCTACTAATGCAGACTAGAAAAGACTCCCCAGACCTACATTTATTTACTTTTCAACCTTTTGACCAACAGTGCAGTTGTTTGAAGAAAGAAAGGTTCACTTACATGACTAGCAGCATTTCTTAAAGAAGCAATAGTATTTTCTTGAACTTTAGCAAGCCTAAAAAAATACAAATACAGTTATATACTATAGAGAAGTTAAAGAAAATAAACGTAATAAAGAAGCCAGCTATATTCTCAACAATGGAAATAGTACTTATTCTCTATTTTGAGTCTAATTTTGCAATTCCCCAAAATAAGACTGTGACTATCACTTGGTTGGTGTGTGCATTTATTCCATAAAGTATTAAGTATTTACAAGCTGAATATAGATATAGCCTATGCCAACACAACCTCCCAAGTGAGGTGACCAATTAAGGAAAAGAATCTTTGCAATGGCAAGAAGTAGTAGAGAAACAGAAACTTGCTCTTTGCTGAACCTCAGATGACTTAATACTAGCAGACTGAGGGAATGGGAAAGGCTGACACATCAATAGGGTGGAAGCATGGAAACTATATTGAGAATAGGTGAGGAAACTGAGATCCAGAAAGAGTAACATGCCAAAAGTCAGACACACTGATGTCATCAGGCTGACTCTTTTGGTATTAAGCTTTTCTTGCTAGCCTTCTAGCTTGTCTTTTTTTAAAAACAAATTTTAATAAAGTACACTTGGCAAACAATATTATATTAGTTTAAGTGTACAACACAGTGATTACATTTATATACCTTGTGATATGATCACCACAATAAGTCTAATAATCGTTTGTCACCATGCAAAGTTATTATGATACTGACTATATTCCCTGTGCTGCATACTACATCCCCAAGGCTTATTTATTTTTTGGTTTTTTTTTTTGGTTAATCCTCACCCAATATTTTTTTAGGGAGAGTGGAAGGGAGGGAGGGGGTCAGAGAGACAGAAACATCAATGTAAGAGAGAGACAACAATTGGTTGTCTCCTACATGCACCTCAACCACAGCCAGGGATCAAACCTGCAACCCAGGTACGTGAACTTGATTGGGAATCGAACACATGACCCTTCAGTGCTCGGGCCAACACTCTAAACACGAGCACACCAGCAAGGGCAAGGCTTATTTATTTTATAACTGAAGTTTGTACCTCTTATCCCCCTTCACCTTTCTCACTCATTCCCCCATTCTCCTCCCCTCTGGGGGCTGGCTTTCTAATCATCAATTCAGTAGAATATTAAAAAATACTAACCAGAATCTTAGAAGATAGTCTCTAATTAATTTGAATTGGGAACCCCAATTACCAAATTAAATTTAAATTCTGGGGTAAAAATAAAAGATCATTTCCGCTTTTGTCAGTCAAACCAATTTAACATTATCATGTTTGAGCTATCAAATGCTAATACTGCTCAAATATTTAACCTACTTAGCAGTTGTTGTAGAATTCCCTGCACCTCGATGTCCAACGTCCAATGGTGTTCTTGGCTTCCAATACTTGGAAAATGAAGATCTCATGTCACAACTGTATCCTGGTAATGGCTTAATAATTATATAGTCGACTTTTGCAGAGAAAAAAAGGGGGGGGGGGGATGAAAATAAAAACAATTAAAAAGGCCATGATGAGTTCAAGTACATTTAAATACCAAACTAGCTTTACCAATCTCTATGAAATAGGGGGAAAAAAATCAACAAGTCAAAACTGATTCTGAGTAAAGCTTCCAGATAATTCAATAGATATATCCTATTGTTATTTTATTTGTTAATATTCTGAAACAAATAATTAATTTAATCTTCGCCATTTTCAAAAGCCCAATTTGCAACTAATAAAAATTTTAACTTAACCGTTGCTTTTTTGTAAAGGGCCACCCTGCTTTTCCAGCTTACCTCGCACTTTGCCTATTGTTTTTCTGGAATTTCTGCTCATGATAGGCAGAGTAAGGATTCCAGCACTTTTCCCACTCTCGTCAATGGTGGATGATAAGAGGCATGCTGTACCCACATGTCCAGGAAGAGCATCACCCTGAACTACATGTTCACCAAGATCTTCCTAAAAAAAAAAAAAAATGAGGTTTAGAATAATCCAAATTCTTCTTTTATTCCAAATGTTTTTACCGATTTTTTTTTTTTAGAGAAAGAGGAAGGGAGAGGGAGAGAGAGAGAGAGAAGCATCAATTGGCTGTCTCCTGCACACCCCACCGGCTGGGGATCGAGCCCACAACCCAGGCATATGCCCCGACCAGGAATTGAACGGGGATCTCTCAGTCCATGGGACGATGCTCAATCCACTGAGCCATACCAGCAGGGCTAGAATAATCCAAATTCTTATATTTTAATATTTTCCATTTAAAGATCAAAAAACTCTATGAAGGAAGATCAATAAGAAATACAATCAAATTTATATCCACGTAATTTAGAGAGCATTTTTTGTAGTAAACTACATTTTTTACATATAATATTTTAAGACTTTATATGTTACTTTACTAATCATAACTGTGCACTTCTGATAGTCTAATATGTATTAGGTGAATTTAAAGCACTAACTAAAAGTTACTGAGTACTTTTATATTCAAAGACTAAGATATACCTGTAGTGAGCTTTCAATGTAAATATTTTCTAAAAAAGCACCCACAAAGATGACAAAGGGATGGTAACTCCCCAGAAAATCGAGCACTTTGAGATTACAATGATTGTTTATCAGCCTAGTTTGTAAATAAAATAGTATTTCTAAAACTACTAACCAAATGAAAGGGAAGTTAGGTTGTTCAAGAGATTATTATAACGTAGGTCTTTTATTTATTTGTTTGTTTGTTAATCCTCACCTGAGGATATTTTTTTCCATTGATTTTTAGAAAGAATGGAAGGGAGGAAGGGAGCGGGAGAGAGAGAGAGAGAAACACAGATGTGAGATACATTGATTGGTTGCCTCACAGGGATTGAACCTGCAACCCAGGTACATGCCCTTGACTAGGAATCAAACTCGAGACCCTTTGGTTCATGGGTCAATGCTCAAACCCCTGAGCAACACCAGCCAGGGCTCATAATTTATTTATTAATTTTAGAGTGAGAGGAAAGGAAAAGAGAGAGATGAAGAGGAAGGGAGAGGGAGAGAATCAAGGGGGTGGGGAGAGAGAGGGAGAGGGAGAGGGAGGGAGAGAGAGAGAGAGAGAGAGAGAGAGATTGAGAGAAAGAAACATCAACTTATTGTTCACTTATTTATGCAGTCACTGGTTGACTCTTGTATGGGCCCTGACCCGGGACCTAAATTGCAACCTTGGCATATTGGGATGATGCGCTAACCAACTGAGTACTGGCCAGGGCTAAAAGGTAGGTCCTTAAAGAACTAGAAAACATTCAACAAAAGCTTCATATTTTTATAATAAAATCCCACAGATCTTACTACTTAGGTAAGATCTAGTTATAGTTCGGTTTTTTTAAAAATATATTTTACTGATTTTTTTTTTAGAGAGAGGAAATGAGAGAGAGAAACATTGATCAGCTGCCTCCTACCCGCCCCCTACTTGGGATGGAGCCTGAAACCCAGGCATGTGCCCTGACCGGGAATCTAACCAGGACCTCTAAGGTCATGGGGGTGATGCTCAATACTCTAAGCCACACCGGCAAATAAAGTATTTTTATATTTTTGAAAAAAAAAATACTATGAATTCCATCCAATGTAAGGTAGCTAAAAAGCCACTCACAACAGCTTTGTCTAAAGGACTCATCAAATTAACTCAAAGATTATAATTTTAATTATATGCAATAAATGCTACTCAGTGGGTTTAAATCCATTCTGAATTTTGCCATTTTCAAGAAACTGTGGCTAGTTGCTTATGTTGGGCAATACATATTCCCTACTGTCAAAGATTTAAACTTTAAAAAAAGTGAAAATGGAAGTCCCAAAGATCAAGAGTTTAAGGAAAGTGATACACTTAACTACTGAGCCAGGCATAATAGAGCAAGGACCTCAGGGGAGGCCCCGGTATCACGTGTGGGAAGCATCTGAGCAGCCAGTGAGCTAGAAAGCTCTAGTGTAAGTGGCACAAGTAGCTCTGGAGAGTTGACAGCACAGATTCTGAACAACCTGGCACAATTTTTTTAGCAATTCTTTTTTTATTACATATTTACAATATCAAGTAAAGTTGCAAAAATGAGTCCATTGTTACAATGAATTCTTATAATAAAATGCCTCAATAAACCAGACTTCGGTCATGAAGAGGACTCAATCATCATGCCAGTTACATCAGATTGCCCACCAACAATTATACATACAGCCTGCCTATCCCTCAATTTATCCTTACAGGCTTGTTTTGATATAATTCATTTATATTTAGAACAGACACAGACATCAAGACATCTGGTCTTGATTTGAAACCAATTCTGCTGAAGTTCTCTTAATTATGTTCTTAATAGTACTTGAGTCTGTCAATTCTAAAGTAGTTGTTTTTTTATCCTCACTTGAGGACATTTTTCCATTTTTTTGTTCAGATAGAGTGGGAGGGAGAGAGAGGAAGAGAGAGAGAGAAACATCGATGTGAAAGGGACACATCAAGTGGTTGCCACCCACACAACCAACCAGGGCTGGGGACAAACTGCAACCTAGACACACGCCCTTAGCGGGAACCGAACCCGGGTCTCTCTGGACTGCAGGCTGACGCTCTAACCGCTGAGCCAAATTGGCCAGGGCAATTCTGAAGTTTTTTAAGCCTGCGAAAATGTATAGATGATTAAACATCTAAAATGCTGTATAAATCATGGGTTTACACAAATTAGACTACAATACAAATCAAAACAAGTAGCCCTGGCTGGTTTGGCTCAGTAGAGCATCGGCCTGTGGACCAAAGGGTATCAGGTTCTATTCTGGTCAAGGACATGTATCTGGGTTACAGGTTCAATCCCTGGCCCCAGTCTAGGTCATGTGGGAAGCAACCAACTGATATGTCTCTCTCACATCAATGTTTCTCTCTCCCTCTCCCCCTCACTCCCTTCCACTCTATCTAAATAATCAATGGAAAAATATTCTCGGGTAAGGATTAATAACAACAATGAAAGTAAAAATAAGTTCATGCCTGCATTCTTTCTCAAGGCCTTCAAGTTAAAGAATTACTCACCTCAAAAAAATCAAATATTAGTTCCAGGTTATCTGGTTCCATTGTCTGTATGCTATACTCTGTCCAACGATCAGGCTGTAAGGCATACCCACACTCCGGCTGTGAATGCTTGCACTTGAACTCGTTGTCACTTATTAAGGATATCTCCAGGCTATTGGACATTTTGTGAAGAACAGTGGGAGACACCCTATCATCATCATCTTCCTCCAGACCCTCTAGTGTCAGCTTTACCCTAAACAAAATTTAAAAAATAATGAAATGCAAAAAGTGCAACAGAATGAAAACTCATACATACAAATGCTACCTAAATGCTAAAAGTATAGACATGCTACCTGAATATGTGAAATCTTCAAATAACAAAGGCAATAACAAGGCGGGGCAAAAGTAGGTTTGCAGTTGTGAGTATGCAAAACAAAGTTTATTCTTGTATTATTATTTACTAATTATTGTTATTTTCCATATAAACAGCTCTAAACCTACTTTTGCCCCACTCTGTATATTATACAAGGACTACACATCCTATAGGTTAAGGTATTAGCAATATTTTATAAAATACTCATGTTCTAATCTACATATATTTCTGTAAAGGATTAAAATGAGAAAACATTCTATGCCTAAGGTTGTTTTAATTAATTCTTTGGGTTTTTAAAAATGGATCTAAAAAGGCATTTTTACTATTACTTCATTTATAACTGGCTATCATAATTTCTTTTGAGAAGTTTCACAAATGCATGTATATAAAACAAGCACGAAATTGAACTATACTGTGTTAGTGTGCATTAAAAGACTTAGAGTTAGAGGCTGTAAACTAAAAAATTTCCCTTCTTATTCTACCTACCACAGTGAGTTGAGGTACTTTGTGAAAAGTACGTTAAAGAAAAACATTGTATTAAGTATATATATATATCTTTTTGTGTATGTATTTATATACATGTACTTTTTCAAACAAAACAAATGAACAAGAAAATAAACTAAGAGTCTAAAACTCATAAAGGCCTCACAGCAATGAAAACAAATACCAATTACCCAAGCCATAGGGTCAGAGACTAGTTTGCTCCCAATGAAAGGCAATTACTTACACAGAGCACTTGTAATGCCAAAAAGTATTCAATTCTAGAATATTTCTTGCACCAACTGAAATGCACTTTAACAATGTTAATACTATTAATGTAGGAAGCAATGTTAGTGTATAGAGCAGTGATTTTCACCCTATTTCATCTCATGGCACACATAAACTAAATAAAATTTTGTGGCACACCAAAAAATATATTTTTTGCCTATCTGAAAAAAAAAAAATAGGTATAATTTTGATTCATTCATACCAGACGGCTATTACTGTGATGGTTGTCATTTTTTTATTTGACAATCTAAGGGAAAAGAGGTAGTGCCTGCCCCTGACTAAATATTCAGGTGCTGCATGTTTTAAAAATCCTTGTGGCAACCAGTTAAAAATCGCTGGTACAGAGTAACAGCTGAGCTACAAAAACTTTTCATTCCAGATTTAAATGGGATCTGACTGATAACACAAATAATGCCCGGTCCTCCTGCCTCCAACCACTGCTGAGACTTGTCTCATAATCACATAATTCTGAGGTCTCCCAGAAGAGACATCTATCAAGATTATTCAACTACTAATACTGTTCTGTAATCATACTATAGCAATTCAATAATGCAAACAAAATTATCATCTCTTCTCATAAACCAAGCTCTTAGGAATAGTTCTAGATAAGTGACTCTGTTGGTGAACCTGAAGGAGAAACATTCTCTACAGGACATCAGAAGAGACCACAAATGAACAGGCAAGAAAGGCATGGAAGATAAAAAGGCTGTTTTGCCAACAACAATGTGCATTTACATCCCCCACCCCCCAAAAAAAACAAGATAAAGAGAATTCATGTTTAAAGGAATCTATGAAAGAATTTGTTAAAGGTTTTCTTTAAATAGCTGTATAAATGTTATGGTCTATCATAAAGAGACATTGCTTTGCACTCATTGCTGGAGTCAGCTGAAAGAGAAACCTGTGCTTAAAATTTGATGGTAATAAGATAAAACAGCACATCTAGTGTTTCAGTTAAAATGCACAAGCTGTTGCTAAGTTTTGAAAGACCTTATATTCTTGCGGATAAATTTATTTAGTACCCCATGAAGGTTTAGTCTATCATTAAAATCGGGGAAGAAGGAAGACAGAACAAACATCAGTTTCTAGCTATGCACAACTATTTCAATAGGAATCAGTTACTAATTTGTAGAGTCCAACTAAGTATGATTATATGAAAATATTCCAATTTAAGCCTAAGCAACACTATAATATATACAAACCCTCAAAGCAATTTCTATAAACAAGAATGGTATAGGACTCATTATATATTTGCAAACCAATCAGAACCCCAACCATTATATCTATTAATTTCTTAACTACAATCAAGGAAAAAAATCCTAATAAGCCCAACCAACAAAGGCTTTATCTTCTACTGCTAGCTTTATTTCAAGGTCTTTGCTAATGAGACACTTCATAGCTGTGACACAATTTGCTTCTTTTAACATTTTAATAAAATATTCAATTATATATGACTAACTGGTTAGAGAATCTTTGCAGTCAAATGGATCTTGCAGATCAACCATGTGGTCCAATAACCTCGATTTTTCTGAAGCAAAGCAGAGGCCTAGAAATGCAGAGACAAGGTACATCCAAAACCCTTTACTCACTCTCCGAACAGCCAATACAAATAAATATGAAGTGTTACATACTCTTTCCCTTATGTATTTTATAACTGGGATAAGTATTATAATATTTAAGCAGTTAAGGTAAAACATTTATGGGTTTTCAAACTGCAGTATTGTTATGAATTATATCCAAATGATAGAGCTGCCTGGGTCACTGAGAAGCCAGCTCAAAGGTAGATATGATGACATTAGAAAAAAATAAAGTTACTCACTATTTAGCTATTCACACAAGCCCTGGCCTGACATCTATTTCTTAAATTAATATAGGATTAAGAAGAAACTAATATGGAACTGCTATGATAACTGCTGCCTTTTTCATGGAAAGGTTTTCATTTGTAAGGTACAGGAAAGTTTAGGACACTGAAGGATATTTCCAACAATCATTTTTCTGTTTATGCCATTCTGCCCTCATTTAGCACAAAATCATTAGTTTCTCTTATATCAATTTTAAAACAATTTATTGCTACACTAAGAAATTTTAAATGGTATGAACTACACAGATGTATAAACTTAGAAATCATTTACCTTTGCAAAAATAAAATGTTCCAGTTTCAAATTTAGAGATTAAGACTAACATAAGTTCGTGGAGCTGCTGCAATCTGAAGCAGGGAAGCAGTTCCCTCTCATAAGACCCTGCAGTTATTAGAAAATGTGACATTATAGGGTACTCTTTTTTTACTTCATACACTTAAAGGCTAAACCAGAAATCTATAGCATTAGTGAAAATAAATAGTCTAAGTAACAAATACACGTGGTCATACCTAAATCTAGATTTTTTAAATTTCTTCTTGGTTATTGAGACAGGAGGCTTTTCAGAATAATGCAAACGTAATCTTATTTCAGTCTGACATGTCAGCCATCCAGAATCCAAAGTCTCAACACCATCTAGCAAGTAAATAGGAAGAACAGTAATTATTATACATATTTTTTAAACAACCCAATACATGCAGACAATTCTAGCTCACATTCAGATTTTAATACACTCAGGTTGTCACTGGTAGGTCTATCCAAAGCAAATATATAGATAGTCCTAAATTTGTCATTGATAAAGAACTTTTATAGAAAGAAGGGGGAAAAAAGTTAAATGAATGTTTATAATAGCCATAGTTCAACTTAAGTAAATAAAAAATATTCTTATTAAATCCATTATTGAAGCAATACATTCAGAAAGAATACATGTTCCAAGATGACTTCTAACACACCGTTGTTCCAAATTGGAAAATACTATTAAACTTTCAAAGCTTCACATGAGGTATTTATTCAGCTGAAACTAATTATACCTCTAGTGCTAGGGGTTGAGATATGAGAAAGTAAGAATAAAACTGTGAGTCAAGAGCTAACTTGACTTTGTGGTTTGGTTCAGTGGTTAGAGTCAGCCTGCAGACTGAAGGGTTAAGGATTAAATTCTGGTCAAGGGCAGATACCTGGGTTGCAGATTTGATCCCGGGCCCCAGATGGGGTCGTGCGGGAAGCAACCAATCGATGTGTCTCTCTCACATCGATGTTTCTCTCTCTCCCTTCCTCCCTTCCACTCTACCGGAAAATTATCCTCAGGTGAGGATTAACCAAAAAAGAAAAAAAAAAGAATTCCTATGTACTAAATAGTTTAAATTATTGTTTTATTAATCAATACCTGAAGAAGTTGTAAAAGGTGTTATAACAGTAGATTATGATGATTATTTTATACACCGTTTCAATATACTTGTAGACATACTTATTTCATATTTTATACAGTTTCATAGACTGCATAAAAAGACCTTTTGGACCTTCAAGGATAATTTTAAGAACAAAATCATGCAGAAAATGCTATTCATTTGCTCATTCTTTCATCTAGTCATTTATTCAATGGTATAGATTGAGTGTACCCTGTGTGTTAGGTACTGTGTGTTAGGCACAGATTAGGTACTGAGACTAGAAAAAGAAAAAAGAAAACCCCCACTACCTGTCCAATGGAATTTCACAGTTCAATTGAAGAGATATGGCATATGGATAACCTAGGGCAAAAGTAGGTTTGCACTTGTTCATATGGAAAACAATACAACAGTCAATAAAT
The DNA here is from genome assembly GCF_014108415.1 of Molossus molossus. NCBI lineage: Eukaryota > Metazoa > Chordata > Mammalia > Chiroptera > Molossidae > Molossus > Molossus molossus. Next base: position 28,763,550 of record NW_023425399.1, read on the forward strand.
AATAATACAAGAATAAAATCTGTGTTTCATGTACTCACAAATATAAACCTACTTTTGCCCCACCTGTATTGGAAACTAATAAGAGCATGTTATGTTTCTTAGATTTAGCCTCTATTTTCAATATCATACTCTGTCACATTTCCCTATGCTGTTTCTAATGAATGTTATGTAACATCTCAACCATATCAGTAAAAATTTTAAAGCTCAGTTTCACTTACTGTGGATTCCAAATTGTCCGTCGTCAATAATAATTTCACTTTCTAGAATTGAAGGAAAATAGAAAACCTAGTTAAAATTCACAATGTATACAGAATAAACAATTGAGAAATTACCCACCTTAAGCATTTTTTAAAAAAAATATGAAATCTAAAATTAAAAAGCAGCCCGAAGTGAATAAGCATATTTATTGTAGCCCTCAATAAAGAATTCACTTTTAAGAAGGCTATTAAACAATCACAGTTCTTACATACTTGGTGATTATTCACGATGTTACAAGAGAAAGAGAACTCCTCAGACAGGTGCTCTACAGGCACTGGGATAAAACTTCTACACCCACAATATGTGAGCCTGACAGGTGCTGGCAACGGTATTTCATTTTTCAAACAGAAGGTCTTGGCACAATTAAAATGCTTATTCTTATGTAGTGCACATTCTGAACTTATCTAAAATGTAATTCTCCTCAAATCTCCACTATTCTCTATAGCCAGCTAAAAGCTCTAAACAGTGTTAACTTACCTGTATACTCAGAGCTGTGAGGAACTATCAAAAGAGTAAGTTCTAGCACATGCCCTTCTAACAGAAATGTCAACTAAATGCGATAAGCTGTTAAGTCCCACCTTCTGAGTAATATACTAATTCCCTGTTCTTTCTTTTCCCAGTTTACTTTAAACATAAGCTTGAAATATTTGTCAAAATCAGTGTGATCGTTCCCAATTAAGAGTCTGATAGATTTCACGCAGCTCTTAAGAACTTCTATTTTTTCAAAAGTATAAATTTTTTAAAAGATCAGAAACAAAATCATCCCACTTCTCACAATAACATATTTAACTACAAGATGCTTCAAAATGCAAATTTAAAAATATTCATTACCTAATAATTTCCAACATCAATACAGAACTGTTATGACTCTGAAGTATGCTATCAGAAAAATTCCAAATACACTATCAAAAATGTATTAAACATATAAAAAGAAAATCCAACAAAGGATGGAATGAGATATCTGTCTAAACAAGATGTGTCCACTATCGGGTAAAGCAGAGTCTCTCACTACTTTCTAAGCTGGTAACTAGAAAGCCATTTATTATCTTTATATTCTAATTTTTCTTAGAAATTGAAAGATGCATTTCTCAGCATTGAGTCAACTTACAGATGAATCCAAGTGGATAATTTAACGTATGTGAAATAAATTTCAAATTTTAATCTTCTATATAAAAGGAAATTTAAAAAAAAAACTTGTATGAAGAGAAATGCCTTTTTAGGCATAAGAAAACTGAATAATGTTGAAAAACAAAAAACTATCTGAGTATCAATTTTAACATAGCCGGAAAGGTATTTAAGTAAATTAGGAGGAAAATATGTCTGCTAAAATCAAGAAATCGGAATTTATTTATACAAGTTTATTCAAGTATTTACCAGTTTAAAAAACTACAAAGAATAAAAAGAGCCCAGATGGTGCGGCTCAGTGGACTGAGTGTAGTCCTATAGACTGAGAGATCCCGATTCAATTCATGATCAAGGCACATGCCAGGTTTCCGGCTCAATCCCCAGTAGGGGGTTGTGCAGGAGGCAGACGATGGATGTATGTCTCTCATACTGATGTTTCTATTTCTTCTCTCCCTCTCCTTTCCTCTCTAAAAAAAAAAAAAAAAAAATCAATGAAAACATATTTAAAAAAAAAGAGGAACCTGTCCTATTCTTACTATTTAAAGTTAAAAATTTAAGAATCTTTGTTTTTGACCTGGCCGGGTAGCTCAGTTGGTTGGAGCATCATCCCAATACGCCATGGTTTCGGGTTCGATCCCTGGTCAGGGCACATACAAGAATCAACCAATGAATGCATAAATAAGTGGAACAATAAATCTCTCTCTCTCCTTTCCTCTCTAAAATTAATACATAAAAAAAAAAAAAAAAAAGAATGTTCTCTTGTTCTCTAAGCAAGCAATCAAAATCATGGATGCTCAGCAAAGAAGAATGTTACTTTATAAAGTTTGTAACTACTCCAGATGAAAATAAATATTCTACAATAAATTAATCTAAGAAAATGAAAATAACTAGGCAAGCATTGTAATAAAGTTTATAAAGAAAGGCAATTAAGAACTATTTAGTTTTGAAAGTAAGATTCATGATATGCTAAGTGAAAATTGACCTTAAACTTTAGAATAAAATTTATTAAATCCCACTAAGCCATTGTGCAGCATATTAGTAACTTTATGCATATGCCTCAAACAGATGCAGTGAATGCCCATACCTAAAGGGGTTATTGATCGTGGTTGTAGATGAGTCTCCCACTTGTGAACTATGACTTGACATGGACCACCGATAGTCTGCAATTTAAAAGTTAAATGTCTGCAATAATTTCTTATATCTTATTTTCTACCCATGTCTCCATTAGATGTTTGTGGCCTAAGTTTATACTAAATATGAAACCAAGAGATTCATCTTGTTAATTATCAGTATTATATGCCCCCAATCAGGAATGTACCAGGTCACAAAACATGACGAGTGCTGGAGGAAAATGGGGATGAGATAGTAAACAAAGAAAAATGGGATGAACTGGCACATAAAACCATCTTAAACCCATTCTTAAATCTGCCTATGATACTTAACTCTTTTCAAAGAAATTTACCTTTTTAACTGATAGTCTGTCCTAAATTAAAGTTAACCACAAATATACTTTATATTTGGTATGTCAGTAGTCAATAGGGGTACTACTGGATAAAGTATCTCATCTTAACTCTCGAAGTGTTTTGAAAAAATCTAAACTCTGTGATTGTAGGAATTGTAGGAACAAGTACTTCAAGATCAATTATCACAAGTTACTCAAGAAATCTGGGGGCATAATAAAGTTCTTTACTATGGACATAGTAAGTAGATAATAGGAAGTACATCAGATTTCTCATATCATAGTAACCAGTGTTTCTAAAGGGCACAGGAAACCCTAAAAGGACACACACAGGTGAATCTGAAGAACAAGTTTGAGTCCTGGCCAGTGTGGCTCAGTTGGCTGATGTCATCCTATGCACCCAAAAGTTGCCAGTTCAATTCCTAGTCAGGGCACATGCCCAGGTTGCAGGCTCAATCCCCAATAGGGGGTGTGCAGGAGGCAGCTGATCAATACTTTACTCTTGCATCAATGTTTCTCCCTCTCCCTTCCTCTCTCTCTAAAAATCAATTTAAAAAATGTATATATATATAAAGAATAAGTTTGGCCCTGGCCGGTTTGGCTCAGCAGTTGGAGCGTCGGCCTGCGGTACAGGGAGACCCGAGTTCGGTTCCCGCTAAGGGCATGTACCTCGGTTGCAGTTTGTCCCCGGCCCTGGTTGGTCATGCGGGTGGCAGCCACTCGATGTGTCCCTTCACATTGATGTTTCTCTCTCTCTCTCTCTCCCTCTCTCTCCCTCCTTCTCTATCTGCACAAAAATGAAAAAAAAAATGTCCTCAGGTGAGGATAAAAAAAAAAAAAAAAAGAATAAGTTTGATAAAAGGGGAACTAATTTCTAGTCTTACTCTTTATGCCTTTGAGTTTCTAAATTTATACAATGTGATCATTCCTAATATTGTCCCATTATCAAGCTCTCTCACTAAAAAAGAAAATAAAGCTTTGTGTGTTGCTGATAACCTCTATGCCAATTTAAAAACAAGAGTGAAGCTATCAACAAAGATTCCTGGCATATACATAAGAGACTGAAGTATTAAATGCATACAAATTTTCCTTTAAAAAAAAAAGATTAAACTTATGTGCCTAAATGAAACCCTTACATATTTTAAAAGGAAATTTTTGACTGTAACCTTACAAGTTACTTTAATTTTTTGTTCTTTACATGTTTTCAGAAGAAATGTAGTAAAATACAGGGAAGCAAAAAGAAAAAACAAGTCACCATTATCACACCACTGAGGGTTAATCACTATCAACATTTTCACACATAATCTTCAAGCTCTTTTCTAGGCATATACTAAATATACTCTTAAGAGGCCTGAAACATATAATCTTCTCTCTATATACTATACATATTTAGATGGCATTAAATACTCTCCTATAACATGTTACAGGATTTCAATACTGATTATATTTTTTTAATTTGCCAAATGATAATAAGTAGGTAATAAATTAGGCACATTAGGTAAACACAAGAGATAATTCTGTCACTTAAATTAACCAGAGATTAAAATTTTTTCTAAACTAGCAAATTTTTGAAATTTGAAAACTAAACCAGCAGAAAATACTCATTCAAACCACATATCCTGAGATAACAGAGGAAATGCTCATTTTCTCTAGACAAATACCTTTGTTGTAAGGGTTTACTTATAAACTGGTACACCGGGTAGATGTTTTTAAAAATGTAAATGTAAACTGCTCTTCTTAAAATATGGTGACTTTAATTTTTATTACAACTAAAAGAAGGAGATACATTTACTTATACATCTCCCAGATATTTTTTACTACAAATTTCCCTGTCATATTTTGAATTTCTTTTTTAAATAACAAACTTTCTAATCTTCAAAAGAGGCAAATGTGTACATTAAAAATAGGAATGATGTTTCCTAGCAATGAGCAGCCAGAAAAACTAACCTATTCCCTTCTTCCACTCCTCCCATGTCCTCGGCATCCCCTCCCCCCTCCCAAATCCTCATCACTACAAAGATGGTATGTATGGATCTATCTATATTCTTAGAGATTACTAATCAAAGGTGACTTAAAAGGGTGACATGAATATAATATTAAACATTAGCAAGGATTAAAAAGTAGGTAGGAAAAAAAAGAGAGACTTTGATTTTGTTTTAATTCAGGTGTCAGGGGAACTTTACCATGTGTTGAGTATAGTATCCATACTTAATCATGTAAGAATAGCCCTGTGGACTAAACATTAGATAGGGAATATATTTCAGAAGTAATTTTAATTACTCTACCCTCATATGTTTTAGTTACAAATCCACTCACAGCATAAAACAATTTGGGCTTGAAGAGAATAAAATATCTAAGGAGCAGTCCAAAGGGCTGGTTCAACAGATGACTTACAACTGTGTCTACTAGTGTTCACACTACAAATCCACGTTGTTTGGTACACAAAGTGTTACCATACTGGAAAAAAATAAACCATGTTTTAAAATACAGTGAACTCCCTGCCCAGCTGGTGTGGCTCAGTGGATTGAGCGTTGTCTCATGGACTGAGAGGTCCTGGGTTCAATTTCCTGTCTGGGCACATGCCCAGGTTGTGGGCTTGATCCCCAGTAGGGGGTGTGCAGGAGGCAGCTGATCAATGTTTCTCTCTCACATAGGTGTTTCTATCTCTCCCTTCTACTCTCCCTCTCTAAAAAAAATCAATAAAAACATGTTTTAAAAAAATAATAACAACAGTGAATTTCCAAGATTGCAATGAGAGCTTTATTAAACTTTGGAAGGTAATCTTAAATTTTAGCTTACTAAAGTTCTTTGAAAAAAATTTAAGACCTGAGCATTGATATATTAAAAATCTCAGTAATGACTCCAAAATATGAAATCCTTTTATAAGGTTCTAATTCCATGAAAAACAATCTTCAAAATCTTAGAAAAAAAGAACAGCTCCATTCTGTAAAAGGCTGCCACCATTTTAAGCATTTTGGAGTCAAGAGAAAGGTGGATCTTTGGAGAAAAAAAGGAACAATATCAGTCCAAGACAGTATTCCATTAGTACTGGTAGAGTTATTGCACAATTTACCAAATGTTAAATCAGATGATTGCTGGAATGTTTTCAAAATGCATACTAACAAAAAATACAGGAAAAAAACTATGTTTCCACACATACACACGTCTTAATGACTGCTTTCTTAACAATTATTGACATTACTCAGCTATATCAAGCACTGAGAGAAATAAAATTATTATCAAATATGTAGACTGGAGTATTTGTTTTAGCAAACCACCAAGAAAAATTATCAAATACTCATGCAATAACACTGCTTTGAAATACCATGAAAAATAGAAATGGTGAACTTTTAAATTTTTACTGAATATTTTCTTCCACAATTTTGGAACATTTTTTCTTTGCTTATCATTCCTAGGTGACCAGTTTTCTTAATGGTCTTATGAAAAATAATGATATTTAAATAACTAAGGTTTGGCCTCTGACAGCACAGATAAAAATGTTTCAATTGCATGTTAACTCAAAAATTACTTTAGTAAAGATATCAAATGAATGGACTACCCGCAGGCTCACATCAATGTTTTCATTCCAGTAATATCTACTACCTTTGTTTTCTATGTTTATATAAGTTAATATTTTGATTTGTCACCTGTAAAATTATCTTAAAATTCAACATATTAACACCTTAATCCAATTCTACAAAGTATAAGAGAACATGTAACTATGAAAAATTAAGAGAAGAAGGACTGCAAGACTCAACTTCTAAATAAAAAGGAATATGCCAGAAGGAGCCAAATAAGAGAGAGAATATATATGGTAAAATTTTACATTATTTATAATAAAGTATTAGCAATGGAAGGGACCTAAGAAATTTGTAGTTCAAACCCTTCATTTAAAATGGGGAAGCCAAAGTCTAATGGTCAAGTGACAAGAGCACACGATTTTTAGCTTTACAACCGCTTGGGTAAACTACCTCCTAAAACTTTGACCCAGTAAACGTAATCTTATTACCCATTTAAGCTTTTCAATGCTTTCATAATTACTTTGCTTTCCTATTATTCTTTATAACATATATATTCCAATAATTTAAATCATTTCATGTTTTAAGAGTCCTTGCACATTAGTTCTATCATTTGACAATGCACAATTGAGACAAAGTTTCACAATTATTTTTATTGAAAATTAAGTTTAAAAAGCGCCACCAACTTAAAAAAAAAAAGTGTCACTTTAAGCTGGCACATGGGGAAAAAAACCTCCAGCCATATGCATGGGATTTTATGCAGCTATTTACTCTATTCCATGAAAAACATACTTACCATGGCAGCCCCTGCATCACACGGTACATGTGTACACGATACAGAGCACCTACTTAAAGAAACACACTCACCAACAATACTGTAAACTTTTGCAAGTATTACAAGGGGGAAAACTTGTTTCTTATTGTAAGCAGACTTCTTGCCAAATTTTTTAAAAAGGCATTTTGGATAGATTTGCTGCTTTTGGTTACATTTTCAATGAAGAGGGGGAAGACTGTAGGTTGGCTTAATTTAACCCATGTTGACAATAGTCTTACTTTAGAAAACTATACCCAAAGGACTCATATGATTTTTCTTGCCCAAATGCCCCTTTAAGTAAAATTTAGTTGATTTCACATATTATACATTTAACATACCAGGATCCACAAATAAGCTTTCACTGTCATGAATACTGTGACATGTGTCTAGACACAACTGTTCAATTTATACTGAAGAACTATGCCATGATGCATAACGCTACACTAAACAGATGATCTTAAGTCATAAAGTGAGACTACTGTCAAGATAAGCCAACACAATGATTAACCATAATGTAATTTAAGCTTCATTACTGATTATTTACAATATATTCTTGGAATAAGAAACGTAATAGGTGCAAAAGACAGCTGAAGTGGGTTTGTCAGTTTTTTCTTTTTTATAATGGTGGCTAACAGAATGAGGTTAACAATGGCTGCTTGCATTTTTCACATGTAACAAGTATTCAATAACCTCAAAGGGAAATAAATTTTCTTAAAAGTTCTAATCCATGTTTTGTTTCCTAGACTCCTGCCTAAGTCCTTGTTCACATGCAGCCCAAGTGTGCTTAAAGGTAAAACTCTGAAGGAAAAGAGTCCTTTCAGCAAATAAGATACTTTAAATTAAGAGGAAAAGAATCAACTTTTTTTTTCTAAATATGTAAACACTCCCAAAATAATAAATCATTGTGAGCAAGCAGATTTAAGATTTATTTAATAGATACTCCGTAGGCTTTCAGGAAAGATCCTGGTCTATCAACACCACTGTTGAAAAAAATCTAAGAGAAATGACTTCAGTTTTTATAAAAGTTAAACAATGCAGCCACTAAGAGACAGCTGCTGGGAAATATTTTTTTAAAATAATTACTCACTTAAAGCTGGCTATATACTCCTGTAAATGTATTTTACACCACATAAAAATTAAAAAGAAAAACCCTTGCAACTGGTTACTAATTAGTTTACAAAAGTTAACAGCAAATGCATACCTACCTATCAAGAACATTTATTTATCATTAAAACCTATTTTATGATAACAATATTGCAACATACTTACTATTAGTCTTTTAAAAATTCCATCTGCCTCTGAAGTGGTTACTTCATTGCTTTTTGGTACTAAAATGTTATTAGTCTAGAGTTCTATTTTCCTTATTTGATCAAAACAAACTCACTTTATTTTTAATGTTTCCAAACTTAAATTAGTTGCTTTTGAAAGAAGTCTGCTAAAGAAACTGGAAACTAGATGAAGAAAACATACCTTTGGTTCTAAAAAGCACCCTCTGAAGTAGCGATATTGAATTGATACTCCTCTACTGAGCACAATGGCTGTTTTCCATAGTATGCTGTGAGGCCAAAAAAAAGAAAAAAAAAATTAAAGCAAGTAGCATCAATATCAAACTAAAATGCATAAAGATTTAATAATTCATAAAATCCATCTAGTAAGTCTATGACTCATACCACTTATTTATTCTCACACAAAATTTTATTCCTAATCAGGCACTAGAAATACACTGATGAATGAGACAGAAAGACCCTATCTTCAAGAAGATTGCTTTCTTGTGTGGGTAGACAACCAACCAAACAACATACATAGTAAGGACTACTTGACCTTTATATGACAGGGAGTTTTGGAGAAGGCTTTTGGACAGAAGGCCTCAATGACAAAAAACTGTCTGTGCTGAGACCTAAATGATGGGAAGAAACCAACCTTACAAAGAGCCAGGAGAAGTACTCCAACCAGAAAAAGCAAGTAGTGCAGAGGCAGAAGCCAGAACCAGACTTCCCACTTAGCTAGAGATGTTACATTGCTGCTAAGAGGCTTTGGAGCCAAGGCCAGCAAGTTACACTCATGTTCCCAACTGTCCCTTGTTCTAACTGTCCTGCCCAGCCTCTAGCTATTCCCCTAGTCAAGCTTTCAGTATCTGTATCTTACCTGTTTCAACCTAATATCCTCCTCTGAACAGTGTTATTCTAAAACTTGAGTCACAAGAGAAAAAATTCACTACAATTCATGATTACAACTGATTTTTAGCTTCAAATCATAGACCAATGGTACCCAAAGTGTGGTCCCAGGGCAGTCAGTATCACCTGGAAGCTTGTTAGAAATGCAAATTCTCAGGCCACACCTACGCCTAGACCTATTTCATTAGAAACTCTGGGGGTGGGGCCCAATAATCTATAATTTAACAGGTGACTGTGATGACAAACACTTAAATTTGAGAGCTTTACCCAGACATTAATTCCACATGAACTGTTCAGTGAATAAATGGCAGCTCCAAATGTTCTTCGGTGACACCAGATGGCTAAGACTGCTCCCCACCTGGCTCTGCCAAGACAGGCTTTAGGACATTGTCCTCACTCTGACTAAGTTGTGGTTCCTAAGAAATATCTATAGCCAGCTGTCACCTATGGTCCTACCTTTAACAATCAGAATAATCTGGTAGTAACAAAATACACATACCCTGGCTCCACCCTGGGAGAGTCTAATTTCATAGGTCTAAGGTGGAGCTTGGTCACGGGGAGTTGGATAAAACTTTACTGTTCATTGGATATATACGACTGGCTGAGAATCACATATGTACACCTATTACTTTTCCCTGATAGGCTTCAGAATCATTTTCAACACAGGACTCCAGGCAAACTCTACCAACTATAAGGTGAAGTTTATTTCCCATCACTGCTACAAAAAAAAAAAAGGCAAATACTCAGTACTATTTCATCCATAAAACAATAAGCTAGAGTATATGAAACTAGTCCCAGATGTGCACACTAGAAAAAGAGGGAAGCTTTGAAAAACATACTGGGGCCTCTCTCTAATGCACTATTTCTCAATCTCTAGGAGTAAGGTCTAGGCATGTGTTTGTTTTTTTAAAGAACAGTTTATTGATTTTTACAGAGACGGAGGGAAAGGGAAGAGGAGGGAGGGAGGGAGGGACGGAGAGGGAGGGGGGAAGAAAGAGAGAGAGAGAAAGATGAGAGCAAAACACTGATTGGCTGCCTCCTGCATGCCCCCTACTGGGGATGGAGTCAGCAATCCAGACATGTACACCGACCGGAAATTGAACCAGCAACCTTTAGGTGCACGGGACAATGCTCATCATATTGTGAGCCACACTGGCCAGGACTAGTCATTTGTATTTTTTAAAAGCCCTCCAAAGTGATTCTATTGTGTACTCCTGGTTAAGAACCACTAAATGAAGAGAAGAGATGGAAAGAGCAAAGCAGTGAGTCGTTTTTACTCCAGTTCTTTAAGCAAATGTAGCAAAGTTAAAAATGAACCAGCACTGCTCAGTGATGTCAACAATGAACAAAACCTGATGAAATTAGAAATAAACCAGGAAAGAGGGGCAGTAAAAAGGTTTAGTGCACCTCCCTTATTTTGAATTGCCCTCATATCCTTCCCCAAAATCTACAAGGAGGGCAAGAAAAACAAAAAGTAACCCACATTTTCTTTGTTATTAGGCAACAATACCAAGACCTTCAAATTAACTTCAAGTAGAAGGAAATAATCCAACAAGAGGTCTTGTCACCACAAGCCTGTAGGTATAGAGAGGCTTAAGAAATTCTGTGAAATGTGAAAAACTGGTATAGTTTCTGTATCACCTACCTATATCATCTTGTATTATCTACTTCCTTTCTGCTTGTGAAGCACTCTTTATCTGCCATATGTGAATCAATTATATTTCAGGATACACCAGCAATGTGAAAATGGCTGGTCACATAAGTTAAGGAGTTGTTAGTCATTCTGTTTACATCACTTTGATGAGGCAGGATGAAATGGACTTAAGATAGGTGACAGGAAAGCTCAAAAGTTCAGAGCAGAGGGGTGTTTTAGGAACAAGTTCAGAAAGATACTAGGTTTCACTTCAAAGGAGTGGCTGATCCGAAAATCAAGGAAAAAAATAGCCACTTGAAAGGAATAAACTTCTCATGCCTCTGTGATTCCAGTATCATTTATCAAACAAAGGGACTTTACTTGTGGCTGAGAAAATATGCTATACTCGTGACAAACAGTGAAAAGGGTGTTTCATAAATACATAATAGTTTTCTTTTCTTTAGCTTACATTATGGTATTATTTTACTTTCCTTGTAATTTTCCTTTGCTTTACCATCAGTGCTTCTCAAACCATTTGCTGTGAAGGCCCAGTTTTTGTTTGCTCATTTGTTTTACCCAACCTGTCCTAAAATCAAAATATCTGGTCTCCGTACCCATGAGTCCATGGTGGTATGTACGGATGCCCTACCCATATCAAACTGCTAAAAACAGTTCTAAATGCTTGCTCTCAACGTCTGCATTTCTCATATCATGCACTGATTTTTTAAAAATTTCTAGCACCCTGGCGGTTTGGCTCAGCGGTTAGAGCCTCGCCCTGTGGTCCAGAGAGACCCGGGTTCGGTTCCCACTAAGGGCACGTACCTCAGTTGCAGTTTGTCCCCGGCCCTGGTTGGGTTGTGCGGGTGGCTACCACTTGATGTGTCCCTTTCACATCGATGTTTCTCTCTCTCTCCCTCCCTCCCACTCTATCTGAACAAAAAATGGAAAAATGTCCTCGGGTGAGGATAAAAAAAAATTTCTAGCACCAGTTCACAGGCCACATTTTTAGTAGCACGACTCCACAGGAAAACAGAATTTGAGCTGCATCATCACCAAACTTGGTATTTCTCCCTAGGGATACTGCATGTGTTTATCTACTATCTAGAATCTCCTCATCTTCACCACCCCCACACAAATAGATCCTGACAACCCCAAGTGGAGAAGCACCACCTTTGTTGAGATTCACTGATTCTATCCTAACCCCTTTACTGTACAGATGAGGTAACCAAGGCCTAGAGATATTAGATCAGCTCAAGATCAAAATTAACTGCAGAATTGAAACTAGCACCCAGATCCACCTTCCTCAGCCCAATATCCCAATACACCCATGTTAAGTTTAGTGCTACATTTAATGTTCATAGTGAACTCACTTCATTACATTAGATAATATATCTAAATAAGCATGTGTTCTACTCTGTCACTCCTAGTTAATACTATAGATGCCTGAAAAAAATTTTTATAGCAAAAATTTGATCTTTTATCAAGAATATGTACTGAGAAACCAAAATATACTGCCTAAACAAAGTTTTGAAAATAAATAAATAAATAAGAAATAGCCCGGGCCGGTTTGGCTCAGCAGTTACAGTGTTGGCCCACAGACCAACAAGTTGTGGGTTTGATTCCAGACAAGGGCACTTATCTTGGTTGTGGTTCATCCCCAGCCCTGGTCAGGGTTGTGCAGGAGGCAACCAGTCAATGTGTCTCTCTCACATCGATGTTTCTCTCTCCCTCTCTCCCACTCTACCTGAAAATAAATAGAAAAATATCCTCGGGTGAAGATTAAAAAAAGAAAGAAATAGCAATATAAGCCTATTACTTAGAAATGTGGTGGTAAGTACCAGAAGAACCAACTAAGAGTTAAAAGTGGTTGTTTGAGAGGTGGAAATTGAGGAACAAACTTTTTCCTCACAACACGTTGTAAACTATTTCACTCTTTATCCATGTGCATGTGATAATTCTTAGAAATATTAAAATTAAAAGAAAAAATATACTAAGCTATCTTAGAAGTCCCCTAGTTTATCATCTGAATATTAAAATTATTCTGTAACCTGACATTTCCATGCTTACCTTTCACCTGTCTCGTTCTCTGGAAGAAGAGCCACAGCATTTTGAGGATTCCAGTTTCCCAAAGCATCACAGCTACCACATATTGCAAAAACTTCTCCTAAAGAAACAGAACACCAGTTACAGCAGCATAAATAGGCAAGTTTACATTTTTAGTTGGAGAGAGCAAGAAGAGAGTAGTCAGTTCATTAGTTCCACCAGATATTTGTATGGACTCAGGTACCATACAAGCACCTGCATTAACTTGACACACCCTCTGTAGAACCAAAGCCAAAGACAAGAAGGGATGTAAAGGGATATGGAAGGATGAACTTTTCTTCATTTGTTCAACTACTTACTGAGTCAATAAAAAGCACTAAGAAGACTAAGTAATCATACCATAGTCCCTGCCTTCAAAGCACCTCCAATTTAAAATGCAATGGCTAAATGCACGCAAGTATTCTAAAGAAATAGCAATTGCCCTGGCAGGTTTGGCTCAGCGGTTAGAGCATCAGCCTGCGGTCCCGAGAGACCTGGGTTCGGTTCCCACTAAGGGCGTGTACCTTGGTTGCAGTTTGTCCCTGGCCCTGGTTGGTCGTGCGGGTGGCAGCCACTCAATGTGTCCCTTTTACGTCGATGTTTCTCTCTCTCTTCCTCTCTCTCTCTCTCTCTCTTTCTCTCCCTCTTTCTCTCTCCCACTCTACCTGAACAAAAAATGGAAAAATGTCCTCGGGTGAGGATAAAAAAATAATAAATAAATAAAATAAAAGTAGTTCTTAATTTCATCCTTCAAAAAAAGAAAAAGAAATAGCAATTGATATTTTCCAGAAACTCAAACAATGGCTATTAACATGTTAAATATCAAGAAAATTATCAGCGGACAGGAGCAATGTAACAAGAATAATAATCCTCAAAAAAAAAAAGACATTGAAAAATCTAGTACCCCTTATAAAAATGATTATTGTTTCATCAGAATAATTCTCATCAACAGACGAACCAACATATAATTATCTATATTTGCTAAATTTCATATATTTAGCAAAAGTCTACACCTTCCTGGATATAAATATGCAGAAGTCTTTGACTTATATTAATATATTCTGAATTAATATATTTAAAATTCATAAAGAAAAAGATAATGAACTGACCCCAAATAATAAAGTTCAAGACAAATTCCTCCACATTCTGCACTTAGCTTGGTTTCCAGCTTTAGGCACTACTCTGGTAAAACTAGAATTATAGTTTATTTAGCCTGCACGGGCATTTTGTAAGCATGGACTATAAAACTTAATAAAATTCTAGGTATAAGAGTAATTCAGTTTTCAGAGTTCTAAATACATTTGCGTAAAGCACAGGGTGATTGTGTATGAAGAACTCATGTCAAAGTATTTCAAATACTTAAATCCTTTCAAGTAAACAGATTTTTTACGATGAACTTAGGTTACCACAACTTCTCTGACTTTTTTTTTTTAAGGATAAACACTGCCCTGGCCGGTGTGGCTCAGTAGTTGGAGCTTCGGCCTACGGACCAGAGAGTCCCAGGTTCGGTTCCCGCTGGGGGCACATACCAAAAAAAATAAAATAAGGATAAACACTATTGCTAAATATAAGGCACAAATATTCATTCCCAAGATTGTAAATGTTGATATGCATATTATAGCATATGCTGTGGCTCCTAGCTCGAAGTACAGATTACCATAAAATCACTAACTCAAGCCCATTACACTTTCTTTAGAAAGGAAAGTCTCATTCAACCTTTCCATGGAGTCATAACCCCACACAAAACAGCAGCTACTCTTTGCCCCAAAATGGAAAGAGTACATCTTAGGCAATCAGTTGGTGGTTCACTGTTTCCTCCTAAATGCTCCTGCATTTTACCAGTTCTCTCCTGCAATGGTACTTTGTCTTTCTACTAATTGCCTTTGAAGATGGCTTCTATGAGGGAAAAGGGGAAACTTTTTACTAGAACAGACAAATCTCTTTAGATCGTTTTTATTTATAAAAGATGATAAAGACTTTGAGGGAATTTGCAAACAGCACCCCCACATATTCTTTTCACTTCTTCCTCTAATCTCACCCCTCTCTGCACTCCTCACTCTCTCAACATTCAGCAGAGGACACCTGCTCCTTCTTTGGCGAGGACATCAAGGAGAGAGTTGGGGGAGGTGGGGGTCTTCCCAACATCCCCTCCCTGTTCCTCTACATCATCTCTTTCCCACCTACATATTCATTTGCATTCATACCCACCATTATCTTCCGTCTAGGCCCTGAAAATGAGAGTCCCCTCTTGCCAATCTGACCCTTCTATGGCGCATTGTGTGGTCAGTCTTTTTACCTGACATGCCAGCTCCTTCTAGCTAAACTGCCTTTGTACAACTCTCTAAAAGGGTAAGATATAGTTCTGCAGTCTTCTTCCAGAGAAGGCTGTACATTGGACTGGAGGTAAGCACTTGACCCAAGGGAGCCAACCCATCAGCTGACTAGCAACCTTCAATCAGTAGAATCTTGCCCAGACCATCTTGGCTAAGAATTTGCACTTAGGCACACATCAACTGCTGTGAATGCTCCTAAAACAAGGATGCTAGATATATAAAGTGAATCAATCATTTATTCATTCCTATAACATATATTTACCTTTGCTCTGAGCCAGGCATTGTGTGAGATACAGGAATTCAGCATGAATAAGACAAAGTAACATTTTTATAGTGTTTATAATCTAGCCACAAACAAAATTACTCATACAATTCCAGGAATATTTAATTTCACAGGGACCTTAACCTAGTTGAAAGTGGGAGACTGCAGTAAAGAGAGTTAAGGAGGGCACACAGATCTAGGCAGAGAAAATACTCTGAGAAAGTCCCAATGGTTCTAGAGAGCAACAGATTTGAGGAACTGGCCAGTATAGTCAGTGTATATTAAACAAGGAGGTAACAGCCCTGGCTGGTTTGGCTCCGCATTTAGAGTGTCAGCCTGAGGACTAAAGAGTTGTGGATTGATTCTGGTGAAGGGCATGTACCTCAGTTTCACAGGCAACCAATGTGTCTCTCTTACATCTATGTTTCTTTCTCTTTCTCCCTTTATCTGTTCCTCCCTCCCTTCCTCCCTCCTTCCCTCCCTATCTGAAAAATCAATGAAAAAATATCCTTGGGTGAGGATTAAGAAAAATAAATAAGAAAAAGATAAGCCAGATAAGAAAAATGCTCATTTACAATACCTGGAAACAGAGTTCCTCTTATTTCAAAGGTAACCTGAGAAGGTGTCATTCTGACGGATTTATTTTAGGATGATGTGCTAGAAAGAAAAAGAGAAGATGTCACTTACAGTATATGAAAATATTAGCTCTAGACAGCTCCACAAAAACAAAAATGAATCTTAATGGTGAGCAAAAGATGTCAGAGACCTTTCAGGAGTGGGGAGCCTTTTTTCTGCCAAGGGCCATACAAAATTATCAACTTAAAAATTAGCCAGCTATATTTATATTTGGTCAGGCTAAATTGGAGAATCATGTGATGTTTGCTGGTATTGATTTCTCAGGCACTGTAAGGCCCATGAGCCAGATGTTCCCCACCACTGAAAGAGACTGAATTACTTAGTAAGTACCTAGCAAGTTTTAGGGCCTGTAATGTTTACAAACCTGTTCTACAAGAATGTATGGACCATAAAAACTGCAAAACCAGTGTGCCCACCCCCTCCCCACCCCGCAACACAAATTTTTTTAAGGATGCAAGATTCTCTTGTCATATACTTTCTCTTCTGATAACCAGCTGTTCTGAACTCAACCTATCTTTCCGGACCAGGCCATGTTATGGTAGGAGGAAAAACAAACAAACGTTATAGATAGAAAAAGGCTTAGCTCAAGAGAGGATTTGTACCTTCACAAAAAGGTTTCAACTTGAATAACAAGAAAACCACCAAAGAACAAAATATCACCCAATGAAACAAACAAGTCATGTTCTGCAACAAGTTTGAGAATGTGCTTCTTAGTAATTAATGACAAACAAACAAAAACCTTCCCCGACAAATCACTCTTTTCAGATTTTCTCTTTATTATCCTTAGGACCATCAAGTCCAGTTCAGCGGACTTAAATTTATACTCTCAAGTTTACAATTTATTACCAAATCCTAATTTGATCTCACATAATATGCCTTTCTTTTTAAAGTTTGAACTTCATTCATAACCCTAATTATCTTACCTGTATTTTGGCTTCTAAATCTCTTTCCAGTAATACATTTTATGTCATTTAGAATATTCTTCCTCAGTATTCTTGGAATCACTTCAATTATTTATAGAAATCAAAACCCTAAACCGTTGATGTCTTTTATTGCCTATCCACATTTTCTCTCTGAATTTTCACTTCTTCACTGTCTTCCCCAGCCAAACCAATGTTTACAATCCCCTAATTTAAGTACCTGAGGGAAGATAGAAACTAGATTTCTTTTAAAATATACAATATCAATTCTCAAGGTTATACAGAAAGAACATGACGCCCTGGCCGGTTTGGCTCAGTGGTTAGAGTGTCAGCCTGTGGCTTGAAGGGTCATGGGTTCGATTCCTAGTCAAGTGCACATACCTGGTTTGCAGGTTCGATCCCTGGCCCAGATCAGGGTTGTGCGGGAGGCAACCAACAATGTGTTTCTCTCATATCAATGTTTCTCTCTCTCTTTCTTCTTTCCTCCCTTCAAATCTCTCTAAAAATCAATGGAAAAATATCCTTGGGTGATGATTAACAAAAAAATTTAAAAAAGAACGAACGAACGAACATGCCTTAGCCAGGTGGCTCAATTGATTGGGGTATCATCCCATACACCAAAAGATTGTGGGTTTGATTCCTTGTCAGGGCATGTACCCAGGCTGCGGGTTCAATCCCCAGTCAGGGCACAATTGGAAGGCAACCCATAGATGTTTCTCACTTTGACATCGATGTTTCTCTCTCTCCTTTCCTCTCTTTCTAAAATCAATAAGCAGATCCTCAGGTGAAAAGAGAAGAGGAGAAAGGACATATATGCCACACAAGGACACATCATACTCTACATAACTTCTCCAATACTCCCCCCAAATTTTTGTACCCCAATCTCACTGGAGGGAATTTAGTTCTCCAAGAGTATTTTGCAGTATCAGGAGACATTTCTGGTTGCCACAATCAATCAGGGGAGATGCTCATGGCATCTAGTGAGTAGAGGCCAGGAGTGTTGCTAAACACCACTGAATGCACAGAATAGCTCTCCACACATAACTATCCAACTCCAAATATCAACAGGGCTGAGAATGAGAAACTTGATCTTTAATATCTATCCACAGGGGGCTGCTATGGGGATCAAGAGTCCACGCTCACCCTGGCTGGATGACTCAGCTGGTTGGAGCATCATCCCACTGCACCAGAGTTGCAGTTTCCATCCCCAGTCAGGGCACATACAAGAATCAACCAATGAATATATTGGTTATAAATAAGTAGAACAACAAATATCTCTCTCTCTCTCAAATATCTCTCCCCCTCCCTCCCTTCCTCTATTAAAAAAAAAAATCAATAAATAAATTTAAAATTTTTTTAAAGGGTCCAGGTTCAGTGTTAGCTATAAACTACATTATCATCTCATTTACATCAATTATAAAATGTAAGTGCTGAATATATATAAGTAAGACCATCAGTCAATGTGGTTTCGTGTTATTTAGATTAAGTCTTCCCTATTTGGCAACTCAACCATTTCAGTTAGAAAACCTAAGACTCTGCACTGGAGAAAAATCTGTCCTTGACCAAAATCACTTCTAAAATACCTAGTCTACTTTCTAAGAGCAAACATGATCTATTTAAAGTACATACATCCAGTTCTAGCACTACCAAAGAATGTCCTAAATCTAAAAATACCTCGATTGTTAACCCCCCCAAATATCCTATTATTATCCAAATACCTTAATAGTTCTCTTTTAACATGACATATGATATGAATCTGAATATATAACCTTGAGTACAAATATTTCCTTTTCTAATTAATAAAATGGCTTGTTGAAGCACTGCAATCTTCCATTTAAATTTATATTAGACAGAAACCTTAAGGCTAACAAAAAAGCTCAGCTTTTAAGTTACTGAATTAATTTAGAGAGACAGTAAAAAACCCCATCATCCAGTAAAAATGCTGAATAACCAACCTTAATCTCAACCGAGAACTTGTACTTTCACCCAGTGTTTACTACCACAGTTCTCCACCATGGACAATCTTGTCCACATAATTACATAGAACTCAACTTTTAGTTGATCAATTTTAAATAACGATTTTAACCAAGTTTAGGAAAATCAGATGTAATTATTCGTATGCATTAAATTCAACAACTGATACTAAATCATCTCTAAATTTCTACTGCATTAAATAGGAAATTATATAAATTTAATTTAATAAAAAGAAAATCAATTATTAAAATTGAGTTTTTTATTTGTAAGGTTGCAGTAAGAGTGGCTATAGTAACGGCTGTAGCAAATGTACTTTACAAAGCTATAAAAGCACAAAGATAAACCCATAAAAAAACCTCCCCAAATGTCAACAAAGCATCATCTTCCACTTGAATTGCCAAAAGTCATATAATTTGGTTTAATTACCACCCCACTACCCCAGATTAATACCATGCCAAATAAAAGCCAAGGAGAGCTGCTGCTACAGCAGTTTACTTGCCTGTGGACAGAAGCCAAAATTCTGGTGCAGGACTGAAGTACCCAGCTATCACCAAAACAGTGGTGACGAAGTAAAATACTGTTCTGGGGTGAAATGCAAAATGTACACACCCAACAATACTTCCTCTTCTTCCAAACCAAAAAAAAAAAAAAAAAAAACCCACAAAATCTTCACAGGGGTAGGTCTTCCAAATATACACAAATAAGATGAAAAATGCTACATACATGAGCTGACTGTATATGTAATTTAACCAACTCACTACCTCACATACAGATTATGGTTTCTGAGGTAGGTTTTTGTTTTTAAATATAACTTCCATTTCATTCTTTTTGAAGGTAATTATTGAATAGCATTCTCATCTGAGATTTTGAGAAACATTTAATACTATTTTTATTTTTTTTAAAAAGACACAACTAGCAAAATATGACACTGTAATTTACATTTTAAAATATTTCTGAGTTTACACCACCTGGCAAAATAAATTTTACTCTCTTCTTTTAGTCAAAGAAACTATTCCAATACATGACCTTACTAGTATACCGGCTTAGGGGACAAAATGGAGATTTAAGCAAACCGAGGTACAGGAACATTTAGTTTAGAGCTAAATTGAAGTCATAAATATTTTTAGCTAAACCGTGTTTCTCTGGCCAAAAAGAACATCTCTCACTGTTTTCCCCAAAATTTTTTCAAAGAAAAAGCTGTTTCCAATTCTCATTGTTCTTTCCTAGAGGCCAACAGCTTTGAGTCTCCTAACTGCCTGTAAGAAAGAATAAATAAAATGCCTATATTTTCCTGAGTTAATTTCTGGAGATGCTGGTGGAGGATCATTCTGACCCCACTACTGTAACCCCATTATACTTTGAACCAACATTTTAATCAAATGTATGCAGACATGAATGGATTTTTATTAAGAAAGCATTTCTGGATTTCATTAAGCCGAGTTAAGTCTTTAATCACTTTCTAAACAATGCAGTAAAGTTTTTCCAAATGTTTTCCATTTCATGTTATCTTGACATTATTTTCATATGTATTTCATATATTTTTCCTGGTTAAGTTATACATAAAGATTTGATTCATCAATCTATTTTTTGGACATACAAATTTCAGTCTGCAACTGCGGGATTTCTTTTGTGGTCATAATTTCTTTGAATCCAACTTTCCTAAGTCTTATTTTATCTAAAATATCGGTTCTCCCTAGTTCTTTTTTTTTTTAACTGATTTTTTTCAGAGATAGAAACATCAGTTTGTTGTTCCACGTATTTAAACATTCATTGGTTGCTTCTTGTATGTGCGCTGACTGGAGATTAAACCCACAACTATGGCATATCTAACCAACTGAGCTACCACCCAGCCAGGGCTCCCCCTCGCTTTTAAATCAAGAACAGATAGGGCCATGGGCAGTTTTACCTGTTTATTTTGTGTTATTTGTAGCCAGAACATTAGGAGTCGGGAAAAGTACTGATAGCTTGTATTTACTTTTTAGCTAAGTCACAACTGTCAGAAATGTAACAAGAGGGAGAAACATGAAGAGGAGGAGTAGTGGGCAGGAACTGAGGAGAAATGGGGAGGGTGAAAGAAAAGTAGAAAGCAGACATCATCAGGTCCAAACATCCTGCATAGTTCCCCTCTGCTGGTGCTACATCAGACTCCACAGCTGCCTCAAGGTGAAAGAATTCTCTACAATTCATGGCAGACTCCCCTTCAGAACAGGGCCCTGGGGTAGGAGGAGGGATTGATGAAGCGCCTAATTGACTGAGGCGCTCTCCCAGAACTCAAGGCAAACTAAAGAGCTCTGGAAAAAGTAGGATTTGGCGAGAAGGGCGCTGCTGTCTTAAAATTGTATCCAGGGCACTGATGTCTATTCCTGGAACCTTTTCCTAGGAGAGTAAGGCACTTTGGTTTCTTGGAATAACTGAATTATCCAAGCGTGCCCTAGACTACGAGGTTAGGCAATTTCGGAAAATAAGCAGTTGTCAAAACACGCCGACTTAGGGCTAGATGACGAGAGTGGTGAGGGGCAGGGGCAGGCTGTGGGCTGGGGTACACCGAAGCTTCAGCTGCATTCTTGTTTCCCCGTTCCCTCCCTTGGTCCTTCGTATACTCGCGGCGGTCCTAGGCTCTCTGGTTCTGGTATATCGAGTATACTTCTCCAACTTGTCAGAGAGGAACTAAGCCCCATGCAGCCCAGCGGAAACGTGGCAGCAAACAATAAAAGTCGATTAAAGATGTTACCCAGAGACTTACCGGAGCGAACGTCCAGGCCGCTGTTCCCCCGGCAGGCAGTGCCCCGCCCGGGCTGGGGGGCACTGCCCACCCCTCGGCCCGCCGCCGGTCCCGGCGCACCCCGCCCCGCCGCGTCCCGGGGACGCGCCGCCCTGACAGCTCGGCTGCCACGTGAGCGGCCGCCCCGGGCCCCGCACCCAGCGCCCGGCACGCCCGGCTGTCCGTCTCACCTGCCGGGTCCGCGGGTCCGCCGGACCCGCCGCCGCACCGGAGAGCGACTGCCGCGGGCCGAGAAGCCGGGCTCCGGCCGTCCGCGCCTCGCCAGCGCTCCCCAAGGTGGCCCGCGGCGGCGCTCGGCGGCAGAAAGCGGCTGTGCTCAAACCGGTTTCAGCTGCTCCAGACCAAACCGCCAGGCCACCCCGCGGGGCGGAGCCGGAGGGACGGCGGCGCGGGGCCTGACGTCACGCCCGACGCCCTCCCGGCCAATCGGCGGCCGCGCGCGGGCGGGTCGGCCCTGCGTTCGTGGAAAGGGGCAGTGTCGGGGGCCGGGTCGCCGGGGACCCCCGGGCTCCGGTGGTCCGCGCTTTTGCCTGACCCGAGCCGCTGCGAGCGGCGACGCAGACTGGCCCGTGGTGAAAGACCGCACCTTGGCCCCGAAGCCCGGTTAGGACAACCACGTGTAAGGGCTGGAGCTGCAGCTCTGAATTGCCTTTTTCCCGTTCGAACGTGAGGAAAATTCGCAAGCCAGATGTTTTGTGGAAATTTTCTTTTGTTGCAAAACAAGCACACTTGCGTCACATTTTGAAGTTGCAAGCGAGAATTAGGTGACTTACGTTGGTTGAGAATTTATATCTTTGGCAACGCAAAGTAGGGTGTACAAACCAGCTGCATCACCTGGGAGCTGTCAGAATTGCAGTCTCAGGACCTGCCAATCAAATCTGCCTAACGAGATCCCCCCCCCCCCCCAGGTTATTTGTATGCAAATTAAAATTTGAAGGAACTTTCTGAAAGCTAGAAAGAGCCTCTGCCAAAGTTGTAGACTTTTATTTTCTGAAAAGAAAAATAAATTGCCCCCCCCCCGCAAAAAAAAAAAAAAAAAAAGGTTTTATTTTTCTTTTCTCTCCTTTGATGGTCCCAGAAAAATTGATCAGCATTTGCTAGGTACCTGAGTTAAACTGTTATTTTTCCAGCTGGCTAACCATTAACATACAAACTATTATCAGATTCATTAAAATCAGTGAGATACTGGAACTTAAAAAGAACCACTTTTGTAGGGAATGTGGAAGGACGCCTAATAGAGATAGCCTGAGTTGTAAATTGGTTGGAATGAGCCTGCTGAGGAGGCTGTTGGATTACAGGAGCTCTAGCTTTAGACAACTTCTAGTTTTATAAAGCGGATTTTTCATGACCACGTTTGATATCTGAGCTTGGATTAGATCCCAGGACATTTCTGACAATGTCATCCATTCAGTTAATAAATAAATTATTAAGTGCCTACTTTGCTAAAAAAAAAAAAATAGGCAACAGGATGCAATGTTTTTTTTGATGGCACTCGTTTTAACCCCACATTTCTTAAAGAATTAAAATTTTCTCCTAATTGTATACTAATTGTATACTGTTGTACATTTCCTAATAGCTTGGAGCTTATTTCATTCCTCTGCTGTAACTCATACTCCAGTGATGAATTTCTTTCATATGAGATTACTTCCTTCAAATGTTTATTATAGATCTTTATTTACCTGTAATCACCATTTAGTCAAGCAATTACTTGCCTAATGTTCATAGATCAACTTGATGGACCTAATCCATGCTCATTCCCTAAATCCTACCGAAATGACAGAGGTAGTATACATATTCACAGGATGCCACTAGGTCTGTTTTGGGCTGATTCTTCTCCCAGAAATATTCATTATGACTTGGATAAAAGTCTGATCATTTAATGAAAATATTGTAAGTATTCGCCTGAGAAATTTCACAATTGTTCTACTATCAGACTCAAAACACTATCAATGTTGAGGGCTTCATTTATCTCACTAGTTATTCTACTCTTCAAAGTTACTATCCATACTTTTTATTTCTTCTGCATTGGCCCATGAACAATTTCCCAAATTACAGTATGCAATACTTAGTCTTCATGTAGGTGACACAATTGTTACAGTTTAGTTTTTTGCAACTGATTTTTCTTTCACATAAAGATCAATCCTATATCAAGGAAATCAAAGAAATTGCTAATTCTGAAACTATTTAGGTGTCTCAAATTTGAACCTTTAAACTAATTTCGAATTGGCTACAGCTTAACTGGTATTGCTTTCCAAGTTCTCAAATGCATCATAAGATCAAAATGTCTGGAGTGGAAAAGATTCAAATGGCAAGGTCAAAATGTCTTCCTTGACCTTTTTCTTCATCAGCACAATGGGAATTTAAACATCACAGGTTATTTCAGGTGAAGTTTGAGAAGGCACCTAGCACCTAACACAGTATCTGCTGATCCCTAATGCTTACATTCTTCCTAGGCCTTCACTGAACCTCAGTTCTATGAAGGAACTCGCGGTTTCATACAATCTAAGGAGTCTATTTTTTAAAATATTTTTTCTTTGTATTGATTTTAGAGAGAGAGGAGATAGAAACATCGATGAGGGAGAACATCAGTTGTCCGCCTCCTGCACGACCCTCAGTGGAGATCAGGCCCACAACCTGGGCTTGTGCCCTGACTGGGAATCAAATTGGCGACCTCTTGGTGCATGGGCCAATGCTCAACTACTGAGCCACACTAGCTGGGCTAAGAAGTCTATTATAAGACAATAGTAAAATAAAAAATGTTCTGCTCTGTAAACCATGCCATAATACTTTCTTATAACTTAGAATGTTTCACTTTACTTACTGAAAGTACTCTTTTACACTTATTTAGATATAAATTTTATTATATATCCTTCTTATGCATGCATACAAAAGAAAATACAAGTGAAATAAATTGTTTAGGGATTCCTCAAACTTTTTCACATTTATAGTTCAACGCTAAAAAACATTACAATGTTCTTGTTTTTCTAAACAATATTATCCAATGACATTAATGATGCAACATTCTTTTCAAGTGCTCAAATAATATCCCTAGGATTTTCTCCAAGCCACTGATACCCATTGGGCAAGTTTTGATGCCATTACTATTGTTGATCCAAGAGAAGATATTAATGAAGGTCTACAGACAACAGCCAGAACTCCTCCTTCATCTTTAGATGGTCCTCAAATTGTTTGTACACAGAGATACCCAGGAGTTATAGCCATTAATCATGCCACCAGAAAAAACAACCACAATAAAGTAAGTCCAGGGGATGACAAGTATGTGAGGAAGGCTGCCAGGCCCCCAGTGATTTCAGAGGTTAAAATTATAAAAGGGAGACCTTAGAATGGGTGAAATAAAGTAATATCCACCTTAACTCACTGAAGTGTGGCAATCAAACTAATTGCATAGATAGGTGATCAATCTACAGTTATTTACCCATTAGATTTCCTTACACATGATTTTTATTGATTGATTGATTGATTTTAGAGAGAGATTGAGATTTGTTATCACATTTATTTATGCATTCATTGGTTGATTCTTGTGTATGCCCTGAATGGGGATTGAACCAGCAACCTTGGGGTATAGGGACAGCTCTAACCAACTGAGCTATCCAGCCAGGACCTCTTTACACATGTTTTAAATTTATATCATTAAAAAGGGAGAGCTTCATAATCATTTTTATTTAATGGAAAAATAATCTGGAAACATTTGTTAGTTACTATATGGAGTCTCCTCCACAAAAACGGACAGAATAACCATTTTTTCATAACTGATTGGGAAAATCCTCCACTGAATTTTAACTAAAGTAACTTTTTATCTCTAAAGAAATCATTTGTGGACCACCAGTCCCCTACAAGTGTTAGTTCAAATTTTCATGTTTAGTTAGGGCAGCATTTTACAGAAACATCCTGACTAGTGAGTACTGTTTGTAAGTTACTGGTATATTGGTAAAACTGGATATCATGAAGCAGTCTCTAAAGAAAAATCACCACCTGTACATAACTTAATGTAATTGCAACTCTGAAAAGTGTCTATCATATGGACTCTTTTGGAGTCCAGACTGTGTAAAAAAAAAAAAAAAAAAGAAAGAAACAAACAAAAGTTATATCAGAAAACACTGAACTGAGCCTTTTTTATAAAAAGCCTGTTTCACTTGTTATTTTTTTGTTTTTCCAAATGCCTCTCAGTCTTGTGCATTCTGCATTACTGTGAATTCCCCAAGGGAATTCCCTTTACTGCTCAAATTGTTCAATAATTGACTGGCCGCCATTCTATCATTTCAGTAAAAATACTGATGGCTGTTGCAGAATGAGCTGCTGTTTTCAGGGCATATCCTTACTCTGAACAAATGAAATCTAACAGCACTGCTACCACACACCAGGTTAAAAACACCCAGCTGCTCACACCAGGCTGGCAGTGGGCAGAGACAGCTGGGATGGAAGTCAGGAAGGCAAAGGTCCTTGCCATGGTGGTGTATTTATTATGTGAATACTTTTTTAAATTAAATTTATTGGGATGACATTGGTTAATAGGATCTTATAAGTCTCAGGTGTCGATTTCTGTTACAAGATCTGTGTAGTACACTGTGTGCCCATCACCCAAAGTCAAACCATCTGTCACCATTTTTAGGCCTCCTTCACCCTCCACACCCTAGACCTGCTGAATCAGAACCTGCATTTTAACAGAAGCTCTAAGGGATTCATAAAAACACAAAATTTGAGGAAAACTGCTCTAGAATAGCCTTCTCCACTGGCCACCCACCCACCTACCACTGTAAAATTAGCTCCAAGGAGCAATCTAGTGATCTGCTGCTCATTTTGGAAGTATTTCCTTACAAACATCTTCCTCCCTTCTCCTTAGTTCTTTCTTCAAGGGTGTGACAATTTGCATGAGTAAATTTGCACAGACAAATGTTCATTGCATCTAGATTACACTCTGTGGAAGGTACAGGTTTCTGGTTCTCAATCTCCCCCACCCTCTCCAACTACAGAGTAAAATGGAAGTCATGAAACTTATTTCTACTTGAAGCCCCAACATCTAGAATAGTGCTTGTAAAATGGACTTGATGAATTCTGTTGCTTGAAGAAATAAAGGATTCACGTCTAAAGCCCACCCTCTCCTGTAATTAGACTTAGCCACCTAAAGGATTCTCTAATCTTTGTAGAGCTTGAAAGGATTTCAGAATCAAAAATCTTTAATCTCACAGTATTATTTAAATTTGGCACAGGGCTGAGCACTAAACTATTCTTGGTGATGCAAACGCTCTGATCCTGTTTCCAGGACAAAAGATGCTGCCCTGATCCAAAATGAAGGGGTCTGTCATCTTACTGTGCTACTCTACTGCTACCACAGGTCTAAGGGCAAACATGAGTCTTTTTCTGTCCAGACCCCAGAACAGTTCCCTTTGATTGCAGGTCCGAAGACCTCTTTTACCAGCCAGTGGAACAAACAGCTCCACCATGTCTCTAGTAGATTTCAGTCTCCCCAGTTTCCAAGATTCCTTATCAAGGAGGAAACCACTGAAACTTATCAATGATAAAAACAAGGATTTGAAACACGTAGTTTTGGAAGGATGAGAGGAAATGAATTATCTGGCACATTAATGCTAAGGGTGTTCATTGATAATACTTTTTTGGAGGATATTGGGGTCATAGCTATGAAAAATTTAAGTGTACATAGCTTTCAACCCAGAAACTATACTCTAAAAATGTATGTTTACAGAAACACTAATATAGGCACATAGATATACCAAGAATATTCATATATGATAGCTTGAAATTGCCCGCCACCAAAAAAAAAAAAAAATTAAGTAAAAACCTTGTAAACATCCTCAGTGTGATATTTGACAATGGTTACATGAATGATATGCTCATTTATTTACACAAAAATACATAGCCACTAAAAAAATATGATTACTCCTTATATACCACCTTGGAAAGATGTCTACAGTCTATTAAGTAAAAAAAAAAAGTAAATGGTAGAGAGTATAGTATGATCCCACATTTTTTTCATATACGATTTTTTAAATTGACTTTAGAGAGAGAGGCAGGGAGAAGGAGAGAGAGAAATATCAATGTGAGAAACGTTGACCCATTGCCTTCTGCACACACCACAACCAGGGACCAAACCCAAAACCCAGGCATGTGCCCCATCTGGGAATTGAACTGGCAACCTTTTGGTGCACAGGATGATGCCCAACCAACGAGGGACCTCACTTTCTTTTTTTTTTCTCTTTATTGATTTTAGAGAGAGGAAGGGAGATGAAGAGACAGATAGAAACATCAATAAGAGAGAACATCGCCCTGGCCGGTTTGGCTCAGCGGTTAGAGTGTCGGCCTGCGGTCCTGAGAGACCTGGGTTCGGTTCCCACTAAGGGCGCGTACCTCGGTTGCAGTTTGTCCCCGGCCCTGGTCGGTTGCGCGGGTGGCAGCCACTCGATGTGTTCCTTTCACATCGATGTTTCTCTCTCTCTCTGTTCCTCTCTCTCCCTCCCACTCTACCTGAACAAAAAATGGAAAAATGTCCTCGGGTGAGGATTAAATAAATAAATAAATAAATAATAATAAGAGAGAACATCAATTGGCTGCCTCGGGCATGTGCCCTGATCAGGAATGGAACCTGTTGGTGCATGGGTTGATGCTCAACCACTGAGCCACACTGGCCGGGCAACTTTACTTTCTTTTAAAGTTTAGATTGATATATGTATATATTTATAGAGCTATATGTTGGCATAGCATTTTTTAAAAGGCTGAATGAATGCATGAAAATGTAGTGGGGATATGGGAAGTTGATTTTTGGTATTTTTCTAAATTTTTCAAATATTCTATGTGACTGTGTTAATTTTTTTATTATGCCTGAAGATGATAGAAAAGACTTTTTTGTATACAAGCAAACTAAACTACAAGCTCATCTTAGACATACCGATTTATGGCAACAAAGGAAACAAAAATAAAACACGAGTATGTGAAAAATTTAAAACAAAAATATCGCTTTTTGTTTCCGCTGAAAATTTTCAGTCAAATCAGGTAGAGATCGACCATCTGCCAAAAATAGTGTATACTTGGCTTTCAAACCACTGCTCCCCTTCCTCTGCCCAGTGTGGACATGATGCACACACAGTCTTTTTTCAACTGCCCCCCCACACATACACACACACAACCCCATCCTGGAAGACAGGCCCCATTGCCCTTCTCAATACAGTGCTCCAGGGAGCTCTTAAAACAGACTGGGCTTGCAAGAAACACATTAGCTCTCCCTGTCTAACTGAATCTGTCCAACTCAGTTCTTCCATTTCTCTTGCAGCATTCATGAGAAGCATAATTTACCGATACCATGGGTCCCCATGGGTGTTCCATTATGGTTATTAAATGCCTTGGGTTTTGACTGCATTTCCTTTCTTAGGACTCCCACTCCAGAAAGAACATCATAGCACACCAAGTGACAATGATGTATTATTCCTGCTCTAATTTATTTTTTAAAGTAATTTACATACATTGGTATGCAACCTAAGCTTCCATCATGATCCAAACAGTATTGCACTCAACAATTACTCAAATGCTTCATTGCTGAAAAAAGTATTTCATGTGCTTGGACTGCTGTTCATAAATCATATTAAGCCAGAACCGGAATTCTGCATCAAGATTGTTAGCAGTCAGAAGTATTTTAAATCTTCTTCTTTTTTTGCATATTGGTACTTTCTAATGTTTCACAATAAATATTCATTGCACTTGAAATGGAGAAAACAGCACACCAGGTAATGTGTTAAGAATTTTACATGCATTGTCTTATTAAATCCTCCCAGCCATCCTTGAGGTGCTGTTATAGCCCACTTTGCAGAAAAGGAAACAAAAGGTTATTCAGGTTAAATAACTTGCCTACTTCAGCTCAACTACCTGGCTTTATACAAACTGCTTATTTGTTTAGGCTTTCAATTTTATGGTCTATAAAATTTAGATAGTATCTACCTCATCAAGTACAAGGATTAAATAAGAATGTCAAGCCTGGCTGGTGTGGCTAAGTGGATTGAACATCATCTTATGAACTGAGAGGTCCCAGTTCGATTCTGGTCAGGGCACATACTTGGTTGCGGGTTCGATTCCCAGTATGGGGCTTGCGGGAGGCAGACGATTGCTGTTTCTCTCTCATTGGTGTTTCTATCTCTCCCTTCCTCTCTAAAAAACCAATACAAACATTTTTTTTTTTTTAAATGTCAAGTATCGCCCTGGCCGGTTTGGTTCAGCGGTTAGAGCGTCGGCCTGCGGTCCTGAGAGACCTGGGTTCGGTTCCCGCTAAGGGCGCGTACCTCGGTTGCAGTTTGTCCCCGGCCCTGGTCGGTTGTGCGGGTGGCAGCCACTCGATGTGTTCCTTTCACATCGATGTTTCTCTCTCTCTCTGTTCCTCTCTCTCCCTCCCACTCTACCTGAACAAAAAATGGAAAAATGTTCTCAGGTGAGGATAAAAAAAAAAAAATGTCAAGTATCAAGGAGATCTTAGGTGAAAACACCTAGTATAAAGAAAACACAATTTGTCATGTTCTCTATGGACGTCAAGTATGACTATTAAGACAGACTCCCAAGCAGCAGCGTGCGGAAGCCAGCCCAAGTGTCAGTTGTGCACGTCTCCTTCCAACTTCAAGTTCATTAGTCATAGGTTGGTGACTTGAAATTAGCCATGGAGTCGAAATTCAGCAAACTCTGCAAATCAGGGCCTTTCCCCCTTGGAGAGTGGGTTGTTAGCCATTGACCAGGGCATCACAGCTCCCAGACTGAAAGTTAATGGGTT
The DNA here is from genome assembly GCF_014108415.1 of Molossus molossus. NCBI lineage: Eukaryota > Metazoa > Chordata > Mammalia > Chiroptera > Molossidae > Molossus > Molossus molossus. Next base: position 28,794,302 of record NW_023425399.1, read on the forward strand.
TATGGGTCTGGCTCAAATTCAGGTTTTACTATTTATTTTGGGGGAGTGATTCATAACTTGGCTCTGCAAGTCCTGAGGCCTATTTTCTCAGCTGGAATGTGAAGGAATTTCAAGAATGGCAAGAAAGCTCAGAAAAAGATTTTTTCCCATTTCAGCTTTGCCAATGTGATTAGGGAAACAGAATACACTCCACACGAGGTCTTTGGGTGCTGATGTGCACTTTTTGTTGTTGTTGTTAAGTCTCTATCCTGTCTGTTGCCTTAAAGAGCCCAGATTAATAATTTTGTTTTTCCAAATTATAAGACAAAATTTATTTAGAAAGTTACAGAGGTAGTAGAAGTGAGCCAGCTAGGCTGCATAAGATCAGGAAACAAGTTACAGAAGCAAAAGAAGGGCCCTTGGAGCTTAGGAGAGAGAAAGGCGAAAGTAATGTACCGGGGACGGGGGTGGGGGGTGGGGGGTTGGGGGCATAGGTGTGCTCCTGAGAGGGAGAGTGTGCCCAGATTAATAATTTTCTGAATAGCCCATTTTGTTTGTCATACTTGTGCCTTGGAGTAGCTAGTTCATTAACCAGACATTATTTCTTCTCCTGTGGAACCATATCTTTTTTATTTGTTTATTTATTTTATTTTATTTTATTTTATTTTTGTTACAGATGTTTCTCCTTTTTTACCCCATTGACACCCTCCTCCCCATTGTGGAACCATATCTTGCAAGAATGCTTGGCATGGAGAAATTAAGATATTTTATCAAAATAAGGCAGTATTGGTCAATGTTATTTCAGTGGTTGGTGTTCAACCGTGAAAAGCTTTCATTTCCTCCATGATAAAATATCAAGACTCCTTCATTATGGCTGAAGAAATGAGAAATTGTTTATTGGAGTTCATTGCGCCTTCCTGAAACTCAAGCTCAACCCTTTGGGGAGCTGAAGGTGAATCTTCTTTCCCCTCAGTGTCTTCAATCCACTGGCCACACTCATTGGCCTTTTCCTGGTGGGTTTCAGCCTGCCGGTTTTCCTGTGTTAGACACGTGGGTCAAACTGCCCTACACCTGGTTGCCCTGGCTGGCAAGCAAAGCTAGGCTGCCTTCTGATTGGACCAGGGTTTGACACCTGATCAGAGGGAAGCTAATCAGCTTCTCAGCAATTTCAGCCAGGATAATGTATTAGTTTCCTAGTAGTCCTGCAACAAAGTATCACAAACGTAGTGGCTTAAAACCACAGAAATCTATCCTGCTATAATTCTGGAGACCCAAAGTGCAAAATCAAGCTGCCAGTAGAACCCTTCTCTTTCTGAAGGCACTAGCAGAGAGTCTGCTCCATGCCTTTCTCTTAGTTTTTGGTGTTGCCAATAGCCTTTGGCATTCCTTGACTTGTAGATGCATCACTCCAGTCTCTGCCTCCATCCTCACATAGCATTCACCCTGTGTGTCTGTCTTCACGTCGTCTTTCCTCTGTGCATGTCTGTGTCTGTGTTTCTTCTCCTTTTCTTCTAGGACACCAGTCATATTGGATTAATGACCACCCTAATGACCTCATCTTGGTTACATATGCAAAGGCCCTATCCAAATGAAGTCATATTCACAGATATGGGGGTTAGAATTTGAATATATCTTTTTGTGGGGCTTAGTTCATCCCATAACAGACACTGAGAAGAAAGTCCTCAGTAAATGCTATATATTTAGGCCCAGAGGTTATAAATTATCAGACCAAGTCCAAGATGAGTCAGTGAAGAAGAGGGAGAGAGAGAGACAGGCAGAACAGGTGTGCAGAGGGAAACAGAGATGACAGTTCTGAAAGATGGAGAGTGTGGTTTCTACTTCATCCCTTCCAGTAATTCACTCATTCCTGTCTTTTATTTTTGTTCACCTGAGAAAGTTTCTGTTTCTATATTGTGAAACCATCGGGCTAGTGTGGCTCAGTGGTTGAGCATCAACACATGCACCAAGAGGTCACTGGTTCGATTCCCAGTCAGGTCACATGCCCAGGTTGTGGGCCAAATCTCCAGTGGGGGGCATGCAGGAGGTGGCCAACCGATGTTCTCTCTCATTGATGTTTCTATCTCTCCCTCCCTCTTCCTTCCTCTCTCTAAAATCAATAAATAAAAAAATGTATACTGTGAAACCATTAGAAAGAACCCTGACCAGGGAACGGGAAGGAGGGGGTCAATGGGAAAAAAGGGGGACATCTGTAATACTTTGAACAATTAAAAAGGAACCCTGACCAGAAGAGTGATGTCTCCCAAAGTCCAGGTGGAACAAGCGATGTTTTCTCAAGGCACATTTACCAGCCACAAGACAGTGAGAAATAGAAAGGAAATGTCGTAAGTTCACCATGTACCAAATTTATCCCATAAAAAGATATCCTATGATAAATGTCATTCATTTTTATGTTTCAAAGGCCAAAATATCCATTAAAGTGGAAATAACAGGAGTTTGTTTTGTTTTATAATGTTCTATTTGGCAAAATTAAAAGCTGGCAATCCTATGTCTAGACCCAGAATTAAAAAAATAATTTACTTTGTTGGATCAAAATTTCTCAGTCTGATTACCTAAGCACACTGAAGTCCATGAATTTTACACACATCACACCCACATGCTTTGCTGAGTAGATGCAATTCTTTGATTCTACATCAGCTTCTTTTCCCTCAAATGTCTCCTTTCATATAAATGATCATAGGCTAAGAGTTCCTTCAGGTCTCCCTTGCAGTGACTACGGGGCTCACAACAACTTTTCATGACTTGGAAATTGCGCTCATCTACCCATAAGGGTGGGTAAGAGCTGGCCAGCTCTGTGCTAAGAGACTCAGCCTCCCTGGCTCTAGCTAATTGATCCAGAGGTGAAAAAGAGTGTCAGCTTGGAACAATTGAATCTCTCTCTTATTATTTTAGTTTGCATTTTTCCAAAGCAAACTTTGGGACAAAGATTTGTGTGCAAATAGTTTATTTGTGGGGCCATCACAGAAAGTATTGTAAGGGGGAGGGAAGGGGACAGGGAGGGACAAAAACCAATAAAATAAAATAAAAGTGTAATGCAATGGTTTAAGGGTAAATGTTGAACAATTGGCTCTCCAGAAAAAATTTCTGATTTGAAATATTTGCCAGTTTTCATGATATAAATACTCCCATCCTGGCCATTTTTCAACTATCAATGTGATATCACTCAATGTTTGAGTTGAGATGAAAATGCACAATTGCATACCATGAAATAGTATTTTCACCATACAAATATAATAGGTGCAAAAACCTCAAGAGCAGCTCTGGCCGGGTTTGACTCAGCATTTGGAGCATTGGCCTGCGTACCAGAGAGTCCCGGGTTCGGTTCTTGCTAGGGGCATGTGCCAAAAACAAAAAACAAAAAACTCAAGAGCAATTAGGAAGTGAGTTTTGAATATTGACTACCTTTGCTTTAATATTATTTATTTAACTTTTCTTTATTGATTTTAGAGAGAAAGGAAGGGAGAAAGAGAGATAGAAACATCAATGAGAGAGAACATCGATTGGCCACCTCCTGCATGTCCCCCACTGGGGATTTGGCCCACAACCTGGGCATGTGCCCTGACTGGGAATTGAACCAGTGACCCCCTGGTGCATGGGTTGATGCTCAACCACTGAGCCACACTGGCCAGGCTAATATAATTTATTTTAATATGGCTCTGGGCTTGCAAAATTTTTGGAAATCTAACAGCATACCACACAAGAGAGTTACTGTTGTGGTCAGCTGGGGCTCAGTTCTCCTGGGACCCACCAAAGGGCTATGTGAAACACAACGCTGTACCCCTGAGACATTTATCTATAAACTCCATCTCTTATTCTTTGAGGGCTGCTTTTGGGGATATGAATTTTGCAAACCTGCTGGCTTGCCCCACATGAGGCAGTGGCCAAAACACCCCTCTGGGCAAAGAGAAGTTGCGGGAAGCCATAAACATTGAGGGGACTTGTGCACAGGTGATCTCTGAGGGCCATGGGTAGGGTGCCAACAGAATCTACTTTGCTGGGAACTGGAAATTTTGAGCTTGGAGATCAGAGTTGTGGAGCACTTATGCTGAGTCATGTTAATAATGAGCTCTAACAGGAAGGCTTGTGTACTCCTGCAGCCCTGAAACTACCCTGTTTCTTGTTTCTTAAGGCTTGGTTTGCAGCTATTTTCAGCTCCTTGAGACCCCCATCTTACCCCATGCTTCTGACTTTGCTGTGCAGATGAATCACCGGGCTGTTTTGTTAAAATGCAGATTGCCAACATCGATGTGAAAGGGACACATCGAGTGACTGCCACCTGCACGACCCAACCAGGGCCGGGGACAAACTGCAACCGAGGCACATGCCCCTAGCGGGAACCGAACCCGGGTCTCTCAGGACCGCAGGCCGACGCTCTAACCGCTGAGCCAAACCGGCCAGGGCTAGATGGTTTTGAACGCTCCCGGGTCTCTCGGGACCACAGGTCCACGCTCTAACCGCTGAGCCAAACCGGCCAGGGCTAGATAACAGTTTTATATCAATGTTAAATTTCTGAATGCAATAACTACATTATGATTACATAAGAGAAGATCTTTGTTCTTAGGAATATACACTGAACTATTAAGGGATAAGGAGTGCTTGAACTTAGACAAATAGATTTGAGTGGTGGTTTCGAGGGCCTGGAGGGTGGGGAAAATGGAGAGATGTTGGTTAAAGGGTACAAACAGTTGTAAGAGCTAATGTACATGGGAGCTAATGTACAGCATGGTGCTTATAGCTAATAATACTGTATTCTATACCTGGAAGTTGCTAAGACGTCCTTTCTGGGGCCCTTTCAAGGTTGACGCAGCGCCTTAAGGAGGGTTAAAGTCTCCATAAAACCCAGAAAAGAGATTGTGTAAAACTCTTCTTTGGATCCTGTCCAGAGTCACTGTTAAACCAGAAGAAATTTTCCCTTCAGTTTGAGCACCTTTGTGACATTTTTACACAGTATATGGCAAAGTGATAAATTTAAATTTAACCTTAGCTTTGATCATAACTTCAGGCATGCTTTTAAAACTCCTCTGGGGATACCATCTAGTATTTTCAAATAGATAAGGGAATTTGAATACTTTGGTTATCTTTGAAGGTAAAAAAAAAATCCAGATGATGAAAACTGTGTACACAAGGCTTTTTGTGAACATCTTCTGAGACAAACTGAAAAGAATGTAACTCAAAGTTTTTTTTCTGTCTGTTTAAAAGGTCATTTAAGGCCCTGGCCAGTTTGGCTCAGCGGTTAGAGCGTCGGCCTGCGGTCCGGAGAGACCCGGGTTCGGTTCCCGCTAAGGGCACGTACTTTGGTTGCAGTTTGTCCCCGGCCTTGGTTGGTCGTGCGGGTGGCAGCCACTCGATGTGTCCCTTCACGTCGATGTTTCTCTCTCTCTCTCCCTTCCTCTCCCTCCCTCCCACTCTATCTGTACAAAAAAATGGAAAAAATATCCTCGAGTGAGGATTAAAAAAATAAATAAATAAATAAATAAATAAAAGGTCATTTAAGCCCTGGCCAGTTTGGCTAAGTGATAGGAGTGTCGGTCTGCGGACCAGAGAGTCCTGGGTTCGATTCCCGCTAGGGGCACGTACCAAAAAAAAAAAAAAGTAAATAAATAAATAAATAAATACAAGGTCATTTAAAAACTTTTCTTAAAAAAAGGAAAAAGAAAGTTACTAAGAGATTAAACTTTTTATTTTATATATTTTTATTTTATTTCTTCATCACCATTTACCCCCTATACCCTCTTCCACACCCCCACAAGAAAGTAAATTTTTAATGTTCTCACCACAAGAAAAAAATGGTGGGGTAGAGGTGGTAGCTAATGCTATGGTGGTAATCATTTTGCATTATATAAATGTATCAAATCAACATGTTGAACACCTTCAACTTATACAATGTTATCTCAAATTATACCTCACTAAATCTGGGAGAAAAAAATACCATACTCAGACCCAAATGGTGGTTAATCCTTGTCAGTTTTCCTTTCAGACATGTCAATAAAATGACACATAAGAAATGACTGGAATGATAGTTAAAATGTGGTCATTTATTCCCAAAGATTATGGGGTATTTAAGCAGGCATAAAAGAAAAAACAAAACAAAGCCCCAAAAAACTATGAGTAAAATTTATGAATAAAGAAAGCTCTCTAATATTGTGAACTTTGAATTTCTTATTAAACAATTAGTGTAAATGATCTCCAATATCATAAAACTCAAATCACAAGTTTGAGAAAATATTGTGTGATCCTCTCCCACCCTACATAAAAAGGGTGTGTGTGAGTAAGGGGCATGATGGAAACAGCCTTTTCACAGACGGTTCAGATAAATAATAATCTCTGTGTGTGTTGGGGGTGAGGAGAAAGAAGAAAAAGAAGACAGAGGAGGAGGAGGAGGAGGAGGAGGAGGAGGAGGAGGAGGAGGAGAGAGGGGGGAGGAGGAGATAAAGAGAACAGAAGAGAAGTGAATAGAAAAGAGAGGAAAGACGTGTCATGGGTCACTGGATAATTTGCAGGAATCAGATACAATTATTGGATGCCCTAGAACCTAGGGCCTCGATCAGTGCCTCTCAAACTTTTAAGTTATCCTTAAATCATGGAGGGAATTTGTTAAAGTGCAAATTTTGATTCAGCAGGTCTGGGGCCTGAGCTTCTGTATTTTTAATGAGCTCCCAGGGGATGCTGATGCTACCAGTCTCTTAAGTAGGAAGTATTCTTTGAGTAGCAAGCTCACCACAGTCCAGCCACAGGGGAGCAATGCTCAAGGAATACGTCATTTTGTAGACCTTTAGAATCCATCTCTCCTCTGATGTTCTTGGGTTGGATCACTTATTTTTAGGAGCTCTAGATGGTGGATCACTTACCACACTTCAAAGCACTTAAAATCATAGCCCTAGTTACTGCGCATGACCTGGTGCTGCAATCTTGGGTCTAAATTGCCTCCCCCACAGGCAAAGGCCAGTTGATAATCCACACCCTGCAGTTGTAAACTGCTTTTACATAATGACTTACGAAAGCAAACCAAAAGTGAGGAAACTTTTACATAGAAGGTGAATATCAAACATCAAGACTATATTCAACATCTTTGGTTCGAGCTGCATTTACCGTTTCCCACATCACATCTGTGGAGACCTTAGATAAATCACCTAACTACGTATGCCATTTCTACAGCTAGAAAAAAGAGAAAATCATATTTACAACTCACCGAAGATATTGTGAAAAAGTGGGTTGGGTGATATTTCTCCAAAAAATTTGTTTCTATAAAAGCTGGAGGCAGTCCTGGCCGGTTTGGCTCAGCGGTTGGAGCGTCTGCCTGTGGACCAGAGAGTTCTGGGTTCGGTTCCTGCTAGGGGAATGTACCAAAAAAAAAAAAAGAAAGAAAAAAAAGCTGGAGGCAGCAGCCACAAATAACAAAAGAATTAAAAGCTACTAACAAAATCCCTATAGATGAGACATATTGGTCCCTTTTCAAGTTGTTCTTTATATGAGAAGGAAAAAAAAAAGCTTTTTCAAGTTGAATGATAGACTCACAAAATATGCTACCCACGTATTTGATACAATGAGATCAGATAATTACAGCTGCTGTAATTTTGAAGATATTAATTCATCTAAAAATTTTTTTTAAGGTACGTATAAAATAATCTTTGTCCTTTACTTTTTTAAGGGAAATAAGAGCTACTGCTCCCTTCCCCTAAATGTTTAGGCTTTGGTGGATGTGATCAGGCATTTACATTTGATTGTCTCGGCTTTAAATTGTTTGAGAGTTTCTGTATTAAAAAACCCAGTTTTATAGACATCTGCATATTCTGCATTCCACACCCAGTCAACACAGTCATGGGATGAAATCTTGGGCTCTATGTTTACTTTTCTCACTTTTGTTCTGTGAAATAGCAGGTACTTACCAGTCAGAATGGGTTCTGGCCTGTTAATGGTTTGGTTGTTGTGGAGTTTGCAACTTATCAAGAAACACTGAGCTGGCTTCTATAGAAACACCAGGCAATAAGTCTCACACTTTGTTCTCTGAGTAGAATAGCCTCAAAACAGTGGGTGGTACAAGTCAGGAGAATAAACTTGGGTTCGAGTGACCCTCTTTTTTTTTTTTCAAATTATAAGAGGCAGTTTATTTAGAAAGTTACAGAGGTAGCAGAAGTGAGCCAGCTGGGCTGTGTAGACTCAGGAAACAAGTTACAGAGGCAGAAGAAGGGCCCTTGGAACTTAGGAGAGAGAAAGGCAAGGGTGGCCGACAGAGGAGAAGGGAAATGCACAGACATGCCCCAGAGGGAGAGATGCCAGCTATTGACTCTCTCTCTCTCTCTTTTTATTTTTTTATTTATTTTTTATTCCTCACTCGAGGATATTTTTCTATTTATCATCAGATAGAGTGGGAGGGAGGAAGAGAGAGAGAGACAGAGAAACATCGATGTGATAGAACCACATCCACTGGTTGCCTTTCACAGACCCGACCAGGGCCGGGGACAAACAGCAACCAAGGTACATGCCCTTGACTGGAATCAACTCTGTGACTCATTGGTCTGTGGGCTGAGCTTTAACCGCTGAGCCAAACCAGCCAGGGCTGTTGACTCTCTTAATAGCATGTCCCTACTTTCTGAAAAGACATCCCCATATCCTTGACTATCTAAGATAGTTAGTAGAAACCATTTACTTGACAAGCCTAGGGACACCCATTTTCAAGGCCCCTTCTCTAATCTCAAATGCCATCTCCTTGTCACTCAGAGGCCCTGCCAGAGGCTCACACTAAAAAAATCATCCTGTATTTTTACTATTAAATGGCATATTTAGCATCCAAGACTGAAGTATTTTGCCATTGGAAGTCTTCACCAAAGTCAAGAGCTACCCAAGAATGGAAGGTTGACCTGACCAAGAGGAATCATTCGAGCAACCAAAGACCATGACGGGAAGCATATTTTAGATGGTTTTTTTTTTTATCCTCACCCGAGGACATTTTTTCTATTTTTTGTTCAGATAGAGTGTGGGAGGGAGAGAGAGAGAGAGAAACATCGACGTGAAAGGGACACGTCGAGTGGCTGCCACCCACACGACCCAACCAGGGCCGGGGACAAACTGCAACCGAGGCACATGCCCCTAGCGGGAACCGAACCCGGGTCTCTCAGGACCGCAGGCCGACGCTCTAACCGCTGAGCCAAACCGGCCAGGGCTAGATGGTTTTGAACGCTCTGTTTCATGACCAAGAAAAGGTTAACAATAAGAAGACGTTGATGTTTCTTCTGTGGATGAAAATGAGATACTATGGAAAGTAACCTCATAGGGTGACCTGATAATAAATTCCTAACTAAGCAGGTCATGGTTTGTAGTCATCCCCCAGGCATATAATTTCCTTAGTAAAAGGCTTCTCTTTGCCTTAAGCAAGCCCTGTTCACTGTTTCTGTACATATCCCTCCTTCTAAAGCGTGATCACCCTCAAGAGAGCACATAATGTTGACTATCCCGTAGTCTGATTCTCCCACCTTACAACTCTCTCCTCAATCTCAAATGCACAAAAGAAACTGCAAAACGTTCTCCAAAACATTTTTCTCAGTGTGTTAAGATCTTGCTTCTAGGTGTCTTCTGTTTGGCTCAAGTAAATTATATAAAAATTCTCGGTAGGTTTGGACATTCTTACACTGATACTCTTAAAAACGAAATATTTAGCAGCACTACAAATGAAGGCCTACTTGAAGCACAGGGCAAGGGGGCTACAGGGATGTTCAAAAGAATAAGAAGGCCCTTGCCATATTGGATGTCACCATCTCATAGCGGGGAATAACTCAAATGACTACGTAATTACAAGAGAAGGCACAAAAGTGTGGGTGAAACAAAGTGGCCAAGAATTCAGAAGAGAAAACTGCTAATGGTCAACCGTTAGCTATAAGAAAAAAACATTTTTTTAAAAAACAATTTAATTCTTTGGACAACACTGGCCTAGACCACAAAGCTTTGGGAACCATACCTTTATTTTCTGGATTCCTTTTCTCCTTTTAAAATCAAATTTAAAAATTTGGTCATCAAAAATCTCATTAAATGACCATTTGTCTCTTATTGGGTGTTTGATGTCTCTTCATGCCATGTGGCAAAGTAGAAATCTTGTACAAGCCTTACTATTCATTCTCTCTGCTCTGGAACCTGAGAAACTGAACTGGAGAGAGTCACACAGCCAGACAGTGGTTCTATTACAAATTAATCATTACCAGCCTTGACAAGGATTCCTAGTGTTCTCTGATAAATTTCCTTTTTGTTATTCTGATTATTTTTGCTGCAGAACTAACCACTCTAAAACTTAGTGGCTTAAAATAGCCATTTTATTGTCTCAGTTCTGTTGGCTGACTGGGCTCAGCCGAAAGGTTCTTGCTTAGGGTTTCATGTGCAGTTGCAGTTAGATGATGGGTGGGGCTGGAGTTGACTGAAAGGCAGACTGGACCAGATGTCCAAGAGAGCTTTCTACGTGCATGTCTGGAACCTCAGCTGGGATGGCTGGAATAGCCGGAAGCTGGTTGGGCATCACTCCTTTCAAGTACGTCTCCAGACGGTTGTCATGGGATTCCTGCCAGCATGGTGGTCTAAAGATAGTCAGACACCTTACATGTTGGCTGGCTTCCGCCAGAGTGGCTATTTTAAATCTACTGCCATCTACTTCAATGACATTTTAAAAAAATATTTTTTCTTTATTGATTTTTAGAGAGAGAGGAAGAGGAAGAGAGAGCTGGAAACATCGATGAGAGAGAACATTGACTGGCTGCCTCCTGCATGCCCCCGACTAGGGATCAGGCCCACAACCTGATCACCGGGAATCGAACTGGTGATCTCTTGGTGCATGGATTAACACTCAACCACTGAGCCACACCGGCTGGGCAATGAAATATTTTTTAAAGGAAAGAAGCTCTGAGAAGAAGTACAGGTTTAGGAGGGGCTGGCTTTGAAGGCAGGCTATTAGGACCTACTTAACTATATATTAGCATCTTCTGCCCTCTTTTGCTTTCCAAAACACACATATGCAACAACAACAACAACAACAACAACAACAACAAAATTACATCATCTTCTTACCTCCTGCCTTGACACTTTTTTTTTTTATCCTCACCTGAGGACATTTTTCCATTTTTTTGTTCAGATAGAGTGGGAGGGAGAGAGAGGAAGAGAGAGAGAAACATCGATGTGAAAGGGATCCATCGAGTGGCTGCCACCCACACGACCCAACCAGGGCCGGGGACAAACTGCAACTGAGGTAATTGCCCTTAGTGGGAACCGAACCCAGGTCTCTCCAGACCGCAGGCCGATGCTCTAACCGCTGAGCCAAACAGGCCAGGGCAACACTTTTATGCTACTTTTTCTGTTTTCTAAAATTAACCCCAAACCTTAGTGTTGTAAAACAATAATCATTTATATAATAGTTTCTGTGGGTCAGGAATTTAGAAGACCTTAGCTGAGTAGTTCTGGCTCTGGGTCTTTTTTAAAAATGTTTTATCCTCACCTGAGGACATTTTTGCATTTATCTTCGGACACAGCGGGAGGGAGAGAGGGGGGAAGAGAGAGAGAGCAACATCGATGTGAAAGAGAGACATCGAATGGTTGCCACGCACACGACCCCAACCAGGGCTGGGGACAAACTGCAACCGAGGTATGTGCCCTTAGCGGGAACCGAACCCGGGCCTTTCTGGTCCACGGGCCGACGCTCTAACCACTGAGTCAAACCGGCCAGGGCCCAGCTCTGGGTCTTAAGGGAGGCTGCAGTAAGATGTCATCGGCAAGCTTGACTGGGATTGGAAGATCCATTTCCAAGATCGTGCACTCACATAATTCTGTAAAGTGGCTGACTTCGCCCAAAGCATGCAATCAGGAGAGAGCATGGTGGGGGCCACAGTGCTTGTTGTGACAGCCTCAGAAGTCATTCTCTGTCATTTCTGTAATATCCTATTGGTCACAGAGGTCAACCCTATTAAGTGAGGGAGAGGACTACCCAAGGGCATGAATACTAGGAAGTGGGCACCATTGGGGGCCATCTTAGCAACTGAATTCAGTCAAGCCAAGGAAAAGATAATAAGATTGAGAAGAGAGAAGAGAAGACAAAGGAGGTCATATTGGAGCTAGGAGCATTGTAAGGAAAACTAAAGCACCGATTTGGGTTCTGGAGCTGGGAATGGGCTGGAAAGTCTTGAGAGCTCTTAGTTCCTCACGCATTTTGCCAAAGATAGGAGGTGAAACAGAAGTGAGGAGAATACAGACCAATTCCTCTTCTTTCAAAGTTATTCTTATACCAACAGTAGGAACCACGCTGCTCCTGCCCTTCAATTTCTTGGCTGGACTATAAGGGGAATATTTCTCTTGAATAATTAATTGGTTTTATGAACGTGGAAAGATACTTTCAACTTCTAACAAGAAATCAGGGTCACCTAAATGATATCTTTATTCAGCAAGGACGTAGGCTTTCAGGAAGTTTACCTTTGCCAACGTAATTAGTACTTACTTTACAGGACAATAATGTCCAGGTTTCATGCTGAGATGAAAGGAGGTGATTTTCCGCTTAGTGCTAATTGAAAATTGAAGCAAAAAGAACTTTGCATTCAAAACAGGAAGGGAAACCAGACTGTAATATGACAAAACCTTAGAGCTTTGTTCTTTTACAACATGTAGGAAAGAAGTTTTTTAACTACGTTTGTCAGAGCCAAATTACTTGGAAGAATGCCCTCTACATGCTGTCTCAACTACTTCACCTCCCCCTTTCCCTCTGGCCTGGTTTTGGCCCCACCATTTCATCAAACCTGCTTTCATCATGGTTAACAACAACCTCCTTGTTGCCCAACTGGATGGGCATTTTTGTTTTGTTTTGTTTTGTTTGGGTGTTTACTGATTTCTAAGCAACTCTGACCCAGTTGACCACCCTATTGCTTCTGGAAGTGTTCCTCCTGATTTCTGGGATACCATTTTCTTTCTGTTTGCCATCTCCTTGCCATTTATGTAAGTTCTTTCTAAAGGTTGAGAATCCTGAGCATTTTGTCCCTTGCCTGTCTGTGCTCTCTCTGCACGATCTTATCCAATCCCATGGCTTTGCTACCATATAGAGCCAACAATGTTATCATTAACATCTCCATCCTTGATATCTTTCTGGAACTCAAGATTCCAACTGCCTTCTTGATATGCCCACTAGGGAATTTCAAAGATATCACAATGTGTTTCCTGGTACTCTTGGTTTCTCACCTCCCAAACTTGTTGCCCCACCCTAAGCCTTACCTGTCTTATAGATGGTATCACCTCTCTCTAGTTGCCCTGGTGAGAAACTTCATTATATCTTGATTCCTTCTTTCTCTCATTCTCTATATCCAATTCATCAGAAGTTCTCGTGATTTTATCTTGAAAGCCCATTTGAAACATGTCCACCTCCATTACCACCCGATCTCCTTGCCTTATCCAATCCATTCTAGTCTCTACACAGAAAATAAGTTGATCTTAGAATAAAAATCAGATTATGCCACAGTCTACTTAATATCCTTTAATGGATTTCTTCTACACGTAGAATTAAATATAAAATAGCAGTCCCTCTAAACTACTGCAGGACCTACACACCTTCCTAAACTCATGTGATACCACCCTCTCTTTGGCTCACTACACCAGCCCTGTCTAGCTTCAGGGCCTTTGCATATGCTGGTTCTTCTTCATAGAAGCTCTTCTCATACTCTTCTTATGCTGGTTCTTTCTCTTTTTTTTGGATCTTAGCTTAATTATTGTTCACTTGAGAGGTCTCTTCTGACCATTCTATCTGAAGTAATCCTATTTGTTCCTTTTGTACTCTTCTTAGCTCCTTTTTAAAATGTCCATCATCACAGTTATTCACATAGTTATAATGCCTGTCCAATTTTTCCACAAATGAGGACATTGGGAGACTTTTAAGAAACTTATTAGATTTGAAATAAAGCAAAGGCAACATAAACAATGAACTACTTCTCTCCCAACTGGGGATCTTGCTGGATGTGACCAATTACATTCAACAGGACCCATATCTACAAATTGTTAAGGTGAATCAGCATCTTAAACCAAAAATGAAGACATTCTTGAGACTCTACCAGTGAAAAGTGTTTATCTAAACAGTTCCTGTTTTTCTGCGGTGTTGGCTTTCAATGACACAGCTACATTCAATTTAACATGCAGAGACTGAGAGAATTTTCTCACAAGTCTCATTTCCTGTGTTTCCCATTGGAGTTTATTGTTTTTCTCTTTTTTCCTCCTCTAAGACCAAAGTCCTGTGAGATGGGCATTGTCTTGATGCAATAAGAGAAGAAGGTTTGAACTCAACTTAAATTCTTTTGTATGCGTGCATGAGTGAAACTCCAGATGAGATTCTGGTACCTTAAAATTCTTACATTGATAGAAAATAACATTGAAAAAAATATACCCTTTAAAGTCTAACTTCTCACTTTTATGTCTATGGCAAAACTGTGTCATATACACTGAGCTGACCACAGCTCTCCTAATAATTTTGCACTAGAACTTATCATTTACTTGGTTAGAACATACTCAGGAATTTGAATTCTGTTCTAATACTTTAGACAGCTTCTCCTATGTTTTGTCAATAAATCATTAAATGTTGGGTACAAATCACCAACAGGTTTTCAGTGGATTATAACCCACTTTCCAACATTCATAAAAGCCATAAATTTCCTTTGTTGAATCATAGATCCTGAAATTCTAGCTCACAAAGCAGCCTACATGCTGTTAGGTGAATTCAAATCCACCCCACCCCCAAGAAACCAAAAACGTTTCAAGTGCTTCAAAATAAATTATAAAACAGTGAGTAGATAAATAGAATTTTTTTGGGGGCGGGGGGGGGTGGATTTATTTTGCAGGGAATAAGCCTGTACTAGTAAATCTTCTTCAGACAACTAAAATAACTTTTGCATGTAAAAAGTGAATCATCAGATACCACAAGGTCAAGGTCAAGGTCAAAGATCCTGGGCTCATCATTCTCTGGGGAAAATTTGAGGAGGAAATGTGCCCAATTATTCATATCTGTTTCTGGGAGGAAGAAAGCTTATTTCAGAACTAAAATTTCTTTATATTTTCTCCTGCTACTTTAACAAAGTCCTTAATGAGGACCTAATTAAAAAATTTAAATGATATGGAGAGAGGCATTTTAATTTTGTTTTTGAACTCTAAGGATCAGATGATTGGGCTCAGAGATTGTTCTAAACCATCTAAGCATGCTGTTTCTGTTAAGACCACTTTCTTGGCTGCTTCTAAAGGGAGTTGTTTATACTAAGCCTGTACTGAGTTGCCCGGCTTAAATTCTATGTAGAAAGTTACATTAGTTCGATTTCTAATTCACAGAGTCTGCTGAACCTCTGGAAGAGATGATAAGATGCCACAAGTTACAAAACACAGCTCTTCTTTTATTTCTCAATAAATGCAGACAGAGTGTATTTCTGCTTTCAATGAATCAGCAGAATTGGCTAGTCCTGAGCATGGTGCCTTCTCCTTTAATTGGGTCCTATGGGCCTGGGCCTCTTTCAGACACCCCCACTTTCAGGAATTGAGGCATGACACATAGCCAAAATATTCCAAAGCTGGAAGGGGGACATAGGGATTATCTTCTCTAACACTCTACTTTTAAAATTAATCATTGACCAATCTTTTAAAATGTTTTCTTAGCTAGAGGGGAAAGGAAGGAGAGAGAAACATCAATGTGAGAGAGACACAGCAAGCGGTTGCTTCCTGCATGACCCTGACAGGGGCCAGAGATTGAACCTGTGACCCTTTGGTCTGTGGGCTGATGCTGTAACCACCGAGCCAAACTGACCAGGGCTCATTGACCAATCTTTGATTTTAGAGTTGATAAAACAGAGTAGAGCTTTCCTACAGTCTCAATATATAAATGACTTAGTTAGGAAATGATCATAAGGCATACATTTTGGAGAGGAGATCTGAAAGAAAGGAATTAATCTTCCCACTCAGAGGTATACCTGGCAATCATACCACCACGTAGAAAGAAACTCAAGATGATGCTTTTGTATCCTGGGGTTTCAATCAACTCTGCTAGCAACTGTTTATCCATGGAACAAATATAGAGTGAAACTCAACTCTCACTGTGGTGACATGTATACAGATTCTACCTCCCTCTTCCCATGACAAGGTGACACTGTCAAAATACTTTTTTCTTCTCTTAGCTTATTAGCTCCAATCACAAATGTGTGCTGGCCTGTCCGGCCTCCCCTTTCTGTACTCCTTATCCACTTCACTGGCCCCTTCCAGTTCTCCCATCAAAGCCTGTTCTTGAACAGTGGCCAGTTTGGCTCAGTGGTTAGAGTGTCGGCCTACAGCCCAAAAGGTCGCAGGTTTGATTCCCTGTCAAGGGCACGTACCTGGGTCTCAGGTTTCATCCCCAGCCCCGGCTGGGGTTGTGCAGGAGACAACCGATAGATGTGTCTTTCTCACATCAATGTCTCTCTCTCTCTCCCTCCCTCCCTCCCTCCCTTCTACTCTCTCTAAAATAATCAATGAGGAGAAAAAAAACAATGGAAAAATATCTTCATTTGAGGATTAACAACAACAGAGCCTGTTCTTGAATAAATGCACTTCAGCATAAATGCCTGATTATGGTTTCTGACAACACTCTTAGATGAATGTGTATTTCAGCAGGAGGAAACACTTTAGGCTGAAAGAACGAATCTCTAATTGTGGAATCTGCAAACCTTTCACTTTAAAGAAGAGAGATCTGAGGCTCCAAGAGGCCAAGGAGAAATGCCCGTGGTTACCCTGTTGGCTGGCAGTGGGTTGAAACAGGAGCTCTTGGCTCCCCATCCCACACCACTCTTCTTTCTTGTTACCCAGATATCTTGCTATCAGACTTGGTCTTGGGTCCTCATCACGTCCCTCCCTGAGCGGAAAATGGCCCTGAAGTTCATACACTTGGTCTGGATCAACATCTTGGGAGTGTGGGTGTCAGGACAGTTCTCAAAGGTTTTAGCATTCCAAGTTCCTTCGAAGAGTCCCTAAGCCTTAGTTTTGAACTCCAAGTAGTTGCAGATATAATTCATTTTTTCTCTCTTAAAAGAAAGTTTTTTTTGTTAATCCTCACTGAGGATATTTTTTCCATTGATTTTTAGATAGAGTAGAAGGGAAGGAGAGGGAGGAAGAGAGAGAGACCAATTGGTTGTCTCCTGATCAGCCCCAGTTTCGGGATTGAACCTGCAACCCAGGAACAAACCCTTGACCGGAATCGATCCTGCAACCCTTCGGTCCTTGGGCTGAGGCTCTAACCACTGAGAAACATGGCCAAGGCTGCAGCTATAACTCTTACTTTCCTAGTTGCCCATCAGGGAACTTAAGGCTCCTACACACACAAACGCACATGCTGCTTCTCAAGGACAGTCATTAATTCTCAGACTGTGTTGTATAACCACCAAATGAGGAAGGAAAACATTTTCCTAACACACCCTATAATTTGCACAGTTCTCTCTCCCCAGTGATTATAAAATTTTACATTTTTATATAAGGTAGCATTCATTTCTTTCCTTAATCTGCCTTTCCCTCCCCATTTCCCTTTCAAATTGTTTTCTTAGACCTGTTTTGAATGTGAAAAAGGTCAGTGACTGAGCTGCAACATTTCTCAACAACCGCTCTCAGCTACACAAAGACCAGCTGAAGCTCAAACAAACATCTCTGCGTGCACGTGTATGTGTGTGTGTGTGTGTGTGTGTGAGTGAGAGAGAGAGAGAGAGAGAGAGATAACTTCAGGTTATTAGCGCTAACTATACTCCATTTCCTGCTTTAAAAAACATCATGTGGCCTGGCCAGTGTGGCTCCGTGGATTGAGCATTGTCCCATGGACTGAGAGGTCCCAGTTCGATTCCTGGTGAGGGCACATGCCCAGGTTGTGGGCTCAACTCCTGGTAGGGGGCGTGCAGGAGGCAGCCAATGGATGTTTCTCTTTCACATCAATGTTTCTAACTCTCTCTCTCACTTTCTCTCTCTCTAAAAAAACCAATAAAAACATATTTAAAAATAAAAAAGTCTTGTGACCCAAAGGTGCATTCAAACTACCTATTATCTGGAGTCAATAAAGAGTGCAAGTTATCAAATTCCACATAGGATTCTCTGTACTCTTGGGCCTGCATTGGAGAGGTTTCCTGAAAACTACAATAGAGATAATAACAGTGTTTACCTCACAAGGTTGTTGGGCAGTTTTGGCGAATTCATGTATAACACAAGCACACACATATAACCTATAAATAAAGGCTAAGCACAGTACCTGGCACATAGCAAGTGCCCTGAGCATTTTTAAAAAGTTATTATTATGAATACACGTATCTGTGGTTTTTACATATTTCAGGTTTTTTGTTTTTTTTTTATCCTCACCCGAGGACATTTTTCCATTTTTTGTTCAGGTAGAGTGGGAGGGAGAGAGAGGAACAGAGAGAGAGAGAGAAACATTGATGTGAAAGGAACACATCAAGTGGCTGCCACCCGCACGACCAACTAGGGCCGGGGACAAACTGCAACCGAGGTACATGCCCTTAGCGGAAACCGAACCCGGGTCTCTCGCTACCGCAGGTGGACGCTCTAACCGCTGAGCCAAACTGGCCAGGGCAAGACTCTCTCTCTCTCTTTTTTTTTTTTTATCCTCACCCAAGGACATTTTTCCATTTTTTGTTCAGATAGAGCGGGAGGGAGAGAGAGGAAGAGAGAGAGAGAGAAACATCGATGTGAAAGGGACACATCGAGTGGCTGCCACCCGCACGACCAACCAGGGCCGGGGACAAACTGCAACCGAGGTACGTGCCCTTAGCGGGAACCGAACCTGGGTCTCTCAGGACCACAGGCCGACGCTCTAACCGCTGAGCCAAACCGGCCAGGGCCATATTTCAGTTTTTAAAAATGCCACTGCTTAAAAATCGAAACTCTCAGCTCTGGATCAAGCTTTATATTGTAAGTAGAAGGAAAATCCCAGATACGTTGTCCAACAAAGACCTTTGTACCTCTGAGGAACCCCTGCTTAAGGGAAATGTGTGGCCTTCCATTACAGAAATCAGCACAGGGTTTGCAAACCATGTGAAATGCTAACATCCACAGGGCACTTCCGATGTGCTGGAAGAACTGATCATTTATTCTCCAAAACATTCCATGAAGTAGGTTCCAGTATCATCAGTGCAATTTTACAGTTGGAGACCTTGAAGTTGACTTAGAAAATAAAGTGAATTTATTGGTTCACCTCTTGAGAAATCCAGAGGTGGGCTGGCTTCAGATGCAACTAGTACAGGTGTAGTTTGAGCCAGTGACTCAAATCTTGTGATAACTTCTCACCTCCACTTTCTTTTTTTTCTTTTTTTATCCTCACCTGAGGACATTTTTCCATTTTTTGTTCAGATAGAGCGGGAGGGAGAGAGAGGAAGAGAGAGAGAGAGAAACATCGATGTGAAAGGACACATCGAGTGGCTGCCACCCGCACAACCCAACCAGGGCCGGGGACAAACTGCAACCGAGGTACGTGCCCTTAGCGGGAACCGAACCCGGGTCTCTCTGTACCACAGGCCGACGCTCCAACCGCTGAGCCAAACCGGCCAGGGCTCACCTCCACTTTCTTGTGTTGGCTACAATCTCTGCCAGCGTCTCTCACCATTTTAAGGTGTCTGTCAGCAACTCAGAGGCCACACGCATGCCTCCTGTTCATATCCAACGACAGACAGAACATCTCTCTGGTCGATCTGTTGGAAAGCTACATAAACTTCTTTTCCAGCGCCTTCCTCAGACCTCTTCTCATTGTTTCATTGTTCTAATTCAGATATCAGTGTGGCCTGGGGGTGGAGGAGAGGATGGATTTACCCAAATGTCACAAGCCTGAGGCTGAGTATGGAGTAAATCACCCCAAAACTGCATTGCAAAAATAGGGGAGGGAACTTCCCAAAGCAAGTTCGGAGTTGTTGCAGATTTTCTCCTGGGAAGCAGATTCTGAGATAAACATGAGTGGACACATGTGCTAGGGAGTGCCCTGTGAGCAGCACCTGTGGAGAGGAGGGGAAGGCAGCAGGGTTAAGCAGAGGGAGAAGCTGGGCTGCAAGAACTCTATAGGAACCTCTGGAGCTGGGATGAGCCTTCAGAGGTATCTTGAGTTACAGCAAGACGGATGGGAGTGAGGGGGCGGAGCCTTCATATCACCCCCCACACACACCACCCCATGAGCTAGATAGCAGGCATGGCCCTGAGGGAGCCCCTCTTTTTAGAAGGTAATTCCTAGAAAGGCACTCGGCTGTCAGCTGACAAAACTTTCAGCAGCTGGGAGAATAAGACTTTCTGGCTGGAAAAGGAGTCTGGGCAGTGCATCCCAGGCGTCGTGAAGCAGTTGTGGCAAAGGAAACAAGTCACCCAGCTTCTAAGAAGCAAAGCCCAGGTCCCTACGCAGGCCTTTTAGAGGGCACTGCCCCACCTCGGTGCGTGCTGCCCAGTGTGTGCTGATTTACACACTGGCTGCTGTAGAGCGCTTCTGGAAAGAATCCCAGATACACAGTGTCTCAGTGTCAGCTGCTCATCCGAGTGTGGCGGGTGAGTAAGCAGAGACCGTGCGTGAGGAGGAAACCAGTGACGCTCCACTCCCCTGAGTGGTTAGGGAGACAACACGTCTGGCCAGACTCTCATCAGAGAACTTTCCAGTTTGAACAAACGAGGAATAATGAAGAACTTGGAAGGTTTACAAAGAAGTCAGTACAATGATGAATGTTTTCCTGAATCAGCAGAGTCAGGAAAGAGAAAATACTGAAAATCAGGCCTTGGTGACCTCACAAAGTGAGATGATCCCTTCTGCACTGTGATGAAAATTCCGCGTGCACACACACAGAAATGATGGTCACAGCCCCTTCTGGCAAGTACACCCAATTATTCATCCTGACAAAATAATCACAATCCTACAAATATTAGGTTCATGAGCCATTTTATCTCAGATGTTTTGGGTTTTCATAGACAGTGCAATTAAAAACACATCTATGGGAAGAAAACATCCTGGCAGCTTTAGGGCACCTGGAGTGAGGGCGAAACCCTGACCCAGCTTTAGAATGTCAGTCCCTGAAAGCTGCATTCAATAAACTACTTACTCACGTCTGGTTCCCATGGCAACGGCCACTGAAGCAGCTTCGCTGAATAAGAGTGAATGTGATCGACTGCCAACACGGAAATATAAATCCTCCCCTATTCTGTTTTTCAGCATTTCTCTCTCCGACATGTTCTGTGTTACAAAGCAGGCCTTAGAATGCTGCCTGTATCTCCCTCCTACACTCACAGAATTTCAGTGGTGAAGCCCCCTCTCCCCCTCAGCACAGACGGCAGCGATGGGGAGAGGGCACACTGTATACCTAAAAGACAAGGAAAATAATTTCAAAAAGTTCCTTACCCATCTTTGTCCCTCAGTAAGAGCCCAGTAATATCTTTTTCTGTTGGAATCAAATCAAAGCATATTCGTATTCAGGAGCAAGACAGATTTCCTACGTAACACAGAAACTATTTTTAGAGGATCTCAGGAGGGGAAAGAGCTTGGAATCCATGTAAACTTAGATCTAGCTTTTGGTACAGTATGTCTTACAGGGTGCGTGTGCACAAACACTTTACCCAGCTGATTATAGGCTTCCCGAGATGCCCTCAAAGGCTGTGCTGGATGAGCCTGCAGCTGCCAACTGGAGCAGCACACATCCTCCCCCTTCTCTTCCTTTAAAGCACATTGTCAATTTTCTAGCCCTTGGAGAACCCTGCGGTGAGGGCAGATTGTGCTGAAAATGACCATATTGGTGGTATATCTGGGTTGTGTGTCAATAAATTTGGGTGAGTTCTCTTTGAAAGGACAATGTTAATTGTAGTTTGTGGTTTAAGATTAGTTTTATAAATATGAGTGTGGACTATGAGTTTGCATCCCAAGTTTGTGGTTTGGGGGATAAGGGGCAAACAAATGTTTTGTGGTCCAACCAATGCGGTAAGGGATGTGCAGTGGGTAAATATTATATGTAATATAGTTCGGTGGAAAGTTTTAAGTATTGCTTTACAAAGTATGAACTCTGGATCTTGATTCAAACAGTGGCGTACCGGGACAATGCTCTAACCAACTGAACTACCCAGCCAGGGCTGTATGTTTTCTTAAAAGCAATGGGAAGCCATTGAGCATGGGAGCATCTGGCTGGACTCAGGGTTTAGAAAACCTGAACTCAAGCTTGATTATCCTACAGGAGTCCCAACCTTAGAAAGTCTTCTTTGAGTCCTCCAGCTCTCCTCTTTCTTTCTATATTTTTATTGATATTTAGAGAGAGAGGAAGGGAGAGGGAGAGAGAGAGAAACAGCAACATGAAAGCAAAATATCAACTGGGGCATGTGCCCTCACCAGGAATAGAACCAGCAACCCTGAGTCACACCGGCCAAGGCCCTCCTCTCTCTGAGCTGTAAATTCCACCATCCTTACCAGTTATTATTGCTTTATGAATTGTAGGTTCTATGGTGGCTAAACTGAAAGTTTCATCTGAGACAAGGGAAGAGCTGCTTACTCTTTACTATGGACTGGATTGTGTCCCCCCCAATTCATATATTGAAGCCTAATGGGACTATATCTGGAAATGGGGCTTTTAGGAGATACTCAAGGTTAAATGAGGTCATAAGGGCGGAGTCCTGATGTCATAGACTTGGTGAATTTATGAGAAGATGAGGGGAAAGAGATTGCTCTCTCCACACACAAGTACAGAGGAAAGGCCATGGGAGCACAGTGAGGAGGTAGCCATGTGCGTGCCAGGAAGGGAGTTCTCACCAGAGCCCAACCACAGTGGTGCCCTGATCTCAGACTTCCAGTCTCAAGAGCTGTGAGACACTAAATTTCTGTTGTTTAAGCCATGGAATCTATGGTATTTTGTTATGGCAGCCTTAGTAGATGAAGACAGTCTTCCAAGTTCCTCTCCATCCAGATAAATCCTGCGCTGGGACAAACCTTAGACATTTCAAAAGTCTTAACTGATTAATCATTAAAGACCATCAACATTTTTTTGTAGTCCTCACCCAAGGATATTTTTTCATTTATCATCAGAGAGAGTGGGAGAGAGGGAGAAAGAGAGAAACATCGATGTGATAGAGCCACATCAACTGGCCGCCTCCTGCACGACCTTACCAGGGCTGGGACGAACCACAACTGAGGTACATGCCCTTGACCAGAATCAAATCTGCAACTTATTGGTCCAAGGGCCGACGCTCTAATTGCTGAGCCAAACCGGCCAGGGCAAGACCATTAACATCTACACTCCCACAAATAATCACAGTTTCTTATTTACATAAGGAAATGCTTTCCTCGATTACCATGAAGTCAAGCACTGTGAAAGGAGCTGGTTCCATTGCAACAATAACTATGTATAATAATTTGATATTAACATAATTCATCTCTTCAGTTTACCCTGATGGATAGATTTGTACGGTTTTCCCTTCCTGAAAACTCTGCGTTATGGTATCAACAAGCTATTCTAACTCCCAAGGTTGTGTGAGTTAGCTGAGCATGATATTTAGGGCACATGTTTATTTTTATTTTTTTTTAATTTATTTTTCTTTATTGATTTTAGAGAGAGAGGAAGAGGGGAGAAAGAGATAGAAGCATCGATGAGAGAGAACATTGATTGGCCGCCTCCTGCATGCCCCTTACTGGGGATTTGGCCCACAACCTGGGCATGTGTACTGACCAGGAATTGAACTGGCAATCTCTGGTTGCCTGGGTTGACGCTCAACCACTGAGCCACACCAGCTGGGCTAGGGCACATGTTTATAAGAAGATAGTCTCCATTCATATTGATGCAATACAATGCTATCTTCTGCTGACCGCCTTTCACAGACAGGGCAACTGTTCAAAACAAATTGCCTGGCAAATGATGGTCTTTGAAAATTTGAACATGATGTTTAAGTTGACTTTGTCAATTTCCTGTATGACAAACTAGTGAAATATGTTTCTAAGTCTCTAAGGCCAAGTAATTGAGCCTTTTAAAGAAGCGGGGTGAGAAACACCAGCCTCTCTAGTACGATCACAGGGGAGCAAAGAGCTTGGTTGTTGCCGAAGAGTTTCCCCACCACCTCTCTTGGTGCCAAAACCACCTCTAGTGTCCTTTCCTCTGGATATTACATCTTCTATAACAGCTCTCTATTAATATGATTTGTGCTCATATATAGGAATCTGTATGAACCGGTTCCCCAAAAATCAAACTCAAGAAATGTCACCTTCTTATATATTCTCAAATGAAACTAAATTTGACTCAGCCTCTATTGGCTTTAGTAGTGGAGAACTTGAACCTTAGACTTTTAGTGAATTTTTCTCTTTACTCACTTAGGTTTATACCTTCACCCAGGACTTATTCAGACCAAATATTTTGCCATTTGATCTGTTGGAAAAAGTGGAGTTCAACAACCCTCCTCCATGGTCTCCTCCCCTCAAGTTCAGGGAGGGGCTCTTTGCCAAGTCTCCTGAGAAGCATCTAGGGTCCCAAACCCTATTCATACTTGCAGCCAGTCTATTCAGAGGCCCTATGCCTAAAGATCTGTAAACATTCCTAGTTTTCAGGAAGACTGACACCCTCCAAACACACTACATCCTTCATCCCTCCCTGTATATCTGCCCTTGAAGAGTAGATGGAGCTCTACCTTTCAACAGAGTTTCACTATCACCACAATCAAGACAGAAGATTTCCACCACCCCAAAATGTTCTGACATTCCTCTTCCCCAACCTTAGGCCTCAATCAATCACTGATTGATTTTATGTCTATACAGTTTTGCTTTTTCTAGAATTTCTAATAAATGGATTCATACTGTGTGTATTCTATTATGTCTGGGTTTGTTCCTAAAAGGCAACATGTGTTTCCCTGTCACTTGATTTGATTTCAGCCAGGTGATTTGGTAAGGCCCTCTCTCACCAAGGCTTGACCCTGTCACTATCTTTGGCTGGATGAACTGGTGGAAGAGATGGCAGGACAGTCTGAGCCTAGGCTTCAAGGAGCCTTGCAAGTTTCCACTTGCTGTCTTTCATCTCTGCTATCATCCTAAAAACTCGCCCAGATGAGCTCACTGGAGGTTGAACAACACATGGCGCATAGCTGACCCACCTCAGTCAACCAACAAGCTGGCCCCCAGGCATAGATATTAACCACTTAGCTGACTTCCAGTTAACCCCAGATGCATTACTGTTGAATGCCACTGAGTTTTTGCAGTTGTTTCTTCACCGATTTAGGC
Source organism: Molossus molossus (assembly GCF_014108415.1). Taxonomy (NCBI): domain Eukaryota; kingdom Metazoa; phylum Chordata; class Mammalia; order Chiroptera; family Molossidae; genus Molossus; species Molossus molossus. Next base: position 28,819,506 of record NW_023425399.1, read on the forward strand.
AGCAAGCTGGAAGCAGGGAGATGTGGTAAGAGGATATTACGGTAATTCAGGCAAGACTTGAGGATAGCGTGAAGGTGGTGAGAAGTGGTAGGATGTTGGATATATCTTGAAGGTATAACTGACTGGATTTGCTCTCCGACTGGGTATAAAGTAGGGAAAAAGAGAAGCGTGAAGAAGGGTTTTGGCCTGAGAAGTGGGAAGGATGGAATTACATCAGCTGAGATGGGAAGAGACTCTAGAGGAACAGGTTTGGGGAGGATATCATAGGATCAGTTTGGGGCATTTGAGATTTTTGAGAGAACTGACATATATCCCCTGGAGTTTGGGGGTGCTCATGAATTTAGAGATCAGTTCTTTTTGAATAAAAAAAATTCTGAAACCGGGGTTCTGATAAAGCAGCCTGCACTGGATGAACAGTGACCACATTGCAGTGTGCCCCAAAGGAGAGGGTGGGGAGAGCTTTTTCTTCACCCTGTTTCCCTTTGGCAGAGGACATGAAAGAGAACCTCAAAGATCACCAGTCTCCTGATAAAGGACCACAGAATAAAATACAGGCTGACAGCAAGGGGTTGCACATGTTGTCCAGCAAGGACATGCTTCAACCAGAGAGGGCTGAGGGCGTGGAGGCTGGCTCAGGCTGAGAGCAGACATGACTGCCCCTGCCTGAGGGTTAGCAGCAATATACCATTTCAGCAGAGCCCACTAACTCTTTGGGGACCACAAGCAGCAGGGCCAATCTAAGGGAGCCCTCCCAGGAAGCCAGTCATAGGAGGAGGTCAGAGGTCAGAGCTTCCTCTCTTCCTGAGTCCCAGCAAAGAACTAGGCTGGGAAGTGAATGGGGGGTAGGGAGGGAGAGTGTCCTGGAACATAAATTTCCAGGATAAGTTTAATTGTGTGATGATCTTCAGCATTAAACCATTGCTTAGTAGTATTTAAGAAGTTATTTTAGCCCTGGTCGGTTTGGTTCAGCGGTTAGAGCATCGGCCTGCAGTCCTGAGAGACCTGGGTTCAGTTCCTGCTAAGGGTATGTACCTCGGTTGCAGTTTGTCCCAGCCCTGGTTGGGTCGTGTAGGTGGCAGCCACTCGATATGTCCCTTTCATACCGATGTTTCTCTCTCTCTCCCTCCTACTCTATCTGAACAAAAAAATGGAAAATGTCCTCGGGTGAGGATAAAAAAGAAAAGAAGTTATTTTAGTTAGTTTGAGAGAAAAGGAGAGATTTATTACACCTACATTGGCGTAATTCACAGACCAGGAAGCTGATGTCAGAGGGCTTCAGGAAGGGAGGGAGCCTACAACAGGAAGCTAACTCATCTCTCACCTCTGATTCTCATTCTCTCTCTTTCTCTCTTTCTCTCTCTCTCTCTCACCTTCAGACTGGCTTTCTCTGCTTCTCCTACACATATGATACATTAAAATCTTACAAAACTGCTAAATTCACATGTCAGAGCCCTAGTCTTCTGCAGAAACTGACCAATGTTCTATCTATTTCCAATATGAGAAACCTGGAGAGGGAATCCAGTTGGCATAGCCAGGTGCCCACTCAGCTTGGATAATGCTGGGATGCTAAGATTGCATTGTATGAGTATTGCTGCAAACTCTTCAAGAAACAGACCTGAAGACAAGGATGTACTTGTAAGTGGTTTGTTTGGGGGATGATCCCAGGAAGCACCTGCAGGGAAGTAGAGAAGCAACAAAGAAAGGAAGCCATGGATATGTTAGTAAAGAATGGGCAGTTGGACCTCAATCCCACTGGGACCTCTGGGAAAGTATGAAGAACACACCTCAGAATAGTCTTATCTGACAATATACATGAATTAAACTGTGAGGGGTTTAATAGCTGGAGAGAGAAATAGACAGAAATAAACACATGCAGGTTGTAACAGAAGTGCTTATCACAAACTAGGGAAATTCACTAGTAGAGAATCTGCCTGTATTTTCATTCGCTTATGTAAATTTTTTTCCCTTTAGTGATCTTTAGAGAGAGAGAGGAAAGGAGAGGAGAGAGAGAAACATCCACGAGAGAGAACATCAACCTGCTGCCTCCAGCACACCCTCCACTGGGGACCCAGCCCACAACCCAGGCATGTGCCCCAACCTCTCGTGCAAGGGTCGATGCTCACCCACTGAGCCACACCAGCTGGGCTTGATTCACTTTAGGTAAGAAGAAATTGAGCTGTTCTTTTAAACATACTGATTTTGCTGGAAGGCATTAAAAATGTGAAAACAGGTCATAATGGAGCAGCAAATGATTGTGTTCTTTTCTTCTATGTTATTGTAATGGTGTTCCTGCAGTAATTGAACTTGAGAATGAAACAATGCTCTTAAAATGCATTATTTTATTTCCACTAAAAAAAATCCCCATCTTTAACTTCAGGGGCTTGAAGTCATATATTTTTCTAAGGGCCTCAGGAGCTCTGTTAGTGCTAGTCCCCTCTGGAAAAAAATGAGACCTTTGTGCCCAGCCTCTTTAGTGCCTGGAGCAAGAGAGCAAATGAGACCCATGAGGACTTGGGGCTCAGGCAAAGTTCCAGAACATTTAGGGGTTAAATGCTCAGATTAGGGTTGTGGTGAAGGGAGGGAGGATTAGGGTCCAGGGACCTTGGTCACCCATTTACAGCACAAGGGATAACCAGAGTAGTGGGGACAGGGGATAGAAAGTCCTGGTGGGGGCAGAGGCATCTCCTTAACAAATGGGGCTGCCTGGGCTCCTCTGGGTATCCTCTCGCCCGGGAATAGAAGAGGCAAATTCTACAGCAGCTTGGAAATGTCTCCTTTACATTTTTCCAACCCAGATTTGTAAGGACCCAGTGCTTCCCCTGGTATATGATTACCCTACAGTCTTGAGTGTCTTAAAACAACACACCATAACTTAAAAGACAGTTACATCAGATACTCTTTACAAAAGGACTATGTGCCCTGGCCAGTTTGGCTCAATGGTTGGCGCATCGGTCTGCGGACCCAGGTTTGGTTCCCGCTAGGGGCACGTACCAAAAAAATTTTATTTTTTATTTTTTAATAACTACAGTTGACCCTTGAACAGCATGTGTTTGAACTGCATGGGTCACTTATGAATTTTTTTAAATAAATACTATAAATGTGCTTTTTTTCTTCCTTATAAATTTCTTAATATTTTCTCTAGCTTACTTTATTGTAAATGTATATAATATATAATACAAAATATGTATTAAGCAACTGTTTATGTTATCAGTAAGCCTTCTGGTCAACAATAGGCTATTTAGTAGTTAAGGGTTTGTTTTTTTTTTTGAGTCAAAACTTATAAGTATATTTTCAACCGCATGGTTTGTGTGTGTGTGTGGGGGGGGTGTGGTCAGCACCCCTAGTCCCCATGTTGTTGAAGGGTCAACTATATATTTGTTCTTAAATTTAAAATATTAAGAATAATCCAAAATAATAGTACCGAATTTTTGTTTGTATTGGGGGATAAGATTATATATCATTTTTACTTTTAATTTTTATTTATTTGTAGTGCCTGTATTTTATGAAATAAACATGTATTATATATCTAAAAGTGGGGGATGAGAAAGATTCAACCTCAGAAACCAAAAAAGAAGACTGATAAACTTGTCTTTATAAATATTAAGTGATATTTGAGTCAAAGAAATCAAAAATAAACTTAAAAAAGAAGAAACAGACTGAGAAAAAATAATTGCAATATGTTTGGTGGAAATTTTAATCATTATATGCATATATTCATGCAAATCAATAAGAAAAGGAACCCAATAAAGTTGGACCAAAGATAGCAGCAAGTTATGGACATTTAAATAAAAATGTCCCATGAACATATAAACACATCTCAGCCTCATTAAAAAACAAGGGCATAGAAGTTACAAGCAGTGATGAAATACATGTATATATATGTGTGTGTGTGTGTGTGTGTGTGTGTGTGTGTGTTTTGCCTGTCAGCTAAGGAAACACTTTTAAAAACTGATGATATAGAAAGTTTGTGAGGGTGCGAATTCTCTTAAAAAATGTACCAGTGTCTATGAGTACATGTACTACTGAAAATTGGGCAGAGCCATTTCTAAAAAGAATTTAGTGGTATATGTCAGCACTCTTAAGTGTGTACATCTGCATTTCAATTTTAGGTACCTAGCCCAGAGCAATAGTTATCCATGTACACAAAGGAGTACATACGAGAAGATGCATGAGTCATGGTTATGTAAACTATAATTCATCCATTCTATTGAAAACCATGCAGCACCTAAAAAGATCTAGGAAGACCTGTATGTAGTGACGAGAATAGTATAGTACAGTGGTAACCCATAAGGGTCCTGACACCAGCCTGTCTGCATTCCAGTCCTGGTATTGGCATTTCCTGCTGTCTGTGCTCAGACAAGCTTTCTCTGCTTCTGCTTTCCCATTTGTAAAATGGGGAAAATAATAGTACAGTAAGTGCTCTTTTAAATTGAGTATTAATTGTACCTGATTCATAGAAATATATCTAATGTTACTAGAGCACATATTATCAGATGAGAAAAGTAAGTTGTAGAACACCAAGAAGAATATCAAAACTTTAATATTAAAGAAGCTTGGTTGGTTTGGCTCAGCAATTAGAGAGTTGGCCTTAGAACCAAAAAGTTGCAGGTTCAATCCCCAGCCCCTGTGTGGGTTGTGTGGGAGGCAGCCAATTTGATGTGTTTCTCTCTCCCCCGCCCCTCCCTTCCACTCTATCTAAAAAAAATCAGTGGAAAAATATTCTCGGGTGAGGATTACAAAAAAAACTTTAATATCAAAGATAATATTTCTATATGCACATGCCTAAATATGCATAGAAAATGGTCCAGGAGAACATACCTCATTAATAACAGCATTCATTCCTGGGGAACAGAGGGTCTGGAAGAGCCAAGGAGGCTTGTCCTGTCAACTCTACACTTTGTATTGATTACTTTGCTGCTGAAATAAATGTAAGTTGTATGAATACTATAGAAAGCAATAAAATATTTAAAAACCTTAAAATAACAGTCTCATGTGTATGTTCACACACACACACACACACACACACACACAGCCTAAGGCAAGGCAGTGCAGGCTTTGATTGTAAGTTCCAAGATGTATCGTAACATGTTTTCCTCAAGGAAGTTGAATGACTGTGCAATTTTCAAACCTGTTTTCTGTCTATTGTGGTGAGACAAGCAACTTCCTTAGCAACATGGAAACAAATGAGTTGAGGCTTTGATTAACAATAATTTGCAGAAACAGAAAGATAAGTGATGTGTTCTGTTTAGACACTGCCTGTCACCTACTATGACACCTTCCAGAGTTGACTGGGGGCCAATTTTACCTCACTTTCCTCAGGTGGCATAGTTCTAACTGCATTTCCCCACGACTTCTAAGCAAAGAGGGTGGGACCCCTAACCCAGTTGTCTGGAATTATCTCAGTCTTTGGAAGAAGTGCTGATGAAGAAAAAATTAGGGTGAGGGAGAAGCACTTTCCCTTAGATGCATGTGTCTAGGGCTTCATGTGACACTCTTGTGTCATCCTGAATGAGGAACAATTCACTTTCTAAAGCTTGTTATTACAAGAAAATATTTTTAGAAATATTTCAATCAAAACATTACATAACACCCATGTGTTAACCACCCAAATTTAACTGATTTAAATATTTTTACATAATAGCTTCTGTGATTTTTAAATTTTTATTTAAAAGAAACCTTTGCAAATACAGCTAACGCCTTCTCCTCTGCTTTCACCCCATCTTCAATTCTACTTCCTCTCTCAGAGGTAACCAGTGTCCTGAACTGAGTGTATAACATTAGCAGGCTTAGTTGTAAGTCTCCCCACATAAAGATGTGCAGCATTGAGGACCTTGGCAGGTAATTGAGAACTTCTGTTCAAGATTCTACTGCAGATGTGTAGGCTGTGATAGTGGAGCTCAGCACAGGGTGGTGAAGTACCTGGGAGGTAGCAACAAAAGGGAGTCATGATTACACCTAGACTTGGAGGGGCATGGGGAAGTACTCACTACAGACCCAGAAAGACCTCCCATGGTAGGTGCAGGATACCTGTGACCCTCAGTGAACAAATGCAGCCTCTGCCAGGGGTAGTGGGTGTGATACCCAGTCTCCCTCTCTCCTTCCCTCACACTCCTCCCGGAGCCTCCTATCAGGTGAACCCAACTAAAGCCAGAGGGAAGAGAGCTGGAAGATGAAGTCCAGAATCTGTGTCCACAACAAAACAAAGCATTGTTTGTATGTTTTACAGATTTACTTAAATGGTATCATATGTTTACATGTGCTTTTGCAACTTACTTATGTTCATTTGCCATTATATTTTTTATATTTATCCATGCTGAAAAAAAAATCTAGCTCTAATTTATACATTTATTTTACTGCCTTATAGTAGTCCATCATTTGACTATCACAAACAGTGCCGAATTGAACAAGCTTAGGTACACATGGCCAACCCATATGTGCAGTAACCTTGCCTGGAGATATATACATATATATATATGTTTGCTGAGTTGAGATTATGTACATATTAACATTACTAAGTATTTCAAAATTGCTCCCTGTTGTCATTATTCCATGTTTTTCTTCCACAGACCAAACATGAAAACCAGTTTCTGATTCTCCACTGTTGCCACAGGTGATGTTATCAGTCTTGAAAACTTTGCTAATCTAATGGCTCTGAAATCATAGATCATTGCTATTTAATGTGCATGTCCCCGCTAACGAGTACTCTGTCCTATGCCTCATAATCTCCAACAATGACAGTAAAACCACAAAACTGGTTATTATCATGAGGCACACATTAGTGCTGTTAGTGTTCGCAGTAGATGGATCTTCAGTCGGTTTCTCAGTCTTGTACTGAGTTTCCACACACACAGCTCACGAATAGAGAACGTGCTGAGTGCTTTCGTGGGGATGGCTTGCTAATTTGTTTCACTAGCCAACAACTCGGAACTGTCTTGGCTTCCCATGTTTTCTTGTCACTTTGGAGGGATCCTCTTGAAATGCAAGTCACTTATAAAATGAACGCCAAGATTTTTTCCACATGAAAAAGACAAGATGTGAAAAAGCAGGTGTTAGAAAGTTGGCATTTGTTTAAAAATTCCAAAGATGTGAAATGCTTATGTGTGCATGAAATGCTTCAGGGACAATATTCGAGAAACAAGAAATGGTTGCCTCTGGGGAGGAGACTGAAAATTGCAGGCTTGGGGTGAGAAATAGATCCAGTATTCCATTATAACACTCGATAGCCTTCACTTCTCTGTTTCATCACCTCAAACAAAGCATTTTGTTTTCACTTGTCATTAAATGAGTTATGAAATGCAGAACTACATGAGAGGGAAATGAACTCAAATCCATGAAATAAAAATGTCAACACTTTGACATATTTCTCCTTCACCATCAGAGATTTCCTTTTACTGCAGACAATGCACATTATTATTTCAGTTTAAAAGTTAGTGATGGATCAAGGCCAGTTAAACAGCCTGGAAAAGAAGGGCAAGCAGCTGTGCAAGTGTTGCAAAACCACCTAGAAAACTTCAGGCTAGTTTCATGTTTTCATTTCAGGAAAGTTGTGCAATTTACTTTTCCATCTATAAAACAGATAACTGTGGTGCCTGTGCTGTGTTGAAATCTATTTTTTATTTAAGAAAAAATGTCATTGGACATTCCTTTTGTATCTCTGACATGTTTACCTACGTAGACAGCAAAATGTTTTCTCATCCTGGGTATCTTCACTCCCTCTACTGCTGCCCCAACATGACCCCTTTGTGGTGCTATTAGTGCTGTGCCCTGGTGGAGCCTTGGGGTTTGGAGAAGGGACATATGCTTTCTGGATGAGTGACATTTTCCTTGGAGCAAAGCAACTATCTAGACCAATCAAACCTCTTTCCTTATAAGCTCAAATAGAGAATTCCTTGCCCTGGCCAGTTTCTCAGTGGTTAGAGCATTGGCCCACAGACCGAAGGATCTCAGGTTCAATTCCCAGTCAAGGGCATGAACCTGGGTTGCAGATTTGACCCCTAGCCCCAGTTGGGGTTGTGCAGGAGGCAACCAATCAATGTGTCTCTCTCACACTGATGTTTTTTTTCTCTCTCTCCCTCTCTCCCTTCCACTCTGTCTAAAAATTAATGGAAAAATATTCTCGGGTGAGGATTAACAACAACAACAAAAGTTCCTACGTACTGAATATTTTTTTATTAATCAATACCTGAAGAAGTTGTTTTGTTTTGGGGGTAAGTTGCATGTTAGCTGGTTGTTTTTTGTTTTGTTCTGTTTTTTTGCAGGTGATGTAAAAGGTATCATAACAGTAGATATGCCAATTATGATGATTATTTTATACACCGTTTCAATATACTTATAGACATACATATTTCATACTTTATACAGTTTTTAAAATTTCAAAGCAATTTCATAGACTGCATAAAAAGAAACAGAATCATGTAGAAAATGCTATTGATTTGCTCATTCTTTCACCTAGTCATTTATTCAATGGTATAGATTGAGTGTACCCTGTGTGTTAGGTACTATGTGTTAATCACAGGTTAGGTACTGAGACTAGAAAAAGAAAAAAAAACCCACTACCTGTCCAATGGAATTTCACAGTTCAATTGAAGAGATATGGCATATGGATAACCTAGTGCAAGAAGCACTATAGGAGCTGTGAGAGTCAGCTGTATCCAAGAGTGTCAGTTAGCTATTACTGTGTAACAAACAGCCCCAAACTCTCCAGAGTCTACAACACTATTTATTTTGCTCATGAGTCTGAGAGTTGTCTCCGTATGGCTGATCCAGGCTGGCTCAGCTGGGGTGACTTGACTCAGCTCCCTACATCTCTCATCCTCCTTGGGAATTAATAGGCTAGTCTACACATGTATTCTTTTTTTTTTTTTTTCATTTTGATGGCAGAGGAATAAGCAGAAATACACATGGCTTAAAGCCTAGACACAAACTGGCCTTCTGTCACTCCTTCCCATATCCTGTTGGCCAAAGTGAGTCATGCGCCTGAATGCAAAGTCAAAGAGTTGGGAAATAGACTCCATTCATTTGTAGGGAAGAATTATAAATTTACTCAGAGAAATGACATGAGTAAGGGAAGCATGAAATATTTGAACCAATAATATAATCTACTGGAGAGGGATACAGAGTGAGAAATAATGGACTGTGATTCAAGCAAGAGACACCAAAGAGGCTTGGCCAGTGTGGCTCACTGGTTAAGCGTCAACCCATGCACCAAGAGGTTGCTGGTTTGATTCCCGGTCAGGGCACATGCCCAGGTCGTGGGCCCAATCCCCAGTGTGAAGCATGCAGGAGGTTGCCAATCAATGTTTTCTCTTATTGATGTTTCTATCTCTCTCTCCCTCTCTCTTCCCCTCTCTCTAAAATCAATAAAGAAAAACATTTTTTTTTAATTAAAAAAAGAGACACCAAGGAAAGAGGTGAGCATCTATTTTTTGTTTTACCATCATGCATAGTTCACTATTATTTCATCCACTGTACTTTGATCTCTTAAGATAGATTGTAAGTTATTTGTGAACAGGGCTGTGTTCTACATGTCTTCAGTGTCCCCTGCCATGCTTTGGCTCATATTGGTTAATTAACAAATTAACTGGTTGTTAATAAAGCTACAAATAAGGTATGATACCATTCTTCTCTGGAACATCCGCTGACTTTTGAAATCACATCAGTCAAAGCCACTCCCCCAACAGACAGCTGACTTCACCGAACTTGCCTGAAACAAGCTCCTTTTGACACCTGATTTATTCTGTACTCAACTTTTTATTCCTAATATCACTATTTCTCTTTTATCTCTTTTAATAGTGTTTCATGGATTCCAAGATGATGTGATTTGTTGTATATATCTCTCCAGAAGAAATAACTCAATATCTGCCTCATCAAACATTGGACTGTACATTAAACTGGAAAATATCTCAAGACAAAAATAGTTACAGCATTAAATTAAATTTTCCTGATAAGTCCAGCAAAGACCTATGGTAAATATCCTCGTGTGTGTGTGAGCATCTATCTTATCAGATTGCAGGGCTTTAGTGGTAATAAATTTCCTACTTTCAGAAAGAAGAGTTGAAACCATGAGTTTTTATTTCTAAATCTCAATTGATCACATCCGTGAGGCTAATTGTCACAGAACTGCTGTCTTTTGCACATATACACACATTGGTTAGTATAGGCTGAGCTATGCTGTGGTTAAAACCCCAGATCCATTGTTTGAAATGTCATGTCCATCCTAGGTCAGCTAGGGCTCTGTGCCACATCCTGTCAGCCTTCCTCCAGAACCCAGGCCAATGGAGCAGCCACTATCTGGAGCATTGCTGGTAATCATGACAGAGGGGAGAGAGCTTAGGAAGTGGCCCATGGGGTTTGCTTTACTCTTTGGCCAGCATGAGTCACATAGTTTACTTAACATATTAGTCTGGGGACCTGAGCTTTAGCTTCCTCAACTGTAAAATGAAGATAATAGTAGAACCCACGTTACAGGGGTTATGATGATTAAATAAAATACACATGCAAGTAACTTAGAACAGCACTGTTTAGTAGAACTTTCTGAGATGATGGAAATGTTCTACATCTACCTAACGGGGTAGCTACTAGCCACAGGTGGCAATTGAGTGCTTGGAATATAGCTAGTGCAACTGAGGAACTGAATTATCAATTTCATTTTATTTTAATTAATTTTAATTTTAATGTACATGGTCCCATATAGCTAGTAGCTATTGCGTCAGACAATGCAGATTTAGAAAACTGCATAACAGCCCTGGCTAGGTGACTCAGTTGGTTGGATCATCGTCCTGATGCACCAGGGTTGTGGGTTCCATTCCTGGTCAGGGCACATACAAGAATCGACCAATGGATGCATAAATACATGGAACAACAAATCTCTCTCTTCCCCTTCATTTCTCTCTCTCTAAAAAAAAGTAATCAATAAATAAAAAATTCGAAAACTGCATAACAGGTAGTAAGCACTCAATAAGCGTTAGCTCTGGGTGTCCAGTCATTGTTGCCAGAGTAGAGGAAAGGAGAATGAACCCCAAGAGTCAGGGAAAATGAGGAAAGGCTTGGACTGGAGGAAATGTTCTCCCTTAGAGAAATGCCCTTGCACTTCACCTTTGGGTAATGTCTTCAAAGAGAAGATCTACAATCATGTAAAGGAGAAATTGGGACACCACATTCTTTTTTGTCACCTTTGCCTGGGTAGAAAAGGTCACTCCTTACAAAGATAACCAGCCTTGGGAAACAACCCAACGAGGAAGGTGTGTGGGTGAAAATTCACCTCAGCTTCCAGTCCTCTGTGGCTCAGCATGTTTTAAAATAGATTTTTATAGAGGGAGGAAGGGGTGAGAGAGAGAGAAACATCGAGGTGAGAGAGAAACATCAGCTGCCTCCCACACCTGCCCCAGCTGGGGATCAAACCTGAAACCTAGGCATGTACCCTGACCGGAATCGAACCCAAACCTTCCAGTGCACGGGATGATGCTCCAACCAACTGAGCCACACAGGCCAGGGCTGTGGCTCAGCATTTGTTCCCTTTTCTGACATATCCTTGTCCTGCCAGGGGCTTGGTACTCTCTTCCTGCCAGATCTGTGTGTAATCGCTGCATTCGCTTCCTAGGGCTGCTGAGTCCATTCAGGCTGCTACAGCAAAATACCCCAGACTGGCTGGCTTGCAAACAATGCTCATTTCTCATAGTTCTGGAGGCTGGGAAGTCTGAGGTCAAGGTGCCAGCAGATTGGGTGTCTGGTAAGGGCCCTCTTCCTAGTTCACAGATGACTGTCTTTCCTGTCCTCACATGGCAGAAGGGACAAGGGAGCTTTCTCAGGCCTCTTTTATAAGAGTTCCAGTTCCATTCATGAGGGCTCCATTCTCGTGACCTAACCACCTCCCAAAGCCCTCCTTCCAGTACCTTGGGAGTCAAGGTTTTGACATATAAATTCTGGGGGGATACCAACATTTATACCAAAGCTGCCACCAAAATAAAATACCACCAACTGTTGGCAACAGGCATTTATTCTCTCATTGCTCTAAGGCTAGAAGTCCAAAATCAAGATGTTAGCAGTGCCATGCTCACTCTGAAGCTCTAAGGGAGAATCTGTTCCATGCCCTTCTTTTAGCTTCTGGAGTTGCCAGCAATCCTGGGTGTTCCTTGGTTTGTAGATGCATTGCTCCAATTTCTGTCTGCACCATTCTGCGGCATTCTCCCTACGAGTCCGTGAATCTTCTCTTCGTAAAAGGGTGCCAGCCACGTTGGATAAGGCTCATTATAATCCAGCATGATTTTATCTTAAATTGATCATATTTGTAAAGACCCTATTTCCAAATAAGTTTACAATTTAATGCAAAAGCGTCACTATTGCCTCACCCCTATTTTCTGCTGTGCGACAGCCACTTTGTTTGTTATGGTGTTGAGGAGGACATTTGTTAATCTGTGTGCCCAGCATTCTTCCCTTCTGGGAATAGCTAGGTTGCTGCTAGCATATAAGGTGTTTCAGTGAAAAAAATTTAAAAAGGCTTCTCATCTGGGTGGGACCAATTGCAAGATTTGTGCTCACTCTGTGGATGAATTGCAAAAAGTTTGTACTCTGTCCTACTTATACAAGGAAGTGACATTCCCCACCCCCGATTTTGTGTCTACACTGATAGAAGTTGGATTTTGTCCCTTGCAACCAAAGATTACTTACTGGCATAAAAGTTACTGGGAGCCATGAACTAATGTGCTGTCTCCCACAAATAATTCCCTGGAGGTAATTTCCTCCAGATGAAGCTTCCCGAGGTGGTGAATTTGGGGCCCTAGCACCTCCAGAGCATGTTTATGGTTTTGGCAGTCAGAGATCTAGATGTCCCTTCAAGTTCACAACCTGTGGTAGATGCTGTTGTCACTCACCCAGGTCCCCTCACTCTGACCCCTTAGGTGGGTATGACTGATGTCTAGCTGCCAGGCTTCTCTTGCTGCCAGAGCTCACTTTGCCCACCTATGTGACAGGCCAGAGTGCTTAGGAATTGTCACCATCCTGGGAGTGGTCCGTGATGTCTGACAGGAGGTGGCATATTCAACACCCCAGCCCTGTCTCCCTGAAATGGGACACTGTGAGGTATGCTCTGCTTTGGGGCCCAGAGGGCCCCTGTGGACTTAGCTCCCTTTCTCTGAGTGGTAGCTCACTGGATAATTCACCTCTTTCTTCTCACATCTCCATCTGCAACCCCTCCTCCTACTGTGTTTTTCCTGGGGTCACCTCCCACATTAGCTACCATTCTGAGTCAGCTTCTGGGGGTTTCCACATTAAGACCTATATGTACGGTCATCCAGGAATTGGTAGCTCTAGTCAGCCACTAAATGACCTGATGGTCTCAAGTAACCACTCTGGACCTTGGTTTCTATCTGGAAAGGAGGTGGCACCGGTCAGTCTAAAAGGAGGATTTTTAAAAATATAAAGTATTGGAATGGCTAATCGAATAATTACTTAAAATAAACTCTTTATTTTTCTCTGACTATAAAAGTAAAACGTGACTACTATAAGATTTTGGAAAATATAGAAAAGTAGACAGAAAAAAAATTTTAATTACCCATAATTCCACCACTCAAGAATATTTTTTTTGAAAGCAATGTTTGTTTTTTTTAATCCTTGTAAGGAGAACACTTAGGATCTACTCTCTTAACAACTTCCATATATACCGTGTAGCAGTGTTAACTATTTCACTATGTTGTACATTATATAGCTAGCACTTATGTACCTTATAACTGGAAGGTACACCTTCATCCAGTTCCCCACTCCTCATCTTCCACTCTGGTAACCACAAATCTAATCTCTTTTTCTATGGGGTTTTTGTCTGTTTGTGATTCTCGATTCCACAGATAAAAGAGAACATTCTGTATTTATTTTATTATTTTTTGGTGGTGTTAATCCTCACCCAAGAATATTTTTTCATTGACTTCTTTTTAGATAGAGTGGAAGGGAGGGAGGGAAAGAGAGAGAGAGAGAGAAACATTGATGTGAGAGAGACACATCGATTGGTTGCCTCCTGCGTAACCCTGACAGGATGGGGATTGAACCCACAACCCAGGTATGTGCCCTTGACTACGAATTGAACCCAAGACCCTTGGGTGTGCAGGCCAATGCTCTAACTGCTGAGCCAAACCAGCCAGGGTTGTATTTAGACTCTGGCTATGTAGAAGGACTATGATCCTAAGATTTCTGCAATTATTCTATTGCTGTCTGTACATGCAGCCTGATATAAACTGCTTGTGCAGCATCAGAAGGAAATGGGACTGCTAGACTCTTGGAACAGAATAGGAAACTCCAAACGTACATAGGACTTTCTTTGTCAAGGAACGGAAATTAGTTACCAACCAGTGCTTCTGAGTTCAGACCGGGAGTTTGGAGAAAAATAAAAAGTTACAGAATATAGTACAGAAAATTAGGAAATTATAGCCTCAGCAGGAAGTTTAATTAACTGATTTGGACTTTTTTTTTTCAAACTGTGAGGAAACGAAGGTCTGGAGCAGGACAAATCTACTTGGAAAGATTGATTTCTGATAATAGAAAGACCTGGAGTGTGGACCAGCAAGTGAGGTTGTATTTTTAATAATAGCAGAAAACATTTTGCAAAGGTAACATACATTCAGATAGATTGGGACCACATAGAAACACCATAACAAGATAACCCCAGGAAGTAAATAGGAATAATAAAGAAAGTGTTAAACAGCCTTCTGTGATGGTAACAGCCTTCTGATAAAGACTTGGGTTCGCCCTGGCCAGTTTGGCTCAGCGGTTAGAGCGTCGGCCTGCGGTCCGGAGAGACCCGGGTTCGGTTCCCGCTAAGGGCATGTACTTCGGTTGCAGTTTGTCCCCGGCCCTGGTTGGTCGTGCGGGTGGCAGCCACTCGATGTGTCCCTTCACGTCGATGTTTCTCTCTCTCTCCCTCCCACTCTATCTGTACAAAAAATGGAAAAATATCCTCGGGTGAGGATTAAAAACAAAACAAAACAAAAAGACTTGGGTTCAAGTCCTTTCTTTGGGAGGTGATTAAAGAAAACCCAATTTAGGAAATGGGGACCCGAGACAGGGAAGAAAGGGAGGCCTTCAAGCCTGGCCTCCTGCCGTAGGCAGCTGAGGCCCGGCTCCCCTGGTGACTCCAGCAGAAGAAATGCCGAGCTGAGCCCAGTCTCAATTGTGGATCCTGACGACACAGAATGGTTGTTGGTTTAAGCCAGTGAATTTTGGGGTGGTTTCTCTATTAGTTACCTAGGTAACTAATACAGTGGGGAAGACTGATGGAACAAGCAAAACAGCCCCCAAAGATGTTCTTAATCCCTGGAACCTACAAGTATTACATGATAAAAGGGACTTTGCAAGTGGAATTAGGGCTAAGCACCTTAAAATAGGGGGATTATCCTGGATTATCTGGGCCCAACCTAATTACATAAACCTTTATAAGCAAAAACCTTTCTCCAGCTGGACCTGCTTGTGCCGGAGAGGGCCGTATGGAATGCATGAGAAGTAATGCAGGAAGTCTCAAAGGACTGACCCTTGGCAGACAACCAGAAAATAAACTGGGTCTCACAACCACAAGAAACTGAATTCAGCCAATAACCTGGATGGGTTGGGAAGCTGATCCATTCTCAGGCCTTCCAGAAAGGAACACAGCCTTGCCATCACCTTGACGACAGCTTCATGAGCCTTTCAGCAGGGCACTCAGCTCAGCCCTGCTGTACCTGGACTGCTGGCTTACGACCTGTGAGATAATAAATGGCTGTTGTTTTAAGCTACCGTGTGATAATTTGTTACAGCATCAATAGAAAACCTACCTCTGACTTGTAAACTGACTCCCACAAGGCAATGTGAGCGATGTGATCTTCAAGGGGTGCGTCCCAGCAATGGGCAGAGGGGGAGACAGGCAGCTGCAGATGAAAGTGGCAAAGACTTTCCAGAGAAGGAGGAGCTTGAGCTGGGGTTTGAAGGAGCAGTGTCTTAGGTCAGAGTCCTCCAGAAGCCAACTCCAAGACAAGAATGTGAGTGAAAGTAGTTGTTTTAGGTGATAAACCCAGGAAATACCAGCAGAAGAGTGAGAAAGTGAGATAGGGAAAGAAAAGAAATCAATATAAATGAATTATCAAGCAAGTTAACAACTGTAGGCGAATGGAGCTTAATCCTCCTGAGGGACGCTGGGAAACAGTGCAGACCATGCCCCAGAACTACCATATTCAAGGGACAAGAGAGATGATCAACAAGGGGATGATCAACTCCCACCCATGGTTAATAGCATCTCCTGAAGGCTTTGATTTTCTGGCTCTCTTGGCCTGTCCCATGGGTAATCAGGGCAGGCATCAGTACTTCAGAAAGCTCGCAGGCAAAAGTTGCAGGTGCTGGCACTTGGGAGCCTGGCTGGCATGAACTACACGGATGGGGGCCAACAGGATATGGGTGGAACCACCAATAGCACGTGCTGCAAGCAGTGAGGGTTTACTGGCAGTAGAAAACAGCTGTGCACACAGAGCACAAAAAAAACATGCAAAAGAGTGTTGTGAAGGGGTTAGCGGAGTCGGGTCTGGAGTCAGACAACAGGGGTTTGAATCCTGACTCCACCTCCTTGCTGGTATGTCCCTTGGCCAAGTAACCTCACATACAACAAGAATTTTATGTATCTACCTCACTGAGTTGTCACAACACCATAAACAAAAGTTAACTCTAAATGAGCCAAAGATCTAACCAAAAGAGCTAACACTACAACACTCTTCCAAGAAAACATGGGGCAAAAGCTTTATGACACTGGATTTGACAATGATTTCTTGGAAATAACACCAAAGGCACAGACAACAAAAGCAAAAATAGACAAATTGAACTCCATAAAAATGAAAAACTTTTGTGCATCAAGAACACTATCAACAGAGCAAAAAGGCAACCTATGGAATGGGAAAATATTCACAAATCATATATCTGAAAGGGGATTAATATCCAGAAAGTATAAAGAGCTCTTAAACTTCAACAATGAAAAATCTTGATTCAAAAATAGGAAAAGGACTTGAATAGACATTTCTCAAAGAAGAATATAAATGGCCAATAAGCACATGAAAAGATGCTCAACATCACTAATCTTTAGAGAAATGTAAATCAAAACCACAGTGAGATGCCACTTCATGCCCATGTAGTCTGGCTACTATAAAAAACAACAACACACACACACACACACACAAAACCCCCCAGAAAATCACAGCGTTGGTAAGATGTGGAGTAACTGGAATACTTGTGCTCTGTTGGTGGGGACGTAAAATTGTATAGTTGCTGTGGAAACAGTATGGTGGTTCCTCCAAAATATTAAATGTAGAATTACCATATGCTCTAGCAATTCCACTTCTGGTTATATATCCCAAAGAACTGAAAGCAGAGTCTCAAAGAGATATTTGTACACTCATGTTCATAGCATTATTATTCACAGTAGCCCAAAGGTGAAAGCAACCCAAAAGTCCATTGACAAATTAATGGATAAGCAAATTATGATATGTCCATACAATGGAATATTATTCAGCTTTAAAAAGTAAGAAAGTCTGCCCTGGCCAGTTTTGCTCAGTGGTTAGAGCATCAGCCCAAGGACCAAAGGGTCAAGGATTCGATTCCTGGTCAATGTGATGCACCTGGATTGCAGGTTTGATCCCCAATTGATGTGTCTCTCTCACATCTATGTTTCTCTCTCTCTCTCTCTTTCTCCTTTCCTCCCTTCCACTCTATCTAAAAATCAATAGAAAAATATCTTTGGGTGCGGATTAATAACAACAACAACAACAAAGTAAGAAATTCTGACATGCTACAACATAAACCTTGAGGACATTATGCTGAGTGAAATAAGCCAGTTACAAAAAGACAAAGACTGAGTTCATGTGTTTGAGGTACCTGGAGTAATCAAAATCAAAGAGACAGAAAATAGAATGGTGGTCGCCAAGGGCTAGTGTGGGGAAGTTATGGGGGAAAGCAGAGTTATTGTTGAATGGGTACAGAGTTTCAGGGTTTTTTAAAATATCTTTTAATTAATTTTTTTTTTTTTTTTTTTTAGGGAGAGAGAGAGATAGAAACATTGATGTACAACGATCAGCTGCCTCCTGCACACCCCCACTGGGGATCGAGCCCACAACCAGGGCATGTGCCCTGATCAGGAATTGAACCAGGACCTCTCAGTCCATGGGATGATGCTCAATCCACTGAGGCACATTGCTGGGCTAGAGTTTCAGTTTTACAAGATGAAAAAAGTATGGAATGGATGGTAGTGATGGTTGCACAATAATATGAATGCACTTAATACTACTGAGCTGAGCTTTCGTGAGCCAGAGCCAGGCTTCCTGGAAACAGATACTCTGTCTGTGGGAGAATGTACATGTGGGTAGAAAAACCCTCAGCAGCTTCCCTTCTTTTTTTCTTGAGAAGCACTGTGAAACAAAAATATTGATATGCGATACGCTAGGTAGAGGAGCTCCAGAGCAAGTGGTCATCTTTTTCCACCTAAGCCCACATATACTTCTAGAAGAGCATGACTTGTAAAAAACAGGGGTAACAAAGAAAAAAGAAGAGGAGGTGGTCATTATGGGGCTCTTCCTGTAAAAGCAGAATTTGAGCCGAGTTATTTAAATAAGTGGTTATGTTCATGAGGACTCTATTGGCATAAATGTAAATTCCAGTTAGATTAAAAAGGGAAGAATTTCACAGCCAAGCATATGAGGCTAAGAGGCCCAGCTGTTCTTGAAATCCTTTTCTTCTTCCTCCTGGACTTATAAACCACATTTCCCAGCCTCCTTGAGTTAAGCAGAGCCAGGGGACTGTTCTGGTTAATGAAAGATTAGTGGAGGTGAAATGTATCACTTCCCGGAGAAGCTTTTGAAAACTCTCCGCTTTCAAAGCCAGTTGTATCCAGTTCATGCTGTCATTTTCCTGGTTTGAGTTCTTCTGTCTCCCTCTTGTGCTCATGAGGACCCTTGTGATTACGTTGGGCCCGCCAGATAATCCAGGATAATCTCTCATGTCAAGGTCAGCTGACTGGTAATCTTAACTCCTTCTACAACCATAATTCCCCTTTGCCATGTAATCTATCATATTTACAGGTTCCAGGAACTGTGACATCTTTTGAGGGGGAGCTATATTACTCTGTATACCACATAGAACAAACACCATTACATTGAGATGATGATAAAGCTGTTTCCCCAAAGGAAGGTATGCTGGGCAGACAAAAATCATGTCCTCTACCATAACTTAAGATTTAAGGGGGTGTGCATACCCATCTAGGTACCTTTTACTTATATTTTATTAAGCATTTGTAGCAGACATTTGTGATATGCTATGTCGTATCCTCTCGACTCACCTGACTTCAATACACCTTTGGCATCAGCCTGCCCATTTTGCCACCATCCTTCATAAAGCATGCGTGGAAACAGCTCTCTGCTTTCTCTAAGGCAGCTGAAGGTACCTCAGTCAAATTCAGGTAACTTGAAATATGCCAAGGTTACAGGTTCGATCCCCTGTCAGGGCACAGACAAGAATCAACCAATGAATGCATGAGTAAGTGGAACAACAAATTGATCTCTCTCTCTCTCTCTCTCTCTCGTGCATGTGCATGCGCTCAAATGAATAAATAAAAACATGAAAAAAATAAGCACTTATTATTGCTTCCTTTATATAAAATAAGAAGAACAACAACAAGAACAAGAAGGAAAAAAGAAAGTGCAAGGGGGTTAACACCCCCAGGGAGGGATATTCATCTAATGGGGGATGGGATCAATGATAAAATGCCCCAACCACCATCCTCTGGGGGAACACTTCTGAGGTGCTCTCTCCACGGTTCTTCTGCCGGTCCAGCAGGATTGAGCCTCAGATGCCCACAGCGACAACCAGAGCATTAACATACCTGTGTCGTCTTTTCTCTTTCCCTTGTCTCATTCTTCCCATTCCCTCCCTTCTGCTCCCTGGGAGCACCTACCAAATATACTACCTGCACCCACGTCCTTCTCTCAGATTTTGCTTTTGAAAGGAACCCAACTAAGAGAGCGCTTATTACTGATATTTTAGGGAAAGTCAATGATGCAGGTCTCTGCAGGGTAGACCTCTGCCAGTACAAACCAGTACAGTTTGTTCACAGGCATCTGTTCTGACTGGCTGGCATCCATTTGGTTGGTTGGTGCCACACAGGTCATCTGCCACTAACAAAGTCTGTCAGCACCTAACATAGATGACTGTCCCTGACATATTCTTCTTAGCTGGTTAGGAGGTTCTAGCTCAAGATATGTGGGTAGAGAATAGGAATGTCTTAAGGTGCAATCCTACAGGGCCATCCTAAATAGGTCTGTGTACCTAAAACGAGGAGAAAAGGTTATTTGAGGTTGCCTTTTTTTTTCTCTTCAGTTCAGGCTGAGGTCAGGGTTGTTTATTTGAATTCTGGCAATAACCCTGGGAATTCGTTTAGGTGCCAAAGGAAACATGAGGACAGTTGACTCCAGAAAGATTGTGCTCCAAGGCGCACAAAACGGCAGGCAGGGACCCAAAGGAAGACACCAGGGCCTGGTCGTAGACACAACAAGTGTCTGGTGACTTTTGAGAGGGTCATATGTTGTTTGTTGGCTAATGTGAAAATTATTTAACCTATGTGCCAGGGGAGCAGGTAGAAGGTAAAGATGCAAACTTCAATCAGACTTTTATCATCTCTCTGTGGTATGCAGCCATTCTCTTATGTAATCTTCCTCTCTCCCGGGGGGGGAGGGGGGGCTGACAGAGAGCTGAGAGTGGGGTCCGGCACTCTGAGGACCCCTAGCAGCAAGTTGGGCTGTGATGCTGTCACCATCTAGGACTTAACTGATTCCACCAGGAGCCTGGGCACTGGGGTGGCCCCTCACAGTTGTCCTGAATTGAAGCAACCGGTCTTTAGACACAAGCCACCCTCAGGAAGGGCATGTAACCTTGATCATGGCAGCCACCAGAGGCCAAACCTCCTGGCAGCTGAGGGGATGAGTGTTTTGGTACTAAAGAGGGGACCCTGGGAAGGCACCAGCGCACCCATTTCACCCTGTGCTGCTGTCCCCCACCCCTGGTCTCTCAAGGGCACTCACATCCCACCCCCATCTTCACTGCCTTCAGACTTCCCTGGAAATAGAAAGCATTGCTCTTATCTTACAGATACTGGACTTCTACCTTACAGATACTGGGCTGAGCCTTTAAAGCAAAAACTCTGACCATAAAACTCTTACTTAAGAAGTTTGTACATGAATATGCTGAATGATTCTGGTATGAGGTCTAACAATTATGTCAACCTGTCTGTCCCTAAGAAATAGTTGTATTAGATCAGTTGCTCTGAAAAGCCGTCTTTGCAATGTCCCTAGGTCCCCCTCTTGCCGTCATCACGGACACCTACAGCTTTGTCGCCAGAATCCCCAAACTCATGCTTCATTTTAATCCCCTGCATCAGACCCCGGCTTACCCCACCAGCTAGAAGAACCTGTAGAGGAGCAGAGAGTGGGAGAGACATCCCTGCTAATGTGAATGCTTGTGAGGGAAACAGGGAGCAGGCCGACCACCAGGCAGAGGACGAAGAAGAAGGTGATGGCGTGGGAGAGGATGCAGATAAAGGTGAGGAGGCTGAAGCAGCTATGGGCAAACAGGATGTTTTCGTGGATGAGGATGACTGGGCAGAAGAAAAGGAAATGTTGCCCTGGCCGGTTTGGCTCAGCGTTTGGAGCGTTGGCCTGTGGACCAGACAGGCCTGGGTTCGGTTCCCGCTATGGGCACGTACCAAAAAAAAAAAAGAAAAGGAAATGTTAAATACGAGAGGGTGGGGGATGAGAGACAGAGACAGAGAGAGAGGCCACTTTGACCTCTCTACCTATTCACCTTCCACTGGCCACTCAGAATCTAAACGTAGTCACCTTGGATAGATGCCCTCCTATCTGCCCATTGTGGGCAGGGCCACCCACAGGTGACACTCGTCTCTACCACCCAGACAAAGCCCAGTGTGAATTTGCAATAGCGGAAGTAAAAAGAACCAGACATTTCAAGGCCCTGCTTTTTTCCCTCCAGAGTACTTTGAAAAATATTTTCCTTTTGCTACTTTTACACTTTATGTTTTTGTTAGTCTTGCTACGTGACCTCGGATGTCCAGACATGCCTTCAGAGCGAGCATTCTCTGTCCTACTTCTGACACTATGTGTGGTGTGACCATGTTCATTATTATCAAAGAAAAAAATATAGAGAAAAAACTTGGTAAAAATAAAAGGAAAAACAACAACAAAAATCTTATTCCGAGCGTTCATCATCTGTGTGCATGTGTGTGTACGTTGTGGGCATCCACTTGGAACCCCAGCGTGAGCATAAAGCTTACAGTAAACTGAAGACATTTGAGATTCAACAATACAGAAGAAAAGGCCTCCTCGAGCTTCCCTCATCTGACTAAAAGCAGCAATTTCTGAGAAATGGGGCTGCCGTAATTCTCCAGGAGGGGTGAATTTTGTGGCTCTGAAGGACAGAAAGACCTATACAGACAAACATTATCACAAACTTATCTCCCATTTGGTCTCCTAAACACCCATTGGCTTTTCCCATAGAAGCCTATTTATGCCCTGGCTGGTTTGCTCAGTGGTTAGAGCGTTGGCCTGCGGCCCAATGAGTTGCAAATTCGATTCCAGTCAAGGGCATGTACCTCGATTACAGTTTGTCCCTGGCCCTGGTTGGGGTCGTGCAGGAGGCAACCAGTCGATTTGTCTCTCTCACATCAATATTTCTCTCTCTCTCCTTCTCTATCCCTCACTCTATCTGAACAAAAATGGAAAAATATCCTCAGGTGAGGATTAAAAAAAATAATAATAAAGAAACCTATTTGCTCTTCCCATAGAAGCCTTCTCCTCTCCCCCTTTCCCTTCCAAGTTGGGTATATCAGCCCTTAACTTGAACCATTTGACAAGCTAGCTACTTCCTTTGTTGGCTCCTGTATGCATACAAGATACACACCTTTTTCTTCTATAATTTGTTTATTTATTAATTTGTGTGGCTTGTTTGATGTGAAACTATGCCTTCCAACAATTAGCTGGAATTTTATTTTGCTGAATTGTTCTAACAACAATAAAATTAGGATAATAAATAATAATTATAGTACAATTACTATGTGCCAGGTATTATTCTAGGCCCTTTACAGATATTGATTCTGAGGAATGAGCAAAACAAAAAACAAAAAACAAGATGAAGTCAGTATAGCTAAGCTGACTTAAAATGGAGTCTGATCGTCAAGCTGACAGAACTAGTTCAAACCAAATGGGCTGAAGCATAAGGAATAAATTTTGCTTTAACTAACCTGAGGACTTCAACTTTTGACTTTTTAGCTATGCATTATGCCAAAAGACATCTATAAATTCTAAGATAAACCTCTGAAAAACTTAAGAAAGAATGTTCATGTATCCAAACCACCTGACATTCATTATCCAGATCACCTGGCATCCATTATATAGACCACTGGACATCTGGAAGATTATCATCCTGGACCAATCCAGAGGCTAAGAAGGCAGGGCTGATTCAGCTCAAGAATATACTTTTTACTATAGAACTCCTAACTTTTCTCTTTTCTTTAGTGTTTCTGATTTGCAAATCCTAAGACCTTAAATAAAACTTTGCCATTTTAAATTTTAGCGAAGCCTCCTGATTCATTTATACTCAGTTGACAATTCATTTATCCTCACATCTCTTTGATGTACATAGCTGCAAAAGTAGAGAGGTAAAGTAACTCACCCAAGGTCACCAGCCAGGAGGTATCTGCATGGCCCTTTGAGAAATCATCACCTTATCTAGAAGCATCTTAGAATTTGCCCCAATGATATTAGAGAGCCCTGATTTCTAAAACTCAAGAAGCCTTTTCTCTTTTCATTGTAAACTTCCCAAAGCACAGATGGACAATTCTTTCTATAGTTCTGGTTTTTAAAAAGAAAAAATGTTCTAACTTTGGATTTAAGGAGAAAGCACGTGTTCTCTTTCCCCTTTCAATTCCAGCTTAATCCCTTGTTCTGTAGGAGTTTCTCACTCTCTGAGCTCCTCATCCATTGTTTTGTTCTCCCGTCTGTTTCTTTGTCATGCCTGTATCTCCTGTTCTAAGTTTTAGAGTGTTTTCACCTGTTTTGAGCGTGGTTCACCTGTAAAGGCAGAATGCCTGCAGCAGACCAGGACACAGCCGTGATGAAACTTGGTGGTTGGAATCGAACTAATTCTTGTAGGTTGTAGACTGAACTGCATTAAAGTGTGGGTATCACTCCGCTTTCCTTTAACATCTCCACCAAAGCACAAGAAAGAAATCTTGTTGAATTGCACTGCGATGACTAAGCATGTGGGGCATGGAGTCACTGAAGTAGGGCTGGCTGGGGCGAGTCCTGGACAAGCGGGTGTGCAGGTTCAGGTTTCACAGCTTCTTCATTGATAGGCGACAAGTGATCACCGAGCTCACTGAGGCTCTGCTCTGGGCGTTCAGCTACCACCTGGAAGGATTCGACAGTGATCAAGTATGAACTTTACTTACTTTGTTAGGTAGGAGTTTATAGTCAGTCAGTCAGTCAGCTTGTTGTCCCATTCAGTAAGCACTAAATGCCTTCTTTGTGTCTGGAAGAACATGGGATTGGAGAAACAAAAATCAGTAAAACTGGGGGCTTTACAGCCAAAAAAGAAGACAGGTGAAGTAACAGGCAGGAAGCTGATGTGATCATCTACATGAGAAAGGTCAAGAGCTTGAATTATTCCAAGACCCGAGGAAGATTAAAAATTAAATAAACCTTTGTTCTCTTCTTTACAGTGTTGATAATCTGTAGCTTAAAGTCTTAGCTAAGTGGCTGTGGGCAAGTGGGTGGGTCTCCTCCTATGCACAGAGGGAAAAGGCAAAGGGAGGGAAAGATTGTGAAGCCACCTGTCCCAACACTGTTGAGGGAAGCTCTGGGGGCTTGGAAACAGGAGAATTCTACTCCCCTATGTGGCTGAGCTGCAAGAATAACTCACTCATTTCTTTATAATCACTCCCAGTCAGGTGATATTTGCCTGGAATCAACTTAGTAAATTGAAAAAGGAAATGTGCAGGCATTTTTAACTACAGCACATGCAAATTGGGGTGGGGTGGGGCAGGCATGTGTGATGCACTTGTCGAGATGTAGCTGCCTTTCCTGAAAACAGAGGGGTCTTTTTGGCTTTTCCGTCATATGCTGTAGGTATCCTTTTGACAGGCTGTCCCCTTGATGGAGCAGGTAAATCAGCAGGCCTGCTATAAGCAAACCAATCATTTGATTCTGTATTAGCAAAAGAACTCAAGTCATTCAAGGTTAAAATTGAACACCTCAGTAATGTGATCAGCATGGAACAAAGAGAGGGGAGGACAGAGAGAAGAAGATACCTTTGGCTGGCAACCCTGCAGAGACTTCCAGGAATAAGTGGGCAGCAGGCTCAGAATGCCGCTGATAGCTGGTGTCAGCTGTCCCCAAAGGGCCAGCACAGCCTGTGACTTCTCTCCAGCATTCCACACAGTTATCCCCTTTGTGATTTGTCTGTAGAAATAGTGGAGGTGACAACAAATAATGTTTTCAACTGCTTGAATGTTATGGTCTTTCTCTCTTCTAGAAACATATGGGTTTGTATCCTTTATGAAGCCTAGCAAAGTAGCGGTGGACCCAATGCAGAGATAAAATTCAGGAACACTAAAATAGCACAAGTGGCTTTTCTCTGTCTCTGATCCCACCTCTTCTGGGAGAGGGCAGGCGTAACTTAGGTCAGCTCACCAACATAGCTACCATGCAATATATACTATTCCCCCTAACTCCACCCTCACTGTGGTTTCCTGGTCTTTAATCTGCTCCAAAGCCTTTGATGCTTTGAAACCACTTCTGCTCCCCCTGTTGCTGCTGCTATTGTTACCATGGCTAACACTAAGATCAAGTGATACCTGGACCACATTATACTTAAGGGAATTTCCTTCCTGCCCCAGTCAGGCCAACGATACTACAGTCTTTGAGGTTGCTGGCATATCTATGTCCTTGGCAAAGAATTGATTTGTAAGCCGAGATTGCTAATGAAGCAGGGAAACTTCCTTCCCCCACCTTCGTCTTACACTCTATTACACTTATGAAAATCACAATGAGACACTATGTTCTACCTATTAGGCTGGCAAGATCAAAATGTCTGATAAACTGTGTTAGAAAGGTCAGATGCATTGCACGTGGAATGTAAATTGATATAATCATTTAGGAGAGCAATTTGGTCATATCTATCACAATTTACAATGCCCATCCCATTTGATTGAGCAAATGTATCCCTAGTTGATTCTTTACCATGTACAAAATGGCACATGTACGAGGATAGTCGATGTAGGAGTGTTTTTTGTAAGATGGGAAACAATGCTATAGCAAACACTGTGGGGACTTGCCAGGTCCCCTTTGCTCACCTCTGGTTCACCTGCAGGCAAAGTGGAAAGTTCTATATTCACACAACTTCCCACCTGTTGCCTCAAGGGCAACACTTGATCATTGACAATGAAAGATAGTGCCTAACTTAGTCAACCTGGGCTGTCAAAACAAAACACACCAGACCATGTAGCTTAAAAAGCAGAAATCTGTGCCCTGACTGGTGTGGCTCAGTGGATAGAGCGATGGCCCATGCACCGAATGGTTGTGGGTTCAGTTCCTGATCAAGGGCACATACTTGGCTTGTTGTACCCTCCTCATGCAAGAGGCAACCAATCAATGTGTCTCTCTCACATTGATATTTTTGCTCCCTTCCACTCTAAAAAAAAAAAAAAAAAATCAATGGAAAAAATATTCTCAGGTGAAGATTAACAAAAAGAAAAACAGAAATTTGTTTTCTTACAGTTCTGGATGCTAAAGTCCAAGAGCAAGGTTCTGGCCAATCAGTTTCTGGTTAGGGCTCACTTTCTAACTTGCAGATGACTGCCTTTTTCATATGTCCTCACATGACCTCTTCCCAGCAAGTGTGCTTGGAGGGAGGAGAGTGTGAGAACAAGCTTCAATGTCTGTTTATAATGACACTAATCCTATCAAATCAGGGCCTTCCTTATCCTTATGACCTCATTTAACCTTAATTACTTCCTTAAAGACCTCATCTCCAAATATAGTCACACTCAGAGTTAGGGCTTTAATATATGTATTTGGAGCTGGGGGGTGGGGTGGAGTGGGTGGGCACATTCAGTCCATAACAGTACAGCTTTCCCATTCCTCAGAGTGATGTTTCTGAGGCATATTTTACACTGGTTCTCAGAGAGAGCCCAGTAGCATTGAGCCCAAGTTGCTCTAAATTGTGACTTGCTTATTAATCTATCTTATCATGGCTTTTTTCCCTCCCTTCTCACTGAGCTTCCTGGAGCCATCTCCCTAATATATGACCTACTCCCAAGATTTTCTTTCAAGGTTATTTTGGAAGAATTTGATTGAGACAATATTTTGAATAATCAGTCATTTCAACCTACAGTTATGCCCCCAGGTATTCAGACCTGTAGGTTGTCCTTTATTCCTAGCACCGTGGTAGCAGTTGTTATGTTCTGGTTCTTGGTTGGTGCTAGTTCATACTGCAGCATGGGGTAGACTGGAGTTGGAGAGACCCTGGAAATTACTCAGCCCTGGAGAGGAGGTGAGGCTGGGAACAGAGGACAGACCCAGCTCTGCGAGTCTCAGGAGTCCCAGAGGGACTACCATGTTCACCAAGCACACCAGAGACAACAGGTAAGTCTCCTGTCTCCCGTGGGACCCAGAGTGTCCCCATAGATGAGTTGAATACAGTTGCTAAAAAAAGCCTCTGAAACAAGGCAGAGTTTGAAATTTCAAAGTATACTCTCCCTCGTAAATTGTTGTGGGAAAGTTAGTTTTTGAGAGTTACAATCAAAGCTGTTATAATTTTTATCACCATTGATTAATTGTGCCTGTTCTTAAATTACACATAAATGAAATAATTCCCTGTGTCATCATTTTGTGTCTGGCTCCTTTTGCTCAATGTGGTGCTTGTAAGATTTATCCATGTTGTTGTAGGTGTACTGACTAAAAACAATACAAAATTGGTTACAGAGGCAAAACCTAGAAAATTCTGTTCTTTTCATCTCTTATGCCAATAAAAAGAAATTTAAGTAATCCAAATAGGATATGCCATGTAAGGAACTACGACTTTCCACATATTTAAACATTATCAGAAATTCATATTTTTATGGGAAAAGAATGCAGCTCTTCAAATCCCCTCCCCATTTGATCTGACCTCTCACTCCAGGTGAGAAAGAATTCTTGTGCCAGTGACTCCACAAAGACTGTAAAAATGTGTTTCTTTCTATGTCACCTTCACGTTTCAGTTTCTCAGATTCTTCTCACCTCTTATCATCATGGATAACTGTCTCTTTTTATACTGTCACCTTTGAGAAATTCTCATGGTGTGTATGTGTCTGGCCCTCTGGGATGAGAAGCAGTTCAGTATTACCTGTTGGTTAAATCTGCCATGGGCTTCTGTCCTGACAATCAATCTTTCCATTCGGATATTTCTATTCTTCAATCATAAAGAAGCTTCTACACAGCAAGGAAACCATCAACAAAATGAAAAGGCAACCTACTGAATGGGAGAACATATTTGCAAATTATACATCTGATAAGGGGTTAATATCCAAAAAATATAAAGAACTCACATAACTGAATAACGGCAAAACAACCACAAAAAAACCAATCTGATAAAAAAAAATGGACAGAGGATCCAAATAGACATTTTCCCAAAGAAAACATGCAGATAGTCATCAGGTAAATTAAAAAGATGCTCACCATCACTAATCATCAGGGAAATGCACATCAAAACCACAGTGGGACACCACCTCACACCTGGTAGAATGGCTGTTATAAAAAAGACAAACAATAATAAGTGTTGACAAGGATGTGGAGAAACAGAATCCTCATGCACGGTTAATGGAACTGTAAATTGGTATAGCCACTATGAAAAACAGTATAGAGGTTTCTCAAAAAATTAAAATGAGAACTACCGCCATTCAGCAATTTCACTTGAGGTATTTATCTGAAGGAAATAAAAACACTAACTCAAAAGTGTATCTGCACCCCCCATTTCACTGCAGCACTATTTACAATAGTTAAGATGTAGAAACAATCTAAATGTCCATCAATGGATGAATAGATTTTATTTTATTTTTTTAAGAGGTTTTTTTTTTCCCCTTTATTGATTTGAGAGAGAGGGAAAGGGAGAGGTAGGGAGAGATGGAAACACTGATGAGAGAGAACATCGATTGGCCGCCTCCTGCATGCCCCCACTTGGGGATTTGGTCCACAAACTGGGCATGTGTCCTTACCAGGAATCAAACCTGCAACTTCTGCCCTGGCCAGTTTGGCTCAGCAGTTAGAGGATTCACCTGCGGTTCAGAGAGGCCTGGGTTTGGTTCTCGCTAAGGGTACATACCTTGGTTGCAGTTTGTCCCCGGCCCGGTTGGGGTTGTGTGGGTGGCAACCACTCAATGTGTCTCTCTCACATCAATGTTTCTCTCTGTCTCTTCCTCCCTATCCCTCCTGCTCTATCTGAAGATACATAAAAAAAAAAAAAAAGTCCTCGAGTGAGGATAAAAAAACAAAACAAAACAAAAAACCCTACAACTTCTTGGTGCATGAAGAAGAGCCACACCACCTGGGCTGGATGAATGGATTTTTTTTTGGTACGTGCCCTTAGCGGGAACCTAACCCAGGACTCTCTGGACCGCAGGACGACACTCCAACTGCTGAGCCAAACCGGCTAGGGCTGGATTTTTAAAATGTAATAAACAGAACAGAAGCACAGACCAGCGGCTGAGACCCATCCCCCAAAACTACAGCAAAAGCTGAGCAAGAGTTGAGCCCCACGGGGCAGCAGCACTCCCCAGCCTCCAGCGGACCTGGGGCACCAGAGAAGCCTGTGTGACCCAGCAGGGACTGTGCCATCCAGGTACCCACGGGACCTGCAGGGTGCTGAAGCACCAGAGAGGCCTGTGCAACCCAGCAGGGACTGTGCCATCCAGGTACCCACGGGACCTGCAGGGTGCTGAAGCAACAGAGAGGCCTGTGCAACCCAGCAGCCCATAACATAGGCATAGAGCCTGGTCCCCAAAGGGACTGTGCCATTCAGTTACCCGCGGGACCTGCAGGGTGCGGGGGCACCAGAGAGACTTGTGCAACTGAGTTGTGCACAAGATAAGTTTAGAGGATGTAAAAATGGAGGCAGAGTGAATAGAAGCTACACAGACAATCTCCCAGGACCAAACAGGAATTACAACTAAAATAAAGACAAATCCTCGGAAAAAAAGCACCAGTAAAGCAGCAGGACAGGACCATATAACTGGGGACACTGGTAGGATGTGTGTAGGCACGAAAGGGTGGCAGGCTGGGAGCCCATGGACAGCAGCAGTCTTAGCTGTGAGCAGTGCCCTTGGAGAATAAAGACCAAGCCCGCTCCACAGCCCAGCGAGCTGGGACAGAGTGCTAAAATAGCCATAGCCACTCACCTGGGGGATACGGCACAGTGAGGTCAGACTGGGCTGGAACTCTGTGGGAACAACTGGGATTTGGAGGGCACTCAGAGTTTTTGCTGAGTTGCAGCCACAAAGGACAGTGGCCAGTGTGCTCCTTCCCAGAGCTGTGGGAAAAAGCAGCAGCCCCCCACTCGGAGATTGAGCCTTTCCCAGGTGAAGCAAAGAAATGAATTGAGGCTCTTTAACAACCAGCATCTATCCCACCCTCTGGAATTCCTCTTATGCAGATCTCCAGGGCTACATTCCAAGGCACAGAATAACTGAGACTAATAGCCTCCAGGAAAAGCTAGAGGATAACTGAACCTTTCCTGGGCTTGCAAATCTACTCAGGAAAAGAAGACTTGACAGTGGTGTTTAACGTGGGCCCACCCAGGGTCATCCAAACCCAGTAGAAGAAACCAAAAAGAGCAGAACACCAACAACCACAGGAAAATTTTGGCGGGCTACAAAACCCACTGAGATAGCCAAAATGGTGAAACAAAGAAACAAATCCCAAATGAAAGAACAAGAGAAATCTATCGAAGATGAGATCAATGAAATGCAGCTAAGCAAATTATCAGAGGTAGAGTTCAGAGCCATGATCTTGAGGAAGATCAACAGCATGAGTAAGGACATCAGCACCATGAGTAAAGATATAGAAACATTGAAAACCAACCAAGTGGAAATAAATAATGACATACCAGAAATGAAGAACACATTGGAAGGACTAACCAGCATAGTAGAGGAAACTGAAGACTGGATCAGTGAATTAGAAGACAGGGTAGAAAAAAATCAACAATGAGAAACCCAAAAGGAAAAAACAATTAAAAAACAGGAAGATAGCTTAAGAGAACTGTGGGACAACTGAAAACATAATAATATTTGCATTATAGGCGTCCCCGAAGACGAAGAAAATGAGCAAGGGTTAGAGAATATATTTGAAGAAATAGTGACAGAAAACTTTCCTAGCTTGGTGAAGGAAGAAGGCATTCAAGTTCAAGAAGCAAAGAGAGCCCCAAGTAAGAAGAACCCAAACAGGCCCACACCAAGTCGCATAGTAATTAAAATGTTAAAAATTAAAGACAAAGAGAGAATCCTAAAGGCAGCAAGAGATAAGCAACAGGTTACCTTAAAAGGAACCCCCTAAGGCTCTCAGCTGACTTCTCAACAGAAACACTACAGGCCAGAAGGGAGTGGCATGAGGTAATCAAGGTCATGGGAAAAAAAGATTTCAATCCAAGACTGCTCTACCCAGCAAGGCTATCATTCAAAATAGAAGGTTAAATAAAGAGCTTTCCAGACAAAAAAAAAAAGGCTAAGGTTATACATTAGCACCAAACCAGCTTGTAAGAAATGTTAAAAGGAATGCTGTAATTAGTAGAAGAAATTGGAAGAAAAATACAGTCACACTAAACAAAAATGGCAATAAATAAGTATATATCAATTATCACCTTAAATGTAAATGGTTTAAATGCTCCAATAAAAAGACACAGAGTAGCTGACTGGATAAGAAGGCATGACACACATATATGTTGTTTATAAGAGACCCACCTCACAACAAAAGTCTCACATAGGTTAAAAGTAAAGGGGTGAAAAAAAATCTTTCAAGCAAACGAAAAGGGAAAAAAAGCCAGGGTAGCAATATTCATATCTGATGAAGTAGATTTCAAAATGAAGGCCATAACTAGAGACAAAAAGGCCACTACATAATATTGAAAGGATGTATCAAACAGGAAGATATAACCTTGGTAAACATATATGCACCCAATATAGGAGCACCAACATATATTAAAAATATTCTGGAGGACTTCAAAGGAGAAATCGACAGCAATACAATCATAGCAGGAGACTTCAACACCCCTGTGATATCACTGGGTAGATCATCTAGACGAAAAATTAACAAGGAAACACAGACTCTAAATGAAGCGCTAGATCAAATGGATTTAAAAGCTATCTACAGAGAATTACACCCCAAAACTATAGATTCACATTCTTCTCAAGTGCACATGGGACATTCTCAAAGATAGACCACATGTTAAGGCACAAACTAAGTCTCTACAAGTTCAAGAAGATTGAAATTATATCAAGCATCTTCTCAGATCACAATGGCATGAAACTAGAAATCAATTGCAACAAGAACATGAAAAGACATTTGAAAACATGGAAGCTAAATAGCATGTTATTGAACAATGAATGGGTTACCATGGAGATCAAGAAAGAAATTAAAAACTTCCTGGAAACCAATGAAAATGAACACACCACAACACAAAATCTATGGGATGCAGCGAAAGCAGTTCTGAGAGGGAAGTTCATAGCACTACAGGCCTACCTCAAAGCAAGAAAAATTTCTAATAGACTATCTAACCTCACAACTTAAAGAACTAGAAAGCAAACAAAAAGAAAACCCCAGAGCAATTAGAAGGAAGGAAATAGTAAAGATCAGAGCAGAAATAAATGACATGGAGACCAAAAAAACAATTCAAAGGATAAATGACACAAGAGCTGGTTCTTTGAAAAGATAAACAAGATTGATGGACCCTTAGCTAGACTCACCAAAAAACAGAGAGAGAATCCAAATACACAAAATCAGAAATGAAAGAGGAGAAATAATAACTGACACCACAGAAATACAAAGGATTGTGAACAACTATTATGAACAATTATACGGCAACAAATTCGACAATCTAAGTGAAATGGAAAAATTTCTAGAAACACATAGTCTCCCAAAACTGAACCGGGAAGAGATAGAAAACTTGAACAGACCAATAACAACAAAAGAAATTGAAAAGGTAATCAAGACTCTCCCAGCAAACAAAAGCCCAGGCCCAGATGGCTTCACGGGGGAGTTTTACCAAACATTCAAAGAACTAACACCCATTCTCCTCAAACTAATTCAAAAATTTAAGAAGAAGGAAGATTTCCAACCTCATTTTATGAGGCCAGCATAATTCTAATTCCAAAACCAGAAAAAGACACTACAAAGAAAGAAAACTATAGGCCAATATCCCTGATGAACTTAGATACCAAAATCCTGAACAAAATACTAGCAAATCGAATCCAACAATACATCAAAAAAATTATTCACCATGACCAAGTGGGATTCATCCCAGGGATGCAAGGCTGGTACAATATTTGCAAATCAATAAATGGGATACACCACAGAAACAAAATGAAAGATAAAAATCATATGATCATATCAATAGATGCTGGAAAAGCCTTTGACAAAATCCAGCACCCATTTCTGATAAAAATGCTCAGCAATCTGGGAATAGAGAGATCATATCTCGACATAATAAAGGCCATATATGAAAAACCTACAGCCAACATCATATTCAATGGGTAAAAACTAAGAACATTTACCTTAAGAACAGGAACAAGACAAGGATGCCCACTTTTGCCACTCTTATTTAACATAGTACTGGAAGTCTTAGCCACAGTAAGGAGACAGGAAGAAAAAATAAAAGGGATCCAAATTGGAAAGGAGGAAGTGAAACTGTCATTATTTGCAGATGACATGATACTATACGTAGAAAACCTCAAAGACTCCATCAAAAATTTATTAGACTTAATAAATGAATTTGACAAAGTAGCAGGATACAAAATTAAAGTACAAAAATTGACAGCATTCTTATGCATCAATGATGAACTCACAGAAAGAGAAACTAAAAAAACAATCCCATTTACCATCACAGCAAAAAAATTAAGATACCTAGGAATAAACTTAACCAAAAAAATAAAGGACCTATTCACAGAAAACTACAGGTCATTGAAAAAAGAAATACAGGAAGATATAAAAAAGTGGATTGCCCTGGCCGGTTTGGCTCAGCGGTTAGAGCGTCGGCCTGCGGTCCGGAGAGACCCGGGTTCGGTTCCCGCTAAGGGCACGTACTTCGGTTGCAGTTTGTCCCTGGCCCTGGTTGGTCGTGCGGGTAGCAGCCACTCGATGTGTCTCTTCACATCGATGTTTCTCTCTCTCTCTCTCCCTTCCTCTCTCTCCCTCCCACTCTATCTGTACAAAAAATGGAAAAATATCCTCGGGTGAGGATAAAACAAAACAAAACAAAAAAAGTGGAAGCACATACCTTGTTCATGGATTGGAAGAATTAACAGCATTAAAATGTCCATATTACCCAAAGCAATCTATAGATTCAATGCAATCCCCATTAAAATACCAACAAAATACTTCACAGAAATAAAACAAATACTTCAAAAGCTCATATGGAACCAAAAAAGACCCCTAATAGCCACAGCAATCTTGAAAAAGAAGAACAAAGTTGGAGGGATCACATTACCAGATTTCAGATTATACTACAAAGCCACTGTAATAAAAATAGCCTAGATCTGGCACAAGAACAGGCATATAGACCAGTGGAACAGAACAGAGAACCCAGAAATGGACGCAAGACAATATGCTCAATTAATATTTGACAAAGAAGGCAAGAGCATACAGTTGAGTAAAGACAGCCACTTTAATAAATGGCATTGGGAAAATTGAACAGCTACATGCTGTCTAGCCATGTACATGAAACTAGACCATAGACTTACACCATACACAAGAATAAACTAAAAATGGATAAAAGACTTAAATGTGATTCATGAATCCATAAAAATCCTAGAAGAAAATGTAGGCAACAAAATTTCAGACATTATACACAGCAGAATTTTCACTGATACATCCCCTAAGGCAACAGAAACAAAGGAGTAAATGAACACATGGAACTACATCAAACTAAAAAGCTTCTGCATAGCAAAAGAAACAACCACCAAAATGGAAAGGCAACCCACTGTATGGGAGAACATCATTGTCAATGATACATCAGATAAGGGGTTAATTTCCAATATATATAGAGTACTCATACAGCTCAAAAAAAGGAAGACAAAGAACCCAATTAAAAAATGGGCAGAGGAACTAAATAGACACCTCTCCAAACAGGACATACAAATGGCTAAGAGACAAATGAGGAAATGCTCAACATCACTAATCATGAGAGAGATGCAAATTAAAACAACAATGAGGTATCACCTCACACCTGTCAGAATGGCCACCATCAGCAAATCATCAAACAACAAGTGTTGGCAAGGGTGTGGAGAAAAGGGGACTTTAGTACACTGTTGGTGGGAATGCAGACTGGTGCAGCCACTATGGAAAACACTATAGTGTTACCTCAAAAAATTAAAAATTGAACTTCCATTTGACCCAGTGATCCCACTTCTAGGAATATATCCTGAGAAGCCTGAAACACCAGTCAGAAAGAATATATGTACCCCCATGTTCATAGCAGCACTATTTATAATACCTAAGATCTGGAAACAGCCCCAATGCCCATCAGTAGACAAATGGATCAAAAATCGGTGGTACATATGCACAATGGAGTACTATGCAGCTGTAAGAAAGAAAGATCTCTTATCCTCTGAGACAACATGGGGGGACCTGGAAAGTATTATCCTAAGCAAAACAAGCCAAGCAGAGAAACACAAATATCACATGATCTCACTTATTTGTGAAATACAACGAACATAACAGTCTGAGGAACGGGGTAGTCCCAGAGACGTGAAAGTTGGGTACAGACTGACAATCCCCAGAAGAGGGGGTAGTGGGGGAGAGATAAACCACAGAACTTATATGCATGTGTGCATGAACAATGGACATGGACAACAAAACTGGGGACAGGGCAGGGAGGGAGGGGGCGGGGGGTATCAGTGGGGGGAAAAAGAGAAACATCTGTAACAAAATTAAATAAACTTATTCATTTAAAAAAACAAAAATGGGAGATATTAGCAAATTGTTTAATTAAATAAAAAGTTAAAATAAAAAAAAAATAAAATAAAAAAAAATTAAATGTGATAAACAGCCCTGGCCGGTTTGGCTCACGGTTAGAGTATCAGCTTGCAGTCCAGGGAGACCCGGGTTCAGTTCCCACTAAGGGCATGTACCTCGGTTGCAGTTTGTCCCCAGCCCTGGTTGGGTGGTGGGGGAGGCAGCCACTCGATGTGTCCCTCTCTCTCCCTCCCACTCTATCTGAACAAAAGATGGAAATGTGTCCTCAGATGAGGATAAAAAAAATGTGATAAACATACAAACACAGAGGAATATTATTCAGTCATAAAAAGAAGGAAATCCTGTCCTGGCTGAGGTGGTTGGAGCATTGTCCTGTGCACCAAAGGATTGCGGGTTCGATTCCAGGACAGGGCACATACTCAGGTTGCAGGTTTGATCCCCAATCAGAGCATGTATGGGAGGCAACTGATTAATGTTTCTCTCTCACATGGAGATTTCTCTGTTTCTGTCTCTGTCTCTCTCTGTCTCTCACTCTACCTTCTTCTCTCGCTCAAATCACTAAAAACATATCCTTGGGTGAGGATTAAAAAATAAAAAAGAAAGTCTTGCTATTTGCAACAACATGAATGGACTTTGAGGACATTATGCTAAGTGAAATAAGTCAGAGAGAAAGAGAAATACCATATGTCATCACTTATAGGTGGACTCTACCCCACAAAAGAACTCATAGATACAGAGAGGCTGGTTCATAAAAGGACATGCAGTTTCTGCCTTGTTTGCTAAAACATTCAGTCTTGGAGCCCTGGGCTCCCATATAAAAAGTCTGACATTGCTGAGACTGCCCTGTGTAACACAGAGTGAGGCCCACGTGAGGCTGGCCCCACCTGGCTTTGCATCCTGGCCCAGAAGTCAGACAGGTGAGTGAATGAAACTCTGAGTAATTCCAGCCCCAGCTGTTAAGGCATCACTAGCTTTCAAGTCTTCCCAAACATCATAGAGCAGAAACAAATCACTTCCACTCTATCTGAAATCCGGACCCATTTGCAAACAGAATAAAACAGTTGTTTTAAACTACTAAATTTTGAGATACTTTTCCCTGAAATAATTAGTAAAGCAAGATAGGACACATAGCTATAGAAATTAGTTATTGTTTTCTTTCCTTCCTTAGATTACTCTGAATAACTTATTTAGATGCCAGAGAAAGCATCTAGTAATGTTGGGGATCTGCAAGAACAACATATTTGAAAGTAACTATAATAAATATTACATCATTTATAAGAGAGGCAGGGGAGCAGGGTCTAGACAGACAGTCCTCCCTGGCAAAGTTGTAGCAGATTTCATTCCAACAGGGAAAGAGCCAGGAAAGGTTCATTCAGGGCCAACAAGTCACAACCCAGCAGGGAACCAGTCCCTACTGTTTGCCAGCTGCTATAGCATGATGCACTTGGGTAAAAGGAAGCACCTAGTTTTGGTTAATCCTGGGACATCGAGGGATGAGATGCAATCGTGGGTAGTAAGGAAAGGAAGGAGGATTGACCGTAGGGTTCAACTCAAGATGAAGTAACGGCAGACTATTCATTATGCAAAGGAGCATGGTGCAGTCAGCTTACTTAGGGTTGTTGTTGGTATTCAAGATGATCAAAACCAATGGAGGAGACAAGGCAACAGGTCTTTATAGATG
The DNA here is from genome assembly GCF_014108415.1 of Molossus molossus. Taxonomy (NCBI): domain Eukaryota; kingdom Metazoa; phylum Chordata; class Mammalia; order Chiroptera; family Molossidae; genus Molossus; species Molossus molossus. Next base: position 28,857,456 of record NW_023425399.1, read on the forward strand.
GCAAATCTTCTTTGAAGTAAAGCACGAGGCAGTCTTTTAATTCCCAGTGTGTTTCCCAGAAAGAAACTGATGACACATGTAATGGGGTAGCTAAGAAGAATTTCATAGACTATTTAAAAAGATGTGGACTGTAATAAATATTACATCATTTATAAGAGAGTCAGGGGACCAGGGTCTAGACAGACAATCCTTCCTGGCAAGGAAAACCAAACTGGATGGTGCAGTGAAAAGAAGCTAGCAAAAGAGGGAAACCACTCACACCCCTAGGCCTGCAGAGCAACAGGCAGTAGCAGTTACAGTTAAAGAGAGCAGCAGCAGCCTGGCTGGTGTGGCTCAGCGGTTAGAGAACCAAAGAATCAAGGATTCAATTTCCGGTCACGGGCATGTACTTGGGTTGCAAGTTCAATCCCTGGGCCCAATCGGGGTTGTGAGGGAGGCAACCAATCGATGTGTCTCTTTTACATCGATGTTCCTCTCTCTCCCACTCTATCTAAAAAAAAAATTTAATGAAAAAATATCCTCGGGTGAGGATTAAAAAAAAAATTTTTTTAAGTATATAAAAAAAGAGCAGCCTCTTGGTATAAGCTCTAACTTTCAGCAGAAGGATAAAGCCCGTCTCTGGCAATCAGCAGGGGAGACACACAGAGAGAGGCAGAGGAGGAGGATGGGTCAGGGAATCTGAGAAGAGAGATGGCCTCCCGTTCCAGGTTCTCTCCCTTACGAAAGCCCTCCTACATCTGGTTCCTGGTCTGTGAATTATGCCAGTAATACAGGCGTACATTCCCTCTTATCTCTCAAGCTAGCTCAAGGAACTTTTATGACATACTATTAAATAGTCAATTAATCCAAAAAAGCATAATAAAATTTCACTCACACTCTCAGTGAGCCAGAAATTTCTGCTCCACTGCGCTCCCCGTGAGAATTTCGTTCTCGCAGCCCCGAGAGCGCAGTGGTGGCTCATTTCCCCACAGGTGAATGAGCGAGTCTTCAACTACTCTCCAGCATTCATAAAACTTGGCCTGAAGACCTGGCTGCCACACAGAGCAATGTGTTTGTGGTCCCAGATAACCTAAAATGGAACAATTTACTCCCTAATTACTCTAGCTGGAGTAGCACAAGCTCACCAAGCCACCCCAGGTTTAGAGATACATGGCAGTAGGAGGGAGTCGGAGGAAGTCAAAAGCGTATGAGCAGAACAGACTGGGACACCAATCCTGCAAGCTCCCCAGCTCCTACTTACTGCCTGCCAGGGTTCTGAATTCTCCACTTCCCTGTCTCTAACACTGGGCCACCGGAATGTGTGCGTGTTCATAGGCAGCTTCTCACCTGACGCTGTTACTGGGGAGCAGCATACCCTGACCAAAAATATCCTCTTTCTACCAGCCTGTTGTAACTCACAAAATTCTCATTATAGAGCTGTGCTTTTGGTTAAGATATAATTTCTGAAATGTCACTGCTAAAGCACAGCTGTACTAGAAAAATACAGAAAAAAAAAACTGGAAACAGAGTCATTACCGACAGGGCTCTGCCATCGTTTGTATTTGAACAAGCCCTCCAAGGGATTCTGATGCAGACAAATGTTTGAGAACCACTAAATGGAGGAATGAAGGAATCTATCATTACACACTGAGGCAAATGCTCTGAAGGAAAAGAACTCTACCAATGCTTTTTAAAGGGTGGTTTTGCCCACTATTAGTAGCACTGGCATCACCAGAGAGCTTGTTAGAAACACAAATTCCTAGATCCCACCCAAGACCTACTGAATCATGGAGTTGTATGTAGGGGACAGATCAAGAAACCAATGGAAGTCCCTGCTGGGTAGCTAAGTTTGTAAGAGCATCATTCCAATATACCAAGGTTGTGGGTTTGATGCTCGGTCAGGGCACATACAAGAATTGACCAAAGAATTCATAAATAAGTAGAACAACAAATCTATGTCTTTCTTCCTTCCTTCCTCTCTCTCTCTAAAATCAATTTTTAAAAATTTAGAAAAAAATTTTTTTAAAAACCCATTGGAGGCCATTCTAAGTAATTAAGACTTTACATGACAGGAAATTGAGGCTCTCTGAATTATTCAAATTCTGGCAATAAACAGAATTAGGTTGGAGAAAAGGTTAGATTCTGGAAATTATATCTTAACAAAAAGCATAACTCAATAACAAGAATTTTATGAGTTGAAGTAAGCTAGTAGAAAGAGATCCCTTTGATAAGGGTACTGCTTCTCCCCAGTAATGGAGGCAGCAGGGATAGCATGAAGGACATACAGACGAGAAAACCTCAGGAGAGAGAGTGTATAGGGCATGATAACTGATTGGATTAGGGAACAAATGTGTCAGAAATTCTTTTTTTTTTTTTTTTTTTTTATCCTCACCCGAGGATATTTTTCCATTTTTTGTACAGATAGAGTGGGAGGGAGAGAGAGGAAGAGAGAGAGAGAGAGAGAGAGAAACATTGACGTGAAGGGACACATCGAGTGGCTGCCACCAGCACGACCAACCAGGCCCGGGGACAAACTGCAACCGAAGTACGTGCCCTTAGCGGGAACCGAACCCGGGTCTCTCCGGACCGCAGTCCGACGCTCTAACTGCTGAGCCAAACCTGCCAGGGCAGAAATTCTTTTGACTGAAGTAACAAAAAAGAAATCACAACTTCGAGTGGCTTAAACAAAGATTGATTTTTCTTTCTATAACAAGAAGTCTAGACTGAAATAACTGCTACCTTTGGTTCAGCGGTCCAACAATATCAAGGTTGGTGTCTCTGTGATTCTCTTGGCCTTTACTTAAAATTTGTTACCTCATGGCCACAAGATAGCTTCTGCCTATCCAAATAGCTTGTCTGGGTTCAGGGACAGAAGGAAGAAATAAGAAAGACAGGGTCTGTTCTTTTTTTTTATCCTCACCCGAGGACATTTTTCCATTTTTTGTTCAGGTAGAGTGGGAGGGAGAGAGAGGAACACAGAGAGAGAGAGAAACATCGACGTGAAAGGAACACATCGAGTGGCTGCCACCCGCACGACCGACCAGGGCCGGGGACAAACTGCAACCGAGGTACGCGCCCTTAGCGGGAACTGAACCCGGGTCTCTCAGGACCGCAGGCCAACGTTCTAACCGCTGAGCCAAACCGGCCAGGGCGCAGGGTCTGTTCTTAATAAGAAAGCAAAAGTTTTTGTTAAATCACTCACAGACTTCTACTTATTGGCCAGAACTGTGTCACATGACTACTTACACAAAATAATGTGAGAAAGTGTTTATCTTCATCTTAATAGTTGAGAAAGAGGTTGGGAATTGGTATTAAGCCCTCCAACTCATAGTGTCTGCAAGGGAGAAAGGAGCAAACTAGAATGACTCTGACTTGAGTGAATAGGGGACACTGGCGCCATTCCCTAAGAGAGAAGGGGCATGAGAAGAAACAAGTGTGAAATGGGAAGAACGTTGTGTTAAATTATCTATTGCAATAATACCATGTATCGTCGTATACATGACTCTTTGCTGTGTGACTTTGCTGCTCCTGCCATCAGGAAATATAATTAATTTCTCCATCCTTTCAATTGGGACTTGACTGTGTGACTTCCTTTGGTGAATGACCGAGGCAGAGCCCTGTAAAGCACTTGCACACTGAGGCTTACTCTCTTCTGGCCAGTGTTGGAACAATGAGGCAACGATGTGCATAAGTCTGGTGAGCTGTACAAAGGAGTACTGTAGTGCCCCAGCAAAGACCCAGCACCACACACCAGATATACGAGTGAGACCATTTTAAACCACTGAGCACCAGATGGACCAGCAGGTGACTGCAGCTGCATGACTGAACTCCAGTGAGATCAGCAGAAATGCCCAGCTGAGTCCAGCCCAAATTGCTCCTCAGAGAATTGTGAACAAATCAACATCCTGGTGGAAATGTCCAGGAGCTAACTAAACTTTTTGATCTGAAGCTGGAGATACAGATTTGGGAGTTATTAGCACCACATATGGACTATATGAAGTTATGAAAAGAGACAAGATTGTCTTGGGGCAATTCCAGGAACATTAGTGAAAGGCAGAAAGTAAAATGGAAAAGGAATAGGCAGACAGCTTATAAGAGGAATTTCCAGAAAAAAGGTATCAACAGTATCATGTGCCAAGGAAATGTTAGGAAAGATGAAGCTGAAAAAGAGAACATTGGATTTGGCAATTAGTAGTCATGAGAGATCTCAGTCAGAGAGGTTTCAATAAGCAATAGGGGACAGAAGTCAGGTTGCAATAGGATTGCAATGGGTTGAAGTGTAAGTGGGAGGTAGGGAAGTAGATCATTTTACCTAAAAGTTTGGGCTATGTAGGCAAATATAGAAAGGAGGGTAGTAGCTAGATAAAAGTACATGGCCAAGGAGGGGCTGAACCTTATTTTTTTCTTTTAGATAGGGGAGGCATGAAAATGTTTAGAAAGTTTGGGGTAGAGAAGATATAGAAGTCATAATAATCACTGGATCTTGGTTCCTGAGAAGCAGGATTTATATTTTCCAGGAGAAAGGGCACCATAAAACAACAACATAACAAAATGAAAAAAGGAGAAGAAAAGAAAAAACAAATCAAAACAACAACAACAACGCCCTGGCCAGTTTTGCTCAGCGGTTAGAGCGTCGGCCTGCAGTCTGGAGAGACCCGGGTTCGGTTCCCCCTAAGGGCACGTACTTTGGTTGCAGTTTGTCCCCGGCCCTGGTTGGTTGTGTGGGTGGCAGCCGCTCGATGTGTCCCTTCACGTCGATGTTTCTCTCTCTCTCTTCCTTCCTCTCTCTCCCTCCCACTCTATACAAAAAATGGAAAAATATCCTCGGGTGAGGATAAAAAAAAAAAACAACAACCAACAACAACAACAAAACTAGAGGATAGGTGTTGTAGGGTTAAATGGCAGAAAGAAAAAAAACAAACTGTAGATATGGGGTTGAGGTACCTATATTTGAAACTATCCATTTCTTCTGGGGTGTAAGAGGTCAGGGAGACAGGAGGAGAGTGTCTGTAGAATAGTGGTGAAGGTTTGGAACAGCCCCTATGGGACTGGAGCAGGTAGCTGACCAGGCACCAGTAATGGATTAACTAGGGTGCTGAGGTCCACCTGAAGTTTGATGGTCACTCATCTGGCCACTACCTGTGCAGTAGTGTAGTGCTCAGCAGTCTGTGTGTAGAGACTAGAAATGTGAAGACTGGCTCAATCCATGGATTTTTTCCAATTTTCATTTTCTGCAACACCACTTCTTTCTCAATTCTTCTGACTAAATGGTAGGACAAAGATGGTTATTTGACCCCCATTGTTCATTCTCTCTAACTTTTAACTGAACATGTAGCTTTTCGAAGCAAAATTTACATTTCCAAGCTTCCCTTGCAGCTAGATGCGGCAGTGTGACTAAGTTCTGACCAATGGCATGAGTGCTAGTAAATGTCCTTAAAGAACTGGATATGTCCATTTTTCTCTCTTTTTCTCTCTGTCTGGAATGCAGATACAATGGCTTGAAACCAGGCAACTATTTTGGATCATAAGGGAAAAGCCACATGTTTAAATGTCAAAGCAACAAGATAGAAAGTATCTTGGTCCCAGATGATCATGGAGCCAAAATATTAACATGAGACCAGCTGCTTCTCTATGTACATAAAAATATTCTATTATGTTTAAGTAAGTATTCTGATATATAACTGAAGTACTCTCTGCTGTCAGAGAGCCTTACCTGCATGGATAGTCTGTCAATTCCAGATGACTATGTCTTCTTTAACGGCCTGTTTAAGCATCTTCTAACCTCTTTTTGAATACCTATCTCATAGTTTGATTTTACATCAGCTCTGCTTGGTTAAATCTCTACCCAAAGGTTTATCATATTTGGGGCACTTTTGCTTATATTATACTTCTGATTAAAATGCAGTAAAAAAATCCCCTCAATTTTTTCCACAACTATTTTATTTATTTACTTATTTATTTATTTTTTATCCTCACCCAAGGACTTTTTTTTTTTTTCCATTTATCTTCAGATAGAGCCGGAGGGAGAGGGGGAGGAAGAGAGAGGGCGAAACATCAATGTGAGAGAGACACATTGAGTGGCTGCCACCCACATAACCCCAATCAGGGCCAGGGACAAACTGCAACTGAGGTACGTGCCCTTAGTGGACACCGAACCCAGGACTCTCTGGTCCCCAGGCAGACTCTCTATCCTCTGAGCCAAACTGGCCAGGGCTATTTATTTATTTTTGTTGATCCTCACCTTAGGATATTTTTTTTCCATTGATTTTTAGAGAGAATGGAAGAGAAGGAAGAGAGAGAGAGAGAGAGAGAGAGAGAGACACATTGATTGGTTGCCTCTTGCACAGGCCCTGACTGGGGCCAGAGATCAAACCTGCAACCCAGGTATGTGCCCTTGACCAGGAATTGAACTGTGACCCTCCAGTGCATGGGCTGATGCTCTAACCAATGAGCCACAATGGCCACGGCCTTCCTCAACTATTTTTAATATTGCATTATTTTCACAGTGCTGTTAATAACCATACCATCATATGCTACACATTTATTTGACATTGATTGAATACCTATTATGTGCTTTGATGTGATAGACAATGTGGAGCAGCAGAAATCAGTAAAACATGGGGTATTCTCTCAAAAAGTTGACAATTCAGTGGAAGAGAGGAATTTGAAAACAACTACGATAATAAAAACAGAAGTGAGGCAGACAAATTTTTCATGGGAAGTATGCAATATTTAAAATCTTTTTCTCAGTCCACTGCTATAGTTTATAAGACTGGAATTAGAATTCAAGTTTCCTGATTCCCAATATTCTAGTCATAATATCAGATTTCATACTTGGCTGCCATCCCATATTTCACAAACACATCTTTCTGAAAAACAAAATCTTATTTGTTTGAAAGTTTAAAGTGTAGAATATTAGGAGTCTGAAAGGAGGAGATAATTTAAGTTTATTCATTTATTTACCATATGTCAGGCCCAGAGGTACCTGCTGAGATGAATGGAAACAAATGACTGATGTGGTCCTGTCTTTACAGATATTAAAAATAAGTCTCCCATGTAAATGCAAAATAAAATGCTAACTACAATTTAAAATTTTCCAAGAAGAGGTACATGTACCCAGAGAGGATATCATTGGGGCACTTTTCCTAGTTAGAGAGAGCATGGATGGGCTGAGCTGGGGAAGGAGGGAGGAGGGTGACCTAGGGAAGGGAAGGCTCCCGAATAGGGGGAAATACCAGGGGCACTGAAGCGGGGCTTGTTCAGTGGAGCTCAGAGAACGAGGGGAAAGGAGTATGATGTTAGAAGAGATGGGAGAGGTAAGTAGGGGCTAGACCATGTTACTATTTTGGCTTATTTTCAGAGCAATGAAAAGCAAGCGAAGTGGTTTGATTTCCAGTGGACTTCTCTGGTTCCTGAGTGAAGAATTGAAACAAGGGGGCCAGGTAAGAGTGGGAAGCAGGGAGACCAGTCTGGTGGTGATGGCAGAAATCCAGCTATGAGGGGAAGATAGCTCAGTTAGGATGTGCAGTGAGGAGAAAAGGTTGATGGCAGAATTTTTAGGAGGATTTGGCAGTGGTTCAGATGTGGGATGGGAGGAAAGAGATGTCAAAGATGACACTTGGGTTTCTGGATTTCTTCACCTGATGAATGGCATTATTATTCAGTGAGATAATTAGACAGACCAGAGCCTTGGCCACTGTGACTCGGTTGTGCGTTAAAGGGTTGTGGGTTCGATTCCCGGTCAGAGCACATGGCTGGATTTCAGGCTTGATCCCCAGTAGGGAGTGTGCAGGAGGGAGCTGATCGATGTTTCTCTCTCTTCAATGTTTCTCTCAGTCTCTCTCCCTCTCCCTTCCTTTCTCTCTCTCTAAAAACAAAAACAGCCCTGGCTGGTTTGGGTCAGCGGTTAGAGCATTGGCCTACGGACCTGGGAGTCCCAGGTTCAGTTCCCACTAAGGGCATGTACCTCAGTTGCAGTTTGTCCCCGGCTCCGGTTGGGGTCATGTGGGTGGCAGCCACTTGATGTGTCTCTCTCTCATATTGATGTTTCTCTCTCCCTCTTCCTCCCTCTCTCCCTCCTGCTCTATCTGAAGATAAATGAAAAAAAAAAAAAAAGTCCTCGGGTGAGGATAAAAAATAAAAACAAAAACAAATAAACAAAAACTTGAAGACAAACCAGATTTGGGGATGAGAGTAAGATGAAACGGGTCTTTCTTGAGTCGTTTTAAACATGCTGACTTTGAGATGCTTTTGAAATATCCAAGTGAAAATGTCATAAAAGAGGTTGGAAAAATGGATCTAGGTTCCCTCAGAAGGGGATGGGACATAGGTGTCTGCGAATTGTCTGTGGATTGGTTAGAACTGAAGCCAGAGGCAGGAATGAGATCACCTAGAAAGTGCACAGAGACCAGTAAGTAGTGAGCCTTAGAGTCAGCAATGCTGAATGCCCAGGTACAGTAGCCTGAGTCTGTCTGCAGAGGAAACTCTTAGACTTGCTAGGGAAGAAGACACCAGGAAATAGTAGAAACCTGAAAGCGAATCAGAAGAGCATTTCAAGGAAAGACTGTTCAACAATGTCAAAAGCTGCTGAAGAAACACATAGATGAAGCCTGAAAACTGCCCATGGAATTTAGTGCCATGGCGATGACTCAAGTTCAACAGTTTGTTTGTTTTTTATCTTCACCCGAGGACGTTTTTCCATTTTTTGTTCAGATAGAGAGGGAGGGAGAGAGAGGAAGAGAGAGAGAGAGAGAAACATCGACGTGAAGGGACACATCAAGTGGCTGCCACCCTCACGACCAACCAGGGCCGGGGACAAACTGCAACCGAGGTAAGTGCCCTTAGCGGAAACCGAACCCGGGCCTCTCTGTACCGCAGGCCGACGCTCCAACCACTGAGCCAAACCGGCCAGGGCATTCAACAGGTTTTGATGGAATAATCAGAGTGAAAGCCAGATCGAAGGAAATTGAAGAATAAATGGAAAGAAAATGGAAGCAAAGCATGGAAAACTCTTTTTGAAAAGTTTTTGTAGAAGAGGGGAGAGCTAAAGCAAATAGTAGAAAAACATGTAGGATTGGATGGAGGTTTTTTTTGTTTGTTTTTTTTTTTTTTGGTTTTTTTTTATGACAGACACATGAATAGACAGAGCAAACAAGAAATTCAAAAATACACTCAAATACACACGAACATTTAGAATATGATATAGGTGGCATTTCACATCTCTGGGGCTAGGACTTTTTAATAAGTGATATTGAGATGCCTTAAATAGCCATGTGGAAATTATAAAATTGGATTCATATCTCAAATTATATAAAATAATAAATTCCTAACGAATTAGATGTCTAAATGTGAAAATGAAACCATATAAATTCTAGAAGAAAACATGTGTGAATTCCTTTACTTCTTGAGGGTAGAAAAAGGTATTTCTAACTGAAAATTGAGATGCAATAAAAGATTGATCAATGTAATGTTTAAAAAAGAGTAAACTTGCCCAGCTGGTGTGGCTCAGTGGATTGAGCATCGTTCCATATACAAAGAGGTCATTGGTTTGGTTCTCAGTCAGGGCACATGCTTAGGTTGCAGGCTCCATCCCCAGTGTGGGGTATATGGGAGGTGGCCAATCAATGTTTCTCTCTCATTGATGTTTCTATCTCTCTCTCCCTATCCTTTCCTCTCTCTCAAAAATCAACAAAAGCATATTTAAAAAAAAAATAAAAATAAAAAGAGTAAACTTTTGCATAGCTAAAAACACAGCAAGCAAACAAACAAACAAAAAATTATAAACAAAGTCAAATGACAAACTTGGAAATAGTTGCAACATGTACTATATATATTACGTGTAGAACAGGTAAAGGAATGAACAAATGGATGTAGATATGAAGAACCCGCTGTCAAGACCCAGTTGAGAGGGACAGATCAGCTGGAGAAGGAAAGGGCAGATCCATCCCGTGAGTGTTCTGTGAACAAGCTGGGACAGAGGACAGGGCAAAGAAAGACAAAAGGGAACTGCCAGCCACTTCTGTGTTAGAGGGAGGGAAAGAGGCGATCTGAATCTGGATGGGGTTGGACGTTTGACAGCGTTAGGAAGCAGTCAGCAGCCAAGAGGGAGAGGAGGGAAATTTGAAATGATCGTGATGGAGGAGAAGAGCCTGCACTGAGCAGAGAAATGCCACGGAAAGACCGGAGCCTGCTGAGGGAGTGAATTTACAAAGGAGCCATTGTAGCTCCATGCGTCACTTTGCCCTGGTAGTCCTTGAAAACTGAGTAATTTGACTTTCTATTTTCTCCTTGGAAGGAGGGGGGAGAAAATTTCTTCTAATTGAACTCAATCTTTGTGGGAACATTTTTCCTACAGAACTAAGAGGAGAAAGGAAATGAAGGAATGGTCAGCAAGAAGCAGTTGAATTTATATTGAAAATGTTATGTCCAAGTCAAGTTTGTCAAGTAAAACTGGGCAATGTTAGACACAGAGAGAGATGGAGAAACTCAGAAGACTGAGGACTTTTAGGGACAACTGTTAGAAGGTTATAATAAGTTTATCTAATCACCTTCCTTCTCACTGCCTTTTGTAACGTGGCTGGGTGAATAAACCTTTGCTCAGAGTTCAAAGTCCTAATGCTTCCTAATGCTATTAATCTCTTAGATGAATCTCTGAGGGCTAACACATGGGTGTGTCTGCCTCTCACCTGACTGATTTAGGTGTAGTAGACATTTTTTTTTATCCTCACCTGAGAACATTTTTGCATTTATCTTCAGAGAGAACAGGAGGGAGAAAGGGAGGGAGAGAGAGAGAGACGCACACATCGAGTGGCTGCCACCCACACGACCCCAATCAGGGCCATGAACAAACTGCAACCGAGGTACATGCCCTTAGCGGGAACTGAACCCTGGGCTCTCTGGTCCGCAGGCCGACACTCTAACCGCTGAGCCAAACCAGCCAGGGCATGTGGTAGACATTTAAGCATTTGCAATTTGCTAGTTCCCTCCTTGCCCTTCACCCCCTGGCCCAGCTCCATGCAGTCTGTAGATTAAATATACATGAACAGTTTTCTGTATGAAAACCTCTTAGTGTCCAAGACTGGTGGCAATGGCCCTTAATTAAGTGTTGGAGTTTAGGGTACAGTAGATTATAGGCTAAGAGAAAGAATGTGGACATAATGAGTTTTTTTTTTCAAAGGGTAAAATGCATTTTTGTTTAGAATGTTGGGATCCTTAATCAGAGCAGAATACTAACTCATTCTTCATGGAAAAGATGAGATCATCTGTAGTGACAATATAATTTCAAAGAAAAAGCAAAAACGCCAGTCTTCTGACATTCAGAGGAAGAAAGGCCTCCCGGGTGCTGTGCCTGGAGGCATCTAAGCACGGACAGCACAGCTCTGTGGGTCCAAAGCGCCTCAAGCCAGAAGAGAGAATGTTGCCAATGTGTCGCTGATCTGCTTTGCTTGGTGGCTGTTTGCTGGGAAACTGATGTTCCCAGGTCAAGGTGATTCAGAGTGTTGATGTAAGAAACTGTAGACAATTTAAACTTTTTTTTTTTTGTAGATTTTAAAAATTGATTTAAAGAGAGAGAGAGAAGTATAGATGTGAGAATGAGTGAGCCATGACAGCCACTTTGATACGAAAGGTAGTATATGTTCACACACCCTCACGTGCTGGGGAAGATGAGTTTTATTACCTCCTTTTTGTGAAACAAGAACAGCAGGAAATGTGAGGCTGCTGACTCCTGGGGTGTCCCGCAGACATGGAGTGAGCGCTCTACCTTCCTAATGAGTCTGTCTGGCCACCCACAACAAAGGAAGGCGCCAACGAAGATACTAGGGCCAATGAAAGGGATGTCTGCACATTTTCATCTTCTACATCAATCAGATTGGAGCACTGGAGCTTTGTAGTTACACATTTCTCCCTGTGTATGCTTTTGTTAGGGATTTTCCCTCTCTAGGCCTTTAAATAATCCACTTGAGCAATAAGGCACTCTGATGTGGAGTTTTTATAGCACACAGGAGGGATGCTCCTAAAACACTCAAAGGATCTGGGTCACAGATATCCAGTATGGGGTTGTGTCTGTTTTATTTTAATAATTTTTTTTTAATCCTCATCTAAGGATATTTTTCTATTTATCTTCAGATAGAGTGGGATGGAGGGAGAGAGAGAGAAACATTGACATGAAAGAGACACATCAACTGGTTGCCTCCCGCAAGACCCTGACCAGGGCTGGGGGCGAACAGCAAACGAGACACATGCCCTTGACTGGAATTAAACCTGAAACTCATTGGTCTGTAGGCTGACACTCTAACAGCTGAGCCAAACTGGCTAGGGCTTAATAATGTTTTAAAAAAATAATTTATGACATCAATATTTGAAAATGAAAACTTACTTTTAATTTTTTAAAATTAAAACTTACTTTCAAGTTATTTTCTGATGCTATGAATGCTACCGGACAGGGACTGAGCCTGGAGCGGGTCTGCCTTGGGCCGGGTGGTAGTGTGTGGGTTCTTGATTTCATGCAGGAGAGATTTCACAACACAAATTCAGGTGGCTTTGAGAGTATGTTTATTACAGCTGGGAACAATGACATGAAGGAAGGGCTTAGGCTAGAAGCATCAACAGGGGAGAGGCCAGGCAGGGCTGCTTTGCTTTTTAGAAATGTTGTGGGAAAGAAGTGGGCCATGCTGGGCTGCAGGGACTCACTGAGAAGTAGAAGTCACAATGATAGAAGTGAGCCAAGGTGGGGCTGCTGTTAGCTCTCTGGGAAGTCTGAGAAAAGGGGGCCTTGGAGGTAGGTTCAGGGGGCTAGCCCTGGATGAGCTGCCATTGCCCACTGCTTCTCTGGCAACGAGTGTTGTGGGGATCCTCAGAGTTTAGGAGAAAGAGAACACAGATACATGCTTAAGGGAGAAAGGCATGGGTATGCTCTAGAAAGGTGCTCCTGGGTCTTTTGACTTGAGGCCTTTTATGTTTCTTTAACCAGTGGGAATCCTAGGGGAGTTCTCAGAGGGTCTTAACAGACTATTCAGTAGTTTTCCAGGTGTGTTCTTCAAATATGTTGATTAATCAAAAGGTGGGTATAAAGGGGTCAGGATTATTTTCTGACTAGTTTCTTTCTTTTTTCTTTTCCTTTCTTGGGATCAGATAGTAACAACCAAGGTGTTGCAATGATTAGTTTAATTTTTAAAGAATGTTCTGGTCTGCCCTGGTATGGTATGGAATGTGTAAACCTTTTGTTCCGGTGTCCTTGATTAAGGAAGATAAAACCTTGTGATTCATTAGCTGGCTGTAAATTGCACAACTTGTTTGGCTTTGTTCAATTTTTTTTTTTTTAATGTTTTGTTGTTGTTGTTAATCCTCACCTAAGGATATTTTTCCACTGATTTTGAGAGAGAATGGAAGGGAGGGAGGAAGAGCAAGGGAGACAATCATCAATGTGAGAGAGACACATTGATTGGTTGCCTCCCGCACGACCCCATCCAGGGTCGGGATCAAACCTGAAACCCAGGTACATGCCCTTAGCTGGAAATCAAACCCAAGACCCTTCTATCTGAGGGCCGACACTCTAATCACTGAGCAAAACTGGCCAGGGCTGTTCAATTATTTTGTCTCAGTTTTCCTTATTCTATTTTTCTAGTAATTTTCCTAGCTTCTTACTATCCTGCCTCAGGAATAATAACTGATTCCTTTTACAGTAATAGCATACTTTGCAGTTAATATACTTTAATGTCTTTTTTGCCAGCCATTTATGAGCTCTGTCACAAGTTACCTACATTCTCTGTGTCTCAGTTTCCTCATCTATAAAATGGGTATAAGAATAGTACCTTACAGCATTGTTACAAAGATTAAATAAGGAAATCCATGTCTTTAATGCTCTTAGCACAGTCTAGAGCACTCTACCAAACTTAACATATTATAATTGTTTTAAATTACAAAAGTAATATATGCTAGTTTTAAAAATAAATTTAAAAGATTCAAGCAACACAAAGGTTTATAAAGTAAAAAAATGATAGTATCCTGCCTTTCTCTAGCTCCTCCCACTCCTACCTCTGAGAGATAAACATCGTATATTGACCCAATCTTTCTATATATATTCATGAAACAATCTTAGAACTTTGCTTGTCCCCTCTAACAACTGATCATGGACGTCCATCCAGAGCAGGTCTCCTGCAGCCACCTCTTTACGTGATATGAATATTAGTACCTTGCCTGATCTCTGTGTGGCTCCAGTATGGCTCAGGGCATACTTCTCTGTAGTTAAGTTCTCACTCTCTTCTTTCCACCTATTGGGTTTTGCACAATGCTTAGAAAGAGCTTCCCAGTTGTCAGCATCTAGAAATATACTTCCCAGGATCAGAAAACAAAGACTTGCACAACTCAAAAGAAATTTTGAAACATACATTACATTTTGTGACTCATTAGTGTGAGTGTATTTTGATTTTTACTGGAGTAGTTCAAATAACTGAAACCTTTTTAGATGTTGTGGGGAATGCTACCTTCAACTAATGATGAGAAAAGCAAGCATGAGGACACCCCACAACAGGTCTCTTCATTGCACCCCACAGGCTTCTGATAGGTCATGGTGTATGTGGTGGGGAGAGAGGTCAATAATTTGGTGCTCTATGTCATGAACCTGTGGTCTAACCAGCATGGAGTGTAAGAAGATAGTTTCACTTTATTTCCTTATTTCAGAAGGTCATTGTCAAAGATAATAACAGCAAAATCATATGTAGACTCAAAAGTTACTGATAAAGCCAGTAGTTCTTGGCAAGTTCCATTAAGTTCTCCACATACTTGAGACGCTATGTCTGAGAACATCACACAAAGATATTTGTCAAAAAGATAAGTGAATATTTAAAAGAAAAAAAAAAGTGACTGTTACATTTTTGACACTAAGGCATTTCTATGAACATCTTACTACATGCTTTTACATACATTATTTTTCTCAAATAACACATACTGTGTCTATATAAAGTCAGTTTAACTGGGTGAGAAATAGATAATTAATTAATCTTTAATATTTTATTTACAGAGTGCCAAACAATTGGACAGATCAATTTTAAAAAGGGCTATTTGAAGCCTTATAGACACTAATATATATATAAACATTTATTTAACACCTACTATTTTAAAATAGTTTCATTAGGAGTTGTGGGGTTTTGAATATAAAAATGGCAGTCTTCACTCAATCTAGTTATTTATATTTCTTACTATATTTTAGACCTTTTCAGGGAAATATTTGGAAGAATACCAAGCAACTAGGAGCAGAATATTTTATATTTTATGGTAAGGAGAGTTATCTGTGTGATCTACCATGTTAATCAATTGGGATACTCCTCAGACACTGATATTATTTTTAAAGCCTCCAGGTAGCCTAGGATGACCCTTGCCTTTGGCATAGTCTTCAAACCCTGTGTGGTCTCCTCCCACAATAATCAAGCCTGAAGTGACCAATAGAATACAGCGGGAAGGACAGTATATGACTTCCCAGGCTAGATCTTTAAAGAATGGAAGTTTAGCCCTGGCTGGTTTGGCTCAGTGATTGGAGCGTCGGCCTGTGGACCAGAGAGTCTTAGGTTCGGTTCCCGCTAGGGGCATGTACCAAAAAAAAAAAAGAATACTAAAAAGAATGGAAGTTTAGGCGCTCTCCCTCTCTGGGAGCACACCCCCACCTTACCCTCCCTCTCTTCTTCCCCCAGGGGCACGTTACCTTTGCCTTCCCTCTCCTAAATTCCAAGGGCCCTTCTTCTGTCTCTGTAACTTGTTTCCTGAGCCTACGCAGCCCAGCTGGCTCACTTTTACCACCTCCGTAACTTTCTAATTAAACTTTCTCTTATAATTTGAAAAAAAAGAATGGCAATTTCCATTTTGGTCTATTGGACTGCTTGCTTGAGAGCAGGGACTGGCAAATTAGGGCTCATGG
This sequence comes from Molossus molossus, assembly GCF_014108415.1. Classification (NCBI taxonomy): domain Eukaryota; kingdom Metazoa; phylum Chordata; class Mammalia; order Chiroptera; family Molossidae; genus Molossus; species Molossus molossus. Next base: position 28,873,345 of record NW_023425399.1, read on the forward strand.
GCAAAATTCATCCCATAGACTGCTTTTGTATGACAAGATTGATTTTATATTTGTAAAAATATGGTTTGTTTGTGTTTAAAAAAAAAGAAAGAAAAAGAAGTGACAAAGACTGGATGTGGCCCACAAAGTTTAGCAATTTTACTTTCTGGTCTTTTACAGAAAAAAGTTTGCCACCCAGCTATGAGGAATCCAGGCACCTTACTATAAAGGACACTCATATAGCCTGTGGAGAAGCCAATATGGAGAGTAGCTGAGGCCTTCCAGCCACAGCCCAACCAAACGTGCTAACCATGAGTGAGCCACTTTGAAAGTAGTCTCCAACCCCCACTTAAGTCTTCATAGGATTGCAGCCTCAGCTGATATTGGCCTGTTTCCTCATGAAGGACACTGAGCCAGAACCATCAGGCCAAGCCACTGCCCAATAGGTGACCCACAGAAACTATAAAAGATAATAACTGACTCACAGAAACCAAATTATTATGTTGTTTTAATAATACTTAGAAGTAGGTAGAATACAAGCATATAAAAATCTTTATTACCATATTGTACCTGCTGATTTCTAAGCTTTGCAGTAGTTCCCATAAGATTTGAGGTATCACATTCCAAAAATAATAATCAAATTATTTTTTTAGTATTCAGGAGCATTATCAGTGTCTTCAGCTAAAGAGTCTTCAAGTTGCATTTGTTTACTGCTGACTTGCAATACTTCTGACGTTCACATCATTCATTTGTGAGGAAAGTGAATTTAAAATTGCTGGCCATCAGTCCATCACTTACTCCATCAAGCAGGATTTTTGTTGTTATTTTTTATAGTAGTCCTGGAAGGTATTTATTGTTCCCTTTTCACAGATGAGAAAAATAAGGCTCATAGAGGTTAAAAAACTACTGTCATAAAGTTGATTAATAAGAGAGTGAGGATTGAAGCTCAGTCTCCTAACTCCATATTCAAGGTGTTTGTTGATCCACCATTGAGTATAGACAATCCAGGGTGGTTCTTGGTGACAAGTCAGATGGAACTGTTCATCAAATTAGCTCAAGGTGCATAAAATGGATGTTTTCCCCTAGTATCACAAAATGTCCATCAAGACATATTATTAAGTTCTTCACCATTTGACTACAATTGTACAAGGGTTGATTTTAGCTATTAAGGTCCAGGTTTATGTTCATTATAAATATTGTGCATGAAAATGCAATAAGTCTAAACAACAGTAGATAATCTGATCATAAATTTCTAACTGGGCACATCATGGTGGATAGTCATGACCAGGCCTAGAAAAGGGTTATCTTTACCTTAAGGCAGCCTTGTCCATTGTTTCAGTGCATCTAAGTTAACACACCTTTGAAATGCCTTTTTTTCAAATCCATCTGAAGTGTAACCACCTTCAAGAGAGCACATAATCAAAGATTCCAAAATAGTGGCAGAGTGAATGGAAGCTACACAGACCATCTCCCAGGACCAAACAGGAATTACAACTAAATTAAAGACAAATCATTGGGAAAAAGAAACAGAAAAGCGGCTTGCGAGGATCATATAACCAGGGACACTGACTCGATCCTGGTAGGATTGCAGAGATGTGAGAGGGGGGCTGGGAGCCCATGGACAGCAGTGGTCTCAGCTGTGAGCAGCACCCTTGGTTTAAAATTCCAAGGGGCTCCACAGCACAGAGCTGGGACAGACGCTAAAATAGGCACAGCCACCCACCTTGGGTTCCGACAGAGGGAGGATAACTGAACTGGAACTGTATGGGGCCACTCAGGATTTGGAGGGTGCTCAGAGCTTTGGCTGAGTTGCAACCACACAGGGGGGTGGCCATCTTACGCCTTCCCAGGGCTCTGGGGAGAGGCAGCAGCCCCTCCCTTGGAGATTCAACCCCATCAGGTGGGCCATTGAAATGCAAATTGAGCTCATTAACAACCAGCATCTGCCCCGACCTCAGGGAACCCCCTTAAGCTGAGTCCCTGAGGGAGTTTTTCATTCTATTGAGAACCCAAGGCTCTTAAAGTAACCTTGACTAATAGCCACCAGGCAAAAAGTTAGAGGATAACTGAACTTTCCTGGGCTTGCAACTCTGCCCAGGAAAGTAAGACTTGACAGTGGTGTTTAATGTGGGTCCTCCCACGCTCATCCAAACACAGAAGAGGGAGCCACAAATAGCAGAATTCCAACACCCACAGGGAAAATTTGGCAGGCTCCAAAGCCCACTGTGATAGCCAAAATGGTGAAACACACAGAAACAGAAGCCAAATGAAAGAACAAGAGACCACTACCAAAGATGAGATAAATGAGGAGCAGTTAAGCAAGTTAACAGAGCTAGAATTCAGAGCCATGATCTTGAGGAAGCTCAACAGGATGAGTAAGGACATCAACACCATGAGTAAAGACACAGAAATGTTGAAAATCAACCAATTGGAAATTAAAAACCACCAAAAAGAAATGAGGAATGGCCCTGGCCAGTTTGGCTCAGCGGTTAGAGCGTTGGCCTGCGGTCCGGAGAGACCCGGGTTCGGTTCCCGCTAAGGGCACGTACCTCGGTTGCAGTTTGTCCCTGGCCCTGGTTGGTCGTGCGGGTGGCAGCCACTCGATGTGTCCCTTTCACATCGATGTTTCTCTCTCTCTCTCTTTCTCTCTCTCTCTCTCTCTTCCTCTCTCTCCCTCCCACTCTATCTGTACAAAAAATGGAAAAATGTCCTCGGGTGAGGATAAAAAAAAAAAGAAATGAGGAATGACATATCAGAAATAAAGAACACATTGGAAGATCTAAAAAGCAGAGTAGAGGAAGCTGAGGACCAGATCAGTGAATTAAAAAACAGGGTAGAATAAAATGAACCAATCAGAAAACCAAAAGGAAAAAAACAATTAAAAAATAGGAAGACAGCTTAAGAGAACTGTGGGACAACTGGAAATATAATGTTTTCGTGTCATAGGAGTTCCCGAAGAAAAAGAAAATGAGCAAGGGTTAGAGAATATATTTGAAGAAATAATGACAGAAAACTTCCCTAATTTGGTGAAGGAATAAGGCATTCAAATTCAAGAAACACAGAAAGCCCCAAGTAAGAAGAACCCAAACAGGCCCACACCAAGACACATAGTAATTAAAATACCAAAATTTAGAGACAAAGAGAGAATCCTAAAATTAGCAAGAGATAAGCAACAGGTTACCTACAAAGGAACCCCCATAAGGCTCTCAGCTGACTTCTTAGCAGAAACACTACAGGCCAGAAGGGAATGGCACAAAGTAATGAAGATCATGAAAAACAAGGATCTGAATCCAAGACTATTCTACCCAGCAAGGCTATCATTCAAAATAAAAGGTCCAATAAAGAGCTTCCCAGAAGAAAAGAAAAAAAGGCTAAGGGAATACATTAGCACCAAACCAGCACTGCAAGAAATGTTAAAAGGACTGCTGTAATTACTAGAAGAAATAGGAAGAAAACTATAACCACACTAAACAAAAATGTCAATAAATAAGTACATATCAATACTCACCTTAAATGTAAATGGATTGAATGTTCCGATAAAAAGACACTAAGTAGCTGATTGGATAAGAAAGCATGACTCATATATATGTTGTTTACAAGAGACCCATCTCACAACAAAAGACTCACATAGATTGAAAGTGAAGGGATGGAAAAAAATCTTCCAAGCAAACAGAAAAGAAAAAAAAGCTGGGGTAGCAATACTCATATCTGATAAAATAGATTTCAAAATGAAGGCTATAACTACAGACAAAGAAGGCCACTACATAATATTGAAAGGATCTATCCAACAGGAAGATATAAACTTGATAAACATATATGCACCCAATATAGGAGCACCAAAATATATTAAAAATATTCTGGAGGACTTCAAAGGAGAAATTGATAACAATACAATCATAGCAGGGGATTTCAACACCCTGCTGACATCACTGAATAGATCTTCTACACAAAAAAATTAACAAGGAAACACAGACTCTAAATGAAGCACTAGAACAAATGGATTTAATAACTATCTACAGAGAATTACACCCCAAAACTATAGAATTCACATTCTTCTCAAGTGCACATGGGACATTCTTAAAGATAGACCACATGATAGGGCACAAACTAAATCTCTACAAATTCAAAGAGATTGAAGTCATATCAAGCATCTTCTCAGATCACAATGGCATGAAACTAGAAATCAACCGCAACAAGAATATGCAAAGACATTTGAACACATGAAGGCTAAATAGAATGTTATTAAACAATGAATGGGTTACTGAGGAGATCAAGGAAGAAATTAAAAACTTCCTGGAAACCAATCAAAATAAACACACAACAACACAAAATCTATGGGATGCAGCAAAAGCAGTTCTGAGAGGGAAGTTCATAGCACTACAGGCCTACCTCAAGAAACAAGAAAAATTTCTAATAGACTATCCAACCTCACAACGTAAAGAACTAGAAAGCAAATAAAAAGAAAACCCCAGACCAAGAAGAAGGAAGGAAATAGTAAAGATCAGAGCAGAAATAAATGACATGGGAACCAAAAAAAAAAAATCAAAAGATCTATGAAACAAAGAGCTGGTTTTCCAAAAAGATAAACAAGATTGATGTACACTTAGCTAGACTCACCAAGAAACAAAGAGAGAGAACCCAAACACACAAAATCAGAAATGGAAGAGGAGAAGTAACAACTGACACCACAGAAATACAAAATATTATTAACAACTACTATGAACAATTATATGACAACAAATTCTATAATCTAAGCAAAATGGACAAATTTCTAGAAACATATAGTCTCCCAAAACTGGACCAGGAAGAGATAGAAAACTTGAACAGGCCAATAACAACTAAAGAAATTGAAGATGTAATCAAGACTCTCCCAGCAAACAAAAGCCCAGGCCCAGATGACTTCACGGTGGAGTTTTACCGAATATTCAAAAAAGAAGTAACACCCATTCTCCTCAAACTATTTCAAAAATCTCAAGAAGAAGGAAAACATTCGAACTCATTTTATGAGACCAACGTAATTCTAATTCCAAAACCAGAAAAAGACACTACGAAGAAAGAAAACTACAGGCCAATATCCCTGATGAACATAGATGCCAAAATCCTGAACAAAATACTAGCAAATTGGATCCAGCAATACATCAAAAATATTATTCACCATGACCAAGTAGGATTCATCCCAGGGATTCAAGGCTGGTATAATATTCGCAAATCAATAAATGGGATACACCAAATAGATAAAATGAATAATAAAAACCACATGATCATATCAATAGATGCTGAAAAAGCATTAGACAAAATCCAGCATCTATTTCTGATAAAGACGCTCAGCAATGCGGGAATAGAGGGATCATATCTCGACATAATAAAGGCCGTATATGAAAGACATCATATTCAATGGGCAGAAAATAAAAGCATTCACCTTAAGAATAGGAACAAGACGGGGATGCCCACTCTTGCCCCTCTTAATTAATATAGTACTAGAAGTCTTAGCCACAGCAATCAGACAGGAAGAAAAAATAAAAGGGATCCAAATTGGAAAGGAGAAAGTGAAACTGTCATTATTTGCAGATGACATGACATTATACATAGAAAATTCTAAAGACCCCATCAAAAATCTACCAGACCTAATAAATGAATTTTGCAAAGTAGCAGGATACAAAAGTAATGTCAAGAAATTGGCGTCACTCTTATACACCAATGATGAACTCACAGAAAGAGAAACTGAAAAAACAATCCCATTTACCACTGCCGCAAAAAAATTAAGATATCTAGGAATAAACATAACCAAAGAAGTAAAGGACCTATTCACAGAAAACTACAGGACATTGAAAAAGAAAAAATAAAGGAAGATATAAAAAAATGAAAGCACATACCTTGTTCATGGATTGAAAGAATTAACATCATTAAAATGTCCATATTACCCAAAACAATCTATAGATTCAATGCAACCCCCATTAAAATACCACATACTTCACAGAACTAGAACAAATACTTCAAAAGGTCATATGGAACCAAAAAAGACCCCAAATAGCCACACCAATCTTGAAAAAGAAGGACAAAGTATGTGGGGTCACAATACCAGATATCAAGTTATACTACAAAGCTACTGTAATCGAAACAGCCTGGTACTGGCACAGGAACAGGCATATAGACCAGTGGAACAGAACAGAGAACCCAGAAATGGACCCAAGGCAATATGCTCAATTAATATTTGACAAAGGTGGCAAGAGCATACAGTGGAGAAAAGACAGCCTCTTTAATAAATGGTGTTGGGAAAATTGGACAGCTACATGCAAAAAATAAAACTAGACCATCAACTTACACCATACACAAGAATAAACTCAAAATGAATAAAAGACTTAACTGTGACCCGTGAATCCATAAAAATTTTAGAAAAAAAGGTAGGCAACAAAATTTTGGACATCATACTCAGCAGAATTTTCACTGATACATCACCTAAGGCAACAGAAACAAAGGAGAAAATGAACGCATGGAACTACATCAAACTAAAAAGCTTCTGCACAGCAAAAGAAACAACCACCAAAATGGAAAGGCAACCCACTGTACGGGAGAGCATCATCGCCAATGATACATCAGATAAGCGGTTAATTTCCAGAATACATCGAGTACTCATACAACTCAACAAAGGAAGACAAAGATATAGACATCCACATTCACAAATTAATATTAAAATGACAATACTACCAACCCAAAGTGATCTATAGATTCAATGCAATCCCTATCAAATTTCAACAGCATTTTTTTCATAAGTAGAAAAACATCCTAAGATTCATATGAAATCTCAAGGGACCCTGAATAGCAAAGCAATCTTGGAAAAGAAAACAAAGCTGGAGGTTTCACACTTCCTGATTTCAAAACTTACTACAAATCTATAGCAATCAAAACAGTGTGATACTGGTATAATGACAAACATACAGACCAATGGACTAGAATAGAGAGCCCAGAAATAAACCCTCCCATATAAGGTCAACTGATTTTTGACGGGGATGCCAAGACCATCCCATGGGGAAAAGACAGTCTTTTCAGCAAATGGTGCTAGGAAAACTAAATATTCACATGCAAAAGATTGAAGCTGGACCTTTACTTTATATCATATACAAAAATTAACTCTGCCAGGCTGGTGTGACTCAGTGGATTGAGCATCATCCCACAAACTGAGAGGTCTTGGTTCGATTCCCAGTCAGGGCACATGCCTGAGTTGCGGGCTTGATCCCCGGCGGGGTGCGTGCGGGAGGCGGCCAGTCAATGTTTCTCTCTCACATTGATGTTTCTGTCTCTTTCTCCCTTCCTCTCTCTATTTAAAAATAAACATATTTTTAAAAAATTAACTCTAAATAGATCAGAGATGTAAATGTAAGACCTAAAACTATTAGAAGAAAACACAGAGGAAACTTCATGACATTGGACTTGGCAATGATTTATTAACTATAACACCAAAACATAAGCAACAAAAAGAAAATTTAGATTTAATCAAAATTAAAACCTTTGTGCATTAAAGGACACTATCAAGAGAGTGAGAAGACAACCCACAGTATGGGAGAAAATATTTGCAAATCATATATCTGAGAGTTGGTTAATATTCAGAATACATAAAGAACTACAACTCAATCGCAAAAAAGACAACCCAATTAAAACACTGGCAAGAAACTTAAATAGGCATTTCTCCAAATAAGATACACAAATGGCCAATAAGTACATGAAAAGATGCTCAGTATCATCAGTAATTAGGGAAATGCAAATCTAAACCACAATGAGCTACACCCATTAGGATGGCTATAATAAAGTATAAAATAAGTATTTTTAAAACATTTTTTCTTTATTGATTTTGGAGAGAGAGGAAGGGAGAGGAAGAGATATAGAAGCATCGATGAGAGGGAGCATTGGCTGGCCGCCTCCTGCATGCCCCCCACTGGGGATTTGGCCCAAAAAAAAAAAAAAAAAAAAAAAGGAAGACAAAGAACCCAATTAAAAAATGGGCAGAGGAACTGAATAGACACCTGTCCAAACAGGACATACAAATGACCAAGAGACATATGAAGAAATGCTCAACATCACTAACCATCAGAGAGATGCAAATTAAAACAACAATGAGGTATCACCTCACACCTGTCAGAATGGCCACCATCAACCAATCATCAAACAACAAGTGTTGGCGAGGTTGTGGAGAAGAGGGGACTCTAGTACACTGTTGGTGGGAATGCAGACTGGTGGATGCACTATGGAAAACAATATGGTGTTACATCAAAAAATTAAAAATTGAACTGCCATTTGGCCCTGTGATCCCACTTCTAGGAATATACCCTAAGAAGCCTGAAACACCAATCAGAAAGAATATATGTACCCCCATGTTCATAGCAGTGCTCTTTACAATAGCTAAGATCTGGAAACAGCCCAAGTATCCATCAGTAGAGTAATGGATAACAAAGCCGTGGTATACATACACAATGGAGTACTATGCAGCTGTAAGAAAGAAAGATCTCTTATCCTTTGAGATGACATGGAGGGGACTGGAAAGTATTATCTTAAGCGAAACAAGCCAAGCAGAAAAAGACAAATACCACATGATCCCACTTATTTGTGGAATATAATGAACATAACAGTCTGAAGAATAGGGTAGACCCAGAGACGTGGAAGTAGGGTACAGACTGAGAACCCTCAGAAGAGAGGTGTTGGGGGGAGGGAAGAGATAAACCACAGAACTTATATACATGTACGCATAACCAATGGAGATGGATAACAAAGCCAGGGACGGTGTGGGGGTGGTGGGGAGGAAGGTGTCAATGGGGTAAAAAGGAGAAACATCTGTAACAAAAATTAAAAAAATTTTTAAAAAAGGGAGCACATAATCTTGTTAACGGTTTTATGATCTAATCCCTGCCATGCTTTCTCCTACCTTCATGTAATATTCCTTAATTCCAAATGCATAAACGAAACTGTCATTTTCTAGAGCATTTGGGACTTTGTTTCTTGGCATGTCATCAGTTTGGCTCAATTAAACTCTTATAAAAATTCTTTACAGGTTGACGTTTCTTATGTCAACAATATACAAGAGTTTGCTGATTGAGACACTGTCTAGGCGGTGGGTATTCATTGGAAAATAAGGCCCACACTTTCCATCTTCATGGACCTTCCAGCTTAGTCAGGGAGCTTCCAGTCTACCTGATATTTACCCATTGGTTATCAACTTATTGCAGATTATGGTTTTAAAACACTGCATGAATTAAAAGCAATAAGATGCCTTGAGACTCATCAATTACTTAACCCTTGAATTTAAAAAAAAAATTTTTTTCTGTATTGATTTCAGAGAGAGAGGAAGTGAGAGGGAGCGAGAAATGGAAAAATTGATGAGAGAGAACATCAATTGGCCACCTCCTGCATGCTCCTCACTAGGGATTGGGCCCACAACCTGGGCATGTGTCCTGAGCAGGAATCAAAGTGGCAACCTCTTTGTGCATGGGTTGATGCTCAACCACTGCTCAACCACTGAGCCACACCAGCCAGACAACCCTTGTATTTTTGTAAGGTTAGTTTCTTCTTTTTTAAAGCTGAATCCCCAGATGTAAGAGTGGTTAAATCAAGGTTCTGAATGACAAAGAGAGATGAGGTGGCTGAAACATCACCCCACTTTAAAAGGGCTATTTTTTCTTCTCCCGAAAGTAACTTCTTTCTCCTGAAAGAAATTTGGCTGAAGCAGCTGGCTTAACTGATGGTAGAAAAATCAACCATGAAGTATAAGAGTTTCATAAGATTTATACAGTCATTAAATAATTAATGTCAAAACAGCAGGGGAGCCTGGCTGGTGTGGCTCAGTTGGTTGAGCGTCATCCCATGCACCAAGAGGTCACCTGTTCAATTCCAGATCAGGGCACATGCCCAGGTTTCTGGCTCGATCTTCTGTGGGGGGGTGTGCAGAAGGCAGCCAATCAATGTTTCTCTCTCACATAGATGTATCTATCTCTCTCTCCCTCCCTCTCTCTCTAAAAAATCGATAAAAATGTATTTTTAAAAAGAAAATGTATATTAATTGTCCGCTGGCCTGGGGACTGGCGGCAGGCAAAGTGCTCGACCATTGTCTCGCTTGCTCAGCCTTGTCTCCCACCCTGAACGGCCTGCCTCGAGCTTGTAGATTAACTCCCATCTTGCTCTTATCGATTCACATTCCAGAGGCTCCATGCATAGCCCCCGCAGGGCCAAACCCTAAGGGAAAAATTCCAGCTACAACAGGTAGATATAAAAGACACAAGCCCCTACATTGAGCGCGGCTTCTAGGACTCGACCCCCGGAGTCTGTGAACCCGCCCGAAGTGTACCCATTAAAGCCTGATCCCTGTTTATTCGGCTGATTGGCTCTCCAGTCTCTTCTCTGTTTTATTCGGCGGCGCCCCCGATTCCTTACATTAATAAAACAACAACAGCAAGGGATCTAAAGTAACTTATAAAACGCCTGAGCTGGAGACAGATCATATCCACAACACAAGGCCAATGTAAAGCAAAATAGCTTTCTTGCACTTGTCCAAGTGCAGGTGGGCTCAGCTGAAATGGGATCAGTCTCGAATGAATAACAGTTGGGGTGTAGGTTATATACTCTACTTCTAGCAGTTCCTGCTGACGAACCCTGCCTGGCCCATTGTCCACTTTGCAGTTGAACTGGTCCGGTATCACATCCTGCCTCTGCTGGGTGATTTGTTGTCTTGCAGATAATCCAGATAATCCGTACTCAACAGAAGGTTGAGGAAAGGTCACACAAGCAACACATTTTTCACAGTTTCCACCTTTTGCAAGCTTTTACCTTTACCCTTTAAAATGTTACTAACCCTTTCAATTTACACTTCATTTTTAGGAAGATGTGAGGATGACCCCCCGGACCAAAGAAAGCCCACATGCTGCTGCAGCCCCACGTCCAGCCTGTAATCCTGCCACCATTGCCATCATGCTCATGAGAAAGGCTGAAGGGGATGCTAAAGGAGATAAAGCCAAGGCGAAGGACGAACCACAGATAAGATCCATCAGTGTGGGAGACTTTTTGCATGGCATCAATTTTGATAAAATCTGTTCTGCCATCCCCTGCCCCAAGGCAGGATATCTCTGCATTCTGCATTTCTTTATCTCTGCATTTTGCATTTCTTTAAGTAACCATTTACTCCTCAAGCCAGTCTTTACTGACCTTTTGTTCCTCTTGTAGTATTTCCTGGAATTGCTTCGGGCAAGCTTGGTGCTTGGCAAAAGGTGCTTCTTACCCTATATATTGTGTGAATTTCCCCTGAATAAACGAGACTTGATCAGAGCCCTGTCTTGTCTCCATTTCTCGTGTCTCTTGTCCCTTGTCCCTCCTCATCCTCACTCCCCCTCTAGAGTCCTCGTTGCTCGACCTGCGGGACGGGTCACATCAGGTTATTAGCTAAACCTGCTTCTTCAAAGCCAGAGCCCAAGCCTCTAAAAGGCTCCTGCAAAGAAGGGAGAGAAGGTACCCAAAGGGAAAGGGAAAAGCTGATGCTGGCAAGGATGGAATAGCCCTGCAGAGAACGGAGATGCCAAACAGAACAGGCACTGAAAGCTGATGGTGCTGGAGATGCCAAGTGTGTGCGTTTTTTATAACTGTGTATTTCTGGTGACTGCACAGTTTGAAATACTACTTTTTGTCAAGTTTTATAAAAATGCAAAATTTTGTTTTACATTTTTTAAAGCTAAGTTTTTAGCACACAGAATACGTCATTGCTGTTTTTTTGGGAAGGACATATATACTAACAGAATGTTTCAAAGCTAGACTGAAATGGGAAAAACAAAAAACCTTTCCCTTCTAGTTTTGAGACTTCCTCTTGGTTCCTGGAGGAGGGAGCCCTTGATGTTGACCCACATTAGCCACCTTGGCAAAAACACCTTGAGGTGTGAGAATACTAAAATTCCTTTTCATGTCCCTTGCTCCCTCTCCAGTTTAAGCATAGACTTGACTCCCTTAAGCCCAGAGACCTGTTGGGACCTGTATGTTGGTTACCAGTATGTTGGGCAATCTGGACTTTCTAGTGTCACCACTGAGATGGCATCCTTCAAAACAGCAGCAGTTCCTTTTTAGATTGTGAATCTACAGATCGATAATTCTGCCATTATTATTCCATTTCCTGCAAATTAGGGTCAGCTTGTGAAAAGTTGTTAAACAACATGCTTAATGTGAAATGTTAACTCTCGCTCTAAACTTTGCCTGTTCAGAGCATCAGATGAAGACTTTATTGGGTTTTATAGTGGCTTTCTGATTTTGGCAGTCCATTGAAGAAGAAAGTTTGAAAGTTGTTGTACATTTTTAAAAATATATTTTCTTTATTGATTTTAGAGAGAGAGGAAGAGAGAGATAGAAACATCAATGAGAGAGAACATCAATTGGCTGCCTCCTGCATGCCCCCCACTGGGGATCAGGCCCACAACCTGGGCATGTGCCCTGACCAGGAATCAAACTGGCGAACTCTTGGTGCATGGGTTGACGCTCAACCACTGAACCACACCGGCTGGGCTGAAAGTTGCTATATACTATTAACAATTGTCTGCCCATGTCCTGCTTGAAATACCATGATTGTTTATGAAAAGTATCTTTAATAAAACTGGATACAGTTTGGCTTGGGGGAAAAAAAAGTAACTTATACTTTATTTTTAGAATGCAATAAACTTGTTCTTTTACCAGCTCTGTAGATTTAAGGTCCCAATTATTGAAAATTTTGTTTCGAGGATGATTTCAATTGTTTTCATTTCTTGTGCACTGACCAATTGAAAGTGGTAAGAAAGAATGGTCAGAGGCATGCTATGTGACAAAGAAAGTCATTCCAGACTTCAGACATTTGCTCCAGGAAGCCCATCAGAAAGGTAAACTGACAGAGCCACTGGAGAACAAATGAAAATAGTTAATAAGCAAAAACTTGTTTTTCAAGAAAAGGGCAACAATCGCAAAAGGCCCCAATGGTTGTTTCACTGATAACAGACCAAAAGGAAGTCAGGATTTTAGACATCTTGGAGAGCACAGAGGTTGGTGGGGCATTGGGGATTGGAGCAGAGGAGACCTAGGAGGAGACTTATTCATTCATGCATATAAAAGCACTTTGTGAGCACTTACATGTGCCTTCCTGGGCTGGGCTCCAGACCATGAGTTTGAAATACATATGGCCCTGGAGTGTGACTCAATGGATAGAATGTTGGCCCATGCACAGGAGGGTCACAGGTTTGATTCCCAGTCAAGGGCACATACCTGGATTTTGGGTTAGGTCCCCGGCCCCTGTCCCTGTCAGGATGCATGTGTTTCACTCACATCGATGTCTCCCTCTCTCTCCTTCCTTCCCTTCCAATCTGTAAAAGTTAGTGAAAAACTATCCTCAGGTGAGGATTAACCAAATAATAATAATAATAATAATAATAATAATAAAACAGAAAGAAAGAAAAAGAAATACATATGGTATATGCCCTCAAGGCACTTGCAGTCTAGTGGGGAGAAACAGAAAGGGTAAAAAATTTAGAGTACTTAGAAAATAGAGGGATGGGAGCATTCCTAGGAGGGACAACTAACTCATATTTGACAAGTCAGAAAAGGTTACCTAGAAGAATTCCATAAAGCTGAAATTTTTTTTTATCCTCACCCAAGGACAATTTTGCATTTATCTCAGGTAGAGCGGGAAGGAGAGAGGAGGGAAGAGAGAGAGAGAAACATTGACATAAGAGAAACACATTGACTGGTTGCCACCCACACGACCCCAACCAGGGCCAGGGACAAACTGCAACTGAGGTACGTGCGCTTAGCGGGAACCAAACTCAGGACTCTCTGGTCCATAGGCCAATGCTCTAACCACTGACCCAAACTGGCCAGGGCTCTTTTTTTTTTTTTTTTTTTTTTAATGTCACTTTTTAAAAATCCTCACCTGAGGATATGTTTATTGACTTTTTAGAGAGAGAGAGAAACATTGCTGTGAGAAAGAAATATTGATCAGTTGCCTCCCATACATGCTCCAAATGGGCTCAAACCTGCATCCTAGGTATATTCCCTCACTGGGAATCATACCTGTGACTTTCTGATGCTCCATTGATCTGAGCCACACTGGCCAAAGCAAAACTGAGCTCATAAGAAGGATGAAAGAGACCAAAGAGTAGGAGAGAAGAGTGTTCCTAAGAGAGAACACTGTATAGGTAAAAAGCTCAGAGGCAGAGAGAGCAAGCATGGATTTTTAAGGAAAAGAAAATAGTGCATAGGTAGAGGGTTGGGAAACAGTGATGGGGGTAGGGGTAGGAACCTTCTACGTCTAGTGAAGAAGTTTGAACTTTGGATCAAAGGTAAGGGAGTGGTGTGCTCAATCCTCATTAAAAAAAAACACAATAACTCTGGACTTCTGGTCAAGATGGCGGCATAGGTAAACACTGTATCGCGTTCTCCCACAACCACATCAAAATTACAACTGAACTACAGGACAACCATTATTCAGAACCACCTGAAATCGACCTGAATGGAAGTCCTACAACTACAAAGTTAAAGAAGAAGCCACACTGAGACTGGTAGGAGGCGCAGAGGGTGGACGGGATGGTCCTACACCCATGTGTGGTAGATAAAAACCAGGAGGTACACCTCAACTGTGAAAGTCCTCCGTGAGGGGTGTGGGGTTCCCATCCCACACCAGGCTCCCAGCTCAGGGTTCCAGTGCCAGGAAGAGAAGTCCCCATCACTTCTGGCTGTAGAAACCAATGGGAACTTAGGCTGAGGGAGGTTACGGCTGCTGGAGCCCCAGGCAGTTCCTCTTAAAGGGCCCGCACATGGACTTACCCAGATTTGTGCCCTCTGAGCTTGGAGGCGAGGCAACTTGAAAGGCACCAGAGACATATAGAAAAGAAGTGAGCTGTTTGGCCTCAGGACCAGGGCTGGAGAGGCAGCTTTGTCTCAGACAGATGTGCTGGTGGAGGTGTTTGTTCCTTTGGTGAGCCCTTCCCCGGGTAGCAGCGGGGTGCCATACCCGATCTCCAGCAACCTGGCTTACACTGTCTGCCCTGCCCTGGTGATTCCCTAAGGCCCTGGCCCACCCAACCTTTGGGCCCATCCAAGCTGTTTCCAATCGTTTTACCATAGGATTGGTTTGTCTTGGATCCCTGCTTCAGATTTTCCTAAAATTTCTTGAACAAGCAGCATCTGATCTCAGCAAGCCCATACTTCTCATTAAGTGGCCCCAGGCCTGGCACTAGAAGCAGCCAGCCGTGGTTCGCAACTTGCCTTTTCCTGGGCACCTCCAAGCCCAGCACAAAAAGCAGCCATCTGCAGATCACTTTGTAGCTTATGCTGGGTGGCCCCGGGTGGAACACAGGCAGTGGCTGACCTTGCCCCAGAGCCAGCACACCCAGTGGACAGCTTCAGACCACATCAAAGCATCACCACCCAACAACCTCCACAAGTGACACACTCAGAGAGTAGAATCAGTGGGTACAGAGTCCTGCTAAAGTAAGTCTCGCTCTGTGTGGTGGGCCCTTGCACAGCTGATCCTCCAATGTAGACAGAGGCCAGTTGTCAGTGGGCACAGACAGTCCTTGCAGCTGGTCAGCCTGAGTAAATCTGTCTTATTGACATGCGAACAATAATCAAGACTCAATTACAATAGAAGGGTATACAGTCCACACTAGGGGTGCACCTCAAGGGCTCAGCTGGGATACTCAGGGAGGCTGTGCCACTGGACCCTATAGGACACCTACAAAATCGGCCACCCTATGAAGCATAGGAGACATAGCAACTCTATTTAATACATAGAAACAAACACAGGGAAACAGCCAAAATAAGGAGACAAAGAAACATGGTGAAGGAAACAGACATACAAGTCCAGGAAGCACAGAGAGTCCCAAACAAGATGAACCCCAAGAGGTCCACACCAAGATACATCATCATCAAAATGTCAAAGGTTAAAGACAAAGAGAGAATCTTAAAAGTAGTAAGGAAAATGCAATTCATTATCCTACAAAGGAGCTCCCATAAGACTGTCAAATGATTTCTCAAAAGAAATTTTGCAGGCCAGAAAGGAATGGCAAGAGATATTCAAAGTGATGAAAAGCAATGACCTACAACCAAAATTACTCTATCCTGTAAAGCTATCATTTAGAATCGATGAGCATATCAAGAGTTTACCAGGAAAGAAAAAGCTAAAAGAATTCATCATCACCAAACCAGTATTATATGAAACACTGAAGGGTCTTCTTGAAGAAAAAGTAGAACAAAAACATGAACAATAAAATGGCAATTAATACATATATATCAACAATTGAATCTACAAACAAAATGAGCAAGCAGAACAGAGACTCATAGATACAGAGAACTTTTTGTTGCTTGCCAGATGAGTGGGGGCTGCAGGGATGGGTGAAAAAGATGAAGAAATTAATAAGTACAAATTGGTTGTTAGAATGATGAACCTCAAAGGGAAGTGGGGACAGGAAGAGAGAAACCAAAGAACTTCTATGCATATATGCATAACCAATGGACACAGAAAATAGTGTGGGGAAGGCAGGAGAGGGGCGGGACTGGGGAGGAGGAGGTCAATGGGGAAAATAAGGGAGAACATCTGTAACGCATTCAAGAATAAAGATAAGTTAAAAAAAGAAAAGAAAAGAAAACTCTGGCTTCAGGGGAGTTGGGAAGCTGTTATCACCCAGGTGGCAGATAATGGTGGACTCTACTCAGAATGTTGGAGTGAAGATAAAGAGAGTTAAGAGATAAGTCAATAGATCTTTAAGAGAAAAAAAACAGCCTTGGTCCCTTAGCTCAGTGGTTAGATCCCTGGTCCCAGTTAAGGTCATGTGGGAGGCAACCAATCAATGTGTCTCTCTCACACTGATGTTTCTCTCTCTCTCACTGTCTCTCTCTCTCCCTCCCCCTCTCTTCCTCCCTCCATTCCAGTCTCTCTAGAGACCGATGGAAAAACATCATCAGATGAGGATTAACAAACAAACAAGCAAAAACCAGCAAAAGAGAATTTGATTATTCATAGATATTCTACATGCTGATAAAGGAGGAGAAAAAAGTCTGGCTTTGGCAAGTAAATGGACCAAGCCAACTCACTGAGACAGGAGACTTCAAGGTAGAAGCAGGTTGATTGGGAGGAGGGGGAAGATTGAATTAAAGGTGGCTGGAGGATATGTTGAGTTGAATCTCAGGAGGAGACTAGGCTTAGAAGTTTGGGAATCATCTGCATAGAGGACAGAAGAGAAGAAGATTCAAGATAGAACCCTGGGACAGGTCCACATTGAAGAGAAAGAAGAGCTTCTATTGGAGATTAGATGGGCTTTTGAGAGAGGTAAGAGAAAAATCAAAAGACAGTGGTACCAGGGAAACTCAGGGACCAGAGCTTTCCAGAGGGAGGGAGTGGTCAACAATGTTCAATGCCAGGTGGAAGCATCAGACAAACTAAAATTGAGAACATTCTACAAAATAACTGACCTGTACTCTTCAAGAAGTACAAAGAAAGACAGAAACAGAGATTAAAGGAGACTAAAAGATATGAAAACTCATTTGCAATGCATGATCTAAGATTTTCTTTTGCTATACCTTTTATCATTTTTAATAGTTGCATAATAATAATTATTCATCTCATTCATTTATATTTGAGAGAAAGAGAGAGAGAGAGAGAGAGAGAGAGAAACATCAATTTGTTGTTCCACTTATGCATTCATTGGTTGATTCTTGTATGTGCCCTGCCTGGGTATCCAACCCACAACCCTGACATACTGGGACCATGTTCTAACCAACTGAGCTCCCCGGTCAGGGCTGAGTTTGTCATTTTTCTGCAACAAAAGAATAACTTAATATAATTCTAGACTTTCTCTAATCACAATCTATTATGTTACCTTGAAAGAGTGTTTTTATGAGATGTCACATAAAAAAGGCAAAAATCAAAATTATATACTTTGATTTCTAATGCACTGTCAACAAAAGAATATCCAGCCTATAGAAAAGTTTTATAAGAGTTTATATAAACTAAAATTTTGAGGACATGCCCAGAAACAAAATCTCAACAGATTGAGAAAATGTTCCCGATTATGGCAGTTTTGTAGCTTATTTTATATATTAAAATCAAAAGAGAAGAGGTAAAGAGGGTGACATAAAATCCATTGATGGTAGGTTAAAGGGGTGGTTGACCTAGGATTGGATAAAGAACAAAATGGAGAAACATGTAGTTCTTTTATATTGTTGGGCACAGGATAGTTAACATTTAACATGAACAGTACATAGAGATGGTATTTGGGGAACAAGATAACAATGAAGAGTTTCATGGTCTTGTGCTCTAGTGCCACAGGTTATACCTCCAAGGAGTCTAGAAAAAATATTACACTGACATTTTAAAAGTATGTTATCCTAAATGCATCAGTACAATGCACAGAGCTCACTTAAGATAAAGATTGAACTTTGCTAAGGAGGCTGTAGACCTGGCTGTGACTACCTGCCATGGTTCACCCAGTTAGGAATTTATAATCAGACCATTCTATGTGCTTATTTTCAGTCACCAAGTTTGTAAGGCCTGCCATGTGCCACCCCCATCTCCCAACTTTTCAGGTTTAATATGTAGTCTACTTGTTGTTCATAGCATAAAGCAAGAAGAGAAAATAAAATTTACAGTTGCTGTGTTAGGTTTGTCTGAATGTGAAGGAAAGTTAGTTTTACTTCTTATTGTATCTTTAAATTTGCTTTCAAAAGTTGTCTACATCTCCCAGGATATCTTAGTTCACAGTATCTGGCATGTGATTGGCCAAATCTCAGGTTGTGCTATTTAAAATGGTCACCTCAAATGCAGGACTCCTAATTAATGGGATCTTATCCCAAGGCAGGCATCTACTGGAGATGTCAAATGGGACAATAATCCCCAGTCTCTTCTCTGTGTGCTGCAGTTCTGACAGTCATAAAGAGTTACCTGCATGCAGCATATTACATATTTTCATTCTCACCCACTCAAAGTGGTTCATTGGTTCCTATTCACGGAAAGGTTTTTGTGATCCCCGAGGAGGTATGGAAGGAACCATCAATGTTTCTGTTTCTTTTATTTAAAAATATCATCTTTTTATTGATTTATAGAGAGAGAGAGGGAGAGAGAGAGAAACATGGGCTGCTTTCTGCACATCCCCTACTGAGGATCCAGCATTCAACTTGGGTATGCACCCTGACCAGGAATCCAACCAGTGACCTTGTGATGCATGGAACAATGCTCAACCAACTAAGCCACACCAGCCAGGGCTCTCTCTCATGTCTCTGTCTCTGTCTCTGTCTCTGTCTCATCTCTTTCTCTCCCCCACCCCTACACCTTGGGTGAGGATTTTTAAAAAAGTAAAATATTTTCATTCTCTTTGTTAATTTCTCTCTACTTTTTGTTTCTTAATCTAGACACTCACATTTAAAAAATTTTAAAATACTTTTTCTGTTCCCTTTAGTGTCCACCAAGCCCATTTTACCAATACACCTTCACTAGAAATTGCCCTTAGCCAAGATGGCCGCAGCTACCTTCCATTGCTCTTGCTTGCCCTCAGCAAAGATGGTTCCACTGACTTCCTTTTAAACTCACCTTTCCCTTAACAAACATGGTGCTTCCGCTTCCGGATTTCAGCTTGCTGCTGTTGCCGGATGGTGAGTGTAATTGGCAAGTTTTTGGTCATGTTGTCTGGGTTAATATAAGAATGCCTTGGTACTGGGAGCAGAGAAGGGGGTTCTCGCAATGTTTCAGACCGTTGTCTCACAATTGAGAAGTTATGGCTGCTTCCCCTGGCACACTTCCAATTTCCTGCCTGTCCAGCCCCTCCTCCACCCCAGTGGGCGCGCTCTGCAGCTTCAGAGGCCTTGGCTTTGGGGAATCTCTGGAATTTGCAGGCACTGTGTCCGGATGAGTTTAGGTTCTTCTTCTTATATAAAAAACAGCCTTGTTGAGATATAATTCACATAACATAAAATTTGTCTATTTAAAGGTTTGGTGACATGTAGCTATAGAAAAGTTTTATGAGTTTATTTGAGCCTTTTTTTTTCTTCTTTTTTTAACCACTAGCTTTTTAAAAATAATGTTTTCAAAACTTGTCCTTGTAGCATGTGTTAGAACTTCATTCTTTTATTGCTGGAAAATACTACATGTATGCATATACTAAGTTTTATTTATCCATTCATTAGCTGATGGACATTTGGATTGTTTTCACTTTTTTAATGTTATGAATAAAGCTGCAATGAATATTTGTGAAAGTTTGTGTGAACACATATTTTTATTTCTTGAGTATATACCTGCAAATGGATCTGCCTGGACAAAATGTAACTCTGTTTATCCTTTGAGACACTGCCACACTGTTTTCCAAAGTGCCTGCACCATTTTACTTTTTTGTATGTGAATATCCATTTATCTCAGTGTTGAAAAGACAGTCTTTTCCACTTAGAATTGTCTTGGCACCCTGTGGAAAAATCAATTGATGAACAGACATTTTTCCATAGAAGACATACAGATGACTAACAGATACATGGAAAGATGCCCAATATCACTAATCATCAGGGAAATGCAAATCAAAATTACAATCAGATATCAGCTCAAACCTATCAGAATGGCTATTACAAAGAAGACAGTAAGTAATAAGTGTTGGTGAGGATGTGAAGAAAAGGGAACCCTCGTGCACTATTGGTGGGAATGTAAAATGGTGTAGTCACTGTGGAAAACAGTATGAAGGTTCCTCAAAAAATTAACGATTCAGCAATTCCACTTCTGGGTATTTATCTGAAGAAAACAAGAACACTAGTTTGGAAAGACATGCCCTATGTTTACTGAAACATTATTTACAATTGCCAAGATACAAAAACAACCTAAGTGTCCAATGATAGATAAATGGATAAAGAACATATGGTATGTATATAGAGTGGACTATTACTCAGCCATAAAAATTAATGAAATCATGCCATTTGTGACAAGCATGGATGGACCTAGAGGGTATTATGCTAAGTGAAATAAGTCAGAGGAAGACAAATAGCATATGATTTCACTTATATGTGGAATCTAAAAAAAATAAAGTAAAACAAAAACAGTAATAGACTCATAGATACAGAGAACAAACTGATGACTGACAAAAGTGTCAGGGGTAGGAAGATTGGAAAATATGTGAAAGGGATTGATAGGTTTATACTTTCAGTTATAAAATAAATAAGTTACCAAGTTGTAATGCAAAGCATAGAGAATATAATCAATAATATTGTAATAACTTTGTGTGGTAGCAGATGACTATAAGACTTAATATGGTGATAATTTCTTGAAGTATATAAATATTGAATTACTATGTTGTACACCTGAAACTAATATAATATTGTATTTAAACTAGACTTCCATTTTAAAAAAGAAAATTAATTGACCATAAATGTAAGATTTTATATCTGGACCTCAATTCTGTTCCATCCATCTATATGTCTAATCTTTTGCCAATATTACACAGTTTTGATTATTGTGGTTTTGCAGTAAGTTTTGAAATTGGAAAGTATGAGTCTTCCAACTTCGTTCTTTTTGGCTATTCAGAGTCTCTTGCATTTCCATATGAATTTTAAAAACAGTTTTGTCAAATGTCTGCCAAAAAAAAAAAAAAAAGGCAACTGAGATTTTGGTAAGAATTGCATTGATCTGGCCCTGACCGGTTTGGCTCAGCGGTTAGAGCGTCGGCCTGCGGTCTGGAGAGACCCGGGTTCGGTTCCCGCTAAGGGCATGTACCTCGGTTGCAGTTTGTCCCCGGTCTATGTTTCTCTCTCTCCCTCTCTTCCTCTCTCTCCCTCCCACTCTATCTGTACAAAAAATGGAAAAATGTCCTCAGGTGAGGATGAAAAAAACAACAAAAAACAAAACAAAAAAGAATTGCATTGATCTGTAGATCAATTTGGGCAATAAAATATTAAGTCTTCCATTCCATGAACATAGGATGTCTTTTCATTCATTTAGATCTTCAGTTTCTTTCAACATTTATTTTGTAGTTTTCAGTGTATATGCCTTACACATTTTTATTAAATATATGCCTAAATATTTTATTTTTTGATGCTATTGAAAAGGGAATTGTTCTTTTCATTTTAATTTAATTTAATTGTTTACTGCTAATGTATATAAATATTTGAATTCTGTAGCTCAATCTCCATCTCCATCTCCAGTTGGACTTCCTTGAGGCTTAGCCTAAGTCTCAGCCCTCTTTGTGTGTGTGTGTGTGTGTGTGTGTGTGTGTCTATATGTATATATGTATATACACGTTTTAAGAACCATTTGAGAGTATGTTGTAGACATCATGTCCTTCTACAAATATGTATTTGAGGGGCATTTCTAAAGAATGAGGACATTCCCCTATATACCAGCTTTTGTTAAAAACAGAAGCAATTTGGGCATGTTGAAAATCTTAGTGTTGGTCTAGTGGAACAGAAGTGAAAGACAGAATTGTTGTCACTAAAGGCTATGGACAGATCCAAAGAGTGACATCTAAGGCCCAGGTTGGTTCCTTGTGATTCACGCTCTTTTAAGAGAGGAATATATACATTTCTGGAGAAGGAAGTTGAACCACACTTCAAGAGTCTGGGGGCAGCCTGGCTGGAGTGGCTCAATTGGTTGAGTGTCATTCTGTGTACCCAAGGGTTTCTGGTTCAATTCCCAGTCAGAGCACATGTGCAAAAGGCAACCTATCAATGTTTCTCTCTCTCTCTGCTTTCCTCTCTCTAAGCATATCCTCGGGTGAGGATCAAAAAAAAAGAAGTTTTAGGGCAAAAGATAAACATTGTATTCTACTTGCCAGCCTATGTGGTTTTTTTTTTTTTATCCTCACCGGAGGACATTTTTCCATTTTTTGTTCAGGTACAGTGGGAGGGAGAGAGAGGAACAGAGAGAGAGAGAGAAACATCGATGTGAAAGGAACATATCGAGTGGCTGCCACCCGCACAACCGACCAGGGCCAGGGACAAACTACAACCGAGGTACATGCCCTTAGCGGGAACCGAACCCGGGTCTCTCAGGACCGCAGGCCGACGCTCTAACCGCTGAGCCAAACCGGCCAGGGCCAGCCTATGTGGTTTAAGACCATAGCAAGAAGTGTCTCTTCTGTCTCTATTACTTGTTTCCCCCTGTACAAATTTGCTGAGTCCCAAATAATGTATTTTACATGCACAGATTCTTATTTTATAATAAAAAGGATTCAGCCTTTCAGTGGGTTTTTTCTTCATTCAAATGCCCAGTTTGAAATGTATTTGACATTTAATATAAGTGATTCTAAAAGAAAAGATAGATATCATATCAATGTGCTATTTGTTCTTTTTGTTTTTTTTAAAGGATCCCTTTTGCCCGGCGGGTGTGGCTTAGTGGTTGAGCATTGACCCATGCACCAAGAGGTCCCCGGTTCAATTCCCAGTCAGGGCACATGCCCAGGAAGTGGGCCAAATCCCCAGTGGGGGGGAATGCAGGAGGCGGCCAACTGATGTTCTCTTTCATCGATATTTCTGTCTTTCTCCCTCTCTCTTCCTCTCTCTAAAATCCATAAAGAAAGAAAAAAATTTTTTTTTTAAAAAAGGATCCTTTTTATTTCACGTTGCTATTGACACCTTTAGTTATGGTTGATTTCAGGCCCCTCTGCAGGCAGACAGGGTGTGCTGATGTCATTCAGTGACCTGTTTGTTCCCTTCCAGAAGACTCCAGAACAGTGTTTAGTAAGTGAGGAGAGAAGGTGGAGCCATTGATAGCCTGCAACAGAAATGTTTGCTGAAACTTCGGGCTTGGTTGGCAAATGTAGCACGTGTGAAAAGACAGGATGTTCTTACTTCTTTGGGAACTTTGATTACTCCACTCTTTTCAGAAGCAATCAGCTGATGTCTTAGTTCACACTCTGCCAGAGTGATTGTTCACAACAGCATGTGACTTGATGTCCTCAAAAGAAGGATCTTGCCAGGTCTCTCTGTTGATTTGTTTTCATCCACCTCCTATCTGTGCCTGATTAGGTCACGGTATGGAGGCTCTGCAGATGTAGGAGACTGGGAAGTCTTGGTGCTGAGTTCATCCTATCTTGGTACTTTCTAGGTGGGTTTCCTTGGGCAAGTTACCCTACCTGTGCCCGGGTCTGACTGTCTGACTTTAAATGAGGGGAATAAATGGATTACCTGCTTCATAGAGCTGTTGCAGATAAAGTTGTTAGTACAATGCCCTGCATACAACAAATACTTGTTATTATACTGTCCATGTTATTCTGAAATTTCTTTTTTCATTTGAAGTTATATCTTTGAGATCTTTCAAGTTCTGACTGTCATTTTAACAGTTGCATAATATTGCCCTGGCTGGTTTGGCTCAGTGGTAGTGCATTGGTCCGCAGACCAGTGAGTCCCGGGTTCGATTCCAGCCAAGGGCATGTACCTCAGTTGCAGTTCATCCCCAAACCTGGGCAGGGTCGTGTGGGAGGCAACTAGTCGATGTGTCCCTCTCACAATGATGTTTCTCTCGCTCTCTCTCTTTCTCTCCCTCTCTCTCTACCTGAAGATAAATAGAAAAATATCCTCAGGTGAGGATTAAAAAAAAATAACAACAACAAAAACAATTGCATAATATTCTATAACTTGGAATATTTTCTCCTCCCAAACTCATTCTTCTCCTATCTTTCCTAATTCAGTTGATAATACAACCCAGGTGCCACTCCTCATTGACTCTCTATTTCTCTTTAGCTCCTTTATCTATTTAGTTATTAAGTTCTACTCTCATTTCCCTTTCTAAATATGTTCTTAATCTGCCTCCTGCTTCTGGCTGGTAGTGCCTTGCCCTCGTTCATATACTCTTCTTTTCTCTCCAGGATCACTGCAGGTGAATGAATTCCTGTTGCTTTTGAGATTGCCTGCCACTGGGTGCAGGCCCTGTAAATCCACCTGCTCCCTAGCTGCCATATCTGACCATGTAACTCCTCTGCATGGCACGTGGTGGCCCATGGCAGTCATGATGCATGGTGTTGTCTATAATAAGATTTATTGATGACAACAACTTATGAGGCAGAGAGTAACAGAGGATCCAGGATCTCCCCAGGCCCATAGTTATTTTACAGAGAGATGGGTAGGGTTGGATGCACTGCAAAGAGCCCTTCCACCCCCACGGCCCTGCCTTAGAGAACCCAGCCCACAGGTGGATATAGATCCAGGAGAGGTAAGGAACAACTCATTTTTAACAAGAAATGGTCAAACACTGAACCTAATAAGCTACTTTTATCGTCCCCAGAGCTCAGCTTAAGAATTTGTATATCCAAGCTGCTGACAGCAGCCAAGCCTTGCTGTCTTTCCCAGACCTGGCACAGGAAGAGGCGAGAGTCCCAACTAAGACCACAGGGTTTGTCCCTCCCCAGTTACACAATGCATGACTGTTCCTTGACTCTCACTTTAAACTCCTGACACCCCATAACACTTGTTGTTGCCCTAGCTGGTTCTGCTGGAGTTCACAGTGTCCCCTGGCCATGGCCTGGCCTGCCTTATGCTTGGGGATAACCTCCTCCAGAAAGCCTGCTGCCCCTTCCTGGGCCCTACTCTGCTTTGTCATTGTGTTAACATGGTATGCTCTTGTGTTTGATCACCCCAAACTGTGAGCAATTTGAAGGAAAGGTCTATCACATTCACCTTTGTATCCCAGGGCCTGTCCTCTGGCCTGACATGTTAAATAACTGGCTGAATGTATGTTTGAGTAGGCCACAGAAGAAAATGAAAATCATCTATAATCTCACTACTGAGAAATTAAACCACTGAATTAGCTATCAGTGAAATTAATTTGGGATATACTCTTCTAGATTTGATTTTTCTAGCTTAGACATATATATTTCACACATATACATCTCATACCTCATATTTGATTTTACAGAATCTGGATTAAACCCTACCTATTGTTTCAAAATTCTTTTCCATTGACTATCTCATGAACAGTTTTTCTTCTCATTTAATATTCTTGTAGTCCTTGAATTATAGTACTGCACAGTATTTCATCCTATCAGACACACACAGCCTATTTTCCAGCTGGATTTATTAATGATTTCTTTCATACTGAGAAGATTTGTTTCTCATGATGAAGAAAATGTGGTAAACAAATACTGAGTCTAGTGGAAAGACAAGGAAGTAAAGACAAATTATTCTGGTTCTACTGTGCTTTGGCTTTTAAGATTCTGAGACGTCAGTCCTTCAGGTTGTGACAGTCTGTGATGGAGGCTCCTCTTTGCAATGCCTTTTGTTTTGATTGCTTTATTTTATTTTATTTATTTTTTTAACTGATTTTTTCAGATAGAGAGAAAGGGAGAGGGGGAGAGAGAAACATCGATCAGCTGCCACCTGCACACCCCCTACCAGGGACTGAGCCTGCAATTCAGGCATGTGCCCTGACTGGGAATCAAAGTGATGACCTCTTGGTGCATAGGATGGTCCTCAACCCATTGAGCCACACCGGCCGGGCTGACTGTTTTATTTTTCCCATGGCAGGACTATGGCAGCTCAGCAAGCCACTCCTGGCAGCCAGTCAGAGGAGAGCAGTACTTTGGAGCTGCCATCGGCTTGTGACATAAGAGATTACATGCTGCGGGAACACAGCCAGGAGGCCCACAGCGAGACTGTTAGCTCTGTAGAAGCCCTTTCCATTCCTTCTTCTTCTGAGGTGGATCCAGGTAAGAAACAGAATTGAAAACAAACTAACATGAAAAAAACAAACAAACAAAAAAACCCTAAGATATATAGGTATGCAGTAGTTTATTTCTCTCTCCCTGTGGAATGATTCATTGGCTCAGGTAGAAAAACATCTCAATAAAACTGGGGAGACACTTCAAAGGACAGCCTCCCTGGTGTAAGCACCACAAAACACTGTTTCCTGGAAGCCTTTTTTTTTTTTTTTGGTCTGAGTATCTTTCTGATCTCTATCCAAATGCATTCAGAGGCAGGAGAACACTGGGTTCAACAGGGAGAGAGTGGAGTTGTTTTTTGGTTTTGATCTCTTAAAAGTTCAGAAAATAGCAGTGTGGGCCAGTTATTTGTTATAGGCAATAGTAATACATACTTTAATTTTCCTCGTAGGAAGGATACTCTGGATTTAGGTAACAACTTTTCTATAAATTTCTCTGACTCAATTACTCAAAAGTATATTATTTAAGCTTAATGATAATTTCTTGACATTGTGACCATCTCTGGTTTGTAAAGCTCATGTCTTCTTCGTTCATTGCTCAGTTCAGACCTGAAGATCCACAGATCTGGATTCAGAGGCTGGTTCTATTTTTCCAGAGATTTTAGTGTGGACTCAGTTTTTAGTTTTTATTGACTATTGAATGAATAATCCACAGGAAAGCAACTATTATTATTATTATTATTATTATTATTTTATCCTCACTCGAGCATATTTTTGCATTTATCTTCAGACAGAGTGGGAGGGAGAGAGGACAAGAGAGAGAGAGAAACATTGACGTGAGAGAGACACATCTAGTGGTTGCCACCCACACGATCCCAACGAGGGCCAGGGACAAACTGCAACCAAGGTACATGCCCTTAGCGGGAACCAAACCCAGGACTCTCTGGTCCGCGGGCCGACGCTCTAACCACTAAGCCAAACCGGCCAGGGTGCAACTGTTATTGTTTTGAATTTGGTTGACAGCTCTAAAAATGAGAAGCATGTTGAAATATTTATGTTGCAGTATTTGTTAATATTATAAACATTTCATGCAAAAAAAGTTCTTTTAGAAACCCTCATAAAGGTCTAAACATGGGAATGCGCACTTAAGTGTTGAGACAAACTATTGCATGGTCTCAATGGTGGTGGTACTGGGTCTGACTGCCTGGCTTGAATTTTGGTTCTGCTTCTTCCTGTGGTTCAACCTTGGGCAAATTACTTGACCTCTCTGTTTTGGTTTCCTCGTTTGTAAAATGGAGATCATGACTCTTACCTTGTTGTGGGGAGGGATAATGAGAATGAGTGTGTATGAGGCATGTGGTAACTGCCATATGGTGGACTCTTGGAAATCCATCTCTTCATAACCTCACAGCATCTGGGTCACTCAACCCACTACCATGCTGACCAGGCTCCCTGTACATGTCTGAGCTCCCACCTCAGTGGACCCCTTGTGCTGCCCTCCTGGGTGACTGTTTTGTACCTTCTCTTCTCTTTGGAAACCCCCATTGCCTCCTCTTTCAGCCCCTCTGATGACGATGAGCTGATGAACTGATGAGCTGATTTTCTGTTTCATTGAGAGACCAGAAACAATCAGAAGAAACGACCACACACACACTGCACATCCACCAGCTTCCTTTCCTCCTGTATCTGAGGAAGACCCATCCCTGTTTTATCCTTCACTTCTGCACTAGATCCTGTTTTCTCTCTCCTACTCAAGGTTATCACTGGCAGTTTTCTGTGTCATCAGATACCCCCCGCCCCCGTCATTCTCATGATCGTGAAAACATGCTATATTTCCCGTCTTTAAAAACATCCACCCTAGACCCCACATTTCCCTCTAGTTATAGAATTGTTTCTTTCTTCTTTCCTACAGAAAAACCCTCAGAGGTGTCATGTATACCTGCTCGCTCCAGTTCTTCTCCTCTCAATTCCTCCTAAAACCCTCCAACGTGGCTTCTGTCTCCATCACTCCATGGAAATAGCTCTTGCCAAGGTCACTAATGGCCTCCACATTATAAGTCCAATGGACACTTTTCAAGCCTCATCCTTCTTGCTCTTCAGCAGCATTCACACAGTTGACCTTTTCCTTCTTGAATTCTTTCCTCACTGGGCTTTTTGGGAAGTAGCCTCTCATGGTGTCTTCTTACTTTACCGTCAGTTTGTTCCCAGTCTCCTTTGCTGGTTTCTCCTTGCCTCTCCAGCCATTTAACATTGGGCAGCCCCAGGGCTGAGTCATCAGTTCTCTTCTCTATTATCATCACTCACTGACTGAATAATCTTCCCAGTTTGGGGACCTTAAATGCCCTCAGTTGCCTGCTTAATCTCAGATTTCTCTCTACAGCTTGGATCTCCAGCTTGACACTTAGACCATGTGCATACTTGACATCATCACTTAGATTTCCATTAGAGTTCTTTTTTAAATGTAATTTTTATTTTTTAATTACTCTGATTTCTTAAATTTGACATATCCTAAACCAAATTACCAATACCTCTACCCCTTCCTCAGTCCCTACCCCTCATATACACATACACACACCTGTTACTTGAGGCTTTTTCATCTCGAAAAAGCACTTCCATCCTTCTGTTCACTTAGACAAAAATCTAGGAGTCATCCTCAACTTCTCTCCTTCCCTTAAACCTCACATCCAGTCCACTGGCAAATCCTGTCAACTCTGCCTTCAGAATAGATCTAGAATCTAAACAGTTTTGCCATCTCCACTGTACCGTCCTGGTCCCAGCCACTATCATCTGTCTTCTGGATTACTGTTACAGTCTCCTAACTGGACTTTTCCACTCCTGCCCTTATCTTCCTACAATCCCTTCTCAACACAGCAGCCAGAAGGATCCTTGTAAAAAGGATCCATGTTAGTCCTTGGTACAAACACCCCCATGGCTTCTCATCTGACTCAGAGCAAGCGCCAGGGTTTTTACCCATGCCCTCTGGGCCCTGGGCATGCCACCTCTCTGATCTCACCTCCTACTGTTCCCCTGCCCCCATCCCTGGCAGAGCTGGGCCCCTGCCACACCAAGTGTGTCCCTCTGCCCTGTGTGTTCACCCTTCTGGGAGGCCCACCCCTGCCTCCTGTGTATAGGAGCCAGCTCCTGCTGACGCTCCTTCATCATATCCTCCCCCAGCTTTGTTCTTCACCACAGATCTAGTGCCAGCCAGCACCTTATGTATTTGACGATTGCGGGAGGAACCCTTGCAGAAGCTAGGTTATAGGACCATGGGCCCAAGCTTAAACCTAACTCTTGTAAAGGTTTCCCCATTTCATGTTACAGTTGCCTCTGGCTCTGGGCCTATCACTGCTTTTCCCAGGCAGGCTTTTTGAAGGGGTTGCCTACACTTCTTTATTCTTATGATTGTTCCTTATTCCTGGGTGTGTGACTAAGCCTTCTCTTGCTCAGATGCCAGTGACCTTTACCAGGAGCTATACCTATAGCTCTACCCTTATCTGTATGCTCACTGCTACATTATTGTTCTTGCCCTGGAGGAGGACATTGGTGGCAAGGGGCATGAGACTTAAGAGCACTTTCTAAGGAACTAATGGGTTGATAAGAATTTGAGAGTATTAGAAAAAGCTTAGAAGCCTTAGTCATTGGTCATTTCAGTCTAGGTACCCAAAGGTAGGTGAGGACAGGCTATATTTGTTTAAATAAACAGAGCTCAGCTGTCCTTAAATGACCAACTAGCCACCTCTCATGACGAGCTGATGGAGTAAACAACTTGTCACCTAAGCCAGGCACAGGATTACGAAACTCCCTCCCTCTGCCCATCCTGCTGAGATAAGGCAGAAGCCCCACACCCCGAGGTCTTTCTGAACACCGTTTCCATCTCAGTCCTCTAAGTGCCTTTGAGATTCACTGTCTACTTCTACTTTCCTGCCAACTCCATCAAAGCTCCTTTCCCTCGTTTTCAGAACTCTGTGGTATCTGGTGTCTGGGTATTTATTCAAAATATTGAACAAACAGTTCAGCAGTACTGCAATATTTTGACAAATGGCAAGGTTGTACAGGTACACGCCAGCTGAATAGAGGACCCTGGTGTTGTCTAACACTCATTAACACAGGCCTGCCACCCCTGTGGGGCCTGTTTTCATGCTGAGTCAGACCTTAATGCCACAGCTGAGCTGTAATGTTCTCCAACTTGAAATGTGCCCCTTTCTCCCCTCTCAACTCCAGTCCACTCAGAGAATGCTGAATTGAATCCATCAATTAGCCTTGAGGGCATAATGTTGATGGACTTGAACTCCCTGCCTCTAAGATGCTTATTTCCTTTCTCTGTTTTTACCGGGCTCAAGGAAAGCATAGAATAAGCAGAATGGAAGCTTCAAGAGAAATGGCAAATGGCTTCGGACGAACCTCTCAAAAGCCAAGTTACAAAGGTTTCCTGGAGGCGCAGTCCTGTGTACATTACGATAGCTTGATAAACTGAGTAGCCCTCAGTAGCTCTAGTGGCATATCTCATCAGGGCCTTCTGAACCTTTGTCCTGGAGAGCACCCAAGATACATACAGGACAAAGAGTTTCCTGGGAGCTGTGCTTACACATTACAATCTGGAGGTGGAAAACCTCGGGCCTTTCCTTAAACTTGAACTTCTGAGGTCAGTGGTTGGAGAAACTGGTTGAATGTATACAGTAGGTTGAATGTTAAACACAATAAGTCTTTGATGATTAAAGGTTCTAGCTGACAGACAACTACAGTCTAATGTAAATAGTGCTTGAATGCCCCTTATTCTTCTTTTGGAATCTGTAAACATCCCAATCTTCAAAGGCCATTTTATAACCTGTGTATTTAGGCATTTCATCCAAGAAATTTGATAGTTAAGAGTAGAATGAATATGTCTTATTTTCTTTTAATGACCATACGATATCTATTTGTATTTCTAGAAAATTCTATTTTTGTAAGAAATTATACGCTCTTAAATCCAAAATCTCAAAATAGAATTTGCACAATTCTGGGTGAGTTGTCATTTTAAATAGGAGTCAGGATATATTTTAGACATGGAAAGAATGTTAAAGATGTTTTCTTTTTTTAGAAGGAAAAGGAAATAGTTTAATCAAAATATATTTCCATGGCATTCAAAATTCAAGTGTTTACAATAAGAAACTTTTAAAATAAAGGTTTCAAAGTACAATGTGATAAACAAGAAGTAATACATAGAGTAAATAAAAACTTGGGTAGTAAAAGTACAACAGAAATACTTAACAATACATAAAAGGTCCTAAGTTACATCTTAAATAATAATTACATTTAATTCTCTATTTATTTATTTTTTTTAGCATTAGAAATACATTTTAAGATAAGGGGGAAATGACTCAGAGGAAAGAAAAGAAAGTAAAATAAAATAGGTAGAAAATTATTCATTTTAATAATATTTTTAAGTAATTCTTTGAAGATACAGAATAAATTTGTGAATGTAAACAAACCCTTCAGAAGGATATGTTCTCATTTTAATGGATTGATTCCCTTCTTTAATGAAAGAGTGGAGCTAAGTATCAGGTACAAAATTAACGTTTTTCTCCTTAAGTTTTAGTGACCTTTAAAAATATGGGTAAGCCTGGCTGGTGTGGCTCAATGGTTGAACGTTGTCCCATGCACCCAGAGGTTGCCAGTTCAATTCCTGGTCAGGGCACATGCCCGGGTTGTGGACCCGATCTCCAGTGGGGGTCATGCAGGAGCAACCAGTCAGTGTTCTCTCTCATCAATGTTTCTCTCTCTCTCCCCCTCTCCCTTCCTCTCTCTCTAAAATCAATAAAGAAAAAAATATTAAAAAGAAATATGGTTAAATTTAAAAGTGAAATAAAATGAAAAAACTCATAAAACTGGCAATGTTCATATTAAAGTTTCTTTTTACATTGAATTAAAAGACATTAAAAAAAATGTTTCTCTTTATTGATTTTTAGAGAGAGATTAGAAGGGAGAGGGGAAGAGAGATAGAACATCAATGAGAGAGAACATTGATTGGCCACATCCTGCACACCCCCTACTGGGGATCAGGCCCAAAGCCTGGGCATGTGCCCTGACCAGGAATTGAACCGGCGACCTCTTGGTACATGGGTCGACACTCAACCGCTGAGCAACACTGGCCATACTAAAAGACATTTAAAAAAAATAGGTACATCAAATGATATCTAATCTAGTGGCTAATGACCCAGTACCCTCTAAACTGGCCCTAAGGTACTGAGGAAGGGGAAGGAGATTGATAACGCAAGTCTCTGAGAAGTCATGCAACAAAATCTGGTATTACCCCTCACATACCAGGTTGAACGGGTTTTTGTTTTGTTTTTTGGACAGTCTAAGTATTTTTCATGACAGTGCACCTCTGCGTTTGTCAGCACCTTCTGGGTTGAGTTATGTAGATTTAGCCATCTAGACTTTATTTTCAGGTCCAAAATGAGATTTTGAACTCTGTGCTTGCTCTTGGAAAGGCAGCAGTGTGTCCTAATTGTGTGGCCCACGTAGTAACTGATACACCTTTGGTGTATGTGGTTAAGGCCCACAGAGCTAGTGAAGGGCGTGGCTTTGGGCCAGTGATTTTCAAACTGTACTTCAGGCAGCCCTTTAGGGGCTACAGAGTTGGGACTGGGCGCCCTGGACTCTCCACTCTTGCTTGTCCACATCAGCTTATTTAGTGTGTGGGCTTCTAGACAGGCATTCATTGGAAAAATGGATATCAGGGCCAAAAAAGAGTTTGAACACCATCAAGCTCACCTGGTTGTCTCATTTTCTACAAGGGGAGGTTGAGTCCCAGGATAATTAAGAAAATCACCAAGGTCACAGAATAACCTGGCAACTCCTATTTCCCAGGTGACCCTCTGTCAGACTACTTTGAACTGTGACTTTTCTGTCGCTTAAAAAAAATTACATGTGTATATATATATGCTGCTAAATTGTAGATAACAGTAAACAGTGATTAGCAATGATAATAGTTTAAGCGTGGAATTATTTTTAAAGGCTTGAGCATGCTATTTGCCATCTGTGACATCTGCCAACTCTCGGCCTGCCAGGGGTCATTGCAATGCAATGAACTACAAGCAGACACAGCTTGGAGTGAGGAGGAGCATCACAAGGGAGCAAATGCTCCAGATCTCTGGATGTAGCTTAATTTATTTGCAAAGTAGTTCCCTAGGTTACATGGTGTTTTAGGTGATTAAGTCCTTGAGATAGAGTCTCTGCTGACCTTATAGCCAAGCCCAGCATACTCTGTTTCAGCTGTCTCTTGCTGATTTCAACGGGAGATACATAACAAACATATTCACGCTTGGGCAATAAGCTCATTGATGCTGTCAGGGTGGCTTTCCAAACCCAACATGCATACCTTATCTATTCTCATGCATACTGTACATTCAGGGCATCATTCCATTCTTATGCATACTTTGATAGATCAGGGCGGTGTTCCAGCCCATCATGCATACCTTATGTATTCACATGTATACTTTGATCCTTGGCTGGCCAGGCTATGAGAATGCATACCTCAACATTACATTTTGTTCATCCACCAAACCTCCAACTCTATATCTCCCCCTTTTTTGTTTTCTTGTAATTGAGGAATCGCCATGGCTGCAGTGGTCAGGAGTGTCATCACTTTTCAGTCTTTTGCATAGAGGACACCATTTGCCAGAGTCCTTGGAGTACTATGAGGCCAACACAAACAAGAAAGTGACAAACGGCAGTAAAAATTCAGATTCTAAGATTGAAACCCTCAAACCAATGCTTTGGATTGAGCCATTGGACGTTATCTGAGATTGCCTTCAAAACATTCTGTTGAGCAAGCTGTTGTATATCTGCTGTGTTTCCAGGTTTCCAGAGCCCTTTTTAGATTAGCTACTTGCCCTCCAAGGTTGCCAGCAAATGCTCCTTGTAAGTGTTGCTTGACTACTCTCCAGTTGTGGGAGGTGGCATTCCAAGGCAATGTAGTTACACACATACTATGATTAAATTCCCAATCACAGTGTAACATAGAGCGAATGGCTAAGGCCTCTTCACCCTCTCCCAGCCATAATACAGCTGCCTCTAAGGTGTTTAATTGAGCTAAAGTCCCTTGATTAATTTCTGTCCAGGAAGCCATATCTTTAGTAACATTGGTCATTACTTCAGCCACTGTAGGTGCCATTTGAACTGATTCTGTCAAGGCCGTGACTGAAATAGCTGCAGTAGCAGCAATGACTATGGCTGAAATTATGAATGCTATAAGCCACCCAATGAACTTCCTTTTATGAGGGTGTCCAAATACTTTAACTAATAAGTGAGTATTATGATTAGCATCCAAGGTCAGCTGCGTCATCTGAGGAAGCCGGTTGAAGGGCAGGTCCTTCCAATTCATGGTAAGGTCTTGTCCTCCGAGCCGCTAGCCACTTGGAACCTGTAGGAGACAAAACACAAGCATAAACCCCCGTCCCCAAACCAATAACTCTGCCAGACCTTGCCATTCAGGCCCTTGCTGTGGATCTCTGTACTGGACTAAAGTCTTGGGCCCTGTGGTGGAAGCTTTTTGTTGAAAATGTCGCTCTGCAGCTCCGCAAAAGCGATCTTGATTTAAAAAATTAAGGGTATAGATTGCCATAGAAAGTTGATTCACAGGGGGTTCACCCATACCCCCCCCTTTTTTGTAATTAATTCAAAGTAGCATGAGTACATTCAACCATAGCTAGCCCTGTAGAGTTATAGGGGATGCCAGTTTTATGCCCAATGCTCCACTGTTGGAGAAATAATTTAATGCTTTGAGATGTATAGGCTGGCCCATTATCTCTTTTAATTTCTAATGGCACCCCCATATGTGCAAAACAGGATGGCCAGTGATGCTTAACGTCTTTGGCTTTTCCCCTGGTAGTGGCAGTTGCATGCAGAAAATTAGAATGGGTATCAACAGTAACATGTACCCACTGAAATCGACCAAATAATGGAATATGTGTTACATCTGTGTGCCATAAGGCATTAGGGGTTAAACCCCGAGGATTGACTTCTGCTGATGTTGGAGTCCCTCACGAAAGTTGGCAATCTGGGCAAGCCTTAATAATACCTTGAGCTTGCAAAAGGGTCAAATGAAAGGTTTTCATGAGAGCTCACACATTCTGGTGAAAAAAGGCATGCGAACTTTGCGCTTGCTGAAATGCAAGCATTGCTATTACAATGGCATCTGCCTATTGATATCCTTGTGTTGATAGTCTGGGGAGCACGAAATGAGATCGAATGTGGGTTATAAAAATAGGATAATTCCGTTGGTCTATCAAAGTTTAGAGAGATAAGAATAAGGTTAATAGATGCTGATCAGCTAAAGGCTTAATAAAGTCTTGCTCTATTCTTTGTAACACTTTAACTGCATATTATGAATCACTAACTATATTTAAGGGCGCTTCTGTAAATTACTGAAAAGCTAATATTGCAGCCCGTAATTCAGCACGCTGAGTTGACCTAGGCTCAAGGCTGCTAATATTTATCCATTTCTCATTTTTTCCCAGGCTACACCTGCTTTGTGAGACTTACCTAACCCATCAATGAATATCGTTCTAGTCCCAGGTAATGGAGGAGTACTGATTTTTTGCACCATGTTAAGGTGTAATTGAGGAATATTTTGTAAGAATTTATTTGCTGGAGGAGACTAATTAATTTTCCCAGTGAAATCTGCTAGAGCTATTTGAAAGTCCATTCATTACCTGGGAAATCAAAATTGTAAATTGTTCCTGAGTAAGAGGCAAATGTAGAATCTGAGGGTCATATCCTGTCTGTCCTTGTGTTCTTTTTCTACCTTTGGCTATTCGATTTGCTAACTGTTCGGCAAATGGAGTTACTGTTTTAGGCGGGGTAGCTGGGAGAAAGATCCATTCAAGATATTTTACTTCAGGAGTAAATTGTCCTATTAATGCTGTAGGGTATGGTGCAGTTGAATATACAAATAGCCGAATAGGGTCCTTTAATGACCTACGATGAGCTTGTGGAGTTTGTATCTGAGTGGTAATTTCTCTAAGTTCTTGCTTCGCCTCTACAGATAGAGTTCTAGGTGAATTTAGTGTTGGATTACCCTTGAGGGTATTACATAAATGAGTTAACTGCTGAGTAGTGATACCAAGCATAGGTCAAAGCCGATTGATGGCCCCCAATAAGTTTTGTAATTCACTTAAAGTTGTTACTTTTACTGGAATGGTGAGTTTCTGGGGACAAATTGTTCTTGCCCCTAATAAGCACCCCAAATACTGTCAAGGTTCGAATTGCTGTACCTTGTCTGGAGCAATTTGTAATCCTGCCACTTTCAAAGTCTCCTGAAGCATTATATAGGCCTGATTCAATTTTTTGGGGTAGAGGCAGCTAAAAAAATATCATCCATGTAACGGTATAGATATATGGCAGGAAATAGTTTTCTTACTGGATCAATAGCATGATGGACATAGTACTGACAAATTGTTGGACTATCCATCATTCCTTGGGGTAGTACCTTCCATTGAAACTGCTGTATTTGTTCACCATTTTTAATGGAGGGAACAGAAAAAGCAAATTTCTTTCAATCTGTAAGGACTAAAGAGATAGTGAAAAAACAATCCTTAAGATCTATAACAATTACATGCCATTTTTAAGGAATCATTGTAGGATTGGGGAGCCCAGGTTGTAGGGCTCCCATGGGTTCCCTGACAGCATTGATCGCCCTAAAACCATGTGGTAATCTCCATTGACTTGCTTCCGATTGTTCTTTTACTAATTTGTTTGCTTGTAGTAATGTTTGCCCTTTTAAGAGTCCCTGATCAACCCATACTGGCTCTGTCATTTTCCAGGCCAAAGAAAGGAGGGGAATTTCACCAGTGACCCCTAGCCAAAAGGCTGAGCTTTAATAATCATTCCCCATTGAGTGAGAAGATCCCTTCCCCACAAATTTAGGGGAGACTCCATGACGTAAGGTTGAATCCATCCTTTTTGTCCATCTGGACCTACACAGGAAAGGGAGCGAGTACTTTGTTGAGGAGCTCGAGTTCCTCCCACTCCTGTCACTAACAGGGGTACTGGGGCTCTAGGCCATTTCTCAGGCCATTCCCTAGCTGTTGTAATAGAAATGTCTGTATCCACTAATCCTAAAAGTAGTTGCCCTTGTATTTTAATGGAGAGTAAGGGCTTCCTGGTGTTAACAGCAGCTGTCCAGAAAACATCACACTGACCAGTGCTCCCAAACCCTGCATTTCCTCTTACTGTGGAGGTGGCTCTGGGGACCCAGTATGGTAACAAAAGGAGTTGAGCTATTCTGTTACCGTGTTAATACATAAAAGCCCACTGATTTAAGCAACACTTTAATCTCTCCTTCAAAATCCGAGTCAGTTACCCCTGGCATTATTTGAATTCTTTTCATTGTTCAACTAGATCTTCCTAAATCATTAAAGCCATCTCTCCCTCAGCAAGAAGCCATAAACTGCAGTAGGAGCTAGATGAGTAACATTGGACTCCTAAAGGGTTAATTCTGTGGTCGTGGTAAGGTCCATGCTGGCACTGCTTGGAGGACTCCAACCCTCCACTTGATTGACTGAGAAAAGTCTGAGGCTGGGGGACCCAGGGAGTTGTCAGGGCACCAGGTCTCACACCCCTCTTCCCATTTCCCGACAAAGGATTCCCAATTTTGTCAAATTTAGACTGGCCCAATTGATTGGCCCAGTGCAGCCTTTGCCACATCGAGGACAAGGCTTAGTAGGAGTGCCACTGGTTTCGACCGTCCCTTTTCTATATTCTGAAAATGTCCTGGCATGCCACAATTGAAACATAATCCGGACCCTTGTTGCCCTTTTTTGAATCCTCCAATTTGCAACATTCTGAGAGCAGCAGCTAATGGTCTGGACCGATGCGCTTCTGTCCCCACATTCTGACATGCTTTTATATATTACCCTACCCTTGAGGTTTTTCCCTTCAAAGGAGCAAGTACAGCCTGACAATCTGCATTAGCATTCTCATAGGCTAATTGTAATAACTATGCATCTGCTGCTTCTGTATCATCAACCTGTCTACTTACTGCTGCTTACAACCGATTAATGAACGACACATGATGCCTGTGCTTCTTGCCTAACTAGCAAAAGAGCCTGTCCTTCCTCCAGACTCTGGAAGCCTTTGCCAAGCTTTAGTAGCTAAATCTGAGGCCTGACGAAACAATCTAGCATCTTGCCTTAATTGTACTCTGGGATCTAAATAGTTTCCTTGTCCTAGTAACATGTCCTGCCCAATAGGGATCTCTCTGCCCTAAGATTCTCCATTGCCTGCTGCGGCTCCTTCCTGACACTCTAACTTCCACACCGCATGTTGGGCAGGGGTCAGCACTGTTTTTCTGAGTGCAGCCCAACCCCAGGGAGTCATCTGATAACTGCTAGCCGCTCCCTCCAATATTCCCACAGTAAAGGAACTTTGAAAACCATTTTTCATTATGCTTCACCTGAATTCTTTAAAAACGTGATAGGGCAAACATTCATGCACAGGTTGTTGACCTGGCTGAGTAGTAGCTGGGAAAGGTCCAGAATCTCCAGCTTCCCTGGCTTCTCTAAGACAGCCCCCCACAGCTGGGCGTGGAGACACTGAGGAGACACCGCAAGCAGTGGAGGAGGGGGAGGAGAATTTTCCTCTTTTGATGACCATGGGGTGGTGGTTGGCTCCAGAGTCTCCTCCAAAGGGGAGATTGGAGCTTCCGCGCTGCTAGGACTTGTTTCCTCCGTTAGCGGCTGCAATGCTGTAAATACCAGTCGCCATACAAGAAGGGTTGAGGTGGAAAGATTACACCCCAAATCCTTGCACACCCTAACAGTTCCCCCCACTTTGAACCACACGTCCCAATCAAACGTGCCCTCGTTAGGGAACCATGGGCAGTACTCCTGCATGTCCCTCAGCAGCTAAAAGAGCTTCTGCTCCAATACAGAGCATTGAGCTGCTTTCAACAGCTGTTGTAAGACTTGGGCATAAAGTCGCTGATCTTTAGAAAATCCTGACCCCATGCTGTTTTACTGGAAAACCCCTCACAACACTTGGTATGCAGGCAGGTGTCCCAAGACAGGGCGCTGCTGACTCGAGATAACCCAAGTTTACTTTTACATTTGATCTGGATGGTTAAATCCTTTTTGCATACTCTTACATTGCTGGTCACATCAAATCGTGTTGCTGTGTGTTCGAATCATGTCGGGGTCACCACTTGCTGACTCTCGGCCTGCTGGGGGTCGTGGCAATGCAATGAATTACAAGCAGACACGGCTTGAAGTGAGGGAGAGCATCGCAAGGGAGCAAATGCTTCAGATCTCTGGACGCAGCCCAATTTATTTGCAAAGTGGTTCCCTAGGTTACATGGTGTTTTAGGTAATTAAGTCCTTGAGATGGAGTCTCTACTGACCTTACAACCAAGCCCCACATACTTCCTATGTCAGCTGTCTCTCAATGATTTCAGCGGGAGACACATAACAAGCACATTCATGCTTGGGCGATAAGCTCATTGGCGCTGTCAGGGTGGCTTTCCAAACCCAACATGCATGCCTTATCTATCCTCATGCATACTGTACATTCAGGGCAGTGTTCCAGCCTATCATGCGTTCCGTATGCATTCACATGTAGACTTGATCCTTGGCTGGGCAGGCCGTGAGCATGCATACCTCAAGGTTACATTTTGTTCATCCACCAGACCCCCAACCCTACAGACATCTCTCATCACTTCTCACTTTTGAGTTTCACGGACACGTGCTATGGGAGAAGAGACTCGTTTACTTCTGTGTACTTTGCCTGCAGTCACAGATTTAAAAAGAAATGCCAACTGAGTTGAAAAACAGACTGTGTGCCTGGTGAGAGCCACACCTGCAGGTATTTATTTTTTCAGGCCAGGTGTACAGCTGAGCCACGTGGTCTGACCCGATAGCTCTCCTCAAGGGCTTCCCCAAGTGAACATTCATTCATGACTTGTCACTCAGCTGTGTCTTCTTAAAATATGAGAAAACAGCTTGATTAAAATAGTTAAATATACAACATCACTTGTATTATTTACTCATATACTTATAGAACAAACAAGACTATGCATAATTAAGGGAAGACAGAAATATTAATAGTTTGTCATTTACTGTACACTGACATTCCCAGCATTGTGTTATGCATTTTATATGCTCTGTTCCTTCTGATTCTCACATCTACCCCCAAGAATGAAATACTGTTATAATTGCCATGTTACCTATGAGGAAATAGAACCTTAGAGAGAGGTTACATATTAATATGTTACCCAAAGAATGGTGGAAAGTTGAGTCCCAAATCTGGGTCAGGCTGACTTAAAGGCAAGCCTTGAAAGAAATTCAAACATCCAGGAATGAGTAAGTACTAAGCAGTGCTAAGTCTTAAGTACTTACAGTTACCTCCTTCAGTCCCTGTGAGCTTCTTTCCACTAACTCAGAATATGCTCAATATCAGCACCCTCTCAGAGGTGACCAGGACTCTGGTCCATTTGACCAGCACTGTGTCCACTGCCCACTGCGTTTCCCTCCCAACATCTCCTCTTCCCATTGTTGAAGAAGCTCTAACTACCTGCACACTAATTGGAGAGAAGGCATTGCCTTCTCAGTTAAATTTTTCACTGAGGTAGGATCCAGCTTCATATGTTAAAACCAAGGGAAGAAAACAAGTCAGGAATTTTAACTCTGTTTGCTAGAATGAATGAAACCCTTGATAACTTTTTTTCTACCCAGAAGAAATGTCCTCATCGGGCCTGGGAACTCTTCTTATTCTTGGCTCTTTGCCCTTTGAAGTTGTAAATCATGCCTTTTGTCTGCTGGGTGGCTGTCCTGTGCAGACCAGCAAACTCCCTGAAGTTTTTGATAGAGCTGAGTTTTGCTAACATGTTTAATGTAAAAAACAAAATGAAGAAAAAAAAAACCCAGTTTATTGAAGCATAATTGTTAAGGGTAAATAGTTTTTAACTCATTCCTGTTTGCCTGCCAGGGCTCATGTTTTGTTCCCTGCCTTGCCTAATCACAGTGCTTGCAGTGCTGCCTTCTAAACCCAGACCCTCACATGTGAGTAGAGAATAAGGGTACAGTGCCTGGAACATGGTAGGTGCTCAGCAAAGGCTGGTTGAATGAATAAATGCAAAAACACATATAAGTGAAATTTGATATGATTTTAATATAGATATAAAGTATCACAGGACCTTGATTACCTTTTTATAACTACCATTTAAGCTGTGATTGATCTTATGTATATTATAGGACAAGAAACTTTCTAAGTTAAGTAGAATATACTCTTACTTAAGCCCTACAGATTTGTTCAGCTCATTGGGAAACTCTTCAGACTAGCCCAAACTGGTCTCTTTAAAGCCTCTGGCTTCAATAAAAAAAAAACCAAAAGCAAAACAGCAGAGAAATGAACATCTGTGAGGAGAGAAAATGCTACTGAGAGTTGAAAAGTATCACTACATTTCTCCATCATGAAGAAAGCATGTTCCTCGTGGAGATGCTTCTTTAACTTATTTATTCAGCAAATGTTTCTCTATAGTGTAAGAGTTTATGGCCGCAAGGATACGCCTAAACACTTTTTTTTTAAAGCATTGTTCTTAAGGAAACTGTATTCTTATCGCATTTTATAGCATATGAGCTGTTTCTGCTTACAAAATAATACACTTGAGTGGAAAATTTTAATAAATTTTAAAAACAAACAAGCGAAGAGACTGAGTTCCATATTTAGCAGTTATGTCCAGAATTTTCTTTTACAAAGAACTCTTAGAAAATACTAGGGAATATTAGGCACAATATAAATTAAAAAATGGGGTAGTTATACATGGGCCAATGGCATTTTAGAAGTAGAGTTTGGGGGAGAATGGGTTAAAATAATATCCCATGTTTTTAGGCAGTAATACCTGAATAGCTGAGCCCGAGATGTGCTTGGAAAGCTCTAGCTAAGGGGTAGAGTTTGAGTCTACTGCCCTCTAGTGGCTACTCATTACATATTCTTGAGCCCTACAGAGAAAATTATTTAAATGTACTAGATGGCTTAAGCCTTTGTAATTCATTCTTTGCAGTTTTGCACCTACTCGGGATCAGAATTAAAGTTGTTGGAGATTATTTTACTGATTTGAAATCTGAGAACCTAACTTGTCTTAAGGCCGGCAATGTTAGGTCTAGTTACTGTACATGCATTCTATAACCTGAGGACACTTTTTCATTTATCTTGCTAAATTGATTGCAGACATAAGGAATGATGTCTGGTTTTTCTCTGCACATTTGCTAAATAAAAGTTGTGTTTTTTTTGAAAAAACAAAACAAAACAAAGATAAGACCAATGGGTTTAAATTTGTTTTATCTGATAAAATTATATTTTAAAAGTCTTTTGGGATTTCTAATCTGATAAAATGGAATAGACATATTTCTCCCTGCTAAGTACAACTGTAAATCCTGGAACTACGAGAGGCAACCAAAGGAGGAGAACATTTTGCAGGGGTAAGAAGAAGATGAATTGGTGTGGAGCCCCAGGCCTGGAGGAACACCACCACCAATAGAATAAGGTGACCTGAAACCTAGCAACAAGGAGGGGCCCAGGTAGGAGTCATTTCCTACCTGGTCATTCCCGGGATTGACCTGTTGTTTGTCCAACATCACCAGGCTAACTCAGCACCCC
Organism: Molossus molossus; assembly: GCF_014108415.1. Lineage (NCBI taxonomy): Eukaryota > Metazoa > Chordata > Mammalia > Chiroptera > Molossidae > Molossus > Molossus molossus. Next base: position 28,916,552 of record NW_023425399.1, read on the forward strand.
GAAAGAGGGAATTGATAAAGACCCATAATAGTAAGTGGTCACGGGAAGTGGCCTGAGATTTCCATCCCCTACAAAGTCAGACTTTGGGGGTCAGGAGGCACACGCCTGGGGATTCTGCCAATGCATGTGCAGTGACCTGGCCTGGGAATGCTTTGTCCCTGTGGACCTGAGACTGCCCTCCCCCACGCACAGTCTCTGGGGCACCCAGCAAGCAGCTGGGGGCACTGAAAAGGGGATTCCACCTAAATAAGCAGCACAGCCTGGGAAGCCTCCTCCTCCCAAGGGGGTCTGAGATCTTCCTACCACGAGACACTCGTGGGCCAGGCCAATCCTCAGGCAGCCCTAGCAGGGACCTATGGGAGCCTCGGCAGCACCAGATAAACTACTCAGACCAAAATTCACAGCAAAGGCTCTGAAAATTACACTGTCATAGGAACCGCAGCCCACTAAAGTAGGCCACGACCTACATGCCAAACCTAAACAGGGTGTTTTTGTGCTAAAGTAAAAGACCAAAATTCTCCAAACATAATAATCTCTAAACATAATAGACAAAATGCTCAGGATACTGCCAAAGATCACCTATCTTGACACCAAGAACTGAAAATCACAACTTGAATGAAAAAGCAGTCACGACACCAACGTGATGAATCAAATGTTGGAATTACCTGACAACGATTTTAAAACAACCACCATGAAAATTACAGTTTCTCTTGAAACAAATGGAAAAAATGGGAAACCTCAGTGAAGAAATACAAGTTGTAAAAAGAAGCAAATGGAAATGATATAATTGAAAAATGGATAACTTTAAATTACTCTTCAAGCTAAACTATTAGAAAAATTACCTTATACCATAAAAATTTTTTGATACATATTCTAATTTATCCTCAAGAAAAGGGATGAAAGTCACTTTCCAAGACTCTTATCAACAGTAGCATTATAATTTTTTAATACTTTGATCAGCCAGTGTGGCTCAATGGATTGAGCATCGACCCATGCACCAAGAGGACACTGGTTCGATTCCTGGTCAGGGCTCATCCCAGGTTGTGGGCCTGATCCCCAGTGGGAGCCATGTAGGAGGCGGCCAATCAGTGTTTTCTCTCATTGATATCTCTCTCTCCCTTCCTCTCTTTCTAAAATCAATAAAGAAAAAATATTAAAAAAAAAAATTTTGCTAATGATGTAGGCAGAAAAAAATAATTTCTTGTTTCAATTTGCATTTCTCTGATTATAGTGAAAAGAGACATTGTGGTTTTTTTTGGACATTTTTTTCCCTATACCTACTAACTTTCTGACCTGGGGCAAGTTGCTATATACACTTCACTTTTCTCAGTTTCCTCACCTGTAGAAAAAGGATAATAATCTTGCCTGCTCCCTGTTGTCATGAGGATTGAGGGAGGCACCTGGTGTTTAGCACACTTAGTAAAGGCTGGCTGTCATTACTACTGCTGCTGTTAAAATGAGTACTGCCACCAGGGTTGTTTCTGGACTTCCTCTTCTTCACTGAATTCCTTTCTGGAAGAGACCAAGCTCATGAAAGAAAATAGTTATACAGTTCTGTAGGAGAAGGCTTACATCTAGTTGTGATTACAGGTATTGCAGCAGTTCTCAACCAAAGGAGATTTTGTCCTCCATGGGTTATTTGGCAATACATAGAGGTATTTTTGGTTGCCATAGCTGGGGTAGAGGACATTGCTACTGGCATCTAGTGGGCAGAGGGCAAAATGATGTTAAACATTCTACAATGCACAGGACAGCCTTTCCCCACAACAAAGAATATTCTGACTCCAAATGCCAATAGTCCTGAGGTTGAGAACCCCTGAGCTACAGCCAAGATTCTTCCCATACTCTCTTGTTAGTTCATATAGAGCACATTGCTTTTTAAACTCTGAGACATCGTTTGTTCCTTTCATTTTGTAGAATAAAAAAAAATTTAATTCCTATATTTCCAGATTGAAATTATGAGATTTCTCTAAGGGTGCTTATGACTGAAAAACAGAAGTTTATTAGAGTATTGTAATAAGAATAGCCTGGGAGATTGAACCCACTTATATCCCAGAGATGAAAGAATTAGAAGTGCTCTATTTTAAAATTTAAAAATGTTTGATGTTTAAAAAGTATTTAATGTGTTGTGGAAATTATATAAAGTCTTCTCTATAGAGTTTTGTGTTCAACATCATTGGCCTAGTACAGAGCCTGTTACATAGTATGTGCTCAATAAATACTCACTGAATTGAATGGTAGCTCTAACCTTACCATAGGGAAAACCAAACATTGGTTATAAATTATTAACATCATCATCATCATCATCATCATCATCATCATCATCATAATCCTGTTATCTATCTCACATTTAAAGTTGGTTTTGAAAACATATCAGTGTCCTGACCCCTTTTAAGGAAGTTTTCCTGCCCTGCAAGCTGCCAAGATCCAAATAAAAGACCTGGGGATTTAGATCACGACTTCCGTGTTTTTTAGCAGAGTCCTTATTTTTTTCTTTGCAATTTCCTGGGCCCACCCACCATGCCTGTCCCTCTCTCCTCAGCTTTGTGAAAAGATGTCCCTGGTCCTCCAGACCCAGCTTTGCTATTGGCTGTTCTGTGTGCACTGGGACTTTGGAGATACTAGAAGTGAGGAGTGGGCTCTGGTGTCAGACCTGCCTGGGTCAAAATCTACAGTGTACTCCCTCTATGACTAGGCAAGTCACTTCATCTTTCTGGTCCTCATTTGCAAAATTTGAATAATGCTGCTACCTATATCATAAAGCACCCTGGTGAGTATTAAATGCTGCCTGTCTGGTGTGGCTCAGCTGGTTGGGCATCCTTCTGTGTACTAGTGGGTAGCTGGTTCAATTCCCAGTCAGGGCACATGCCTGAGTTGCGAGCTCAATCCCCAATAGGGGGTGTGCAGGAGGCAGCTGATCAATGTCTCGCTCTCACATTGATTTTTTTTTTTTTTCTCTCTCTCTCTCTCCCTTCCTCTCTCTTTAAAAATCAATAAGGCAATACTTAGAACGTTCTTAGGATGGTGGCTGGCACTTCGTGAGTACCTGATGCATGGTATGATTTATCACCAGTGCCGTCAATACCACCACCCTTCCAATCTCTATCCATATCTAACTCTAGGACTTCTCCCAGGAGAAGTCTCCATGTCTCCGCCCAGCTTTGCCAACCTGCGTGGTGGTCTCTGTTACATTAGTTGGTTTGGTTTAAGTCAATATCCCAATACCCCAGAGTCCCAGGATATCATTTTTAGGGCTGGCTTAGTCTCAGGTTATTTCTAGCTTTTAACCCACATAGCTTCAAAAAGTCATTTACTAGCTCTGTGCCCTGGTTTCCTTCTCTGTGAAACAGAAATATTACCTTTTTCTTCCTAATTCCCAGGGATTTTTTTTCTTCCTTAACTCTATATTTTATGCCATCTCATCAACTTTTATGTGTCCTTAAAGTCACCCTCAGTCCTTGATAGGGAAAGATGGGGCTAAAACTCATAAAGAACCACATAAATAAAATGAAGAATAGTTGGGAAAGCGGTGGAAGAAGTTCGAAGCATCATACATATATATGCAAGACATTTTTAGCCAGGAAGTGTTATCAGTGGCAGATGTTGGAAAATCCACCTCGTCATTATGTCTGTCGAGCTTAGCAATGTTCAAATTATTGTAGATAGGATATAAGAAAAATATGGAGGAGATGAACTGCTTTGGTCCTGTGAAGATAGAAGTTCTAAAAAAGTTAAGTAGCAAAGCTGAGAATATACTTTTAACACATGTGGCCACACGTTCTTAAATGGAAGGATTAGCATTGAGATCCTAATAAATCTCTCAGCCCCAGGAAGTGCTCATTGCGAAGGTCACGCGCAGAAACGATTACAAAGGGAGTATCAGGTCACCTACAAGTAGAAATCATGATCGCTGTTATTTGCTGAGTGCTTACTTGGCCTTATCCCAGGTAATCCTTGAATAAGCAAAGGGAGACCTATTGTTTTTATTCCCATTTTACAGTTGAGAAAACAGGCCCAGTGAGGTTATTTAACCGAGGTTATGGTGGAACTGGTCAGTCCAGCTCCAGAGCTGCCAGTGATCACTCAACACTGCCCCGTAACCAGGTGGGCCCTTCGAGCCGCAGCCTTGTAATGCAGCGTTGCTTTTGGAGGTTCTTCTGATGGTTCCACCATGGAATTCTCTGTCACACACTATGGAGCCAGGGCCTGCCCTGGCCGGTTTGGCTCAGCGGTTGGAGCGCCGGCCTGCGGTACAGAGGGAGCCAGGGCCAGGACAAAGTGATGTGTTACATTTTGCTCTGATTCCCATCTGGCTTGTTCGCCAGCCCCAGCCTTCCCTTATCACTGTCCTGGGCTTATTTTCACCTTTAGCGTGTACCTGATAAGCCTACAACACTCGCAACTCAAGGGGGACTGTATTTCAAAAGGCCATTGTTTAGGGGGTGCAGGGGTGTTGGTGGTGATTCTCTCTTTTTTAAATTGAGGTAACATTGGTTAATAACATTATGTAAATTTTAGGTGTACAACACTATAATTTGGTATCTGTATACTCCATGTTTTCTCACCACCCAAGGTCTAGTTTTCTTCCGTCATCTTATATTGGACCCCATTTGCCCTCCCTCATCCCTTTTCCTCCTGGTAACCACCATTCTGATGTCTGTATCTGTGAGTTTGTTTTGTTTTGTTAGTTCGTTTGTTACTTTTTGTCTTATATTCACATGTGAGTGAAATCATATGGTTTTTGTCTTTTTCCAGAGACTTTTTTTCACTTAGCATGATACCCTCAAGATCCATCCATGTTTCCACAAAAGGCAATATTTCATCTATTTCTTTTTCTGTGTGGCTGAGTATTTCAAAATACTCAAAGACCTTTGTCCTTCACCTTGTTTGATTGCAGATCCCTTTGAGATTCTGACAGAAAGAAGGAAAACTATCCCCAGGAAAAGAAAAGGGCTTTAAATGTGGTGTGTGGTTTCAGGGGACCCCCTTCCCCAAATCCAAGATGTGAATTTAACATTTGACGGAATAAAACACGAATGACAAGAGGAGGTGGTAGTGGGCTTGCTCTGTGGGGGTTGGGCGGCTGTCTGCCTCCTCAATCAAAAGAGGAAGCTGCCAGCTACCAAGCTAGAGTAAACTAATGCAAAACAGTACAGAGCAAGAAAAAAGAATCTAGCTTCCGCTCAGTCTCCTGAATGTTTTTTATGAGACTTTAACCTGCAGGCTGGTTTTGTTGCTTCAGTGTCTGCCACATCCAGTAATCTTTCACTCTCTTAGCATGATCTGTGACTTTACAAGGACGTTTTAATTCTGGCCCCACACAAGGTGTACCCCAGGAATTCCAGCGCAGGAGCTGCACTTGCCGAAGGTGCCATCAGCCGTTTCTGTCACCTCGCTGTGTGTCACCCGTGCCACTTGACATTTTGTGACCGGCACGGAAAGGCGTGCTGGCGCGTCGGACAGGAACTGGCGTCCAGAAGCAGGACCTTGTTCGGTTTCGCAGGAGATGTTTCCTGTTTGCCTGGAAAACTTGATGTGTTTGAAGGCAGCGGAGAAAAGACAACCCGAGAGATTCTGTGTATTCAGACTCCTTGGCAGTTTGTTTACTGAGAAGTGGACTTGTGCTGGTGGTGAAATAAAGCCTTTGCTCTACCCAGGAAGTCTCGGTGGAGTCCAGGCAGCAGGGAGCCGGGCAGCATTCCACAGTGATCAGCTGAGGGAAACAAAACTCCTACCCCCCAGTGCCCCTCCCAGAAGATAGAATTGTCTTGACCTAGGAAAGCTGTACCTTAATGCCCAGCTGTTGGTCTAACACTCATGAAGTTGCAGTAATATGATTGTGTTTCTTTTTCTTACTCTCCTTTATCAGTCGGTCCCCCAATCTCCCTTTTGGTTTCTCTAAATTAAGAAATTAGGCCTTGCCCCGCCGGTGTGGCTCAGTGCACTGAGCGTCGTCCCATGGACTGAGAGGTCCTGGTTCGATTTCCGGTCAGGGCACATGCTATGGGCTCGATCCCCACTGAGGGGCGTGCAGGAGGCAGCCCATCGATGTTTCTCTTTCACATAGATGTTTCTATCTCTCTCTCCCTCTAAAAAAAAAAAAAAAAAAAAAAAAAATCAATAAAAACATGTTAAAAAGTACTTAAAAAAAAAAGAAGAAGAAGAAATTAGGCCTTTATACAAGTGGCACATTTTAAAATTTCTTAGAAAGGGTAAAAGGTAGCCCTGGCCGGTTTGGCTCAGTGGTTGGAGCGTCGGCCTGCGGTCCAGAGAGACCTGGGTTTGGTTCCCGCTAAGGGCACGTACCTCTGTTGCAGTTTGTCCCCGGCCCTGGTTGGGTCGTGTAGGTGGCAACCACTCAATGTGTCCCTTTCACATCGATGTTTCTCTCTCTCTCTCTCCTTCCCACTCTATCAGAACAAAAAATGGAAAAATGTCCTCGGTGAGGATAAAAAAAAAAACAACAAGAAAGGGTAAAAGGTAGATTTGATGGGGCAGACAGCAAAATAAGAATATAAATGCTTGAACTCCACTAAATTTGTGATCAGACAGAAGTGGGCCGATGTGGCAGGGTTGACGGCTAGGCCTTGTGACCTCTGTCTAATAAAAGAAAAAAAAATTTTTTTGAAAGAACTTCTCTGAGCTTCAGCTTTTATTTATTTACTTATTTATTTATTTAGTGTTAATCCTCATCCAAGGATATTTTCCCATTGATTTTTAGATAGGGTTGAAGGGAGGGAGTAGGGTGGGGTGGGGGCAGGGAGAAAGAGAGAAAGAGAGAAACATCAATGTGAGAGAGACACACTGATTGGTTGCCTCCCACACAACTTTGACTGGGACCAGGGATCTAATCTGCAACCCAGGTATTTGCCCTTGACCAGAATCGAACCCATGACTTGTCGGCCTGAGGGCTGACACTCTAACTGCTAAGCCAAACCAGCCAGGGCTGAGACTCAGTTTTTTTTTTTTTTGTCTGTTTTATGGGTCTAATAATACCTGGCCACTGGAATTGGATACACAATAGGTGTCACAAATGACAGTATCCACCCTCACACTGTTTAAGCATCAGGCTCAATGGTCCATAATGTATAGGTTTATAAACTGTACCTTCTTCCTCCCTGTTGAAAATTAGAACATTTGCTTGTCTCTTTTCTTCTATCATATTGCAGATATCTTGTGAAGGTTAGGAAGCACTGATTATTTTTCTGTATGACTGTAAGGAAGCAGCTTCTCTGCAGTAAATGCCCTGTGTCCATTTTCACCCTTCCCAGTCAGGCATGTGGTTTTGATAAGCTACTTCCCCACTTCTGAAGGTATTAGGTTTAAGCCTAAAAGAAACCAAACAATTGAATTTTGATGGAAGTGGGACAGAGGCCCACAGTTTTGCCCCAGGAGCTGGAGAGGCTCCTGGCATCTGCTTCTGGCCACAGACAAATTCAATATCACCGCGTCGCCGCAGAGTGGTGGGAGAGCTGGCTTTCCTGGCCACCTCGCCTGCATGATACGCTGATCAGTTATGATACCAACATTCCTTGTTTACACCCAGTTTGCCTTTCTGTGTACCTAGGGGATGTGAACTGAGTATGCTGGGGTGACGGAAGGTGCAGAGTGGAGGCAGTGATGGTTGCCAGCCCTCTGTCACCACCTTCTCTACTACAGTGACATGTTTGTATCTTTCCACTGAAAAGACTTGCTTTTAGCACCTGAGAGTAAGTGAGTGGCCTTGTAACCATTGCCTGTAATTTTCTGCCTTAAATTCTCATTTTGTTCATGAACACACTGGCTTAGAAATCAGTTGGCTAGCAGCCCTGAGTCAGGACAGCGCCCACAGCTTTCACCGGAGCCCGCGGAGCTGGGCCTCGCCTCAGTCGGCCTTTGCCTTGTGTCCCTTTCCCGTTAGGCTGAGGGCAGCTCTTGCCTACATTTGACTGTGCTTGAATTGTGATTCAGAATGGGCATAATGATTTCACTTCTTTTTAAACCCAGAAATACAGTATAAACTCCCAACTTCTGAAAATAGTACCCATCCTAGTTATTCAAAGCAGTTTCATAAGTTGCAGAGCCCTATTTCTGTGGAATGTTCCTGATTTGGCAAGTTGCAAACCCTAGAGGTATTTTAACATTGCTGAAAAAGAGGTACTGCTTGCATTTCCTTTTTGAGGACATCGCCTTTCTTTGCTAGGCCTCAGGATTCATGCTCCCTAGAATTCATTGGTGATTTCAGGCAATGAGCTGTAGAGAATAATCCAAAGCATTCTGTTCTTTTTGCAACTAGTCTTTGGGCGTAGGTCCCACTTTGGTATATGTATGATAGTTATGATACTTGTGATAAAGGCATTAGTCACCTTTTTCTTTAAAAAATAGCTAGAAGGGTATGAAGTGAAATGTAAAAGTTCTGGGTCTCCATAGTGCTTCTCCCTAGATGCAATCAGTATAAATAACTTTTGTGTATCTTTCCAGGTATTTTTCTACACAATTTTAAACATATACATATACATATACACATACATATTATACACACACAAACAACACACGTATCTGTTGTTTTAGAAATACAAATAGTTTTACCTTATATACCACTTTTGATCTTGCTTTTTTTACTTAATGCTGTATCAAGGCATCTGACCAAGTTAGTACATGTAGAGCTCTTATATTTTTAGTGGCTGCATAGTGTTTCATTTTACCATTGAACGATAATTTATTTAGCACGATGTCTGCTGATGGATGTTTAGGTTGTTGCCACTTGTTTCTCTCTCAATCTTGTAGTGGCTATCCTTGTACATATCTTACCCAATGCATTTGGTAAGTGACATTCTTGTTAGTTGAACTATATGTTGAGAACTATATTGCTATACTTTTTAAAAATATATTTTTATTGATTTTTTTTTAAAGAGAGAAAGGGAGAGAGAGAGAGAAACATTGATGTGAGAGAGACACATCAGTTGGCTGCCTCCTGCATGCCCCCACTGGGGATCAAGCCCGCAACCTGGGCATGTGCCCTGACCAGGAATTGAACCAGGACCTCTCAGTCCATGGGATGATGCTTAATACACTGAGCCACACCGGCTGGGCTATATTACTGTATTTTATTTTATTTATTTATTTTTTAGAAATAATTTTTATTTATTTTATTTTTATTATTATTGATTTTAGAGAGAGAGGAAGGGAGAGGGAATGAGAAATAGAAAAATCGATGAGAGAGAACATTGATTGGTCACCTCCTGCATGCCCCGCACTGGGGATTGGGCCCACAACCTGGGCATATGTTCTGATTGGGAATAGAACCGGTGACCTCTTGGTGCATGGATCAATGCTCAACCACTGAGCCACACCAGTTGGACTATTGCTGTATTTTAAATATTAGTTAATATTTGTGATGAAGCCCAATGACTAAGTAACAATATTTTCTTAAATATGTGCAAGAGATATAGGAGTCAAGATGGCGGCATAGGTAAACGTGGTACTCCTCCTCCCACAACCACATCAAAATTACAACTAAACTACAGAACAACAAATCATTCAAAACCACCTGAAATCTGGCTGAATGGAAGTCCTACAACTAGGGAATTAAAGAAGAAGTCACATCGAGCTTGGTAGGAAAGGTGGAGGTGCAAACGGGCTGTTCCCACACCCACATGTGATGGATTTTAATCAGGAGGGATATCTTGGCTGTGGAGAACCCCCTGAGGAGTGAGGAGTTCCAGCTCCACACCAGACCCTTCAGCCCAGGGTTCCAGCCCAGGATTCCAGCCCCGGGAAGAGAAGTCCTGTATCCTCGGCTGTAAAAACCAGTAGGGATTGTGGCTGAGTGACACAGAGGCTTCTGGGGTCTCAGGCAGTTCCTCTTAAAGGGCCTGCACGTGGACCTATTCAGACTCACTCCCTCTGAGCTCCACTGTTGGGGCAGCAGCTTGAAAGGAACCTGGGACAGACAGGGAGGAACTAACTTCCTTGGCATCAGGGCAAGAGCTGGGGTGGAGATGGGGGAAGATTTCTCCCAGAAAATAGTGCTGGCAGAGGCCATTGTTCCTTTGCTGAGCTCTCCCTGCCACAGAGCTGACAGGCAGACACCATATCTGAGTCTCTAGCAACAGGTTCACATTCTTCACCCTGCCCTGGTGATTCTCTGAGACTCTGTCCCACTGGTTTATACTCTTCACCCTGCCCTGGTGATTCCCTGAGACCCTGTCCCACTGGTTCACTCTCTTCACCCTGCCCTGGTGATTCCCTGAGACCCCGTCCCACTGGTTCACTCTCTTCACCCTGCCCTGGTGATTCCCTGAGACCCTGTCCCACCTAACCTGCAGGCTCATCCAAGCTATTTCCAGTGGCTTTTCCATATAAATGGCCTGTCTTGGAAAATGCTTTAAACTTTCCTAAAATCTCTCAAACAAGCAGCAGCTGGCCTCAGTATACCCCGTGCATCTTGCTAAGCAGCCCCAAGCTTGGCACTAGAGGCTGCCTGTCTTGGTTCACGGTTTGGTCTCTCCTGGGCACCTTCAAGCCCAGCATAGTGGCAGCTATCTGCAGATCGCTCTGTAGCTCATGCTGGGTGGCCCCAGGCAGGGCACAAGCGGTGGCTGACTTTGCACCTCCTGGGAGGCCCAGAACCAGTGCACCTAGTGGTCAGCTTCAGATCACACCAGACTACAACCCTACCACTTCTATGAGCAACACACTCAAGGAGAAGATTTGGTAAGGCCAAAGCCTCATTGAAGCAAGTCCTGCTCCACAGGGTTGGTGCCTACACAGCAGCAATTTGGCTGTAGTTGAAGCTGGTCCTCACAGCCAATTGTTCTGGAGGTCAATCCCTCCCAGTCATACCAACAACAATCAAAGCTCAACTACAACAGGGTGCACACAGTCCACACAGGTACACCTGGAGTGCCCAGCTCAGGTGACTGGGGAGGCTGAGCCACTGGGCCCTATAAGAAACCTATCGCACAAAGCCATGCTACAAAGTCTGGGAGACATAGCAACTTACCTAATACATAGAAAGAAACACCTGGAAGCAGCAAAAATGCAGACACAAAGGAACTTGCTGCACATGAAAGAAGAGAAATCTCCAGAAAAAGAGCTAAATGAAATGGAAACAAGCAAACTATCAGGTACAGAATTAAAAATAATGGTTATATGGATGCACACGAAACTTAGTGAGAACTTCAAGAAACTTAGTGAGAACATCAGCAACATAAAAAAGGACCAGTCAGAAATAAAGGATATACTAACGAAATTAAGAATAATTCACAGGGAACCAACAGTAGAGTAGAGGACACCAAGAACCAAATCAATGATTTTGAATATGAGGAAACAAAAAACATCCAATCAGAACAGCAAAAAGAAAAAAGAATCCAAAAATATGAAGATGGTTTAGGAGACTCTGAGACAACTCAAGTGTACCAACACTGGTATCATGGGGGTGCCAGAAGGAGAGGAGAGAGAACAAGAAATTGAAAACCTATTTGAAAAAATAATGACAGAAAACTTCCCTAACCTGATGAAAGAAATAGACATATAAGTCCAGGAACTGCAGAGAGTCCAAACAAGATGAACCCAAAGAGGCCCACATCAAAACACATCATAATTAAAATACAAAAGGTTAAAGACAAAGAGAGACTCTTAAAAGCAGCAAGGGAAAAGCAGTTAGTTACCTACAAGGGCATGCCCATAAGTCTGTTAGCGGATTTCTCAACAGAAACTTTGCAGGCCAGAAGGGAGTGGCAAGAAATATTTAAAGTGATGAAAAGCAAATACCTACAACCAAGATTACTCTTCCCAGCAAAGCTATCATTTAGAATTGAAGGTCAGATAAAGAGCTTCCCAGACAAGAAAAAGCTAAAAGAGTTCATCACCACCAAACCAGTATTCTGTGAAATCTTAAGGGGTCTTCTTGAAGAAGAAGAAGAGGAGGAGAAGGAGGAGGCGGGGGAGGAGGAAAAGAAGGAGGAGAAAGAGATAAAAATATGAACAGTAAAATGGCAATAAATACATATCAATCAATAATTGAATCTAAAAATAAAAATAAACAAGCAGAACAGAAACCGACTCATAGATACAGAGAACATTTTGACAGTAGCCAGATGAGAGGGGGTTTGGGGGATGGGTGAAAAAGGTAAAGGGAATTAGAACTACAAATTAGTAGTTATAGTGTAGTCACGGGGGTGTAAAGTACAGCATTAGGAATATAGTCAATAATATTCTAATAACTATGGTATCAGATGGGTACGAGATTTTTCAGAATGATCACTTAATACATTTTATAATGTCTAATCACTGGGGTATACACCTGAAACTAATATAATATTGATGTCAACTGTAACTGAAAAAAAATTATTTAAAACAATGTGCAAGAAATATTTACAGATGGTAGAAGTGTTATAGAAACCAGTTTAAGTTAGGTTACTCTTATTTTTTACTAAGAATTAATTCATGGTAAAATATTTGTTTTAAAACATCAAATTTATATACCATGAAGGAGTTTACAGGGGTGGCATTTTTAATGAGTTGCCATAGTCGCAGATACAGAGCTGTGGCACGTACATCATTGGAATGTACTTCCAGAGGTGGAACTAAAAATAATAATTTCTCATAAGAGGAGGTGAGAAATGTTGGGGTGGATTTTCCTTTCTGAAACTGTGATCATAAGTGATTAAATGATGGCTTTTTAAAAAATCACTGAAGAACTAGATGTCTGAATGTACCTGTTCGACACACCATTTTAATTCCATGAAATGCATAATTACTGTTTAGAGTAAATCTTGATTGCTTTAATAGATATGACTCTCCTTAAATAGATCCATACAATTAGATTCGTTTGCTCTGAGTACACAGCTAAATTTCTATTTCCATTTATGGGCTCATCCCTATGGCTATGTGTCTGATTAGCAGCGTCCATGTAGGAAAAAGCTGTCTGTCTCACCCTGGCCAGTGTGACTCAGTTAATTGAGTATTGTCCCATGCACCCAGAGTCACTGGTTCGATTCCTGGTCAGGGAAAATGCCTGGGTTGTGGGCTCGATCTCTGGTAGGGGACATGCAGGAAGCAGCTGATCATCTATCTCTTTCTTCTATGTTGCTCTCTCCGTCTTCCTTCCTCTCTCTCTCAAATCAATAAAAACATATATATATGTGTGTGTGTATATATATACACATATATATATACATATATATACATATATTTTAAACTGTTTGTCTCACAGGAGGTAGGCTTCAGTGCCACAGCCCAGCATACTCCTGAGGGGATTGCCACTCTGCCACCAAGAATGGCCCAGTGCATTTGGCCCTTAGCAGCTCCTTCTCCAGCCCAGGACAAGTTTTCTTCTAACTACTGTCATCCTATATCATATAACAATTGTCTCCATCCTTCCTCATTTGTGTAGATAACTCGAGTATTTACTCTACACCAGTGGTTCTCAACCAGGGAAGAATGTGTCCCCCAGGGAGCACCTGGCAATGTTTGGAGACATTTTTGATTGTCACAGCTGTGGACGTGCCACTGGCACCCAGGCGATGGAGGCCCAGGCATGCCACTGAACATCCTACAATACACAGAATAGCCCCCTTTCCCCCATGCCCATTTCTAGAGCCCTTTCTCTGTGTAGCTCCCTTGTCTCCAGAACTCCTCCTCACAAGTTCCAGCCACCTCAAGCTTCAATCTCTGTCTCCTCGGTGAGGAGAGAATGTCCTCTGCTTGGATCCCCCTCCTTGCCTGCGGACCAGAAAGTACCTGTAAGGCAGAAGGTGGGGCAATCATAGACATTTTACTGTTTCCCTTCTCTCAGGGATTGAAGTCCTGTACTACCTGTGTCCAGTATCTGAAACAGTTGCTCCATACATTTTGTCTGGTTTTCTAGTTGTTCACAGCAAGAGGGCAAGTCTGTCACCAGTTACTTTGTTGTTGACAGAGGCTATTTACTTAGTTTCTTTTCTTCTCTCATTGCTTTTCTCTAGAAAGTAAAGGCAGGGATCCTGTCCCCACTTTATAGGTTAGATGACACAGAGTTGCCAAGAGTGAGTAATAGCCTTGCAGTCACCAGCTGAGTAGGGAGGATGGCAGGATCCAAGATCATATGACCTGGCCCTTGCCTCATTAAACTGGATCCCACCCGCAGACCTGAGCGCACCAGTGGGTGTTACTGGTGACCACTGGCAGAGACAGAAGCAGGGGAACGAAAGAGAAGACAATGAAAAAATGGTAAAAGAACAGGGCAGGGGAAGGCTCCACAGCTGTGTAGTGGGAGAGGAATTCGGGACAGCTCTAATAACCCCAAAAGTCGCATCAGATATCACTGTTTATCACCTAATAAGATACTTGAAATAATAGCCACTATTTACTCCCCCTACCACTGTGCTGAGAGCCTTCGATGTATTATCTCATTTAATCTTCCTTCTCTACCTAAAGAAGAAATTATTATTATTTTACAGTTCAGGAAACTGAAGCTCAGAGAGGCAAAGTTTTCTGCCTGGAGAAACAACTAATATGTAGTAGTGCTGAGATTGACCTAGATTTACACAAAGCTTATGCTCTTTTATTATGGTTTCCCATCAGGCATTGCTTCTTCCCCACTCATTTTTATGGACTTACCTAATATTTTTCCCACTTCATTCCACCCCTTCAGGGGTACCATTTATTTTCTTCTGACTTTAAAACCAATGCTGGCTGATTGTAGAAGAATTTGAAAATACAGAACATTGGTAGGAAATATATCATCTATACTCTTATTCTTATCTGTTATTTTCTTATTGCTTATTAACTGTAATGCTTACCTTTTTTTGTTGTTGTTAATTCTCACCTAGGATATTTTTCCATTGATTTTTAGATAGAGTGGAAGGGAGGGGAGGGAGGGGGGGGGAGAAAGAAAGAGAGAGAGAAAGAGAGAGAGAGAGAGAGAAACATTTATGTGAGAGTGACACATTGATTGGTTGTCTCCCACACAACCCCAACCAGGGCTGGGGATCGAATATGCAACCCAGGTATGTGCCCTTGACCAGGAATTGAATCCATGACACTTTGGTCTTTGGGCTGGCTCTAACTTCTGAGCCAAACCATCCAAGGCTGTAATGCTCACCTTTATGGCTGCTTTGCCCTCATCAAGTATGGTAAGTACTCAATGAATGTTTGTTAATTTCAGGTACCATAGGAACTACATAGAATATTTAAAACATTACTGGCTGAGACAGGTACACCTTTGCATTTATGCCTAAAGAACTCCTGAATTTCAATGGCTACACAATGAGGACTTGATTGTCTTTCCAAGTGCATCAGTCATATGCCAAGTTAAGTTTCATGGCCCTTAAAACTCCTTGCACCATTCTATACACACAAGCACTCAACAAATACCCTTTAATTGATTGACAGACTTTCAGAGATGGAAAGTAAATTCAATGCGTTTATTCATCAAATATTCACTGAGCACCTACTATGTGCCAGGCACTGTGCTAGCTCCTGGGGTGAAGTGTGAGCTAGATGCAGTCTCTGACCTCTTGGAATTTACCCTCCAGTGATAGAAAACCCTTGAAACCGGCCTCTGAAATGTTCAGATTAGAAGACGTTCTACTGCAGTGATGTTTTTACCAGGCAAACTCAGAGTGTTTGTCATGAGGAGGTTTAAAAAAGAATAATTGTGAAAGACCAGGTAAAGTTCCTAAAATAAAGAAAGAAAAATGATACTTCGGGCTGATGTTAGATGATGGCTTGGCCAGCTGCCATACTGCCTCACAGGAGGAAGGTTTTGTCTGTCTCCTTGGGTCTCGTCTTCCTTTCATCTCCAGGTTTGATGCTAAGCTTTAGCCTGGGACTTTGATTTGTAGTGTTCTGGCGAAAGAGGCCAGGGATGACAAAGCCAGCCAGGCGGTACCTGAGAGCCCAATGCGCTGTCCTAGATTTGATGCTGGCTTGCAGCCACTCAGAGGACTTCAGCAGACTGTGCAGGAAGAACCTGCTGGGGAGGAGGCCCCCTGCAGCCCCATAAAATAAAGAGTTTCCCTATCCTTCTTTGAAACACACAGTTTGCCAGGGTATTGAATGTCATGACAGCAATCTGTACTTCTCTGAAAAATCTTCTACCATCTAAGATTAACCAACTGAGAAAATAAAGGATTATGGATCCATCAATTATAAATATATTAAATAAGAGGCTTTAAAATTATGTGAAAATCTGTGACAAACATTTTTTTAACCTCTAAATGTAGTTTGGTAAACACTTTCTTATAACATACTGGATATTGAAGGATAGCGAGCTTAGTTATTTATTGGGAGTAATAATAAATTACCCCAAAACGTAGTGGCTTAAAACAATAAACATTCATAATCTTACAGTGTCTGTGGATCAGAAGTCTGGGAGTGGCTTCACTGGGGGTTCTGGCCCAGGGTCCCCCATGAGGTCGCTGTCAAGACAAAGCCTTGACTAGAGCTAGTGGATCTGCTTCCAAGAGGTTCCCTCAGGTGACTCTTGGCTGGAGTCTTTGGTTCTCCACATGGGCCTCTCCCCGGGGCTGCTGGGTGTCCTCAAGGCATGGCCACTGCCTTGCCTCAGAGTGTGTCATGAGATGGTGACATTCACTCATCCCATAGGATACAGTGTGGGTACACAGTGTCATCTCATTGTTTTAGTTTGCATTTCTTTGCCAATAAAATGCATTTTGGGGGGTAAAATACATGTAACATAAAATTTATCATTTTAATCACTTTAAAATATATAGTTCAGTGGCATTAAGTACATTCATGTCACTACTGTGAATCCCCAGAAATTTTTCATCTTCCCAAACTGAAATTCTGAACCCATTAAACACGAACCCCCATCTCCCCACTTCTCTGGTGACCGCCATTCTACTTTCTGCCTCTACGGATAAAATACAGAATACATACATATTATGTATTGGCCACTCACATTTCTTTACCTATGGATTCTTAGGAAAATGTCCTTAGCTTATTTTCCCAATTGGGACATTCATATGTTTTTTTTTTTTTTTTACCACTGAGTAGGAAGAGTACACCAGGAAAATTGAGAGTGAACAGATCAAGGATTTTTAGTATTTTAAGCATTGTTAAAAATGAGTGGTTTTTCTCTGCGTGCACTTGATTCCTGAAAAATTTGCCTTCTTTTGCCCCGTCATGGCTGCTAAATCAGATTCTCTGAACGGTTTCCTCCCCTTAGAAATGGGTCTGGCATTTATTTTCAGCTTTATTGAGGAATAAGTGACATAAAATATTGTAATATTTAAAGTGTACAACATGATGATTTGATATACATATATACTGTGACATGATTACCAAGATCAAAATAAAGAACACATCCACCGCTCACGTAGTTAGTGTGTGTGTGTGTGTGTGTGTGTGTGTGTGTGTGTGTGTGGTGAGCATGCTGAAAGGTCAAACAGGGCCTTAGGCTTACAGTGCTTGTACAGTGATAGAACCAAAAACCAACCAAACAAAACTAGTAAAGTAACAGCATTAATTTAATGTTATGCAGCATATGCTTTTGGTGAAACTAAATTGTAGCTCACAACATTAATAGGACCCCACAATGACAATCAGTCAGTCAGTCACCGAAAAGAGGGGAGAGAAAGAAAAGAATGGGCTGGATTGGCAGTTCTAGGGCACCTGGTTTCTGACTCTTTTAAGGATCACCTTGTGATTCCACATGACCTTGCATCTTGCTTCTGATTTTACAGAGAGCAACAGAAAAAGAACTTTCTCATCCCCTTGCCACCTGCCTCTGTTCCTGGATGCCCCCATCTGTCATGGTGGGTGAGCTGCCTGTGCTGCTATTTAGGGCCGATGGCTCCACTGATGTGCAGTCCCCCTCTCCCCTTCCAGCCGACATCACACCTCCAACCATCTCTCTCCTGAATTACTGATTTCTCCCTCTTGCCTGGCTCATTCTTAGTGAAACAAACAAACAAACAAAAAACATGCTGTATATTTCCTATATTTAAAAAAGACAAAGAAATCCTCCCTTGACTCCATATTACTCTGCAGCTACTGCTCCATTTCTCTTCTCCTGTTTATAGTAAAAGGCTATGAAAGATGAATCTAATGTGTCGATGTCCACTTTCTCCATTCTTCCCTCCTGGCTACTCTCCCTCCCACTACAGCCTTTCCCCTCTGCTCCAAACCATGCCTCCACTCACCCCTCCACACGCTCCACCACTGCTATTGTTATGGACTTAGTCATCTGGCCACACTTGGGAGCCAGGGAGGCTGGCAAGTGCCACCCAGCTGTGAGCTCATGGAAGGGGAAATCAGATTTGGGGACAGATAGGGTGATGCGAAAGAGAAACAGGGAGCCCTCTCAGAGCTACTACTTGCAGTAGAATGGAGCAGGAAGGAATGTAACCTCTCCTCCACATCAACCAGCACTAAAGAATTTCAAGAACCGCAGGCGATTCTGAATAACGCAGGCCCTGCCCACAGGTGTGTAGGGCTGCCCTTCGTGTAGTCACAGCCTGGAGGAATAGACTAGAATGCTTGCTTCCTCCAGGCAGCCGGTCCCCAACCTTGACTTTAGAAGATGAAGGTTTCTTTTTATCTTTATTTTATTTTATTTTATTTTTAGGTAACAGATGTATAATATTTATTTTATTTAAAAGAAATGAGTGTAACTAGTATTGCACTAAGAGTTGAAACCTGGCTTTTAGCTACATGGTCATGTTAAAGTGCCTCTAATGTGGCTGGAAGCTTGTATTAACTGGATCCAAGAAGAAAATGATAATGTTAATTTGAGTAAGGCACAAATGAATAAACAAGTTTTTGAGCAATGGCTTCTTACCGATCTGAAAGACTTGGATCATCTTCTTTTACCTTTTTGCCCTGACCAGTTTGGCACAGCAGTTAGAGCGTCAGCCCGCGGACCAGAAAATCCCCGGTTTGGGGCATGTACCTTGGTTGCAGTTTGTCCCCAGCCCCAGTTGGGGTTGTGTGGGTGGCAACCACTCAATGTATCTCTCTCACATCAATGTTTTTCTCTCTCTTCCTCCCGCCTGCTCTATCTGAAGATAAATGCAAAAATGTTCTTGGGAGGATAAAAACAAACATTTATTTCATGAAAAGGATTACATTTTTTATTAGTGATATCCATAAATGTTGCTATTGTGTATTTCCATCCAGGAAAGTGACTTCCTCCTATATCATTGGGTTTTTGTTTGTTTGTTTGTTTTATAAACAAGAACTTGAATTCTATTGCATGAAAAAGGTACAGATATACATTTGTTAACACAGATATTTTGCTTTACAATTTGCACCTAAGATACTAGTACCTGTAACTGGTTCATTGGTTGGAATGAGGTTGCATTTTTAAGGAAAAAATGTAGCCATGGAACAATTTTATGACAAAATCTCCAATTTTCTACAATGTAGATTAAAGTTTGAATCTTCTCAATTTTATCTGAAGATCCTTAAAGTTAGATTGCCGTGCCAAATCCTAATGTTCAGATTTCATTTTTCAAATCTGATTCTGTGGATCAATTACATACTGTATACCTTGGCCTTTACGGTCACCGGGGGCCTTAGCTTCCTTTTAGGAACCACTGGATAGCTTAGTGCCTTGTAAATGGGGATCGAGTCCCCCTCGACGGGTCTTTAGGGGTGATTTCAACACAGCTGCAGAAATGGTACTCGGAGAGGCAAGTGAAATGAAAGCGTTTACTGTACTCACAGATCCTACAGGAGGGAGGCACCTGAGGAGCAGCCGGGAGTAGACTCAGCCAAGTAGGAGGGGACCTGAGAGAGTGAGCACCCTGGGCAGGTACTTTTGTTGGGCTCAGGTACAATCCCCACACCAGCAGAAGACATGAGGGGATTTTATTGGTGTATTTGAATGTCTCTTGGTCACAGGGGAGGGTGAGAAGAGGAACAAATTATAGCCTGGACCAGCCTTACAACACTGGTGCACCTGGTCACCCGGCAGGTGCTCACAGCCTATTTATGGGGATGTTGAGGCATCAGGAAAATAGGAATTTTTCCAAATTAACAATACACTTAACTAAACCATGTCTCTTTTCAAAATACTTTATGAGATCTCTCCTATTATACTAAAAATAAAGGGTGTATTCTTTTAAAGCAAATTAGCAGTTTGAACCTGAAAGGATATTCAACCTAGTATCAGCTTTTCTTGGCTCCCGTTACTATAAATATATGGAACGTCAGTGTTGATAAGTGTCATCTGCCAGCTGCCCCATCTTGCACGGAAAAGCAACCTGCCTTTGATGTTGAGTGAACAATTGCAGAAATGGACCATTTTCTATAGTCCCATCTTTAACTGCGCATGGGACCAAGCCCGAGGATATGAACAAAATAAGGCAGAGGCAGGTCAACACCACCAGTAGCTATTATCAAACACCCACGGTGAACCTGCAGGCCTCCAGCCACTGTGTGTCCAGAGCTCATTATTAGATTCCTCATTACAACCTCGGCTGGGCTGGCACGCTTGGCAGCCCACAGTGCAGATGGAAAATACAGGAGTCTGACTAGGGAGCATTTCCCCTTTCTCTCTCTCTCCTCAAGGAAAGAGATTGCTGTGGAAGTTATTTCTGATGTTAATAGGAACATGTTGGCATGGCTCTGCCAGCCAAAGAAGTTGGGTGAATATAGTGAGATGCCATTTAAAATAAGCAACAGGAATGGGAGGTGCCAGGTGTCATTACACGTCTCTAGCACTCCTCATGTTCAGAGCACTGTTGTTTTCATGGTCTTATCTGCTGCAAGAGACCTGGTTATTATGCATCTGCCTATGTGGGAAGCACAGTTTGCATTTTCTGGACCACTGTGGGTTGTGACGTTAGCACCATCAGAGGGAGCCCTGGGCCTGGCGGAAGGAAGCGGCTGCCCGCAGAGGCCAGCTGGCGCCGAGGGCTTCTCTTTACTGTAGGTGGGTGTGAACTTGGCTGCAGGTTATATTTCTCTGTCGTTCAGGTTTTTCTTTTGCTTTATCCTTTGCTGGTCTGGGATCAAGCCGTTTAGTGTTTTTAGTTGGTAACAAAATATAATTAAACTCTTTTAGATGGTAACAAAATAAGATATAATATCTAAGCTCCTACAGGAAAAATCATTTAGTTTTATAGATTCTCTGTAACCACAATCCTTGCTTCCCCATATTGAAATAACTATTATATGATATGTTTTTTATAATATGAGGTTTTATTATTATTTTTCCTTTATTGATTATTTTAGAGAGAGAAGAAAGGAGAGAGAGAGAGAGATAGAAACATCGATGAGAGAGAACATCAACTGGCTGCCTCCCGCATGCCCCCCACTGGGGATTGGGCCCACAACCTGGCCATGTGCCCTGACCAGGAATCGAACCGGCGACCTCTTGTTGCATGGGTCAATGCTCAACCACTGAGCTACACCGGCTGGGCAATATGAGGTTTTATATGAACATAATTATGGTTTTATAGAAGACCTGACTAATTTATTTGGACAGTCATTTTTTTTTTTTTTTTTAAGGATTTCTGCCATTTTGATACCTGGACAAAGTTCTGCCTTGTCATTGAGGCAGTTTGTACAAGGTAACGAGATTTTCTTCAGCAGTCTACATACATGGCTGTCCCAAGAGGTGACATCACCAGTGCCTTGCCACCTGCAAGATCTTGAATTCTGAAGGCCCTTTTCTGTCCCACCCAGAGGGGTCAGTCTAGCACAGAGGCTGAGAGCATGACTCTGGTATTAGACTTCCCTGGGTTTGAATCTGAGCTTCACCACTTACTAGCTTGGGACCTTGAGCAAGTCACTTGATCTTTTTGTCTCAGTTTCTCCATCTGTTAAATGGGCTGCCTCATAACAAAGCTGGAAGAATAAAATGATTTATGTTAAAGCCTGTGGATAGTGCCTGGCACATGGTAGGTTTCACATAAATGCTGTGGTCTGTGGCTAGTCTGTCATTGCACCTCCCCCATCACCCCACTCTTCACCATCATTATGACCTTTCATCCCCAGTTCCCTCCTCCTCCTCTTGCACGTGTCTCCCTCTCTGTATGTGCCTCCATTGCCTTTATCAGCCTCCCTGATTTCCTTGCTGCATGACTGTATTAGTTCAGGTTCCGGTGGGGAACGGATAACACAGTCCAACCAGGTAATTTGAGGAAAGCTTAATAAAGAGAGTATGTACAAAGCTGTGAGCAGCTGGGAAGAAACCACAAGGGGAAGCCCAGTACCTGGGCCTAGAAACTCTGAGAGGGTGCTCACAGGAGCTGTGCTGAGTGTGCTGCCTGCCTGATCAGAGCCCTGAACTTGTGGAGGGATGCAGCCACCACATGGCAACCTCCCAGGAAGGAAGCCAGGAAGTAAATAGTCCAACCACACCTTTCTCCCTCCTGTGTCTCCTGCCAGGCCTCTTTGTGGTTCCCAACTCCAAGACAGAGGGCCAGGGCACCCATCCATACAGGCCTTCCTGTCTCTGCCCTCATACCCACCACTCTGGTCTCCTCCCCTGCCATTCAGCCAGTCTGCAGGCTGCTTATCCAACACACCATGACCTTTGCACCTCTTTTCAACTTTCCTGACCATTCCCTTTCCCAGGAGTTCCCTTCCCTCCTTCTCAGCCTGGAGAAGTGCTATATATTCATGCAATCCAGACCAAAAACTTTTGTTTGCTGCAGTCTGCCCTGCCTCCTGTAGGTTCCCTTACAGCTGACTCTGTGTGTCCTTCACTAGGCTGCATTTCAGGTTGTGGTCTGGGGGCTTATCTGTGAGACTGCTTCTTCTCAAGACAAGACCACGCACTCTTTGAGAACAAACCATCCCGTACTCATCTTGGCATTTTATTTATTTATTTATTTATTTATTTATTTATTTATTTATTTATAAGACAGAAGAGATGATATAGTGTACACATTACATTCAGCCACCACTGTCATCTCGGCATTCTTTTGTGGTGCCAAGAGGCTGAAATGGAAACGAGTACTCAAAAAATTTTTTTAATTGTATTGAAATGACTAATGAAAAGATATGACAAATGGTTATGGCTAAAGATGGTATTAGTTATGATCATGGATTCAGCATGTTTAACACTGGTTAACTATACCACATGTCGTACATAACCAAGTCACTCACTGCCTGACACCATCTCCTCACATCCGATTTACTTGCTGCCGTGGTCTCTGGAGATACCATATATGTGACTTATTGGAATTGATCTGTGTAGTTATTTATTCCTTGTTTTACCTTCTCTTCTGAATCTTTAGCTTCATGAGAACGGACCACATCTGTGATATTCATCGCAGTCTCTAGACCTTAGAACAGTGTATGGTTCATAATAGATCCTTCAGAAATATTTGTTGAATGAATAAAAATATTGATCACAATACTCTGTGACATGTCACAACATCAGAAGGCAGCAGAGTGGGGATTCTAGATGCCATGGAAAGATGCCGTGGAAGTTCCTTTCCACGCCCCTCAAGTCATTCGTCACTGCTCAAGGAGTCATTCCTTGATGACCCCACTCACCCACCCTCAGAGCAGCCGCCCTTCCACTCGTGTGGGAGCAGGTCTTGTACCAGGAGCAACTCCCTTTTCCTCTAGTCACCATGGGGAATGTAATATTGGGGGAATTATTTCTCATTTCTCTTTCCCAAATGGTGCCAAGCAAAATACGTTTGATTGTTTTTTTTTTTTTTTTAATCCTCATCCAAGGATATTTTTTCGTTTTCAGATAGAGTGGGAGGGGGAGAGAGAGAGAGAGAGAGAGAAACATCAATGTGAAAGGGACACATTGAGTGGTTGCCACCCACATGACCCAACCAGGGCCGGGGACAAACTGCAACCAAGGTACATGCCCTTAGCGGGAACCGAACCCGGGTCTGTGTGGACCACAGGCCAATGCTCTAACCGCTGAGCCAAACCGGCCAGGGCCGTTTGATTGTTATTTGGACCATTTCAAACCTATTCAGTAATTTTGAAAATGTGTAATAGGCATTGTCAGGTCTTACAATTAAAACTTGGCATCATTTTATATTATTCACTATTGTGATAGTCTAACCAGATTTCATTACGAATAAATGACTTCAGGGAGTCCTTTTTAAAGGTCACAAATAATGTTTAATATCCTCAAAAAAGGATTTTACTTTTTTAGAAACAGGAAGGAGCATCACAGCTTGGAAGGCTTAATTTATTTAAGCCTTACCATTGCACAATCATCTTTTCATCTGCCATTTTTCTGAGGTTTAATATTCTGGATAAAAAAATGTTCTGGAAAGGAAATTAAACTTGGGGTTTGAGATAACAGGGCTCCTGTGGAACTTATATAATGACAATATCAGAGAGAGATCCTGACCAAAAAACACAACAACCCAATAACGAAAAGCAATTATTTTGGAGGGCTAAGTAAGATTGTCTGAAGTGGAAACATGAGAAAATTGGACAGATGGACTTCATAAACTTGGGGAATATTAACTCTGGGTCTGTGCTGTAACAGGTTTTCACCGACACATCCGTTGCAAACTAATTGCCTCTTTTCTGCCTTATCACCGAAGTTTAAGTTTGGGAGTTTTGCAATAGAAGCAATTAAAAGCTCAACACTGTCATATTTTTTCATTAACTTACCAGTGAGTGGTTGAATTTATATGGATAATTTGATTTATTTTGGAGATAATTATAATTATAAGTATGTTTTACTAGACAGCTTGTCCTTTGTCATATAATTTGCTTTTAACTACAGTATAATTTATTCTGCCCTTCTGGTTTATGGCCTCTTATTTAGGAAAAAAACTAAAAAAAAAAAAAAACAACCAAAAAAACCCAAGCATAGGTAATATCTATGAAAAAATATTTTTAAGGTAGATGAGAATAGAATGGTTTGGGGGCTCTCAGTATTGGGTGATAGAAGATCAGTTTCGAGCCAGGTGTGACATGGGATACCACCATTAGAGCTAGGAACAGGCAAAAGCAGAAATGGATCCTTAACTCTCAGATACGCTATTATACCTATACCTACTTCCAGTATCTCTAAAAACTGAACATTTGTGTACCTTGCACCCAGCAGTTCCATTTCCAGGTACATATCTGAGAGAAATGCATCCGTATGTTCATGGAAAGATATACACCAATGAAAATAGTCATGGAATAATCACGGTAGCACCAATTATAGCAGCCATAACTAGAGACTACCCAAATGCCCATCATCAGTAGAATAGACAAATAAATGGCTGTGTTCATATAATGGAATTCTATGCATCACTGAAAATGAACAAACTGCTATTCTACACAACACAATGGATGAGTCTCACAAGATTGGGTGAAATGCAGATACCTAAGAGGAACTACTGTGTAATTCCATTTGTATTCAGTATAAAAACGACAAAGCCATCTAGGTGTTAGAAGTCAAAATAACAATAACCCTCAGAAGGGTGGCGGTAGTAACTTCAACGGGCACTGGACGGGCTGCTGGGGTTCTCTGGTGCTGTTAAATTTCTGGATCTATGTGCTGGCTGTAATGAGTGTGTTCAGTTTGTGAAACTTAATAGAGCTGTGATTTAGGCACTTTCAAATATGTATATTATAATTCTCAAAAGTGTTTCAAATATATCAATTTATAAACAGGACCTTGCTATAATTTTCAGGGAGACTCATTAGAAAAGGCAGAAGTTTGCAATGACACTTGACTACAGGTTAAAGGACCCACAAGTACTGCACTGTCTTTAAGCAGACCATATTACCTTCCAAAAGAAACCACTGAAGCACTTCGATTTAGCTGTGATTTTTTGTGAGGACTATGGGAGCTCATCCGAATCCCATGTCCCTCAGGGGTCAGCTCTGGTTTCCAGTTCAGTGAAATCTTTATGGCATTCTGACCTCTGTTCTCCACAAGCTCTGATTATGCCATTGTGAAAAAACAGGACAGAAACATGGTTTAGCAGTTAATAGTGCTCTAGGGGTTTTATTTCTTTTGATTCTTTCTTGACTGCAAGTATGTCAAGGCCAACAGTCCCCCCTTTCATTTCTCCATCCACAGTCAGGCATTAGGTGGACCTTTAATAAATATTTGACAAATGACTGTTGCCCTTTAAGACACAGGAATGAACAGAGGCTCTGCCTGAGGCAGAACAAGCTTTTGTTTTTAAGTTGCAATAGTTGTGTTGCTTCCTCTGAGTTGTCTCAGTTTGATTTTTCTAATTCCTTTGATCTCTCTAAAAATGTTCTTGTTTACATTTTTATTGTAGAAGATTGGGAAATATGAAAAGGCACTAAGAAGTAGAAGATAAACACCCATAATCCTTCCACTCAGAGAGAAATTCTTCTTATTATTTTGCTACATTTCCCTATAATGCCATTGCTTTTGTTCTCCCTGTCCTCCTCTCCCCACTCCCGTTGTCTGTGTGTGTGTTTGTGTGTGTGTGTGTGTGTGTTTTCTTAAGAATAATGGAAGTGAGTCTAGGAGAGAAACTTCTCCAGATTTTTAAAGGATTTTTTGGGTAGAGTAGAAATTGTATGTGTTACTGCCTCAGTTTCTTTTTTCCTTTCTTTCTCTCCATATGTGAAAGTGTAACTTAGATTAAGATCTGGGCTTCCATGCCTTGCTATAGAACAGTATAACATGATATGTAACTCAAGCTTCTCTTATCCACTGCTTGAATTTTTTAGATTAGGTTGGCTGGCATATACATTATACTCCAAATTAGAAGAAAAAAAAAAAAAAGCTTTGCATTCTTCCAGGATAGAATCATTCTGTTGACGACTGTTGTCCTCAATCTCATCCTAAAAGCAGGATTAGATCTTTCAGATCTCTTAGACGCTAACATGTTTTAGACCTTTAAATCCCATTGATCCCAGTTCTTCACCTGAGAATTTTATTAGAAGATTTGCCTCTCCAGGCAGAGATTTCTGAGTGGCTGTCCATGGCTGTGCTGGTCTTGATGGTTCTGGAACCATACAGTAGCCCCCTTCCCTACCCCATGCTGTGTGGCCAGTGTGTCTGCCTTCCTCGCCATGACCTGGAGCTCCAGGACGGTCACGCACCTAGGAGAACTCACCATGCAGTGTTTGTACTCTGGCTTTCCTCCTAAGATAGTCTTAAAACAGACCTCTGTGCTTCTCTCCTTGATGTTTCTCCATTTTCCCCCAGACTACTTTGAGCTTCGTTGCTAATTTCTCTTCCGACTCCTGAAGTATTAAAATGATATTCATTTAAATGAGATTATTCACTGATAAGAAGAAAAATCTCCCTTATAACACTTACATACTATTTCTCTTGACCTTTAAAATACCTTAATGGGTATGTTTGTTCAGCTCCTCTCTGGTTGGGGGCCATGTGACATTTGCATTATCTCTAGGCCTCTGCTTATCCAAGTTGCTATAAATGATTGTCTTGAACAGAGTCTGTCTACAGTGAGTACCCTGCTCTGTTGTGTGTGGGTGTGACACAGAGAGAGAATAGTTGTCCTGAAAAGAGAAAGAGATATATAGGTTCAATTTGCATCTTCATTCCATTTTGTCTAAACCCTTGGCTTATGTTCAGTTACCTGAAGTGACCCTATACTCCTCTCTCTGAACCTCCTTCATCTAAGATGCATCTGCTGTCTTTGGCATTGAGGAGACAGAACATGCATGTGTTTGCATTTGATTCCCTTAGAACACAGATGTCTGCTTAAAGTTGAGTTTATGGATGTGATGTTTACGTTATTACTGTTACCATCACCAGGAAGGCAGTGCTCAATTTTTGGGCAAGCCACCACTCACATCCGAGCCTTCCCCTGGAGGCCGAGAACAGAGCTGCCAGAAAGCTCCGTGGTGGCGCCTCTGTCTCTGGTGTGTGGTTCCCCTGTCCTGCGAGCCCTTTCCTTCAGATATAAATTTCAAAGTTAAAAACAAGTTGTTTGTTAGAGAAATTAACAGTGTGTAACTTTTATGTAGAGGAAGAACTAGAAGAGGGATTGTTTCTATAATACAGGAAAATAAATATTACACACTCATCCAGCTGGGTTGCCTTCTAATGTTACTAATTCTTTTAGTAAAGTAGCTTAATTTTTTTTAAGTAAAAGTAATCTACAATCTGTGAAAATCTATGAGAAGAAGTTGCAGAATATAGACAATGAGAAGAGGAAGAAGGAAACAGCAGATAGCATTTCTCAAGTGCTCAGTAGAACTTCTCCTGCGTCACTTCACTCCCTCCTCCTCCAGTTCCGTCGCTGGGATCCTGTTGTACAAAGGTCTGTGGTCCAAAGGCCTGGTTAATGTTTTTAACCCTGCCGTTTTGAACTCATTGGAAAATCAAATCCCCCTTTAAATGGAACACCTGCCACCTTCTGCAGGACACAGATGGTGTCTGCAGACACGGCTCGGAAAATGAGAGTGGTTCCTCATCTCACGACCGCCTCAGGCCCGAGCTGGGGCTCGGCACACCTGCCCTCAACCCACCACCAGCTTTCCAGACTCTTCCCGCTAATTGTGACTTGGGAGTGTCCTCCAGCATTAAAAGCTAGAGCAGTACATTAATTCATTCTGTCTCACTCACTTAAGCCAGTTACCTCAGCACTGTGTCAGGATCTGGTGTCCCACTGTAGATAGGACAGGGTCCCTGCCTCTGGGAAGTCACAGCTGGATAAGAAAACAGTAACACACAAACTTTCAGTAGGGTGGAAATGCTGCTGAATACTGTAGACTGAACGTATGTGCTTCGGGACCTGGGGCAGGCGACAGCCAGCTGTACCTGGGGAAGTGAGGAGGCCTCACAGAGGAGGGGCATGGCACAGGGTCCCATGGAGCAGCGGCGTCTCCCGGTGGAGAAAGCTGGGGAGGGGAGCGTCAAGAACGAGCTTGGCACAAATGACATGGCTTTTAGCAGGGCGGCCAGTGGAGGAGCACAGATGGTGTTTAAAGTCAGCTCTGAGTCACTCTTTGAAATTACAGAAATTCAAGGAGAAGGATTTGGAAACCCTCCAGCAAGTTATTTGACCTTCTAATCTCTCAGTAACCTTTTCCTGGCTAGCTCATAAATGGAAGTTCTCTGTACAGCTGTGTCACCCAGGAAAAGTTGTAGAACAAGTTCAAGTAAAGAAAAACGGTCCTTACGCCTTAGTGTATGAACCAGAGGTTACTTTCACCTTCTGAAAGGGTTTTTTACTGGCCAGTTGCCCCACTGCCTGGCTTTGGCAAAGGCCCCTGTGCTGTGGATTCTCACTTCTTGCCCCATCTCCAGAAGTGACTGAACGAAAGATAACTACGCCTTCCACAGCAGGGCCAGAAGACACTCAGCATCTGAATGTGGTCGTGCTTGAGATGCAAACTCTATTTTCTGTCTAACATTTTTTCTCGTTGCCTTGGCAGCTGGTTTTTTTTCAAGCTTTTGATTTTTCTCAACACATGAGCTGCTTCCTTTTGATTTAGCTCAGAAGTGTGTACAGATCCATATCTTATTCAGAGTCTCTAGTGTAAGTGTTTATGTTTATAGATTTTTTATTTTTTAGATTCTTCATAAGGTTGAACAAGGATAGATAACATATACCTGTTAGTCTGCCTGATTCACCAAACAAAGGCAAATGATAGTGATTTTCTTTTGTGTGCTGTCAAATACTGTAGAAATGATTCAGATTCACTTTTTTAAAAAATTGTTTTATTTGGGAAAAGTGTTTGTTAAAAAGGGCAGCTGTAAGATACAGAGCCTTCTGTAACAATGACTTGTTTTCTCTTAAAGAATGGGTGGGATCGCAGGAATCAAAGAGGTGGAGGAATGACCCAAGAGCATTTCCAAGTTATTTTCAGGACATAGAGCAACAAAACAAAAGCGAAAAGTTCTGATCAAGGGATTCTTTCAACAACCTGTTTCATGGGTTCCGTCCCTCCCCTCTTTAGTGGGAAAGCATGACTTATTGCTGCAGACCAATGACCCCACTGTAACAACCACGTTAGAACACAGATTGATTCAGATTCACTTTTATTAAATATGTCTAAATATTTTAATATTTGGCTTTTTAATGTCTGACAAGGTCTATCTGCAAATTGTTTCCATAAGTTACACATGCTTGTGGTTCCTTCTGTCCCCTCCTTGGTTACTCTGCTCCAGCCACAGTGGCTTCCTGGCTGGTCCTCGTCCTTGCTAAGTCTGTTCCCATCTCAGTGTATAGGTTCTGATGTAAATAAGACTGGCTCCTACTTTGTGCCTCCTTGATTTCTTTTCTGTTTAAGTTTCCATGCTGTGAACTATGACTAACCTAACTCTTCCCAGCAAGCACACCAAAGGCTTATGGTTAATGATTAGCTGTGTGCTGTGGCTTACACAGTGTCACCATAGAGATTCCTGTCAGTGACAGCCAGAATGGCGCAGCAACTGAGATAAATATCAAACTAGGTGTTAGTGTCCATTGTAAGCAATTATCTATCACAACACCAGCGGGAGGTATGGTTCCTGGCTCACACTGCATTCTTTGCCTCTTTGTGTTGTCAGTCACTTAGTACTTTAGCTACACTATAAAATATTTAGCAGAGATTAGCTACACACGGACTGCTGGATTGCCTGTCCACTCCAATCCCACCCCTTGTGAATAACTTACCCTACAATAAATTTGGTTATAATTTATGGAGTTGCCTGCCTCATTTTTAGGTCTCAAGATACCCTCACAGTTCGGTGGTCACTATCCCTTCACCCCACGGTCAGACACTCGGGGACTCTTCATTTGCTGTCTCCTCTCCCCTAAACCTGACTGCCCCAGGTGTTTGCATCGCTCTCTTCCTCATTGCATTCAGGGCTCCAGTTAAATGCCACCTCCTCAAAGAGGACTTTCTGGACTTTCCTGTCTAAAGCAGCATCCTTATCCATCATCCTCTGGCCAGTTCAGAGATGAGAGGAGCCATCTCTGGAAAACCTGAGTGGTTACCAGTCACCCTGTATGAAGTCCACCAGTCTGTAAGCCCTACTCATGACAAGAGCTTCCAAATTCGCTTTTTAATGCCTCACTCTTAAATTATGAACTCATAGCCAATATCACCAGGTATTTGTGGAAAACCTAAATTTGAAAATATAGAGAGTAAGACTAATAAAAACTAAAGAACTTCAAAGAAACAGAGATGAAGCAGAAGAAATCTACAAAAAAAAAAAAAAGAAAAGAAACACAAAATGGGGTAGAGGAAATCATCATAGAAATAATACAAGAAATTTAGTAGAGCAACAGAAGGGAGACCAGGCCAGCAGCTGTGAAGCAGGGCTGGAGAGCAACCTGGAGCAAGCTGGAGGGCTCTCAGAGGGAGTGACAGGAGGGCTGGGGAATTGAGAGACTGTCCTATCATCTCGACACGTAGAACATTATACTGAGAGGCTCCTGGAGGGTGTGAAGAGTTATAAAGCAAAGCAAGCAGAAATAACTATTAATCACAGAAACAATAATATTGTCCAGTGGAGGAAACATATTCTTAGTATGTTTAGCAGTAATCAACTTTATGTACTTCTAATAATATAAACACTGAATATTGATTTAATAAAAAAATCGACATAACCATGGAGAAGGGGGGAAGGTACATGTGCATATATGAGGCCTACAGATATCAACATAAATGTCTAAAACTGATAAATTATCATGTGATTATATCAATTAAACATAAGATTTAAAAAACCAGAAGGAATGGCAAGTTGAAAGGTAGACCTAGAAATCAGAAAGAGGCCCTGGCCAATTTGGCTTAGTGGTTGGAGCATCAGCCTGCGGACCAGAGAGTCCCAGGTTCGGTTCCCGCTAGGGGCACGTACCAAAAAAATAGGAAGGAAGGAAGGAAGGAAGGAAGGAAGGAAGGAAGGAAGGAAGGAAGGAAGGAAGGAAGGAAGGAAGGAAGGAAGGAATCAAAAAGAGGGTGGAGAAGGCAGGGAACCACTGTTTATTATAAGACTTATGCAGCCTCATCTGATTTAAAAGCTATGAGCATATGTTACTTTGATGAACTAAAATCAGTTAGGAATTAAGTTGTAAGTGTTCAGCAGCCCTTCTCCTGTGCACACGTCATTGATACAATTTGATGTACATTTGATTAATATGAAATGTAGTCCAGCATATGACGGATGTCCTTGGCTGGCAGGCTCATTTGTTTAACGAAATCCATTTTCACTTGCACACGGAGTAATTAAGTCAGACTCTTTTTGTCGGAAGTCATGCTGAAGACATTTATTATTTTCTTCTATACCATAGAAATAGATTGGGTTATGGGTCCTGGTTGTTTAGTCTGTGTGCTCATTAAAAATGGAGAGATGTGTGCAGTACTAAATGGAGCTTCTTAATTACTTTAGATTTAATGATGTACCTTTGCCATGTACTTAATCTTCAGCAAATGTTTACCTTTTCCAAATAGGCAGATTTGCAATTCATAACTTGTCATGTCAAATGAAGCATTTTCTCCTTCCCCTACCCCCAGAAAGATCTCTGTTCAAAATTATGGCCTTTTAAAAATAGTTGACACATTCTCCTTTGTGGGGAACTTTTAACATTTCCATCCTATGATTTGGAACTGACCCTTCTCACTCATATCAACCTTAGTCTGTACTTATTGACATATTTATTTTGGATAGAGTAAATGCTTTTATTCTGCTCTCTGGCTCATCCTCACAGAGAAACGGGTGGGTGGATGGATAAATGAAGAAAGATAGATAGATAGATAGATAGACAGACAGATAGATAGACTGACAGACCAAACTACACTGAGAGTGTGGTAATCAGTTTCAGATAACAGAGGATACATACAAGCTTTGGTTTCGAGGTTTCCAGTCCATAAGAGCTGCATAACGCTCAGCTTTCCAAGCAGAGGCTAAATAACCATCATCCTAATGCATCTAACATAGTTTCCCAAACTTTTTGATGGAAGTAGGATCAGGAAGATGTTCCATTAGAAAATCTTAAAATAAGTTTAGGGTGTTTTTAAGTATCCTTTTAATTTGTACAATGGAAGTAAAGTGAGGAGCTGGAGCTGGAGGTGGTCATCGAAGCCTGGGTACGGATTCTTCAGAGACTATTTAATGATAGAATCTTTTTCAATCCCCCCATCACCCAAAACACTTGCTAACACTTTCTAAACTGAAAATAAAATGGTCAAGGAAATTAATAATAACTTTGAATTTTGAAGATGAGAAACTATGAAATGAGACTTCACATTCTAGAGGGTATGTCAGGATTAATGAGTACAAAATTGGAAGTTGCTCTTTGTGAGCACAAAACTTGTATGTCAGGACTACAGACCTCACACTCGCGAGCTTGCCTGTGCACTGTGTTTATTATTCTCTAATAAACACATATTATTCTCTAATAATATGCCTTATGAGGCCTTGGGGCATACTTCCTGAGTGTAAATTCTGACCCTGGCACTTACTAGCAGTGTGTCTTTGACCAAGTTTCTTAATCTCTGTGCCTCAGTTTTATTATTTGTTAGTTTATCACTTAGCCCACCTAATGCCTACTCCAACCTCTTCCTTCTGTTATCATACCAAGTTGGGGGCATCCTCTTCCCCACTGGTGCTGCTGGGGGTGAACTTCTTATGAGAAAAAGAATTTTCTGAGAAAATTTTCAAAGTTACATTTCCCTTAGTTTAGTCATAGAAATGTAGTAGCTGGGGTTTTAATAAAGCTAGAAGATGAGCCAGAACTTCTGTTCCATGTTGCAGCCCGGTCCAGTACAGCATCAGACTAGCTGCAGCCTATTAATCCATTGTGCACGGGGAGAATGCAGGAGACCGCTCCCCAACCAATGAGAGTCCCGAGGCTCCCGAAAGCACAAGAGGACAAATTCCTTTGTTTAGGGATTAAATATCCCAAATTTTCAGGGGCTTGCAGTGGCCATGGCCATTCTGGCCAATGACCTCTGTTCCCAGGTGTGGTTGACAGGCAAGTATTTCAGGAAACGTGCGTATAATGTCTGGCCTTCCCTTGGCTCCTTTCCTGTTTTTTTTTGTTTTGTTTTTTTTGTTTTTATCCTCACCAGAGGACATTTTCCCATTTTTTTGTTCAGGTAGAGTGGGAGGGAGAGAGAGGAACAGAGAGAGAGAGAGAAACATCGATGTGAAAGGGACACATCGAGTGGCTGCCACCCGCACGACCGACCAGGGCCGGGGACAAACTGCAACCGAGGTACATGCCCTTAGCGGGAACCGAACCCGGGTCTCTCAGGACCGCAGGTCGACGCTCTAACCGCTGAGCTAAACCGGCCAGGGCTCTTTTCCTGTTATTAATAACTAGGTAATTACAGTGGTATCACTACTATGATGTCTTGCCTTACAGAGGGTGGAAATTTCCATTTCCAGAATTTTTTGCACAGCCAGTGTTCTAGATGTAAGTTAGATCTGCTAATCAAATGCATTCCCATTAACCTTTGAATTTAGATCTAGATTATGTGGGAAGAGAGAAATGGGCATGGTACGTTCATTTTTATTTTTCTCTTTTGCTTTTTCTTTTCTTTTACATTTACCTTTATTGTTGAAAGTATTACAGATGTCCCCTCTTTTTTTCCCTTTGACTCCCCCCACTCCACCCTCACCCCTGTTTTCACTGCACTATTGTCTGTGTCCATTGGTTATACATATATGCATGTAAGTGCTTTGGTTAATCTCTTCCTGTCCTTCTCCCATTCTCTCTGAGATTTGTCAATCTGTTCCCTGCTTCCATGTCTCTGGATCTATTTTGTTTGTCATTTTATTTTATTCATGAGATTCCACATATAAGTGAGATTATGTGATGGTTGTCTTTCTCTGACTGGCTTATTTTACTTAGCATAATACTCTCTAAGTTCCTCAATGCTGTCTCAAAAGGGAAGAGATCCTTCTTTTTCACTGCTGCATAGTATTCATTGTATAGATATACCATAGCTTTTTTATCCACTCATCTACTGATGGGCACTTGTACATTCATTTTTAGTTGGTGTGTTTAATGGCAGAGGCACCATGGTTCTGGAACTAGCAACTGTAGTGATAGCTTCCTGATTCGCAGTCAGCTTTCTGTTTGGGAAGCTTCCAGACTGTAGCAGAAACTGTGTCACTTTGGTGCAGCATCTGTAACAGCAGCTTCCTAATTCTTTGGGTTCCTAATAGTGATAGAGCCCCTTTGGCTGTTTAGGTCTGCTTATTGATTTGATCAGCAATTCCTCGGGCTTGAGTCTGTTTCTGCAATTCTTCCAACAATGATGTGTACTGTTATACTTTTTAATACCTCTCTTTCTGCTTAAAGTAGCCAAAATGACTTGTGTTGGCTGCAGCTAAAGACCATGAACAGTTAACTTACCTTATAGAGTTGTTGTGAGGGTTAATAAAATAAAGTATTTATAGTACTTACAACATTATCTGGAACATTTTGTAAAAAATATGTTTTTAGGGCTTTTTCTGGGCTGAATCAATAGTACACCTACAGCCATGACCAGCATAGATAGTTATTAGTTTGTTGATTTAATCATTCATTCATTCATTCATTCATTCACCCATTAATTAAAACAAATATTTGCTGAATGTCTATTCTAATCGAGACATGTTCTAGTTGCTTTAGGGTAGTGGTTACCAACTTAACTGAACATTATAACTCTTTGGAATCTTTTTTTAAAAACTTAATTTCTATGCCACATTTAAGACTTATTGAAGACAGGAAGTGTGTGTATGTTTATAGATATTTTTTGTGTTGAGATACAATTTTCATATAAAGTATACAAATCTTATATGTTACAGCTTGATAGATTATATGTACATACCTGGTTAACCCCTGCTCAGATCAAGATTCAGAAAAACATAAATGTACATGAAAGATTTATTGTGTGTATGGGTTTTTTGGGCCCCTTTAAGAAGCTAAAGTTACAAATGCATTTGAGGTTTTGCCATTCAGAAGTTAAAAAAAAAAAATTTAGTCATCTGGAATAACCAGTATAATTAAGTAATCTTTCTGTTTTTTCTTCTTAATACTACCCTACAAATTTGTATTCCTCTCTAGGCTTATGCAATAAGACTGTCTTTTTTATACGTGAAATGAAATGAATTTAAGGAAGACCTTCTATAACAGAAAATTCCAAAATATCAATAAGGTAGTAAATGTTACCAGTGATAACTGTGAATAATAATTTTGACTCTGTCTGTCTTCTTATGATTGGCATGGTTTATTTGCTAAAAGAGAGTTTACCTTCTTAAAACCAAACTATACATCTTCTTTTGTGTGATCTTTTCAAAGAGGAGTGAATATCATGAGAGAGTAGAAATACTCATTTTCTCTTTGTTTCAAAAGAGTGTCTGGAGCCGATATCTTGGTCTGTGGACCACTGGCTGTACAATTAGTATTGCAGTTCTGAGGCTACTAGAGAAGCAGGCATGAACTGAATTAGAAAGATAAAGTTTGTAATTATTTGAAAAGTAAATAGAAATAGTTGATACAGAGAGAGAAAATGTCATCTGCAAAACATTAAAAGCATGTGTGTTTTTTATAAAACCAACTAGAGTAACTTTGATTTTTAATGATTTTATATAATTGGTTTATTATGGAATGAAACTTTCAGAAGCAAAGTGCAGGGTGGACATGAACTATACTTTTAAGACGATCAGCCCTGGCTGGTATGGCTCAGCAGTAGAGCATACGCCCGCAGACCAATGAGTCTCGGGTTTGATTCTGGCCAAGGGCATGTACCACGGTTTCGGTTCATTCCCGGCCCTGGTGGGATTGTATGGGAGGCAACCAGTCGATGTGTCCCTCTCACATTGATGTTTCTCTCTCTCTCCCTTTCTCTCCCTCCCACTCTATCTGAAGATAAATAGAAAAATATCCTCCAGTGAGGATTAAAAAAAAAATTGAGCCCGGCCGGTATGGCTTAGTGGTTGAATGTCCACCCATGCACCAAGATGTCGCCAGTTCGATTCCCAGTCAGGGTACATGCCAGGTTGTGGGCTGAATCCCCAGTGGGGGGCATGCAGGAGTTGGCCAGTCGATATTCTCTCTCATCGGTGTTTCTGTCTCTCTCCCTCAAATCAATAAAGAAAAAAAATGACCACATGTGATTTGGCATCAAAGTCTAGTTTGGAATACTGTTTTAAAGATAGCTGGACTATAGTAGTAAATTAAACCGATTCATGTCATCAAAGGAATAGAAACCAAGAAAATGCATTCCTCTGTCTTCAGGCAACATCTCTCTAAATCAATCTAGGTGATACGAATATTATCCATTTGAAACACTCTTAGAGAATGAACTTTGGATATGAAGGCAATCTGGCTATGACATTTATCATTGTGTTGATCTGGCCAATTAAGAGACTGATATCTCAATTTCCTGAGTGGCTATAGGTTGGCCATTCTTTTCTATTAGAACTTTGAAGATATGATTCCACTGCCTTCTTACTTGTATTGCTGCTATTGAGACAGCAGTCAACTTAATCATCGTTCATTTATAGGTAATCTGTATTTTCTTATTGGGTGGTTTTAGGATTTTTATTTTTGCCTTTGATGATCTGCAGTTTTATCTGGTGCCTAGCCATAGAGTTCTTTTTATTTATCCTGCTTTTAAAACATTGTGATTGCTAAATTTGAGAATCCACACTTTTGCCAGTTCTAGGAAATTCTTACCCATTACCTCACTGTGCATTGCCTTCCCCCACTGTCTATTATCTCTCTCTGAAATTCCAGTTAGATGCATAGTAAGTTTTCTCACTTGGACTTACATCTCTTATTTTTTTCTGTTTTGTTTTCTCCATCTCCTTGTCTGTGCTAAATTCTGAGTAATATCTTTAAATTTGATTTCTATTTTCAAATATTTTTCAGTGGTATCTAATCTTGTTTTACCAACTATTATTATGACTTTTTTCTAGTTATTTTTGTTTCTTTTTCTAATTTACCTATTCATGTTTTATAGTCTTTTATTCATACTTAAACTTTCTATTTCCTATTGTATTTTTTAACATATTAAGCACATTTGTTTTGTATTCTGCGTCCATGAACTCCAATATTTAATGTTTCTCTGAGCCTTGTTCTGGTGCTGGTTCTTTTTGTTTTCTCACTCGCAGTAAAGGGGTCTTGTTCTGGATGTATTTTGTGAGCATCGTTTTTATTGTGAGCCCATATTCAGTGGAACTTTATGCATAGGGTTTCTTTTGAGGTTTGGTTCGAGAGTACATTTTTCTAAAAAGGATTTGCATTTGGTTTCTCCAAACATAGGAGGGCACATCAATCTGGAACCATATTAAAATAAATACCTAGCTTTGAGGTTTTTTGACCACAAAATAGTCCCAACAGAGGCCGTAAGCATATGTGAGGTCTGGCTATGGTTAAATCTTAGGAGAGATATTTCTCTCTCTCTCTTTCCCCGCCTCATCCAAAGATATGCTTTTATTGATTTTAGAGAGAGAGGGGAGAGAGAGAGACATATCGATGTGAGAGAGAAACATTGATCGGTTCCCTCCCATATGCGCCCTCACAGGGAATCGAACTTTCAGCCTTTTGGTGTACAGGTCGACACTCCTACCAAGTGAGCAACCGACCTGGTCTCTCTTTTTCTCTCAGGCAGAGCTAAAGCCAAGACAAACAAGTTTTCTTACTGTGACCCTTTGCCAGGCATACATATTTTTTCTAGTTCATCTTTTCTCAGAGGGTGTGCGTCAGGGCTCTCAGCTTTGTGCAGTGATCTTTCGAGCACTACTCCTACCATGATAGACCGTGTGTCCTGCCTCCTGTGTGGCCATTAAAGCTGGTGTGCTAGGTCTGCCTTCACTTACCTGTTGAAATGCCTGCTCTCATTTTGCTTTTGGTCTCTGAGGACTTTATTTCCTTTATTCCAGCTCAGTCATGCATTTTAAAAGATTAAAAAAATATTTTACCAGCATTTTTAGATGTTTGTTAACAGGGAGGATTTTCATCATATCTTGTACACCATATTCTTTTGTCAAAAATGTATAACTATCTCTGCAGTCCTACCAGAAGTATCCTTATAGAAGTGGAAATTCAATTCCTTATTTGCACCTGCTTCTAGCCCTTCAGAATCCATGTTAGTAACACTTTCAGCACGAATACATCCTAAACCCTTCTGCCCGTATCTTCTGTCACTTAGCCCCAGCTTTCACTTCTCTGCTGGCTGTGGGCCTTTTCTGCATAGGTTGTATCATATTAGGCTATTTAAAATTTTGTTTGTGGACTTTCCCATTTTCTCTGAGTTTTCCATGTTCTCTGAAGATTTTGGTCCAGGAGAGCAACCTCAAAGCTTTGCTGTCCTTCAAATTCAACTGTAAATGGAGAAAGAGATGGAAAGGGAAGGAGACTGAAAATCCCTATAACTGTTCTCATTTTATTTTCAGTCTCATCTTACCTGTTTAAGTTGAACTCAGCACTACAATTCTGACTCGGCCAGCAGTCATTTTGTGAACCCTAGATTTTTTCTGTCTGATTTCCCAACCTTTTCTTTTTTAATGCAGCCCATTTCGCCTTCCTCAATATATTTATTCACCTAAACTTTTTCCTGAAGCTTTTTGCTTGATTTATAGTTTCCATCAACTTCCAAACACCACCACCGCATCAGACTCTCTGGAGACTGAGTCATTTCAGTCCCACTTACACTCTGGTGCTGGTTGTCCTTGGGGACACACAGTGGGGGACAGCTGGAGGGCTTCATAGTCTGGGCTTCTGTGTTTGACACTCCCACACACGGAGGCACCTGCTGTTTCCACCCTCACTGGGATCATGTCTGCTTTGCAGAGCATGCACTTGGGACCTCTCTGTAGTCATCATCCTACTGCTGTGAGGTGGGTAACGTTTGCTATGATTCATCTCATCAGCTCTCATGCCAGGATGGGGTGGTAGCTGTTGGTAAAAGTGATGTTCCTCCTAGTCAGGAATGAATACTTGTTCATCTGGACTTTCCTTATGAAAGTGTCTATCACTGTATAGTGGACATAGAGGAGCATTTACAATCCACTTTTAAAAATCCCAGATGTTTAACGACAAAGACCTTTATACTCACATGTGACAACTCTGCTGCTGATACTACTCTGTCACTA
This sequence comes from Molossus molossus, assembly GCF_014108415.1. Classification (NCBI taxonomy): domain Eukaryota; kingdom Metazoa; phylum Chordata; class Mammalia; order Chiroptera; family Molossidae; genus Molossus; species Molossus molossus. The sequence continues at coordinate 28,956,450 of NW_023425399.1, forward strand.
TGGTAATAATTATAAAGTAGCTTTCATTTATTGAGCACTTACCTATGTGCTAGGCTTTATGCTAATAAATTGTTTAATTCTAACAACAGTCCAATGAAGTAGGAGCTGTTATTATGCCCATTTTACAGGTAAGGACATGAAATTCAGAGATGTTAAGTAACTTGCCCAAGGTCACATAGCCAGTAAGTGGGCAAGTTAGGACTCCAACTCAAACTTTGTAAATACAAAGTTGATGCTCACAAGGATCTCAGCTGTCCGGATAGAAACATTCAGTGTTCTGATTGATGGCTGTGAGCCTTTTTATAAAGGCCAGAACTTGAATCCATGTCAGGTCTGTCCTTTAAGGTACCGCATTTGAAAGTATATACACACTGAAACCGTGCTGCCTGCCCTTGCGCAGAACTGGTTTGGGAACTGCTTTGTGAGAACTGCTTTTAGAACCAATTTGTGAAACATAAGAAAAGCAATTTCCTTTTGGAGCTAAACCTTGATTTTATATATTTTATTTCTTTTTCTTTTTTACATAAATGTTTACTCTTTAATCACAGTTGACATACAATATTACATTAGTTTCAGGTACAGCATCATGGTTAGATATTTATATTCTGAACCTTGCTTTTTGCCCCATGCCATGTTACCCTGCTGATCACCTAAATCATTTATCATTCACTCCTAATGACTCTTGACAGTTCAAAAAGGCAATTCTGCTCTCTGAGGATGGCGTTTGCCACCAGTGAGGACATCCAGAAGACAGACACTGACAGAGAATGAAAACACTTTTTAAAAAATGTTATTTTAATGTTGAGAGTATTACAGCTGTCCCCTCATTTTCCCCCTTTGCCTCCTCCACCCGGCTCTCACCCACCCCAGGCCTTCACCACACTATGTTTGTGTCCATGGGCTATGCATATATGTGTATAGGAAGACACTTTTTAAGGGACTCCAACACGCTCTCAGCACTGGCCACAGTTTTAAAGTAAGAGCGCTCCCCCCCCCCCATCCCATAATACTTTGAAGAGGGAGCAGTCAGCTCTATGTTTACATTCTGGTGTATTGGTTTTCAATTCAATCTGTTACTTCATAGATGTACTTAATGTCAGTTTGATGTGGAGTGCAACCTGTTTACACAAATAAGCATCTAACCAAAATGCTACCGTATATAGAAAAAGGTCAGACTTTCCTTGTCTGTCACCATCTCAGAAAGTCTTACTGCTGAGATCAACATTGGAATGGGCTCTGTTTGGATAGTTCTGTTCCATTCTCTGTTTGGATAGTTCTGTTCCATTCCTCTTTACATCTTAAAATTAAGAAATACTGACTTGTGGATGTGAGGTGTCAGAGGCCTTTATTCCTTTGGTGAGCCCTTCCCTGGGGCAGCAGACAGTCGCCATATCTGGGACTCCAGCAACCTGGCTCACTCTGGTTGCCCAGCCCTAGTGATTACCTGAGGCCACGCCCCACCCAACTTTCAGGCCCACCCAAGCTGTTGCCACTTGCTTAACAATAGGATTGGCCTGTCTTGAATCCTGCTTCAGGTTCTCCTAAATTCTTTCAAACAGGCAGCATCTGGTCTCAGCTAGGCCCGTATCTCTCATTAAGTAATACATAGAAACAAACACAGGGAGGCAGCCAAAATGAGGAGACAAAAAACAGGTCCCAAATAAAAGAACAGAACAAAACTCCAGGTAAAGAACTAAGCAAAATGGAGATAGGCAACCTAACAGATGCTGAGTTCAAAACACTGCTTATAAGGATGCTCAATGAACTTAGTGAGAACCTCAGAGAACTTAGTGAGGGCCTCAAGAGCATAAAAAAGGACCAGTCGGAAATAAAGGATTCATAGTCAGAAATAAAGGAGACACTAATTGAAATAAAGAATAATTTACACGGATTCAATAGTAGAGTAGGTAAAGGCAAGAAGCAAACCATTGATTTGGAATATAAGGAAGCAAAAAACGCCCAATCAGAACAGCAAAAAGAAAAAGAATCCAAAAAAAAAAAAAAAAATGATGAATGATGATAGTGTAAGGAGCCTCTGGGACAAATGCAAGCGTGCCAACATTCACATCTTGGGGGTGCCAGAAGGAGAAGAGAGAGAACGAGAAATCGAAAACCTATTTGAAATAATGACAGAAAACTTCCCTAACTTGGTGAAGAGAACAGACATATAAGTCCAGGAAGCACAGAGAGTCCCAAACAAGATGAACCCCAAGAGGCCCACACCAAGACACATCATTATCAAAATGCAAAAGGTTGAAGACAAAGAGAGAATCTTAAAAGCAGAAAGAGAAAAGCAGTTAGTTACCTACAAGGGAGCCCCCATAAGACTGTCAGCTGATTTCTCAAAAGAAATTTTGCAGGCCAGAAGGGATTGGCAAGAAATATTCAGAGTAATGAGAAGGAAGAATTTACAACCAAGAGTACTCTATCCTGCAAAGCTGTCATTTAGAATCGATGGACAGATAAAGAGTTTCCCGGACAAGAAAAACCTAAAGGAGTTCATCACCACCAAACCATTATTATATGAAATGTTGAAGGGTCTTCTTGAAGAAAAAGATAAAAAATATAAACAAAATGGCAATGAATACATATCTAGCGACAATGGAATCTACAAACAAAATGAACAAGCAGAACAGAAACATTCTCATAGATACAGAAAACATTTTGTTGGTTGCCAGATGGGAGGGGGGTTGGGGGAATGGGTGAAAAAGGTGAAGGGGTTAAGAAGTACAAATTCATTGCTAGACTGACAAACCTCAAAGGGAAAGGGGTTGGGGGGGTGGGAAGAAATAAACCAAAGAACTTATATGCATAACCAATGGACACAGACAATAGTGTGGGAAAAGGCAGGAGGGGGGCGGGAGTGGGGAGGAGGGGGTCAATGGGGGAAAATGAGGAACATCTGTAATACATTCAACAATAAAGATAGGTTTAAAAAAATGAAGTGCTTATTTTTTTCTTAGAGTGAAGGTTAAAGTTTCAAGCATTATCTTAATTAGCTGTTCACATTTAACTTAACTCTGCTGAAGTAAACAGTTGTGCTAAAAAAAAAAAGCGGTGTTGCCATAGCAACCTTGATCTGAACGTTTGCTTTTCCTTTCTACTCACAAGTGTTTCTTACTATCTAGGCCAGGATATGAAACAAATCTGCTGAGACTTGCCATATAAAACAAAATGTAAAACACCGTTTTGGGGGAAACATTTTAAATGATTGCTTCAAGGATTACAGCAAAGCTCCTAATTCCAAATGGTTGCCGAAGGGGACTGTCTCTGGGGTTCCCTTGTCTGACAGCTTCTCTCTGTGTCCCCTCTCAGGGCTTGATGGGGGGCGGGGGGAGGGGGCGTAGTTCTTGTTCCTGCACCAGCTCTAAGGTTCTGGTCCAGAAAGTGAGTTGAACCAGATAATTCCCATTGGCTTTCCTGGCTGTAAAGGGGTCAGGTTCTGAGTCTTTAACTGGTTACTAAAGTGCAAAACTAAGCTGTTTTCAATTCAGCCTCGGGCTAAGCCTCAATCTCATAGTAAAGAAAAGAATTGTTAAGCATTCTCAGGATCCAAGCCCGTGGTTCCTAAACTCTTATAATCTGAATCATCTAGTGAGGCTCTGAACTCTCCTGCCTGGCTGGCTCATCACTGCCAACGTGCAGATCATTGGTCCTAATCACGGCAAATGATAACCACATGAAGATCATTTTAATTAAGAAAATTAATGAGATTAGCCTTTTCCAATTCTATTTACCAACCCCTTCATCAAGTGATTCTGAAGGCGTGGCCTTTGTCTCCATTTTCCTGTCCGAATGAGACCAGGGTGCCCCCCTCTCCCTCTCCCACTCCCAATGCAGTAGTATCACATTTTGGAAGCAATAAGCTGACACTGAGGGTTTTCTGCGTGAGAAGAGTCGCCATTAAAACAAAACAAACCTGAGGCTTCTCATGAAGTCTTTTTTCCCACACTCATTCTTTTTAATCCCCGTCAGACTAAGATGACCCGAAGAAAAATCAAAGATACTGTTTTCTTTGTAATTCATTTTGTAGGCCATTAAAAAGAAGAGAGAAAAGAGATAAAACCCAGTAGAAAAGTGATAAAGGATATGAGTAGAAAGTTCACAGTATAGGAAACCCAAATGGCCAATAGGTCTATGAAAAGCAGCTCAGACACACAGGTAATCAGGGAAATGAGAACCCAGATAAAAAGGTGCCATTTGAAACGTCTGAATAAATTTCTAGGTATCAGGGCTTGGCAAAGCCCTAGCGAAACAGGAGAACCCAGGCTCTGCTGGTGAGGGGTAAATGCCACAACACTGTGGACGAGGTGAGTTCGGATCTAGTGACAGTGATAAGATTCCCTTTGACTCAGCAATTCCCCTTCTGGCTGTGTTTCCAGGGAAAGTCTCCCTCAAGTTTACAAGGAGGCCTGCACCAGGGGGCTCACTGAGGCCTTGTTTGTGGTAGTGAAAATTAGACTCAAGCTATATGCCATCAGCAAGAGATTGGATGAAGAGTAATGCAGTATGTTTCTATATTAGAAATCTAAATAAGGCAGATTCATATATATTAGCAATGGCTAGAAGTAAAAAATTGTAAAGTTGACTGAAAAAAGCAAAAGTTTGTTCATTGAGATTAAAACGACCACCACACACAAAGTGACACTCTTGCTTAAGGAGACATCTGTATGTAAAGTAAGAAGATGGGCTGGAAGGAATAAATTTCTAGGTAGAAGTGGTTAACTTTAATTGAAATGTTTAACTCTTTAACAAGGAAAAAGAATCAAATATGATATCTTTTTTTGTTGTTGTTAATCCTCATGCGAGGATATTTTTCCATTAACTCTTAAAGAGGAAGGGAGGGAGGTAAAGGGGGAGAGAGAGAGGGAGAAACATCCATGGGAGAGACACATTGATTAGCTGTCTGCTGCCCAACCCCAACCTGCAACCCAGGTTCGTGCCCTTAACCGGAAATTGAACCAGAGACCCTTTGGTCCTCTCACCGATGCTCTAACCTCTGAGTCAAACTGGCCAGGGCTACGATAGTATCTTTTTTTTTTTTCTTTATTCATAGAGAGACAGAGGAAGGGAGAAGGAGAGAGAGATAGAAACATCAGTGAGAGAGAACATTGATTGGCCACCTCCTGCATGCCCTCCACTGGGGATCGGGCCCAGAACCTGGGCATGTGCCCTGACCAGGAATCTAACCAGCGACCTCTTAGTGCATGGGTTGATGCTCAACCACTGAGCCACACTGGCCAGGCACGATAGTATCTTAATTGCTGATTTGGAGTGGTATAAACTTAGATATTATATATAGTTCCCTGTAAATATCAGAACATTTCAATTTCTGAAGAAAATATACCAAGGAAGAAGATAACTACAGATCAGACAGTAGAAAGTGGCTTTATATAACTGGCCTGGGCCCCTGATTCTACGGCTGGTCACCAATCGCACACGCCTTTGTTTTTTTGCCAGCATTAATTTTATTTCTCAGCAGTTGCATTTTGGAGGGCCCTGTCCTCTTCCCATGGCATCTGCTAGTCATTAGGATGAAGGTGACATCATATGCCACCTCCCCTCAGGTGATTCGTTCAGTTTTAGCTTCAGATGTAAACAAGTACAGACAGAGACTATGGTTTCAAAGCACCTGAGCAGATCTTCCATCTCTTTGAAGTGTTAAATTGTATTAAATATCTTTATATCCAACCCTCCTCTCCTTTCTAAGTATGTGGATTTTATCCTTTAAAGGAACGGTTGCTATTCTAAAATGTATAAACCAGCAGGGTTACCATTAGGTAAAGGATGACTTAAGCTTATTGATTTTTTTTTTTTGGTCATTAGTTTTATGATATTAATAAGATAGGAAGCAAGGTGTCTTAACTCTCCAGCGCTGGTATTATTACGTAGCGGCAGGGAAGGAGGTAGCCAGACAAAACCAGAAAGAGGAATAGAGCAAATTGCTCGTGGGATAGAGTGAATAGAGGCCCTTGCAGGGCAGAAACCAAGTTTCTGGGGCTGCAAGGGGGAGGAGAAATCCCATCATATATGAAAGAGGGGAAAGAAAAGGAGGATTGTCTTGGAATACAGTACAACAAATCTGAGGAAGCTTCCACAAAACAAAACAAAACAAAACAAAAGAATGTAGACACCTTATTGTTTAAACAGCAGACTAGGATTATTTTTGGCATCCAAACTCAGTCCAGCCCTCTGGACATAGGGATGTGGGGTGGGAACATCTCACTGTTGACCCAGGTGTATCTGCCCCACTCCTTCAGCATCTGATTACATATATAATGTACTCATGATACATGTATGCACAAATGAATCCTGTGATGGGGGCCCTTATGAGAGTGAAAGAGGGTGCTATTAATTTTTTAAAAGAGAATTTTATAAAAGTTTATTTGAGCCAAACTGATGACATGCTGGGAGGCAAGATCTCAAATGCTCCCTGGTGCTATTAATAATTAATTGAGACAACAGGCATACACCCAGGTTGTCTGGGCAAACCTCCCAGTCACCCTAGAAAGTACTGGTAACGCTCGTGATAGTGCACATTTACAGTAAGGAATGACCAAAGCTGGAAGTTATCAGAAGGGTTTTCCTGGCTTCTCTGTGAGACACTCAAGTCCTCCACAGCCTAACCGGGCCTCTCCTCCCTTGTAAGAATTTTCTGCCCTTGGGCTGCCCCACACTACCCTCCCAGGCATTTATTTCTGCCTCCGTACCTTCCCCTACTGCTATAGCTTTTTCTCTCTGCTTCACCTGTCTGGAGACGACTCACCTTCCAGTCCCGGCATTACCCACCATCCTAGCTTTACTCAGCATTTGCTTCCTGGACCTTGCCCGTCTGTCACTGGACCGGGCCCCGTGCCATGGATAGTAGATGGTTATAATTATTTAGTCTGAAGGTAGAATGACTGGGCCACCTAAGAAGGCTGGTCCTTGTTTACTTGCAGGAGTGGTCCCGAGGGGCAGCAGGTAAAGGCGGGGCGACACAGCACTGACCAGTCAGGTGTGGGTAGCTCATGCTTCTCTAATCAGTGTAGATTCCAGATTCCACAGTACAGCACACCTCTCCTGGCTGCCTTCAGAGTAGCATGTGATCTCCAGGCGCATCAACATAATCCTTGGGTAGGAGAAGATGTAATGAACAAACAAATCATATATATTGTTAGATGCTATTAGGTTTATATAGAAATATAAGGCTGACAAGGGACATGAGGACAGCCGAGGTCTTAGTATAGTGAGGGAAATGTAATTTAAAATAGTGTGCTCAGGGAAGATATGGTAGATTGAATTATTGTTCACTATTATTCTCGGCTTCTCCCTATAGGAGAATTTTCCTTCCTCATTCTTTTGAAATCGGACTTGGCCATATGATTTAACTTTGGCCAGTAATATGTACACAGAGCGACAGTGTTTTCCCAGTCACTGCCTACTTCACCACACTCGTTTCCCTGTGTTGTAGCCACTATGAAATGTTGAGGCTGTGGCTGCACCGTCAGCTGGGTTCCAGGGTAAGGACAAGAATGATACACATCTACTTGTAGTTGACACTGAGCTGGAAGATGGGAGAAAAAGTCCTTGTTGTTTTATACCCCCGGGGTCTGGGGCTTGCTTGTTATGAAGCCCATCCTGATGGATACAGAAGGACTCACTGAGAAGGTAACATCTGAGCAGAGACCTGAAGGAGGTGAGGGGACCAGTCATGCAGATGTGTGGAGAAAGCGTGTTCCACTCAGAGAAAAAGCAAGTGCAAAGGTTCTGAAGAGGGAGCTTTTCTGATGCATTGCAGGGTCAGAAAGAAGCCGGATTTTTCAAGGCAAAGATGCAGAGGTGTGAGCACCAGTCAGACTTTCACACAGCTGATCCTTGTTGATCCTGGACACTACTCCTGCAGTAGGAAGGCAGGAGTGATAGAAATAGAAAGGAGATGAAGGAAAAGAGTGAGATCTGGAGCAGGAAGATGTCCACTAGGAGAGCAGGACCCCCAGATCCATGGGCCAGAGCCCGTCATACACTAAAATAGTAGTGTCACTGATTAGAGATCCTGTGAGGCCTGTGAAGTCCAACTCCTGGCATAGAGGAACCGAGTCACTGCATCCAGAGAGTGACCACTGATGACCAGGACATCTCCCCGCCCCCCAGCATTCACCTTGTTCTTCCCATGCCCATGAGTTTTTCTTAGAGCCACACAGAACCCAGGCAACCTCCAACAGACAAAGCAGGCAGCAGGATTGTCTGAGTGCTGGGCAGTGCCCAGAGAAAGGGTCAGCTTCCCCTCGGAGCAACAGAGAAGGAAACTGCAAGCCACCTATTCCTTCTTTCCTCAAACCCTGATCATTGTTTGTGTTCTTAAATTAAGTCATGTTTCTTCCAGCTCTGCACAGCCTTGAAACCATAGATCCTCCCAATTAGCAGTTGTTAGTAAAAGAAACTCTGGGCAAACAGGCAGAGTGGGCAGCGATTGATGCCGATACAAGGAGACAGAATTCTAAATATCAAACTCATGTGGAAGAAACTTGTTAAAGTTGAAGGCTAAACTGTTTCACAGACAAAAAATCCTGCTCCGAGTTTATCAACCACAGAAGTAGCCGTGAAGATTCTCTGGGAGAAACCCCCACTGAACACCTGGGTTTCTGAAAGTGAATGGCATCTCTCGCAGAACACAGCCATCAATCTCGAATGCTCCATGCTAATTGATAGTCTCAGATTACTGAACTCAAATTAGCATCTATAACTCCTGACCATATAAAAATAGGTTTATAAGAATCTCAGCTATCTGTATTTTTTCTCTCTTTGGTCAAAAGAAAAGCTAACAGCCTTGGCCAGTGTGGCTCAGTTGGTTGGAGCGTCAGCTCATACACTGAAGGTTCACTTCCTGGTCGGGGCAAATATTTAGGTGGCAGGTTTGATCCCTGGTAGGGGATGTGCAGGAGGCAACCAACCAATGTTTCACTTTCATATCAATGTTTCTCTCTCCCTCTCCCATCCTCTCTCTCTAAAATCAATAAAAGATTAAAAAAAGAAAAGTTAGCAAACAGATGCTCTGGTAGATAGTAACCTTGAAACAATGCATGCAAAAATATTACCAGAGGAAGCCCGGTCCTCCTTTTCTTCTTGTTAGTTACTTCTTAGAGAAATTTTATTCCTGATTGGAAGCCTATTGAAATAAAAAGGGAAGTTCCATTCAATTTAGATAATGCCAGAATTGGGATTGGTACTTGGGTTCTTGCTTAGGAAAAAAAAAAAATCTCAAGGTCTGAGAAGGGAAGACTGCATAGTGCAAATGGGACCAGCAAGAAGCCCTTGTGCAGGATCAATAGCAAGGTGAGCTCAGGGTAAATCAACATATTACAATGCAGTGGCATCCAGCATTCACTTCCCACTTCCTCCAGAACCCATCCTTTGAGCCAGAATTTCTGAGAGTAAGGGGAAAGGGTGATTCTTTCTTGTATGGAACTATCCTCTACATCATTGATTTTCAACCTTCCTCATCTCATGGCACAAATAAACGAATTACTAAAATTGTGCGGTATACCGAAAAATACATTTTTTCCAATCTGACAATGAAAATAGGTATGATTTTGATTCATTCACACCAGATGATGATTGTTCTGTTAACTGTTGTCATTTTTATATTTGACAGTCTAAGGGAAAAGAGGTCAGTGCCCCTGACTAGTCAGGTATTGCATGTTTTGAATTTGTTTGTGGCACACCAGTTGAGAATTGCTGCTCCACATTGTAAGACGTTTACATCCTTGACCCCAATCACTAAATGCAAGTAGCACTTTCCAATCAGTCCCCCTCTAGAGTAGATAGTACAGTCCCAAGCTGAGAGCCCTGCAAGTCTGAGCTGTATCAACAGGTAGAATAAGGTGAGCTTGAACATAGCTGTGAGGATGCACACTGAGCTGGAATTGACGGAGCTATCAAAGATCCATCCTTTGGTCCACATTTAGGTGCATTAAAAAAAAAGAAGAAGAAGCAATTAGCTTTATTTGCTGGTGAAGAAACAGTGATTCCAAAAGACCACACCAGCCACATGATTAGAGAGATGGCTTTGTAGTTGGTAGTAAAGCAAATTTTAAAAGGAAATCAAAGACTGCAATGAACTGGAGGCAGCGTTCTAAAGAACTGATGCAGTGAATGACTCAACTCATATTGTTATTGCTCTTTGGAAAGGGGAAGGGAGGTTTCTTTGAAGATGAGTTGCAGTCTGCTTGACATTTGCATGAAAAATAAAAAAGACAGGCTAGTTTTTTGCAGGAGGGTGGGGGTGTCTTTTGGACACTGAATTTAGGATGCCTAATTTCAGATTTTAAAATTAAAAATGAAAATGAAACTCCGATGAAAACTAAAAATCCTGCATATCAAAGTTATTGATCAGTTACTTAATAAGTACATGCTCTGCTCCTTGGAATGCTTTGTATAAATGGCTGCCCTGGGTGGGCAGTTTCAGGAACTCTCCAACTTGCCCCGGGTTACTGTCAAGCATCTCCCTTCTCTCATTCTTCCCATTGACCCGTCTCAGCCCCTGTCTTCCTGCCTTACTGCCCCCAGGACAGGATCATCTGTGGGGAAGAAGGTGGGAAGGAACCCCTCACCCTGCCATTGCAGGACCCCTTCCCTTCTCCCCTCAGCTCTCTAACAGCAGTACCATTTGTTAGGCAAGTGCTCTTTGCCAAGCCCTGAGCTAAGGCTTTTGTTGTTGGGCCACAATTATTCCTTCAGAGGTTTGTTTGCATTTTTTCTTGAAATGATCTCAAACTCACAGAAAACTTGCAAGTACAATACAAATAACTTTTTGTCATAAATTATTTGGAAGTTGCCAACCTGATGCGCACCATCCCTGATTTTCCTACAAGCAAGGACATTCCTCTACACAACCCCAATGCAACCATCAAAATCAGGACATTAACAATGATAACAGTACTGCCATCTAACCCTCAGCCCCCATCCAGTTGTCCACATAATGTTCTTTCTTTAAAGTTTTTTTTTAAAATTACCTTTATTGTTGATAGTATTACAAATATTCCTCTTTTTCCTCACATTGACCCCTTCCACCCTGGTCCCGCCCCCACCCAGGCCTTCACTGCACTATATTCTGTGTCTGCTGGTTATGCATATATGCACATAGGATTTTAAAAAATTGATTTTTAGAAAGAGAGAGGAAGGGAGAGAGAGAAACATTGGCTGACCCCTGCATGCATGCTACAGGGGATCGAGCCCACAACCCGGACATGTGCCCTGACAGGGAATTGAATCAGCAGCTTTTCGGTGCACATGACAACACACAACCAACTGAGCCACACCGGTCAGGACCAATAATGTTCTTTATAGCAAAAAGATCCAGTTGAAAATAATGTTGTGTTTAACTGTCATGTGTCTTTAATCTACTTCAATTGTGAACAATTGCTTAGTCTTTCCTTGGTTTTCATGACCTGGGCACTTCTAAAGAGTACAGGTCAGTCATTTTGTAGCATGTCTCTGAATTTGGTTTTGTCTGTGACTTTCTCGTAGTCGGGTTCAGGTGATGCACCTTAGGCAGGACTCTCAGGGAAGCAATGCTGGGTCTTCCTGTTGCATCTGGTCAGGTGGCACCTGATTTTGTTTTGTCCCATTACTAGTGGTGCTCACCAAGATCACTTGATTAAGGTATTTACCAATCTTCACCATTACAGTATTTTTTCCACTTTGTAACTAGTAAGTATTTTATAGGGAAGGACTCTGAAACTTGTAAATATCCTGTTCCTTATCAAGTTTTCAATTATTTTTCATGGTTTTCTATTAATTATTTATGTATGTATGTATGTATTTATTTATTTATTTTCATCCTCACCCAAAGATACTTTTCCATTGATTTTTTAGATAGAGTCGGAGGGAGGGAGGGAAAGAGAGACAGAGAGAAACATCAATGTGAGCGAGACACATCGATTGGCTGCCTCCTGCATGACCCTGACTGGAGCTGGGGATTGAACCCCAAACTGAGGTATGTGCCTTTGACCAGGAATTGAACCCGAGACTCTTTGGTCTTTGGGACAATACTCTAACCGTTGAGCCAAACCAGCCATGGCAATGGTTTTCTGTTTTAATAAATGGGTTATAATCTGATACTTTCATGATTTATTTTGATGCTGAAGTTGTTCCAGATTTGGCCAGGAGAATCTCTTTTGAGCTGGCCTCCGCCCCCTCCCCTTACATGCTGCTGTCATTCTTCGAACATTCTAGAACAGTAAAATGTTCATCTTGCACTTTGCTATCACCAGCCTGCAATCAGCCATTCTTCAAGGTGGGCTAAGTGCTTTGTTGTTGGGCTAATTGTGTGTTGGATCAATGAATGCTTGTCCTTGTGTGGGTCTACGTGTATCTCATAGAACATGTCCACGTTCTTTCTGGATACTCTAATGCTTTGGATCATATACTTTTCTCTTCCCTATGTGACCATAGAGACTCTGGAAGAGAGACTGTTTAGTAGAACTCTTGTTTTGTGGATGAAAAAACTGAATCTCTGAATCTCAGAAAGGTGGTCTGGCTTGCCTTCCAGTGTGGTTCAGTGGATTGAGCACTGTCCCATGCACTGAGAGGTCACAGGTTCGATTCCTGGTCAGGGCACATGCCCAAGTTGCAGGTTTAATCCCCAATATGGGCTGTGCAGGAGGCAGGTGATGGATGTTTCTCTCTCTCCCCTTCTCCTTTCCTCTCTGTCCAAAAAAATCAATAAAAATATATTTAAAAAAGAGAAAGGTGATCTGGCTTGTTCAAGGAGAGATAACTAGCTGGTAACAAAACTAGAATCAAAACCCCAAATCTCAGCTCCTTTTCTAAAACTTCAACCACTGCATCATGCAACTTTCTTCATCACTAGCAAGTACAGATATTTTTTATTATAACTACTAATTGAGTTCGCGGGGATGGGGTGTGGGTGTGTAGAATTAAAGCTAGTAATTAACTGCAGCTTATGTCAGAACAAAAAAGGGAAAATGTACTATTTTGATTTAAAGTATAATAGTTTAAATCATAAAACTGGTGGCTGTACAAGGAATTCAGCAGCTTACAAATTATTTGCTTTTCTAGAACACAATGATAAGACAGTTCTTTGTATCAGGAAACTTAAGAGATTCCTATGTTAAGAATCAGGGTGCCCAGAGAGGTATAGCCAGTTAGCTCAAGAACTAGGATTTGGCTCCAATCCTGGCTTCTTACTGTCTATTATTAAATCACTTGGTTTATTTGTTACTGCTCTTTTAAAAGACACAAAGGTGGTGATTTCAATTTAGAGACAGAGTCTATAGGATTATAGTAGGGAGTAAAGAAAGAAATGTGTGAACTGTGTATAAATGCCCAGAACTGTCTGCATTAAGGGTCTTCACTGTGTTGTGCAATGGATCCCTTTGGCATCTGGTGAAGCCAGTCAACCCTTTTGCAGAATAAAGTTTTTAACTGCAGAAAGTAAAATATATAGGCTTACCGAGGAAAAAATTGAAATATAGTTATTAAAATACCTAAAGAACAAATGTGTGATATTGTAATGAATATGTGTTTTTAAAACTAACACTTAGAGCCCTGGTCAGTGGTTAGAGCATCAGCCTGTGGTCCAGAGAGACCCGGGTTCAGTTCCTGCTAAGGGCATGTACCTCAGTTGCAGTTTGTCCCCGGCCCTGGTTGGGTTGTGTGGGTGGCAACCACTCGATGTGTCTCTCTCACGTTGATGTTTCTCTCTCTCCCTCCCACTCTATCTGAACAAAAAATGGAAAAGTGTCCTTGGATGAAGATAAAAAAAAAAAACCTAACACTTAGATAATAAGCTCTAATGTCAGCACTAATAGCTGTGGTGATTTCATAGTAGTTGTCTTAGTCTGGTTGGACTGCCATAAAAAATATCATAAACTAGCCCTGGCCAGTTTGGCTCAGCGGTTAGAGCGTCGGCCTGTGGTCCGGAGAGACCTGGGTTCGGTTCCCGCTAAGGGCACGTATCTCGGTTGCAGTTTGTCCCTGGCCCTGGTTGGTCGTGCGGGTGGCAGCCACTCGATATGGCCCTTTCACATCGATATTTCCCTCTCTCTCTCTTCTTCTCTCTCCCTCACACTCTGTCTGTACAAAAAATGGAAAAATGTCCTCGGATGAGGATAAAAAAAATATATACAGTGATACCTCGGTTCTCGAACATAATTCGTTCCAGGAGGACGGTCGAGAACCGAATTGTTCGAGAACCGAAGCAATGAAACCCAATAGGAAAGCGTGACTCTCCACAAAGCGTGACTCTCTCTGCACTCACACTGATGACACAAGCAAGGCGCGCTGGGCCGAATGAACGCCATTTGGCTCAACTCGGCTCATCTCGGAAGTTCGAGTTCCAAATATTTGTTCGGATTCCGAGACAAAAGTTTCTCGAATCTCCTGGTCGAATACCGATTTGGTCGAAAACCGAGGCGTTCGAGAACCGAGGTATCACTGTATATATATATATATATATATATATATATATATATATATAATAAACTAAATGGCTTAAACAAAAGAAATTTATTTCTCACAGTTTTGGAAGCTGGAAGTCCAAGATCAAGATTCTGGTGAAGACTCTCTTCCTGGCCTGCAGAAAGTCACCTTCTTGTTGTGTCCATGGACTTTCCTCGGTTCCTGCACATGAAGAGAGAGATCTTCCTTTTCTTATAAGGCCACCAATCTTAACAGATTGAGGCCCCACCTTTATAACCTCATTTAACCTTAGTAACCTAAAAGCCCTATCTCCTTTAAGGATTAGGGCTTCAACAGAATTTTGGAGAGACACAGTCCAGCCCATAACATGGTAATGGGCATAAATTATATTTCAAAACATCTTCAACAAGGTATAATGTGATATGAAAATAGCTGTGATCTATTGGTGACAAAGTCATAGATATTTCTGCTAATGGGTTTATTGCCTGTATTCATCGTAGAAGGAACTGCTTGATTTTAGGTAGAGGTTAGTGAATATAAAGATATGATATGTTTCCTGTCCAACTTCACAGCCACCCCAAACTTCTTTACAAGGACCTCCCGTTAAGAACCCCTGAAACATGCAAGTAAAATGTTCTTGTTTTGAGCAAACAAATGGCATAACCCCAGGATGGTGAGAACAGATTCTGAAATCATCTGATTCTGCCCATTGCTCATTCATTACCCAGTAGCAGTAAGTGTATTAAGTTGAAAAGAGACATCATCCGCTCTTGATTATCTTTCTGGTGTTTTTGACTATGTGCTTGAGTATTGGGATGTGTTTGTTTTGCAGACAGCAGTAATGTAAACACTACACAAAATGATTCCTGGACCTCTGAGAACTTCTGGCTTGACCCTTCTGTGAAAAGCCAACCAGAGACCAAGACAGAGGAAGATGGGCTTCGGAAATCCCTGGACACGTTCTATGAGATGTTTGGCCGTCCACAGCCAGCCTCTGGAGACGCACTCTCCACATCTGTCTGCCGGTGCCTGTCTCAGAAAATCAACGAACTGAAGGACCAGGAGAACCAAAAGTATGCCCTCCGCAGTTTTCAAATGGCTCGGGTCATTTTCAACCGGGATGGCTGCTCCGTCTTACAGAAGTACTCCAGGGATGCCCGCTTCTACCCACTGGGAGAAGGAAGTGTGTCTCTGGATGATGAAGAGCTGACCCCTGGACTTTCCAAAGATATTATTCATTTCCTCTTGCAGCAGAATGTGATGGAAGACCCATAACTGGTGCCTGGTGGTGAAAGCTGGCCACACGGATATGGAGGGCAGCCCTGTGGCCGACGCTGTCAGTGCCCCACCCAGGTCCCTTCAGGTGCGTCTTGCCAGCTCTGTGTGTCCAGCTGCCAGCTAAGTGCTCTGCAGTCCTCAGTTGGCCTCTGCCAGCAAGTACTGGAGGCTATTCAGCCCACACAGAGAACCACTGGTGTCTGGGAATTTTATAGCTCCCAAGCCACACTCCCTCGTACTGTTCCCCCGGCCAGAGGCCAGTGATTGGCTAGTTTGGGAGCATGAAAGCCCAGCTTCCTTGTCTCAAAGAAAGATGTGCTCTGAGGCATAATTGACCCCCCAGAGCTCCGCTGGGAATCAGGCCTTGCTGTCCTCCCATTCATTCACTGGTGGGTGTCACCTGGCAGCCTTTCCTTAATAAATCTCTTGTTCCTGAATCCTTGACTCAGAGACTACTTCTGGGAGAACCTGGCCTACGAGAACAGCCTTCCACCAGATGAATTTCTGGAAGGGAATAAAGCTCTATGCTGGATCAAATACGAGAAGTGTGCCGTGCTGTAAAACTGCGATCACACAGTTGAGGAGGTGTGTCCCAGAATCATACGAGATTTAAATGTGGTTCCAAGCAGTGCCTCACATCTTAGTCAGACCTTGCCTCTCCAAATCCAGAACTGCCCAATTTATAATACTTCTGGGAGTGGAAGGGACATTTGGACCTTCTAAAATAGCAGCTAAAATTCGCAAAGTAAAGAAAAGAACAGAAGAAAGCCTCCACCAGATTGCAAATGTGAAAGGCGAGGAGAAAACAAACATGCTCCACCCCCCTCGGTATTTGCAAGCTCAGTGATGATAGGCTGGGCGGATGCCTCCTCAGTTTGTGGTGGAAGAGAAAGAGGACTCCTTGTCCAGGTGGACTGTTTCTTCTGGTTGTTTCTGCCTTCTGCTTGCCTGCTGCCAGCACCCTCTGTCACCCTCTGAAAGGTTGACCCCCTCATACCTGCTCTGTCCTGACTTCACCAGGGAGTGGCTTTACCTTTTTTGTTTTTTTATCCTTATCCGAAGACATTTTTGCATTTATCTTCAGATAGAGTGCAGGGGAGGAGGGGGAGAAACATAGACTGGCTGCCACCCACACGACCCCCAACCTGGGCCAGGGACAAACTGCAATCAAGGCACGTGCCCCCAGTGGGAACCGAACCCAGGACTCTCCAGTCCGGGGGGCCAACACCCTAACCACTGAGCCAAACTGGCCAGGGCTACCTTTTTTTTTTTAGATTATTTTTAAAACTTATTTCTCAGTTATAGTTAACATACAATATATTAGTTTCAGGTATACAACATAGTGATTAGATGTTTGTGTACCTCATGAAGTGTTCCCCTATAAGTGTGGTACCCATCTGACATCATACAATATTATTGACTATACCCTTGTGGCTTTAAATTGCTGGTGCAGGCATGTGCTGGCAGATGGTCTGCTCCATGGCCGTGTCCTGAACCCCTATTTGAGACTCGGTTGGTAGATGACATCACCTGGCACCATGCTCCCTGAAACTGTCATTGGAAACCTCACACTAATCCTTACCTTGACAGTTCTCCAAACAAATTACATGGACAGAAAAGGGTTATATCACACTTGTTTGGAGGTGTGGGGGGACAACAAGAGAAGCTGGCAACACTGCAATTAGATTTGGAGAAACTTCAGGTGAAATTTAACTGGCATAAGACCCCCGAACCTTTCCAGAAACCAGATTATGCAAGTAGATGAGCCTAATGTGTACATTCAGAGTGAATGTGTCCTGGTAGGCAGGTTTCTTAGGGACTCTAGGATGGAGAGAGACGCCTTTTAAAGGTCAGGAATTATTGCCTGGCCAGTGTGGCTCAGTGGTTGAGCGTTGACCCATGCACCCAGAGGTCACCGGTTTGATTCCCAGTCAGGGCACATGCCCAGGTTGTGGACCAAATCCCCAGTGGGGGGCATGCAGGAGGCGGCCAGTCGATGTTCTCTCTCATTGATGTTTCTCTCTCTCTCTCTCTCCCTCTCCCTTCCTCTTTCTAAAAGTCAATGAAGAAAAAAAATTTTTTCTTAAAAATAAATAAAGGTCAGGAATTACATACTAAGGCTTCCGGTTCCTGGAAGATCAGGCGTAAGAAGTAGTTCCCCACTGACGTGCAGAGGCACCACAGAAAGGAGACCTACATGGTAGGAAACAGGAAATGAATGGGCCTCTGAGACACTTGAGTAAACAAACCTCCTGATGTCCCTCTGACCAGCAATCTTCTTCCATGGGTCTCTCCTGTTCAGCTGGCCTCCAGATGGTCATGAAACCAGTGTGACTTGTAATTGAAAAGCTACAGGTTGAATTTTCAGGTGATTAACGTGAAGCAAATTAATAGATGTCCTAGAAGATTGGAACAGTTCTTAATATTATGCAGTCACTGATTGGCGATTAGTTTCAGTTATGGTGGCTACCCACATAAAGAAACTGGCTTATACTGTTTTTAAAGGAAAAAGACACAAGCTATTTGAATCTCCATGGCCGGAAGCAGCAGCTTCTATTTGGCAGTGAGTTTTTAGTATCAATAATTTTGTAAACTTTATTAACGTCAGTGCTGTGGGCTCCCAGCCAGCAGTCAGACTCTGAAAGCAGAGAATTTACAAATCTAAAAACCAGAATCACCCGACGTTAAAAAAAAAAAAAAAAAAGGAGTGTGGTCTGTGCTTGTTTGTATCTGAGTAAGTGCTTGTGACAGGTCAGTACAAGATATTTGATTCCCTGCAATCTCGTGCCTTAATTTGATCTCCATGGGGTCAGGATGGCATTTTCCATTTATCTCTGTTTACCTTTAATAAAGACTAAGAGGTAAGGACATCGAGGCTCTGGCCTTTAGCTTTATTGTCTGATTTTGCCCTACAGATCACTCACTGACATATTATCATGCTATGAAGGTTCCGACTGGCCTATGACACCACCTGTGGCCCTTTCGCAGGTCTTGGGGAGGATGGATTTGCCTGCAGGAACATCAGAACTCCAAAGAAGAGAACTGCTACTGTATTTTAACTTTGTTTCACTATTACTTCATTAGTCTATTTCTTTGCATAACCTATGTGAGAGTAGTGTACTAGATCTCATTAGCAGAAAACAACACATTGATACTTTTAAAACTTTAAAGCTTACTTTGACAACTTTATTGGATTATAATCATCATGCAGAAAGTAAACATCTTGATGATTTTCACAAACTGAAGCCACCTGTGCAATCAACAGGTATGAGCAGCCAGCCCAAGTAGCATCCTTCTGAGTGGAGATTTTCATCTGGAAAACTGTTTGCTCAGATCAATGTTTCTCAAACTGCTCGTAGTACACAAAATAATTTACATGGACAAACTTTATTTTCATTGTTATCTATTCAGTTTAATATATTAGAAAAATATAACTATGTCTAATTCATGCTTTTAGTGATATTATGTAAGATAAGTCTAATATAAGTATTTAAAATATAGAAGTGAATTGACTTGTTGAAAAAGTTAAATTAGTCCCCTGGCTGGGTAGCTCAACTGGTTAGAGCGTCATCCCAATACACCAAGGTTGCAATACACCTTGCACATACAAGAATCAACCAATGAATGGAACAACAGGGAGATGTTTCTATCTACCTCCCTCCTCTCCTCCCTCCCTCCCACTCTATCTGAAAAACTCAATGGAAAAATATCCTCGGATGAGGATTAAAAATAAATAAATCAAATTAGTGCAAAACTCAGCCTGAAATGATCTCAAACTGTCTGGACAGAAGGAAGTCTCATGTTTGGAGCACAGTTTGCAGAGGGCAGAGTAGTAGGTGAGTTTCAGAAGCAGGCTAGGGCCTTTTAAGCCTGGATGAAGAATTAAAATTTTATTCTAAAGACAATGGGAAATGATTTCTGAATTTTAAAGCAAGAGAATGGGAAGATATTCATGGAAATTTAGTATGTGTTAAGGGTAATATTTCAAAAGACTCGTAAAGGCTGAATTCCTAAATATTCAATAAACAGTGATTCCAGATGGATTAAGGTCTAAAGGTAAAAAAATAAAACTCTAAAAGCTGCAAATGATACTATTGGTGTTTTTATCATCTTTTCCTCTACTCCCATTCTCTCAGGTCACTTTGCAATGGTCTCCCTCTACTTCCTTCTCCAGGGGACCATCACTGTCCCTATACATCAGAGAACTCGACGTTCCTGAGCAAGTTCACATTCAGAGGAAGGACGTGCCAAGGTGATCCGAATGACAGCCCCTTTGGGAGAAATGGTTCTTTTGTCCAGGAAGCTTGTGGACCATACTTGGGCATGTTTGCCTGTTGGCAACCCACTGGCCTTATTCTCTCATTACTTTTTAAGAAACACTGGTCTGAGCACAGCATTCTTACATCTGCCTTTTTCTTTCTCTGGCCACTGCTATCACCTGCTCCAAGCCTTCACCTCCTGGAAGCCCTCCTCAAGGTTCTCCCGGTGCCAGCCTGTCACATACTGTTGCTACCATATTGGTCCTCCTAAATCCAGTCAGTACTGGATCCCATCCTGTCCCCCACAGAAACCTCCCAAGCTCTTTAACACCCACAGGCTGAAGCACAAACCCAGGTCCATGCTATTCTAACCTGGCTGTTCTGCCCTCTCCTCAGTCCTAGAACCTCTGTGGCCTCCAAACATTCCATCCTTTCTCTAGTCCCCACGGCTCTACCCAGCTACTCATTTAGGCTTTAATCCTACAAAACAGGGATATCCTCTAACTATTAACAGGTGTCCATCTTCCTTTCCCCAATAGACAGAGTTCCTGAAGGCCAGAGAGCTTCTCTTACCCAGGCTGGGCACAGAACAGTGCTGGGTAAATACTGATCATGAACTTGTTCTGTAGTCATGTCTCCTGTTCAGCATCCTGCTGGAGCCAGCTTGACAAGTTGTTTCTCTTTCCTGTAACTGAAACCATGAATTTTAAACCAGGAGCAAGAGGTGGGGATGAGAGATGGGTTTGTACTTTCTGAGAAACATCAAGGCAAAAGGAAGAGTCCAGTTGTAGGTGTCAGAGGCGACAACACTGCCATTAACAGTGGGATGTTCAGTGAGGCTCATATAATTCCTCCAGGCCTCATTTCCTTCTGCAAAATGAGGACATTAGCAAAGCTCCAAGTCCCCCTCAGGCTCAAACATTCTGTGCAAATCTCCGTGAGGGCGGATTCAGGAAACTGATTTTCCAATTGATTGAGCTGTGTGGCGTTATTGCATGGAGAATTAAACTACTGTTCATCACAATTCATTTCCTGAGTTTTGCCTATCTGCCTGTCTTTATTAAGCACCATTTACTCTGCAGTACACTGGATTAAGTGCTGTGGAGACACAGAACTGGTATCTCACAGGATCCTTGGCCTCAAAGAGTTTATTATATAATCAGAATTTATTATATAATAAAAGCTCACTAAGCTTGTGATCCAGCAAAGTACTTTCTGTTTACCAAAGACTTCTTAAAGTTTATTTGAACCATTACATAAAATCCCTGTGTGAACTATGTAGTCTATGTGTCATTTCTATATTATTTTATTTGAAACACACACACATATTTTCACTGTATGTTAAATATAAATATATGCGTTGAAAATGCATGTATTTAAAATATCTCCAGCCCTGGCCAGTGTGGCTCACTTGTTTGGGTGTTGTCCCATGCACTGAAGGGGTGTGTAAGAGGCAATTGATATATGTTTTACTCTCATATGAATGTTTCACTCTCTCCTTCCTCCCTTCCTCTCTCAAACTCAATAAAAAATCTTAATATATATATATGTATATATATAGAGAGAGAAAGAGAGAGAGAGAGGCTGTTTTTTTTTTAATTAAAATATATATATATTCTTATTGATTTTTAGAGCAAGAGGAAGGGAGAGGGAGGGAGAAAGAGAAATATCAATGTGAGAGCAGATCATTGATTGGCTGCCTCCTGCACACCCCCTACCAGGGATTGAGCCCACCTGGACCAAAATTGAACCAGCAAACTTTTGGTGTACAGTACAATGTTCAACCAACTGAACCACACCTGCCAGGGCTTTTAAAAACCTTTTTAATAAACCAAAGGATGCAGATTTTAAAACTTTCATAGAAGTAGAGAGAATTGTGCTACCTGCCCATTACCTAGCTTCAACAGCCATCAGCTTTCTGCCATTCTTTTTTATCACTCCCCCACCCTCCCTTTTGTGTGTGTGCTAAACCATTGCTTCTTAAGTTATCAGTAGTAGTGAAGGACCCTTATTTAATTGCCAATCACTTAAGGACCAATGCCAGCACACAACTCACCATGCAAGTTCAACAACACCCAGGAAATCAATTAATATATATGTGGGAGTTACTTTGAAATCTGTTAACAAATAAGATCGATGGATAGATGGTAGGTAGGTAGGTAGGTAGATGGATGGATGGATAGATAGATAGATGATAGATAGATAGATGATAGATAAAAGATAAACAAATATAGTAGATGTTCATGGTAAAATCTGATGGGTATACAGGTATTATTTGTAAATTTTTATCAGGTTTTCTGCATGTTTAAAAGTTTTCATGATAAAATGTTGGGGAAATACAAACTGGATGTGTTCTAAGTGTATTAAATATCTACCCACAAACAATCATAACTTGTAATTTTAAATCGCCACAAGCTTTCCTAGGACTATCTTTTTTCTCAATAGAAGACATACTTGAAATATGAAAGATAAATTTATTGGTTCTTAAGTGGTAGAACTAATTAAATAATCAACAGATCATTGAAGAATATTTCCAATTTGCTCTGGGGAATATGAATATATAATCATGATCCCCACCTTCAAAGAACTTAAATTCAAATTGGGAAAAGTATTTTCAATTGATCTATCTAGATATCTGTTTCATCACCTATACCTAATCTATGCCATCTGCATCATTAGCATCTAGTTTCCTGGCCAGATCGTAAAACTAACCTTTATACCATCTACATGATCTATATCAAATATATCATCGATATTATGCCTAATTTTATATCACCTACATCTATATGTACATAAACTTTACCCACATCTATGTTTCTATCCCAATCATTCACAGCTAATCATCCACAGCTACATTTTCATGTTCATCATCTGCATCATCTACACCAATGCCTCTATCTACATCAATATCTACATTGAGCCAACTTTGCACCCAAGGGACATTGGCCACATCCAGAAACATTTTTGATGGTCGCAACTTGGGGTGGAGAGAGTACCCTGGCATCTAGGACAGTGCACAGGACAGCCCCTGACAACAAAGAATTATCCAGCCCAAATTCTCAATAGTGCTGAGGTTGAGAAACACTAATCAGCAACATCCACATCATCTACATCCATGTTGACAGCTATACCGTGCACATCTGCATCTATATTGACATCTACTCTATCTACATCTGTATTTAGGTCTACATCATCCACATTTGCCTTTACATCTATGTCATTGACAGCCACATCTGCAGCATGTACAGCATCTACATCAACCCCTCTGTCTACTTCAACATGTCCATCATCTACATTTGCATCTACATCTACCTGAATATCTAGTAGCTCAGAGCATATTTGTTACATCACAATGTGGTCTGTAAACAGAGTGGTCTGTTTAAAATTAAAATTTAATTCTCCCCTCCTCTGGCTGTAACAATTCTGATCACCCAATTCCACTGTGTGTGTGGGGGTGGGGGTGGGTGGGTGGGGGGCAGTCCCTACACCATCAAGCAATTCTTAAACACCAGTTGGGTGTCCTACAACTCAACTCAATTCTGACACTATCTGGCTGGAGATAGCATCAGATTCTGTAGGTTGAGGGCTCAGTCCCCCCACCTCCACTGCCCTCCACTTCAGAAGTCAATCCCAAGTCCATGTGGTTACCTTTGCTTGTGACTGACCGACTATAAATCAAAGGTTCACACAACTCCCCTCATGGCTTGATTAATTTGTTAGAATGACTCACAGAATTTAGGAAACCAGTTTACTCACTAGATTACCAATTTATTACAAAGAATATGAATCAACAGCCAGATGAAGAGATACACATCTCAAGGTCCCCAAAAAACAAAGGAGCTTCTGTCTTCATGGAGCTTGGCACCCAGCATGGTAGCATGTGGAAGCATTCTGGTTCACCAGCCTGGAAGCTCTCCAAACCTTCTCTTTTGGGGTATTTATGGAGGCTTCATTACATCAGCATGACTGACTAGATTAAATCAGTAATTTTCAGTGGGTGTGCCCAAAGAATTTTTTTAAAAATATGTTTTTATTGCCCTGGCCAGTTTTTCTCAGTGGTTAGAGCATCAGCCCATGGACCAATAAGTCGTGGGTTCGATTCTGGTCAAGGGCACATACCTCAGTTTCAATTTGTCCTGGCCCTGGTTGGGGTCATGCCAGAGACAGCCAGTCGATGTGTCTCTCTTGCATCGATGTTGCTCTCTCTCTTTCTCTCTCTCTCTTTCTCACCCTCCTTCCCATTCTATCTGAAGATAAATGGGAAAAATATCCTCGGGTGAGGATAAAAATAAATAAATAAATAAATAAATAAATAAATAAATAAATAAATAAATAAAATGTTTTATTGATTTCTTGGAGAGAGAAAGGGAGAGAGAGATAGAAACATCTTGATGTGAGAGAGAAATATTGATCAGCTGCGTCCTGCACGCCCCGCACTGAGGATCGAGCCTAGCAAGCATGTGCCCTGACTGGGAATTGAACC
The DNA here is from genome assembly GCF_014108415.1 of Molossus molossus. Taxonomy (NCBI): domain Eukaryota; kingdom Metazoa; phylum Chordata; class Mammalia; order Chiroptera; family Molossidae; genus Molossus; species Molossus molossus. The sequence goes on from NW_023425399.1 coordinate 28,980,894, forward strand.
AAGACCTCTCAGTCCATGGGACGACACTCACTCCACAGAGCCACACCAGCTGGGCCTAAATAATTTTTAAAACATGCAATATCTGACTATTTATTCAGGGACCCTGACCTCTTTTCCCTTAGATTGCCACCACAACAGTGACAACAGCCACCATAACAATAGCTGTCCTGTGTGAATGAGTCAAAATTATACTTTTTTTTTTTTGTCAGACCAGCAAAAAAATATAATATTTTTTGGTATGCCAAAGAAATTTAGTAATTAGTTTATGTGTTCCATGAGATGAAAAAGGTTGAAAATTGCTGGATTAAATCCTTGGCCATTGCTGGTTTATTCAACCTCCAGCCCCTTTCCCCTCACCAGAGGTCAGGTGGGTAGGATTAAAATTTTCAACCCTCCAGTCACATGGTTGGTTCCCCTGGCAACAAGCCCCCATTTTTTTGTTGCTTTCCCAAAGTCACCTTCTTAACAAACTCAGGTGTGGTCAAAAGGGGTCTGTTGTGAATATCAAGACACCCTTATCACTCTTACTTAAGAAATTCCAAGGGTTTTAGGAGCTCTAAGACATAAACAGGAACAAAGATCAAATATATAGTTATTATAAATCATTATATCACTAGCCACATACAGAAATGTTTGTTATATCAGAATGAATGATCCATTTAATCTAAAATTAATATTTGATTTTAATTCTCCCCTTCTCTGGCCACACACAAAAATGGGAGTGGACCAGAGATTGATCATTTTTGATCACACTCCCTAAAGTGTCACAGAATGAGCTTTCTGCAGGCTTTGTCCTGGTTTCAAAGGACATGGATTGAAGTGAGAAGTTTAGCATGTGCCTGATCAATTTCCTTCATGCCCTGCCTTTGCCTGCCAGCCTCCCAGAACCAGAGGGCATCTGGTGCAGACACAATTATCTCTCATAGGGTGATAAAGAATAATTTGTTCTCAGAGAAGCAATTGCTGCACTTTGAGAACGTGATGTGGTTTGATCACATCTTGTTCCATCAGAACTGGTCTGAGCTGTCAAACAAGCAGCTGACACGCAGGAAGCCACAGATGCTGCTATTTCGCCCTGGACTCTTTGGGTCTCACAATAGTTGAAAAGACCTCTGATCTCTTATCCTTTGAGACAACATGGAGGGACCTGGAAAGTATTATCCTAAGCTTAACAAGCCAAACAGAGAAAGATAAGTATCACATGATCTCACTTATTTGTGGAATATAATGAACATAACAGTCTGAGAAATGGGGTAGTCCCAGAGATGTGGAAGTGGGGTACAGACTGACAATCCCCAGAAGAGGGGGTGGTGGGGGAGAGATAAACCACAGAACTTATATGCATGTATGGACATGGACAACAAAGCTGGAGACAGGGTGGGGAGAAAGGGGGCGGGGGGAAAGGAGAAACATCTGTAACAAAAATAAATAAATTAATTAATAAAAAATATAAATGAATAAATAAATAAATAAAAAGACCTCTGATTCCAGACCAAGCAGCAGCTCAGGTTGCCACATTTGTGTACCCTACTGAAGCAAATGAGCTGACTTGTCAGCCAAGACAAAAGTACAATGATGATTGTTTTCTCATATAGATAGATAGATAGATAGATAGATAGATAATTTTTGGGTTCTTATGATTTTTTTTTTATTGATCTTAGAGAGAGAGGAAGTGAAAGAGAGAGAGATAGAAACATCGATGAGAGAGAACATCGACTGGCCGCCTCCTGCATGCCCCCCACTGGGGATTTGGCCCACAACCTGGGCATGTGCCCTGACTAGGAATCGAACCGGCAACCACTTGGTGCATGGGTCGACGCTCAACCACTGAGCCATGCTGGCTGGACCAATGATGCTTCTTGATGAAACTGAAAACATGGGAGATAAGACAACACAAGAGCAAATCCATGTGGCTTCTTTAGCCTGTGACATTTATCAAATAACTTTTCTTCCCTATAGGAACCGTGCCTCTCAGAGACTACTGTTTTTCCTCCAGGAAAAATATTGGCCTTTGGCAAAGTTTCAAAACAGACTCTCACTCACCTTTCTGTATCCTCACTCATTCAGTGTTTCTGAATTCTCAAAATATATGAATCTTTGGGACTGGGAAGTGAAGCATCAGAAATTCTTTACTCATTATTATGGATTTTAAATATTTTAATAAATTAGAAACACACAGTTTAGTAGTATTTATAAGAAATTGTAGCCTGTAGCAAATATCCAAACATTGTAAAATTCCAACAAACATGATTAAGCAGTTTTTGAATAACCTAACGTTCAACTCTAACCCGGCACGGTTAAGAGCATTACACAAAAATCACAATTCAAAATCACCAAATAATGAACTTACTTTGCTTCCAAAAGTTATTTCTTGGAACACTATATTAAGGATCTGCATAAAATATGTCATAAAAAGTATAAAACTATTCATATGTATTTTGTTTGCGAGAGTACCTCACGGTAGACAAGACCATGAACACGCCCTTACAATATGGCAATCGCTACAAGCCACACAGACAGTCACACCGTGACACCTTCTCTGTGGTGTGCTCCTGCCCTGTTCCCAGAAACTTTCCCTTAACCTTCAATCCAGTGTTAGAATTTCTTGATCTTGCTTATGGTTGGATCCCTTTCACCCAGGAGTGTCTCTCTGTTGACTGTTCCACTTTCATTTTCACAGGTGAATTGTAATACCTTTTCCTGTTGTCCCAATTTCTCAACTAATGGGCCTTGGAATTTGAGATTTGGAAAGCATATAGATCTTCCAAGAAATGCTGGGAGGGGTTCCCTCATGGAAACACTCTCAGCAGCTCCTCAGCTGGTACCGCCTGCCCCCCGGCCTTGCCCTCTTACCCAGAGCCCCTTCCTACCTGGCCCCACCAAGCCTGTGCTTTCCCTACTGCATTTAAGTTGCACAGAAACAGTCCCCACTAACAAAACTCCAGTTCCTCCTGGGTTGACTCAGGCTCCAGGAAGAAAACAGTCGGATTGAACTACGTTGTCCTAAGGTGTGAAGAACTATGTCTCCCAGGGGATTAGAAGCACAATCAAGACAATGAAAGCATTTCTGCGAGGGTAGAAAAAATAGTCCAAGGCATTCCTTCCAAGGATCAGAGAAGTAAATGCTTCCAAGGGCCACATAGGGCATAAGCTATGGGAACGGGGCTGGATGTTAAAACTCTAAAACCGGTGGTGACTGAGTGCAGCCAAACAGGAGCATGCAAGCTTCAACTAAAGGCATTTAAATTCAAATGTTTAAAACAACCAAGCAGGACAAGCCACACATAACCCACCTGAGAGCCAGGCTTGGCCAGTTCGGGATCTCTGGATTGATGCTTCAGTGGGGCTGGTCGGCTTGAGATAGGTGCACCCTGCGTGTGCAGTTACACCTCGAAAGAAGATTGAGGCTAGTATTTTCCCAAAGGTGAGGATATGGAGTCAGTAAAAAATAGGCATATCTTTCTACCAGGAATGGGCCCAGTGAAAACCAATTCCAGTTGCTAGGCCCATGTCAGACCCCGAAAGTTAAAATCACAGATGAAAAGATTTTTACCAAGAATAATTTAAAATAATAATTTATTAAAAAAAAACAGTGTCAGCAATTTTAATCTTAGACTTAATAAATTTAGTAAGCAGATGAGAAAATTACATTTTATATATAGACTGTGTTTTTATAAACAAGGTAGTGTAAGGAATTCATTATAATTAACACCCCCATTCAAATATTGCACCTATGTTAGCAACGTTCCCTGTTATTAAATCATTGGTTGACTATCCTTATCAATATACAAATTCAAATGCAACTCTAATTTATAACCCAGAACATTTTTATATGAATCTACTTGCGGGACAAAGTCATCTGTTTTTATCAACTAAACATACTCAAAACACAGTTGCAATATAACCACAATCGTTTCATGTGATTCTTCCCTTATAACTCTGGTGGAATCATTTTTATTTTTAAGTCAAAGCTTGTCTTATGTGTACAAATGTATAGGATACTGTGTGACTATTGCCTGCTATTCTAGTAACTAGATCTTTATTCCTTTAACTTCAGACTGCAATGCCAAATAAAAGGCACTGTTTGAAAAAAAGAAACAGTTCTAACCAACATAAACGTCAGCTGCTCAGATCTCTTATGAATGGGGTGGCTGTTTCCCTCCCAGTAAAGGGTTTCAGTTCCCTAGTTGCATTTTGTTAACTGTGTCTGTGATTATTTGAAATTCCATTCCTTAATGATGTCTGCATCTTTCTACTAGTTCAAAGTGATCTTTGCAATGCAAAGGCATTGAACTCTACTTGGGTACTAAAATTTCCTTGCTCTGCTTCTTTAATGTAGATGTTGAGGATTTTAATATGTCATCACTATCTCCATTATTTGAGACTGTTGAGATGGTTCTTGCCCACCTTGGAGAGAACATCAGAGAGGCAGAGTATCACAGGGCAAGGAAGGTGTGCACTTAAAAAAAGCCAGATTTGCCCTGGTTAGTTTGGCTCAGCGGTTAGAGCATCAGCCTGCGGTCCGGAGAGACCCGGGTTCGGTTCCCGCTAAGGGCACGTACTTCGGTTGCAGTTTGTCCCCGGCCCTGGTTGGTCGTGCGGGTGGCAGCCACTCGATGTGTCCCTTCACGTCGATGTTTCTCTCTCTCTCTCCCTTCCTCTCTCTCCCTCCCACTCTATCTGTACAAAAAATGGAAAAATATCCTCGGGTGAGGATAAAAAAAAAAAAAAAAAGCCAGATTTAAACCTGCTTATTTCAACTCAGTTCTGTTACTAATCACTGTGTGACCTTGAGCAACTCACTTAATTTCTTTGAATTTTAGTGTTCTTATCTTCAAAATTAGAATAACAGTAATGAACCCTACCTCATTAGATTGTTTTAAGGATGAACAGAAATGCTGTTTCTGACCCTGCAAATACATCTTGGGAATGGAGGAGGCATGTAAAGACCCTCAATAAATAACAACGGTTCCAACTTTCCCATACTGCGCACATCCCTTACACATCCCCATCGTATTGTCCTTATTCATGCAATTCTGTATCAGTTTTCTAGAGCAGAGAATAGGACGTGTGTGTATGCCACGCTGCCTCATATACACTCTTTGTTTTCTTTCTCCCTCTACATCCCCACTGTCAAAACAATGTTCAGAGGATCGCAATGAAACCCTGACTAATTATGAAAATGAACCATTGCTCTAGCTTTTGGAGAATGTTTTCTGTCCATTTCATGAAACCCTTGGGTTAATTCAGGAACAGGGGCAATTCAGGTTCACTTTTCTGTGACTAAACCATTTCCCTTGAGGCAACTTCCATTCTCCCTCCAACACCCCCCTCTCTCCTCCCCCCCAGGTCCTGCCCTCAGCTGCTCTGAGCTTTCTGCAATCTCTCCCTGGGCTATATGTAGATTCGGTGGGGTTTTCTCCGGGGGATGCCCCTTTTCTTCCTCTTCTACCTCTAAACTAGAAGCTGCCCCTTATTCCAGTAGACTTGGGTCTGATGAACCCCGAATCTTTGGCTTTAGTCTGCAGAACCTGTGGGACCACTTTGCCTCTTGGGTTATTTTCCTGCAAAGGTACTTTCTCTTTTCCTAAATTGGCTGTGAATTCTGCCTCCACTGTACTTCTGGGGAGAAGTACCAAATCCAGAGAGTCTTCTAATTTCTCTCTTCAGACCTGATAGAATATCAGGTTTGTCTGCTAAAAGACAAAAGTATTTGAGTTGAAACTAGCTCATCCATCAGTAATTTACGATTTTAGGCTATACCATGTTTACCTTGCAGTATTATGATATTTGGTGTTCTTTTCTCAGCTCTGTGAGTGAATGTAAAAGAAAGTAAAGGCAGCCAAGGGAGAAGGAGAAAGACACAGAGAAAATCCCTTAATAAAACTGATGAGAAGTGACCTACTTACATATATACTTTTGTTACCCACATCAAAAATATGGGCAATTACATCTTTGGAGGTTTCAGACTATGCATATTTACTTAACAATAATGGCTCCTCCAGGACCACTACAAATTATTGGAAATAAAATATTCATAGTGTAAAACTGAAATTAGTCTACATGGAGTTTTCCTGGAGTTTACATCTACAGAATATATTTTTTTGTGGAGGAGAGGACTGCCTGGAAGTTGTTATGCTCTAATGGTCACCATAAATAATTAAAAATTCAGCAGCAGAAGAATACCTCCTCTCAGAGAAAAGAGGGCTTAGCATCCACCAGATCTCTCAGAATCACAGAGGCAGAACCAAGTGACATTTCATGACTCCTGAGGATGAACGCAAAGGGAAAGGCCAGGGGAGTTCGTCAGGCAGAACAGGGAGACCTCAGAACGACCAGCACAGCACTGCTGATTCCCAGCGTCAGCCATGTTGGCCTGAACACGCTGTGATTTCAAGGTCACGACCATCATTTCTGGTTTGGTGCTGGAAATTCCACCAATTGAGATACATCTTTTGGAATGAGACCAAATTAAAGAATTTACATGGAGAGTGCCATCAAGAAGAGAAAGAGGCTGTGGGCATCAAAGCATCAGAAAGGGAAAGAAGTTACTACTAAGAGGTGGAAAAAACCCAACAGAAGAGGATGCAGGTCCTGGCATCTCTTCTACCCACTGCTTGGCACAAGTGCTGAAGAAGGGGAGGGCCACACCACCTGCGTGCCTCTGCCAGGCACCCCATTCAAACTCCTCAACAGTCACACCCAGGTGACTTCTGGGCTTGGAGGAATCCCAAAGTTCCTCCCATCTTTTGCATTAGTCTTATTGTATGTAGCAGCTGTGATTTTTCTCCTTCAACCTGAATGAATCTGCTTTTACCTTTTGAGGACTCCTCATGATTTTTATTGCAATCAAAGTGTTCCTATTACATTGCAGTACTCATATGTGTAAGCATTTGTCTTTTCTTTTTTAAAAGTCTTCTATTGATTTTTTTAGAGAGAGGCAAAGAGAGGAAGAGAGAGAGAAACATTGATATAAGAGTGAAACATTGATTGGTTGCTTCTGCACATGCCCTGACTGGAGATTGAACCCACAACCTGAGTATGTGACCTGACTAGGACCTTTGGGTGTGTGGCACAATGCTTCAACCAACAGAGCCACCCAGCCATTTTCCAACCCTATATTACACATGTGCCATTTGAACATGCTGAACTTGGAAGGTATGCTCAGGAGACAGCTTCAATCCTCTTTCACAACTGCCTTCAAACATATTCTGACAAATCTCCCTGATCCTGAAAGTATCCCAGGCAGAAATGCCAGCTTTTCATTCACTCTGGACCATTACAACAGTTCAAACATTAATTTTTCACTCAATTCAAAGCTTCTCCATCTCCCAGAGACTGTCTGACCCAGAACCAGTGAGGGAGAAGACAGAAGGTGGCCCATTCTTTTGTTCCCTTGTTTCTTTCCTACCTACCTCCAGCCCACAGCTCCTTCTAATTAGGAACAAGATCAAGGATCAGAGAAGATAGAGGAGGGATGAGAGATCAGCATTGCCGGTGTCCTCTGAGTCCTCTCCTGAATAGTGCATACCCTCCATCATGCACACCTCTAGGTGCTGGCTTGTCCTTTCAAAGGAGACCTTTGTCAGTTCTTTAGCATTCTCCATGACAACCTCCTCACTACACCAATCCCTGATGAGGGTGATTCTGTCTGACCTCTCACAAAGCCTCTCTGCTAACATCATCAGTACATCCCAGGAATCCACTTGCTTTATCAAGAAGGGACCTTTTGGGATGACTTCAGACCAGTAACATTCCATGGAGTCCATTTGGCCCAGGGGGAAACTCTGGACATGCAGACACTCCAGCCACAGCCCTCTCTGCCCCTTGCAGGTTGCTCCAGCTGACCTCCCGCCCACCTTTGCCTTCTTCACTTAACTCTCAAACTTTTGGTGATACAAACTAAACTGCCCTATGGTCTCTTCCTACTCTCCTCTAGTAGCATTACAGGGAATCTGAGTTTCTGCAGCTCAGCGAGCACCCAGCCAGGAAATGGGACATCGGTCTTCTCTCCTTCAGACAACCCCACCTTTTATGAGCTGTTCTCTTGGGGCCACTCACTTGGCAGAGTTAGAAAGAAGCACCATGAAACAACACAGGGCTCCCTACAAACCCCCTTCAAATAAATTCTTTCTCTAAGTTGCCCCTTTGCATTTGACCTAACCTAGATGTTGTGAGTGAGGGCCGCTTGCCAGCGCAGCCCCATGTTAGTAAGACTTGTAGTGACTGGCACTTCTGTTTGCAACAGGGGGGCACTTCAAACCATGTTCTCTAGCTCTGACACCTCAGCCAAAAATTAGACATAATAAGACAAATTCTATTTAACAGTGTGTTGTAGGTTAGTGAACCTATGGGTCATAGTTCAATTTCCCCCAGAAGCAGACCTTGAGACAATGATTTGACTGCAAGTTATTTATTTTGGACGTAAGTCCAAGACATAGCAACAGGGAGTGGAGAAGCGAGATGGGGAAGGGAAGGCAGCCATAAAGAGCTGTCTATCAAGAAGGTTTCCACTATGGGTAACTAAAGCTCAGTGCCACTGGGAAACTCTCAGAGCTTATGTAGAACACACATTTTAGAGGGATCTGGGAATCTGGGATAGTTATACACCAATTCCTGGCAGTCTTGGGGTGAGGGCTGCTCCTGAGGGGCTGTGCTTCCTCAGCACCTCCAGCGTAGCTTCGTTGGCTCTGGCGACCAGAGAAAGCCATCAGGCAAAGAAATGCAGTTCTTGATCTCTGAAAATTAAGCCAATGTGCTCCAAAGTGGTAAGAATGAGGGAAATGAGCAGAAAACCAGCAGCATCCACTGCAGTATGTGTGTGCGCATGTTTGTGTGTGTACGTGTGTGTAGGAGGAAGAGGAGGAACAGATGAGAGATCAAGAAGCACTCTCCATCCACGCTAAATCCTTACCATGTGACATGTTGCTAACTAGAATAATTTGTCAAAATTGGTCTTATCCACTCATCAGACTCAAACATAGTTATCCCATGTAGTTCTCAAAATTCGTTCCTTGCTTTATCTCCAGTATATAAACAAATAAGTGAACCTGTTTATCTAAAACATTCAATTTCAGCAAACTCTGAAATGAAGAGAAACAGTTCCTGCTTTGTCACATCTGAGTGGTAGTAGCTCTGTCTCTTCTTGACTTCTTTTGAGTAATGTTAACTTTTATTAATATCTAGCTACATGCAAGCTACATGGGGTTACATTTCCTATGGTTTAGTGAATTAAAAAATAGTTTTTATCTTCTCTTAAGATGAGGATTTTATTTGTGATTTCTTAATTTTATCAAAGTATATTAGGAATCTAACCTGACATAAAAAACCTTGTACTAAATATATTCTAGGACCAAGCTACTAAGGAAATTACTTGTTGACATGAGCCTCTTTATTGGAAAAAAACCTGGAAGTTCCAAGTGATGTTTGTCCTGTTGGCTATGAACACAGAGAATTCTGTAGATCTACGATTGCAGGACAGGAGTTTCCATGGTCATGCCATTTTTCTGACACACCGTGCTCTCTCGTCCTTCTCCATAGACCTGAAGCTTACCCTACACCTCTCTTTTACTATCAGTCTCGCTGGTGAACTCTGCTAGAGTAATGGAGTATATTTCCTTTTGCCATTAATGCTGGGCTTCACCATGTGATTTGTTGTAGCCAAAGGAATATGTGCCTACCACAGTGCTTGACACACAGTAAGCATTTACATATGCAAATAAAATTAACTTTGAGAGAAGGTCTAAGTTAAGTACTTGTACTGCTAAGTAGTTTTGATTTATATGCCCTTCATCTGTCTGTTTGCTTTCTGATGATTCATTCCTTCCTCCGCTCTGTTTCACTGGTGGAACTGGCCCTTGGAAACCCTATTTTCCAGGCTTCCCTGTCAGTCATTTCCAGGCATGTTTAGCCACTAAGAGGCACTGGCTCTTAAAGAAAGAAGAAGCCAGAGTGTTTCTCTCCCTTTCTCTTCTTGGGAGGGTGGGATGCACTTCTAGCAGTGGCTGCTTCTCTTCCATGGTCCCAGCTCCCATCAGATAGGCCTTCTTCCATAGCTGGCTCCAAATCCCACCTTCCTAGACTGCAGAGCTTTCCACTTCTAGCAAGTGGGTCTGTTTCTGGACTTTGGTAAGGACACATTCTTTCTTTATCTCTCCATTCCCCAGGGTGTAGCAGCTGCCTGCAGTTACTGCTCTCTGGGTTTCCTCATCTTCCCCTACTTTAGCTTTTCTAACCCCTGCGTATTATTTCCTGTATTAAATTTGTTCTAATGGTTTCATTTTTCTACCTGGACTCTGACGTATAACCTATTTCAGGAACCTTGTACAAAAGCATGGTTAATCTGAGCCTGGTTCCTAAAGCAGATATGTTTTCCTCCTTAATTCTTTTTTGAGAGCCTTTCTGATACATGCTCTTCCCTGTGGTTTTTTGTCTTTTCCTATGGTATTAGTGCTTTGTACTACTTGAGATAAGATTATATCTGGAGCCCTGGCCAGTTTGGCTCAGCGGTTGGAGCTTTGGCTTGCAGACCAGAGAGTCCCGGGTTCGGTTCCTGCTAGGGGCACGTACCAAAAAAAATAAAAGATTATATTCAGAATATTATGAGTAATCAAAAGGCTACATTTGCTCAGCTTTGTAAAGATGTTATCTGTTCCTGAATTGATCTATAGATTAAAGATGTCACCTGTTCTCAAAATAATCTAATTAATCTATAGATTTTATGCAATTCCTATCAAAATCCTAACAGGTTTTGTTCAGGGAAATTGACAACCGATTCTAAAATGTACATGAAAATGCAAAGGGTCAATACCCTCATGAAGAAAAACAAGATGTGAAGACCTTTTCCATCAGACACTAGAACTTATTAAAAAGCCATGGTAATAGAGAAAGTGCAGTATTGCCCCAAGGATAAACACATAGACCAGAGAGATGGAATGAATCAGTGAATCAATATTCTGGAAGAGTCCAAAAACATACCTGTACACACATGGACTAGATTTTTTTTCAAAGTGACATGACAGAGCAGGTGGAAAAGGATAGTCACTTCAATTTTTAAAAAAATTCCAGGGTAGAAAGAGAAACTAAAAAAACAATCTCATTTACCATTGCAGCAAAAAAATTAAGATACCTAGGAATAAACTTAACTAAAGAAATAAAGGACCTATTTGCAGAAAACTACAGGACATTGAAAAAAGAAATAGAGGAAGATATAAAAAAGTGGAAGCACATACCTTGTTCATGAATTGGAAGTATTAACATCATTAAAATGTCCATACTACCTAAAGCAATCTATAGATTCAATGCAATCCCCATCAAAATACCAACGACATACTTCACAGCACTAGAATACTTCAAAAGTTCATATGGAACCAAAAAGACCCCGAATAGCCACACCAATCTTGAAAAAAAAGAACAAAGTTGGAGGGATCACATTACCAGATTTCAGCTTATACTACAAAGCCACGGTAATCAAAACAGCCTGGTACTGGCACGAGAACAGGCAGATAGATCAATGGAACAGAATAGAGAACCCAGAAATGGACCCAAGACAATATGTTAAATTAATATTTAACAAAAGGGGGCAAGAGCATACAGAGGAGTAAAGACAGCCTCTTTAATAAATGGTGTTGGGAAAATTGGACAGCTACATGCCAAAAAATGAAACTAGACTATCAACTTACACCATACACAAGAATAAACTCAAAATGGATAAAAGACTTCAATGTGACTCATGAATCCATAAAAATCCTAGGAGAAAATGTAAGCAATAAAATTTCAGACATCATACACAGCAGAATTTTCACTGATACATCACCTAAGGCAATAGAAACAAAGGAGAAAATGAACATATGGGACTACATCAAAGTCACAAGCTTCTGCACAGCAAAAAGAAACAACCACCAAAATGGAAAGGCAACCCACTGTACGGGAGAGCATCATTGCCAATGATACATCAGATAAGGGGTTAATTTCCAATATATATAGAGTGCTCATACAGCTCAACAAAAAGAAGACAAAGACCCCAATTAAAAAATGGGCAGAGGAATTAAATAGACACCTCTCCAAACAGGACATACAAATGGCCAAGAGACATATGAAGAAATGCTCAACATCACTAATCATCAGAGAGATGCAAATTAAAACAACAATGAGGTATCACCTCACACCTGTCAGAATGGCCGCCATCAACAAATCATCAAACAACAAGTGTTGGCGAGGGTGTGGAGAAAAGGGGACTCTAGTGCACTGCTGGTGGGAATGCAAACTGGTGCAGCCACTATGGAAAACAATATGGTGTTACCTCAAAAAATTAAAAATTGAACTTCCATTTGACCCAGTGATCCCACTTCTAGGAATATACTCTAAGAAGCCTGAAACACTAATCAGAAAAAATATATGTACCCCCATGTTAATAGCAGCACTATTTACAATAGCTAAGATCTAGAAACAGCCCAAATATCCATCATTAGACAAATGGATAAAAAAGCAGTGGTACATACACACAATGGAGTACTATGCAGCTGTAAGAAAGAAAGATCAATCCTTTGAGACGACATGGAGGGACCTGGAGAGTATTATCTTAAGTGAAATAGGCCAAGCAGAGAAAGACAAATATCACATGATCTCACTTATTTGTGGAATATAATGAACATAACATATGTTCATTGAGAGACATATGAAGAAATGCTCAACATCACTAATCATCAGAGAGATGCAAATTAAAACAACAATGAACAGGGTAGTTCCAGAGATGTGGAAGTGGGGTACAGACTGACAATCCCCAGAAGAGGGGGTGTGGGAGAGTTAAATCACAGAACTTATATGCATGTATGCATGAACAATGGACATGGACAACAAAGCTGGGGACAGGGCGGGGAGGGATGGGGAAGGAAAAAGGAGAAACATCTATATCAATGGGTGAAAAAGGAGAAACATCTGTAACAAAAATTAATTAATTAATTAAAAAGAAAACAAAATACAAATCCCCAATAAAAAAAAAATCCCAGAATAATTAGGTGGCAATATGATTTAAAAAAAAAAAAAGTGACTATATCCTTATCTCATACCGTGTTTATTCTAAACCCTGGTTCCTAAGAAAATATTAGTTTTCCTCCCTCATTCTGCTTTGAGGAAATTTTTAATAAATGCTCCTCCCAAAGGTTTTTATTCCCTCATACATGGAGAGCTAACTGTGAAGGCAAAATAATAAAAAGTTTATTACATAATGAGAAAAAAGAAAGGTAAGTCTGAATATAAGAAATGGCTGTGGGCCAACTGACAATAATGAAAAGACTTTTCTCGGTGAGTAATAAATGCAGAGCAACCCCATCTGAGGAGCCACAGATGATGTTAACACTTTTAACTCAGTGTTTTTCAAGGAAACAAGGAGAGAGAGAGCTCATTAGAAAACTGGAATGCAGATGTTCCTGGAAGATGGCAATTTCAAAGTACTATTGGCAATCAGTGCATGTAAAGGAGCAGTTAGAACCCTTGTAGAGGAAGAACGCCCAGATCAGTACCCAAGGAAGAGCCTTAATGCAACACCTTCATTTTCTGTACCCACTGCTTTCTGTAACCATTTTTTAAGCAGACTTTTCTGTGCCAAGAACATTCTTTTCTGTTTATTTTAAAATAATATCCAATTTTGGAAAAATGCTAAAATATTATTAAAGGTTTACATACACTTTTCACCCCATTTCACAAATGTTGTTGTGTTGCCCTACTTGCCTTAGTATTCTTTCTTTTCCTTCCCCTAACTCTACCTTTATATATTTTTTTCTAAAACATTTGAGAATCAGCTGTACATATAGCACCATTTTACCTCTGGATACTTGAAGGTGTATTTCCTAAAAACAAGAACATTCTCTTCTATGATAACAGTACAATTCTCAAGATCAGGAAATTAACACTGATACAATACTTATTATGTAATCTACAGATCTTTTTCAAATATTTCCAATTATTCCACTAATATCCTTTTAAAGACTCTTCTTTTAAATATTCTGTGGCTGTGGTCTTGGTGAAATAATCCCCAGCCTTTTCAAGAAGATGTAGTCATGCACTTAGCACATGCAAAAATAATTTGAGCCTCATTGATTTTTCAGGAAAAAAGACACCAAAACTTCCTTTTAGCTGTGCATGCAGACATTCCCGGAAGGCGACCACAAATGCAGGCTCACTCTATTCCCCAAAACCTGTATTATCAGAGAAGTTTCTGAATTATCTCTTTTTCCTGCAGGGTATTTGCGTACTGCTTTCCTGATTTCTCATTAGACTGAGAAAGCCCACATCAAAAATATCTTAGAAGATGTTTTTGCTTCCCTCTCACACAAAGCAAAGTAACTTTCTATTTCAATTTCAGAGCAAGAGAGGATGTACAGGGCTTGTGGGATGTACTAGTTGCTACCAGCAGCTTATTCCATTCCCTGTTCTTGAGACTATGGCTCTGCTATAAAGAAGTAATGAGGCCAAAGGACAGCAACCTAAATAAATGCCCACCAGAAAGAGGACTAAAGAAATTCTGGTGTATAAATTAATGTAATACTGTGCAACCATTCAAAAACAAGAGGCAGCTGTAAATGTTCCCAAATGAATTAAGCCTAACAACAGAAATTATCTAAGTCATTTTGACTCTGCAGAAGGAAACTGGGGGACTTGGGGAGATAGAGATGGAGGAAAGACATTTATAGTAAACCCTTTTGTTGCATCTGATTTTTTAAATTTTTTCCAGTGTATGTTATGTGTTGGGGAGGGAATCATGAGTAGTAGATAGGTAGATAGATAGATAGATACATACATACATACATACATAGAAAGAATGAATCATGGGGTAGGTAAATTTAAGAACATAAATTTGAAAACAAACAAAAAACCATTAGTTTCCATGTTCTCCAGCTGCACCTTTTGTTTCTAAAGCCATCACTCCCTTTTTTATTTTCACCACGGTTTAGTCTTCCCTTGGGTAGTGGAGACACAAAACAGATTTAGTCATGGACACACTCTGAACAGAACCGCACACCATACATAGCTTCCAATACACTTTTTAAGACTTGGAAGTACAGGGGGCGGGAAAAGATAAGGAGAAACCTTGGGCAATTTAAGTGGGACCTCGCCTCTCCCTGGGTCTCACTCAGATTGGCATTACCTCCTCTTACCTTCCATTCCTTCCTCCGCCTTATTCCCCACCCCCGCTCCAGACCCAGACCACCCTGGTGACTGGACTGGCGCAAATTGCCGCCTACTTGTGCTACCGCCCCCGTGGCCACCTCGTGACGTCAGGGCAGAGCGAGGGGGCGCCGCCTCCCGGGTGTCCGCCCCTCCCGTTCCTGCAGCCTGGACTTGCCCTTTAAAAGAGCGGGGGCCTGCGCCACACCGCGGGCACCAAGACACACGACTGTTTTCCTGGAGCATCTTCATTTCGCCTTTCGTCTGCATCTCGCTCCATTGCTCCATCTGCTCATCTTCGCGCAGCTTCGGGCGAGCCGGGCCATGCAGCGGGCAGTGCTTCTCGGCCTTCTGGGAGCCACGATGGTGGCCGGTGAGTGGGCGCGGCAGGCTGTTCAGCACCGCGGACAGCTCCCGCCTCTGTGTTTCCCTCGGCCGCGGGCATCTTGGCTGGAGGATACCGGGAGAGAAAGAGGGTTAAGTGGAAGGTTCCTCTCTCTTGCTTGAGGTTTTTAATTTCTTCTCTTTCCCGGGTGTTTTCCTTCCACTCCCCGCCCTACTGTCTGACTTGGAAAAAGCCAGAGGGCTTCCTAGCCCAACCCCAAGAGTCTCAGTCTTTTCCTCAGTTTTCCTGTGGATAGGGAGAAAACGTGCCCGTGCCTCCAAGGCACATTGCGCTCACTTCTAAGTTGCCAGACTCGCCCAGCCGGTGTGGCTCAGTGCTTGAGCATCAATCCATGCACCAAGAGGTCGCCGGTTCGATTCCTGGTCAGGGAGCATGCACAGGTTGTGGGTCTGATCCCAGTGGGGGACATGCAGGAGGTGGCCGATTGATGTTCTCTTATCAATGTTCCTATCTCTCTCCCTTTCCCTTCCTCTCTCTAAAAAATCAATAAAGAAAAAATATTAAAAATAAATAAATAAATAAATAAATAAATAAATAAATAAATTGCCAGGCTCTCTCTACCTATCTAGAGAGCCACTGTTATAGTCTTACTCTGTATCTGTATTTAAGTATTTGTTTGGCTTTTTAAAACCAGATAACCAAGGAGTGACAGTAGTGTAATATGATATAGTTGGTACCTGCATATTTTCCTTTGCTGTTGTTGTTATTATTATTATATAAACACGATGAGATAAAAGTAAGTCTCATACATAAGATACCATATTTTATTATTATCATGTTCATATATATGTGCATGTGTGTTCATGTATATGTGTGTACAGGGTTAATGTAATATTTTCTGTATTTTGTATTTTTGCCTCTGGAGAGAGGAAATTTCACACTCAATTTAATGAATTTTTAAGTTATGAATGAAAACTTCAGTAGATATTTTGACTTTTGTATTCCAGAAAAATAATAGAATATAAAATAACTACAAAAATATCCTTGGAGTACTAAAAATATTGTTTTAGTCAATTTGAGAGGATGAAATTTTTCTGGTTTTTAAAAATTGAGGTATAACTGACATATAACAGGATGAAATATTTGACAGTGTCTTCTGATGTGTGGATGAATTGGGATTACTCTTTCAAACTAGCTCTGGAGATTTAAAAAAATACATTGTGTGTGTATGTGTTGAAATAAAATAATTATGAGTACTGAGACTATTGAGAAGCAAATAGACCACCACCAGATTAAACTGGGGGTTTCCTTTGGCTGTTTTAATGACATCACATAATTTTTTTAAAAATCTGAGATTGAGATTCTAACTAGAATTGAGGTATTACCATCCATGAATATAAAGCTTTTAGTGGCAGCAATTAGTGGATCCAAAATGTAAAGAAACAAAAGGAAAGCCAATGGTAATCTATTTTGTTGCAAGCCACATACATTCAGAATTTTCTAAAATGCTTACGTTCTTACAAATTGCCTATAAATGTTCTCAATTTAATTAAAGAAATCCAAATGAATGATATAGTCTCTCTGGTCAAAAATATCTTCAGAAAGGAATTGCTTAAGAGGCTAAAGCTGTGCTATACATTGTACTATGGACCACAATGTGACATTTGTGAAGCTTATTTAACAATAGTGGTAAAATACTTATAGCTCTCTTATGTACAAGAATATTTTTTAAAGAGTTCATATTTTAACATGAGCTAAAATGGAGACATTATAGTTTTTAAAAGTTTATTGAGCTATAATTCACCAATAATAAAACCCATCCTTTTAAAGTGCATAATTTAGTGATTTTTAGTATATTCACAGATTGTATACCCACTATCAAATTTCAGAACATTTTCATTACCCCAGATAGAAATTCCATATCCATTAGCAGTTATTTTCCATTCCCACCTCCCCCAACACCTGGAAACGAGACATGATTAACCTTCAAGCAGAGTTTGTTATTTAGCAAAATCACAGGGCTGGGGAAAAAACTCAGGAAACCATATGGTCCATTTCCTACCCTTCAGAGTTTCTGGAAGGAGAGCTACACATTTTTACAGTAGCTACTGTGCACTCTAAAAATTAATATGAATGAAGTAGCTATATGATATCCATTTTATACCAGGTTAGATAGTTTCTGCATTCAGAAGGGCCTGATTAACTTGTTATTATACAGCTTTATTTTCAATGTGGGATCATACCTTGATAGTCTTATGAGATATTAATACTTTGGGTGTTATTCTCAGATTTATAGTACAATATTATTTGAATTTTTTTTCTACCATTTGACTATTTTAACAAAGCCCACTGGCTTTTCTTTTGTGTCTCCTGAGTCTTCACACAAAAATAAGGTAACTACTTTAGGGGAATCAAGGTGTTCTGGTTATTACTTTGTTGTCACAGATTCTGTTGGAAGCAACACAATGGCACTTATATGTCTCACCAAGATGCACAATGTACTTTCTCAAGGAGTCCCTAGTTCCTTTCCATCAAACAGATTTCTGAAGAGCTTAAACCAGAGAAACAATACTATTTTGTAATAATAAATATAAGCTGCAAATTGTTTAGAGCAATAAAAGAAAAATATTTCCCTCTCCCAAATCTGATGACTGCTTATAGTTTGCCAATATCAGTAGCTAATAAAAACATATATTCTACATTTTGGAGGGGGGAAAAGGGAAGTATTAGCAAGAAACTGCAATATGAAAGAAATTTAGTAAAGCTAGATTTTAAAAGGCACCTTCTGAGAGGAGGAATTCTCTTAGTTATTTCTTTCCAGAGGATTTTACAGATTTCAGGTAGAAAGAGTAAGTACCAAAGTGGGAATGTTCCCTCCGTTGAAGGCTAAAATAATCACCCATCATAGCGCACCGTGGGTGCCAATGTGGGCCATATGAATCTTTCTTTTTTAATCCTCACCTGAGGACATTTTTTCATTTTTTGTTCAGATAGAGTGGGAGGGAGAGAGAGGAAAAGAGAGAGAGAAACATTGATGTGAAAGGGACACATCGAGTGGCTGCCTCCCCCACGACCCAACCAGGGCCGAGGACAAACAGCAACCATGGTACATGCCCTTAGCGGGAACCGGACCCAAATCTCTCTGGACCGCAGGCCAATGCTCTAACTGCTGAGCCAAACTGGCCAGGGCAGAATCTTATCTGAACTATATTTCAGGATGAACAGGGGGTCTTTATACCTCATTAGCCACTTCTTAAACATTTTACAAATGATTTTAACATGCTGGCTAACTTTAGGCCTCTTGAAACAATTGAAGTAGATCCCAGGCCATGCTTGGAAAGGGAAAATTCAGTAAGGTGAGTAAATGGAATAGGTGTTATATTTCTAGGTTGAGCCGTATGGTATGTAATTGATTGGAGGGGGTGTAGTTACAGTGGCTTGGGGAGCAAACATTTTGGGAGGAAAGGTCAGGTTGCTGGTTATAAATAAACTGCGTTTCAGTAGCTTACATCTCCGATGTCTGAGGGTTTTGCTTTTGCTCCAGCTAGCTCGTCTCTTGTTTCAGGGACCTAGAAGAATTTTCTGCACTGATTTTCTCCTCCAGGCAGTGCCAGAAGAACAGAGGAGATGAGCCTATGTGCACATAAATGCTTTGAGCAAATCCAGTGGAAAAGGCTTGGACAACACCAAATCAAAGTGAAACATAAAAATATCAAAACAGCTTTGAAAAAGAAGGCACTGGAAAATTGAAATCAACTGAAGTATTTCCTAAGAAGATAATATACTTCAGTCTGGTTTAAAAGAAGCAGAATCTCATGAAATTTAATTTAAATGAATTAAAATGATCCTTTTTAATGCCCTCATAAATAGTTGTTAAACACCTATTTGCATATGATACTATGGACTCAATGCTCTAGTAGAATTAAAAACCTCCCATGTTCTCTGCATGGCTGCAGACAGCATAGGGGATGACATACAGCATTGACTGATACAGATGCATAAGCAAGCTTGTCCAGGCAGATAGCTAGGGTAAAAATGAGGTAACTGATTATGTGAGATAGTCACAACAATGTTTTTGTAAAGGAACTGAGTTTTGGAGGGGACAGGAGTAGGCAGAGGGAGTCACAGATCTTTACCCATTTTGGATGGGCAGAAGGGTGGAGGAGGGCACCCTGGTTTTATTTAAACTAGGTCTATTTTAAACTTTTAATTGATGTATAATATACATATACATATAGAAAACTGCGCAGATCTTAAATGTACAGCTTAATGAATTTTTCATGCATTGAGCACACCTGTGTCATCAGCACCTAGATTAAGAAACAGAACATTACCAGTGTTCCCAAACCTTCCCTTGTCTGTGCTCTGAGTTTGATTTATACTGAATATAAGATAGCATTCATTTCCAAATCATGTTTAAGACATTGCTAGGGAAAACAACTGTGTCTGTGTGTGTGTGTGTGTGCGCGCGCGCACAACTCCTGGGCAATCATCCCTAACTATCTTTATTCTGTTCATCTCTGACTCTACCCCTCTCTCCAAGTACTGCATGTGTTAGGTGGGGGATGATTTTGTGTTTGGGTTCACACCACTTTCAAAGTCAATTCAAGTCATTTCCCTTTTTTCTCCCCTCTTTCAAAGCTGTCAGTTCTATGCCAGTGGATAACAGAAACTACAATGAAGAAATGGTAAGTTGTGCCCGGCCGGTGTGGCTCAGTGGATTGAGTGTCATACCATGGACTGAGAGATCCTGGTTCGTTTCCCAGTCAGGGCACATGCCTGGGATGCAGGTTCAATCCCCAGTAAGAGGCATGTAGGAGGCAGCTGATCAATGTTGCTCTCTCACATCGATGTTTCTATCTCTCCCTTCCTCTCTCTCTAAAAAATCAATAAAAACATTTTTTAAAAAAGAAATGGGAAGTTGAAATATGTCTAGAATCTAGACTTATATCTAGACTCGAGATTCTCCCGCTCCTTATTACACTGAACTAAACAAAATAAAAGCCCAAAACAAACAACAACACAAAACAAACCAGGTTTTCAGTGCTGAGGGAATAAGGGCAAAGATGTCCCTCCTGCCCTGGGCTCTCACTTTTTTCCTGGATGTTTTAGTGTCTCTGAGGACAACTGTCTCATCAGACCATTTTCCTTCCAACTTGTTCAGAAATGGGTGCTTATTACTCCTAGGGTGATCTTGGCCCAGAGCCTTCTTGCATTGCTCTATGGAGAGGCCTGGGAGGTTTCATCACAGTCCTGTAAATTTACATCTCTATCCCAAGGATCCTGCATCAGTACAGGTCACGTAGCCACACATCTCTGGGACAGCAGCTCTGGGTTGAGTAGTCTGCCATGCCTTTGATATCAGCTTCTGCCAATCTGCTTTTGGATTTCCCCCTAGGTGACTCGCTGCATCATCGAGGTCCTCTCAAATGCCCTGTCGAAGTCCAACGCTCCACCCATCTCCCCTGAGTGCCGACAAGTCCTCAAGAAGAGTAAGTTTCCTGCACTGCAGGGAGCTTTGCCCCCTGAGTGGTCCTTGCTCCTGCTCTCTCTAGTTCACCTTCCACTTTACCTCCAAACCAGGGACATAATGCAGTGTGGGGGGGGGGGTACAGACTAGACTGGTATCTGGGGAGACGGAATATATAGCTTCTAGCCTCTACTCTGCCACTTGATCACTATGTGACTATGGAAAAGATCTGTGCCCCTCTAGGCTAATTTCCTCAAAGTAAAATGAAGGGACTGAGCTAGTGGTAGTCTTTGAGATGTCTGTCAGTTCTTAAATTCCTTGTTTCAGAGTTTGGATTTTCAGAACAAGCTTTTATTTGGGTGCAAGAGATGTGGGGAGTGCTTATTTGTGATTGGAGGAGGGAGGATTGAGCATTCTGGGAGTGTTGGAAAATGACAGAATAGAAGGAGATTTTACATATTCTTCTCTTTGCCATCAACTCTTGACAGTGATGATTTTCCGAGTTAGAAGCTGAGAAAGGTGACTTGGAAACTTCTGGCCTGTTTACCTGAAAGGTTGGTTAAGCCATTTCAATGCAGAGCTTATTAGAAGGGAGGTACTACCAAACGGTACCAGGAATCCCAGGCCTGCGAACTGGAAAGGGTGAGGGTAGAAGCAGAGCACCCCATGAGTCAGAGCAATGACCTTCTGAATCCAGATGGGGGTGTTTTCTTTATGCAAATCAGCTTCTGTTGAAAACAAATTTTGAACAGTGACACAAGCAGTACCCATTGGGAGTTGACATTAAGAGATCAATTTTATAAAACTATGTAGTCTCTTTTTGCATGAAGTCAAACTGGTTTAAACAAACAAACAAACAAACAAACAATAAAACCTATTCCCTTCAACACCTTTCTCTTCTTTTAAATTTTTAGTCAGGCTGGGAACAATGGACTTTTCTTTATCTTTTTACCTTCAAAATCTCTCATTGCAAAATAATACTTTTTTGCTAGCGTTGCACATGAACCCTCAACCATAGAATGGTAAAAATGAGTATTGCAAGGATTAGCAATTGACCAAAAGAGTTGCCTGGGGGACTCAATCCACCACTGGGAATTTCAGGGTAACTATAGTAGGTGTGGGGGCCTGAGCCTGTAGGGGCCCCATGGACCCATGGAAGTACAAGCTTGTCTACCAATGCCTACATACATACTTCTTACTGAATTTCTCCCAACTTTCTTTGCCAGCCAGTACAGGGAATGAGAGCAAAGTGGATCTCAGGCAGGGCCTAAAGGCTGCTCCTCAGGGCAAACCCATCTCGCTATTTCTCTTCCCCTTTCTTTGTTTACCAGATGGATGTAAAAGTTTGAGGTCTGTCATACTAGGTCATCAAAGAACCATGATTGCTTAGAAAGAGCCATTGAATGTAGGGCTCCGCTTGCCTGCCAAGTTCAGATTCTTAGCCCCTTAGGTTGTGGCCATAAGATTCTAGGCTCTGCTTATTATTGATTGTGCCCTGGGGTCTTTTTTTTTCTTTTAATCTTCACCCAAGGATACTTTTCCATTTATCTTCAGATAGAGTGGGAGGGAGAGAGAGAAAGATCCATGTGAGAGAGACACATCTATTGGTTGCCTCTCACATGACCCCAACCAGAGCCAGGAACCAAACCACAACCGACACATGCCCTTGACTGGAATCGTACCCTCAACTCTTTGGTCTGTGGGCTGATGCCTCTAAATGCTGAGCCAAGGCTGCTCTGGGGTCTTTTGATGTCTGTTGTGAGAGCTCCAGGGAAACTAGTAAAAAACAAATGGCTCAGCCCTGGCCGGTTTGGCTCAGCAGTTAGAGCGTCGGCCTGCGGTCCTGAGAGACCCGGGTTCGGTTCCCGCTAAAAAATAAATGGCTCAGGACCCTGGTGACATTATATCCAGAGAGCCATAAAGTGCTGAGATTGGGAAGATTTAAGAGCTCCTATGGGGTTGCAGACTCACATGCCAGCCAGGGCCAGACAAACAAATAACATAAAGCAGTAAGGCAGGACAGGCCTGTAACGAGGAGCAGATATTTCTCAGGTCCAACCCTACTGTGGAGGAATACAGACTGTAACTAGATCCCGGGATTTTTTTCAAAAGAAGTTAAAGTTGGGATTTGTAAGCATATCTCCTGGTATTTAAGTATTGCTTCTGAATTAGAATTTACTAAAAATGTTATTAAGGCCAAACAATTCACTTCTGGGCTACCATTTTGTGACTTGTGCCCTATTCTAGTTTTCTCTCCCCTGTTGACATGTCTTAAGCTGATCCAAAGATTGGTGGAGCTTTCAGCCAACTGGGTGGATGAATTCCTTCCTACAGCCTCCCTCCCACACCCAGCCCATCTCCATCTCCATTGCCAGTCCCTCCAGCACATCTCTGGAGCCAGCATACACTTACTGAGCAAGGGAGCAGGAAAGAATCATTGGTTTATGGCTTGAAGAGATTTTAGGGAATGCGTAATCCAATTTCTTAACAGGTATAAGATTCTCTTGACCAGGTGATGTGGTCATCGTTACAACATTATAGGGATGGAACATGCACTTCCCCTTTTTACTTGAAATTAAGAGTGAGCTTCATGCCTCGATTTTACAGGTTGACAGTGACTATGTGCTGCTAATCACAGCCCTTCTCTGATCTCACCTGCGGGGGCTTAAAGCTAAATTTAGGAGGAAGTGCTAAGCCTCAGGCACAAGCTGCTACAGGCAGCACATATTTAACTGAGAAAAAATAAAAAATACTTTTGTTCCTGACCAGCAGGCAGTAGGAAGGGGCCACACAGCCTCTGCTCTGGGAAGCTGAGATCCTGTCTGATCGGTGGCACTATTTCAGCTGACTCTCAGAATGACGTCAGTATCTGGCCAAAGCCTCCCGGTTACTGGTGCCTACCTGGCCAGCCCCACCAGCCCCTAAGCTGCACACACTACCACTGGCTCTTAAAAGGCAAAGACATTGGTGAGGGGCCAGCCCTCAAGTGTCTGAGTGTGAAAGGTCATTTCAATTGTGTCATAAAACACGAGAATGTTAGCATGGCAGTCTGGGCTTTAAACAGGGAGATAGAGACCTTCCACTATTGCTTGGGCATTTTTTGCAAAACAGACCAGTTTTTTCTATTTTGTAAATGTCAGTTTAACATGACTCAGATCCGTTTAATAAAAATATAATGTGAACCACAAATATAATTTCAAATTTTCTAGCAGCCACATTAAAAAGACAGGTGAGCCCTGGCCAGTTTGGCTCAGTGCTTAGTGTGTTGGCTGCGGACCAGAGAGTCCTAGGTTCAATTCCTGCTAAGGGCACATACCTCGGTTGCAGTTTGTTCCTGGCCCCGGTTGGGGTCGTGTGGGTGGCAACCACTCGATGTGTCTCTCTCACATTGATGTTTCTCTCTCTCTCTTCCTCTCTCCCTCCCCCCCACTCATCTGAAGATGAATGCAAAAATGTCCTCGGGTGAGGGAGAAAGAAAAAAAGACAGGTGAAATTAATTTTTTAATAATATATTTAGTTTTATCTAATATATTTATTTAATATATAAGTTATTATACATCCAATATTATACATCCAAGTTATTATATAGCCATTATCCAATACATTCAAAATGTTGTCATTTCAACATATAATCAATATAAAAAATTGAGATATTTTACATTTTTTTGTATGAATTTTAAAAATCTGGTAGGTGCCCTGGTCGGTTTGCTCAGCAGTTGGAGAGTTGGCCCTCGGACCAAAGAGTCATAAGTTCAGTTTTATTCAAGGGCATGTACCTTGGTTTCGGGTTCAGTCTCAGCCCTGGTCAGGGTTGTGCGGAAGGCAGCCAATGTCTCTCTCTCTCTCTTCCCCTCCCTCCATCCCTTCCACTCTGTCTGAAGATAAATAAAATAATATCTTCAGGTGAGGATTAAAAAAAAATCTGGTGGGTATCCATCTTACCCTTACAGCATGTCTCAGTTCAGACCAGCCACATTTCACGTGCTGAATAGCCACAGAGGGCCAGTGGCTCCCACAATGGCCAGTTCAGGTGTACATCCAGGGCTGTGAGTGACCTTGGCATCCAGGCGCTCTTCTGAACTCAGTGACCTAAGTTGAAATCCAAACCTCCCAGCTAACAAGTCAGACGGTGTTAACTGCGTGTCTCCTTTCACGAGATGTCCTTGAGTTAAGGAGGGTTTAGTAAAGGAACTGTCGACATTTGGAAAAGATGGGAGAGAACAGCATTCCGTTAAAATATTGCTTATACCATCTACTGTTGACTCTTGAAAATACAAAGAAAACCCAGTCTACTGATCTTCATCCTCAACATTTGAGAACATACTGGGCAGATGGGACCTGAGTCAAGGAAGAAATGGCCTTTCCATTGCTGTGTAGTTTTCTCAGGGAAGAAATATACACCCTTCTTATCACCAAATACTAAGTTATGTTGTCACTTACTGCTAGGTTGAGTCTACACAGTTGTTTGGATAACAAAAGCCTGAGAAACTAATAATTTAAAACTTTTTCAATCCTCCTTTGAATCCTGATATTTCTTATTTTGGCTATTTAACTTTATTTAGCTGGATTTTAGGTAACTTTTCGATTCCTACTTAGAGCAAATATGGAAGGAGTGGCCCTGAATCACACCTCTCTGAGCCCCAAGATCTTAGTCTGCAAAAAGATGAGCTTGAACTAGACAAATTCTGAGTTTTTTTTATGGTATTAAATTCTAACATGTCATAAATCTATACTTGGATTTCAATTCAATCATGGATAGTACCGATAAGAGATGCTGGTTGGGTGTTATGAAAATAAATAAAAATACAGAGAGTTTATTATTAGATAGCCAAGGAGCTTTCATACCATCTGCTTTTAAAAGGAATCTGAGTATATTCTTTATTAACTTTAAAAAATTCTCCAAGTGACTTCCAGGGTCCTTAGGATTTGTGGTGATCACTCAGGCTGGTGCCTGTTGAACCACAAGCAATTCTGAAGTTATACTCACTCTTTTCAAATTTTTCATTACAGGTGGAAAAGAGGTTAAAGATGAAGAGAAAAGTAAAAACGAAAACACAAGGTTTGAAGTAAGATTGTTGAGAGACCAAGCTGATGCCTCTGAAGCCCACAGACCCTCCAGTAGGGAGGACACAGGAGCCCCAGGGGCGGGGGACACCCAAGGCCCATCAGCGGCCAACGCAGAAGGCGATGGGCCCAGTCGAGAGGGAGCAGGCGAGCCCGAGGGGACCCTCTATCCCTCTGACAGTCAAGTCTCCAAAGAAGCAAAGACACACCATTCTGGGAAGAGCGAGGGAGAGGACAAGGAGGAAGAGGAAGGAGAGAAATATCAGAACAGGGAGCATGGGGACGGCGGCAGTGAAGAGAAACACCTGGAAGAGCCAGGAGAGACCCCAAATGCCTTTCTTGACAAAAGAAACCAGGCGACAACTAAGAAAAAAGAGGAGCTAGTGTCCAGATACAGCTCACACGCTGCCAGGCTCCCCGAGGAAAAGACACACAGCCGGGAGAGGAGTAGCCAAGAGAGCAGAGAAGAGACGAGGACCCAGGCAAAACGCCCCCAAGAGTCTAAAAGCCAAACTGGGAGCCAAGAAGAATCTGAGGAAAGTGAGGAAGATTCCAGCCATGAGGTGGACAAACGTCGCTCTAGGCCGAGACATCACCATGGGTGGAGGAGGCCCGGCAGATCCTCGGAGGAAAGGGGACAACCCCGGGCGGAATCTGAGGCGTCAGTCGTGGACGTGGCCAGCTTAGGGGACAAGAGGGACCGTTATCCAACCCACTACAGGGCTTCAGAGGAAGAACCCGAATACGAGGAAGAAGGAAGGAGTTACGCGGGGGTCCAGGCTCCTGAGAACCTGGAGAAGGGGCGACATGGGGGCAGAGGCAGGGAGAAGTATGGAGCTCCAAGGCCTCCCAGTGAGGAGAGCCAGGAGGAGGAGGACAAGAGAAATCGCCCCAACTCGCAGCTTGACAACATGGCCTATGGATATGGGGAGGAAAGCGAGGAAGAGAGGGGCCCTGCGTGGGGAGACCGCCACGGAGCCGGAGCCAGGGAGCCTGGCGCCTATTCCACGCCAGACAGAGACGGGAACCACTTCATGGGTGGAGGACACTCCCCTGTTCAAGAAAACCAGTTGGACAAGGCCAGGAGGCTGGGGCAAGGCCAGTGGAAAGAGCAGGACAGAAATGACCTCAGCTATGGTGAGGAAGCCGGGGAGCAAGGGGCCCGCGGGAAGTGGCAGCAGCTGGAGGACCTGCAAGACCCGGAGAACAGGGAGGAAGCGCGGCTGCCAGGCAAACAGTACACCCCCTATCCCGCCCCTGAAAAGAGGAGGAGACTAGGGGAGCTGCTCAACCCGTACTACGCCCCTTCCCAGGGAAAGGGCAGCCAATTTGACAGAAAAGACAACATAGATGACCGTTTTCTTGAGGGTGAAGACGAGAATGGCCTGACCTTGAATGAGAAGAATTTCTTCCCAGAATACAACTATGACTGGTGGGAGAAAAAGCCCTTTGAGGAGGATGTGAACTGGAGATATGAGAAGAGAAACCTCGCCCCCAAACTGGATCTGAAAAGGCAGTATGACCGAGTGGCTGAGCTGGACCAGCTCCTTCACTACAGGAAGAAGTCAGCCGAATTTCCAGACTTCTACGACGTGCAGGAGCCACTGAGCCCACGCCACGCAGCGGGACACGAAAAGGACAGGGCTGGCCCAGGGGCACTGACAGAGGAAGAGGTACAGTGTTTAAAATTAACTTAAGATGGCTAATGTTATTACGTTCCAGGCTATCTGATATTGACCGGGAGAAACTGGTGGGAATTAATCACCACAATAATGTACCCCCAGTTAACCGAATGGAGACAGCTTCTGGGCTTGATTTCTGCCTACTGTCTAGCCATTGTCCACATCCCTGCCCACCTGCTCCGGTTGCGCTGTGCTACACCTTGGCCGCACACTGCAATCCCGTGGAGATTTTGAAGAATTACTGATGTCTGGGACCCGTCCCCAGAGATTCCGTTTGGTACTGGGTGCTGCCTGGCATCAGCATTTTTTAAATCTCCCAGATGGTTTCAATGTTCAGCCAAGGCTGACAACCAAGCACTGCTCTGGTGTCTTCCCTTGGTTATTTGATGCTGCATCACTATTTCCCAGGGCAGGTAAAAGCAGATGATAGAGAAATTCGTTGTTTGGTCTATCTTCGCCAGCTCATGGCCTGTAACTGTCAGAAATTTACATCGGGAAAGATAACATGATCAGAGCTGTCCCTTTTCCTCCTATTGATCATGTAGGTGCTGCTCAACATGACTGTGCAGCAGCATCTCGAGAGAGTCCTAGCCCTCAGAGTGTGGGACTCAGGAGGTCCCGGGTGCAGTCCAGGAATCTGCATTCCTGACGAGTTCCTCAGTGATGCTGCTGGTGCTGCTGGCGGGGGGACTACCTTCTAAGAACCACTCATGTAGGGTGTCTCATAGAGCCTCAAAAATATAGAAAATCCTCTTTCCGTTCATACTGCCTTAAACTACAATGATATAAATTGATCTGGAACCTCATGCTTCCTTTTTTGTGTGTGTGTGTTTTCTAGGAAAAAGAACTTGAAAACTTGGCTGCAATGGATTTGGAACTACAGAAAATAGCGGAGAAGTTCAGTAATCGAAGGGGCTGATGGTCATTGGAGCCAAGGGCCATTCACTTTATGTATTTCCCACCACTTCACTAAAAGGCGTCATTCATTCACCTAAAGGCAGAAAGTAGACTACTATTCATTATCTGCTTGAGGCAATTAGAAATGTCTTTAATTTGTGCCAGAATGCTATTGAAAATAAAAATAGCATGACTTGTAGCATATTCTTTCTGCAAAATCGACATATTAACATGCTTGTGACAATGACTGTGCTACTATCCTTGAAAAAATATGTTTGTATCCATTTAAAATAATAAAAGATTCATCTGAAGCCAAAATGTCATGTCCTCAGCCTAATAGAAGGGAGTATGATATTCAAATCCGTTCTTTAAAGTGAATTCTAAAAGACAGCACTAACATTCATTGGTCTTTCGATGAGGAAAAGGAAAAAAAAAAGAAAGAAAAGCAAACCTTTCAAAGATGTAAAGAGAAAAAGATCAGGAAAAGACATCTTTTACCCCAGGCTGGAGAAAGATTAAATAAGTTTAAAGAACCGTTTGAAACATTACTTTAAAAATCCTGTTATCTGCCTGGCTGGTGTGGCTCAGTGGTTGAGCATCGACCCATGTGCCAGTTAGATTCTTGGTCAGGGCACATGCCCAGATTGTGGGCCAAATCCCCAGTGGAGGGCATGCAGGAGGCAGCCAACCAATGTTCTCTCTCATCAATGCTTCTATCTCTCTCTAAAAATCAAAAAAGAAAAAATCCTGTTATCTGGAGAGCTCTGGGAGTAGCTGGCCAATGGTTAGTGTCCAGGGCCAAAGAGAAAGCCTAGATAATGGGAAGAACTCTGGATTGGGAAGCACAACATCTAGGCAGGTCCAGAAAGATCCCTGGGGCCTCAGGGCCTGTCTGATTTCTACTCAGTAAGGAGACAGGGTCTCTGACTCTATTTCCAAGTAGCTATGTGACTTTGGACAAGTTACTTTCCCTCTCTGGACCTGGTTCATCAGTAAAATAAGGCCATCTGTCTCATTGGGTTGTTATGAGAATATGTGTTTGTGCAAAAGGCTCAGAGTAGTGCCTGGAGTATGCCAACGGTGCAGGAAATGTTGGCTGCTGCCATTGTTATGCCCACGACTTCTTACAGTAAGACAGTAGGACAATTTCCCCTTCTTCCTCTTTTTACCTGTCTTTTTATTTCTAGCCAATGATGGTTTCTACTTGGTTGATTTCTACTGTTTTGACAGTTCTAGTAAAGAGCTGTTTTCAGGAGGTATCTGGGGATGACGTATGGCTGTTATTCACCCAGGAGAGCCTGCTTCTCCTCCTCTTCATAAAGTCAAGAATTGCCTGTGCTATTTTAACCAGCCTCTGTTTAGATGAACTTTCAGTCACATACTATTCCAGGAGATTTCAGTTTTATCATATGGGGAACAAGCCAATCAGTGCTACAAATGTACAGCAAGTTGTTCGAAATCTGGCACACATCTCTAGAAGGCTGCTTGCTATTTCTCTGCCTGGGGTCTTCTTTTTCTGGCCATGGGATCAGGATGGGCTGTTTGCAAAGGCAAGTGAGACATGCTGGGGGGACAATGGCTCCTAGAACCAGCCTCATAGTGAACAAGTTGGTATATAAATATTGTATTAGTTTCCCGGGGCTGCCACAACGAAGTACCACAAGCTAGGTGGCTTAAAACAACAGAAATTTACTTTCTTACAAGTTCTGGAGGCCAGAAGACCAAAATTAAGTTGTTGGCAGGGCTATGCTCCCTCTGAAGCCTGTAGAGGAGGATTAAGATGATGCAAGTGTGCTGGGGGTCTGGTGACCCAAGGGTCCATGACTCACTCTGGGTTCCGTGACTCACTCTGGGTTCTTATCTTCATGCAGGAAAGAATTTAAATTCAAGTCAGCATAGTTTAAAGTGAAAGTGAGTTTACTAGGGAAGCAGTGAGACAGAGTGGACTACTCCACAGACCGAGCAGCTCCTTTGTAGTGAGGTTTGCTTCCTTTATTGATATTTAATGAGGGGGAAGGGCATTCAGTAAAGGGGGAGGAATATTCAGGATTTTTCCAGGAAAGGGGTGGAGTCTTCCTAGAAGAGCTCCATCGGTCCTTCTATGGGCTTTCCATTTCTGACCATGGTGGCCAGTGGTATGTCGATTACTATGCTAACATATCACAGAGAGCGTGCAATGAGGCTAGGGGTTACTGTAGAGTGAAACTAGTCACCATACGGATCAAGCTGGTCTCTGCCTGTGCTAGGCCATAAATCCTACGGGGTTTGTCTAACTATCTCCTGTAGCCCTTGCTGGTTACAGCCATTGTGCCACATGCCCTACCTCACTTCCTTGTCTCGTCCAGCTTCTGGTGGCCCAAGACCAGCTTCTCGTGGTGGCGTAGTTCCAATCTCTGCCTCCATCTTCACACGGCTGTCCTTTTCCTATCAGTCTCTGTCTGCTCACGTGATGTTCTTTTTATAAGGATACCAGTTATATTGTATGAAAGGCCCACCCTACTCCAGCATGACCTTAACTAATTACATCTGCATTGACCCTACTTCCAAATAAGGTCACATTTTGAGGCACTGGGGGTTGGGGCTTCAACATACCTTTTTTGGAGGCAAAATTCAACCCATAACAAGGCAGGCCAGCTCCCACGCTCCTCAGGTGGAATAACTCTGAGCCGCATATCCTGTGCCTCCCAGAACTGTCCAGAGGGTTGAGCCCAGGTGCCACAGTGGTGACTTGCTTGTTGATATACCCTTGAGCTATCTTTACCTCACTGTCCCACCTCCTACTGGTGACCCTCGTTTCCTGGGACCACCCTCCCAAATAGGCTGCTTGTCCTCAACTTCTTATCTTGGAATTAGCTTCTGGGGACCCCCAAATTAAGAAACCATTCAAAGCCAAGCTTATATTATAACAAATAATACAACTACAGTTGCAATATATCACAGTTTTAACCCCTGTGTTACTACATCTTGATAAAAGATACTAAAAAAATGCTCAAAACATTGCAATATACACGATGCAATATGTTTCGATTACAGTTCAGCAAAAAACAAAATTACTTCCTAAAGGAAGAGAATTCAAGGGGCTCAAGATTAATAGGGGTTTACTCGTTGGATGAGAGAAGGCAAAACACGGCAATGCCCCAAATGCGAGCCTAGCAAGTCTCTCTTTGCTTCTCTCTCTCTCTCTCTCTCTCTCTCTCTCTCTCTCTCACACACACACACACACACACACACACACACACAGAGAGAGAGAGAGAGAGAGAGAGAGAGAGAGAGAGAGGCCCTGCGTATTAGCACATCCTTTCGCTTTAGTCTGCAAACACTGCAGGGCAGGGGAGTGTGCAGGCACAGATGACCTGTCAAGGATGCAGGCGACATACGAGAGAATCCCACCTGACCGTGGTGCCCAGCAGAGTGCAGTTAGGATCTCTGGGGATACCACCATTCCTTCACGAAGTCAAGGACTACCCTCTTTCAATTAAAATAATGTACATTAATGGTTAAAACATCAAATTAATGACAAAAACCCTCTGGCTGCCGGGCTGCTGGGAGGAGAAGTGAGGGCAGAAATGCAGGAGCCAATAAGGAGACTACTGCAACTATCCTGGCGGGTCATTGTGGTGGTTGGCCCAGGGTGATGGCACTGACGGTGGGGAGAAGTAGTCACACTCTTTTAGAGAGACATGACAGGTGGGGTGATGAATTTGGGATGGCATGAAGGAAAGAGGGCGTCACAGATGATACCAAGGTTTTAAGCCTGAAGGACAGAGGTGGGGAAGTCTGCAGGAGGGACGGCCTTGGGAGGGGAGACATAGGCAGCTCAGGTTGGGGTATGTTATCTTTGATATGAAACTAGATGCCAAGTGGAAGTTGGGAATATGGGCTTGGAGTTCAAGGAAAGGTCTGTGCTAAAGACATAATGTGGGAGTCACCATCCCAGAGATGGTATTTAAAGCCTGAAATGGGCGAGATCACCTCGTGTTATATAAATGAGCCAAAGATGGCCTCTGTGCGTTGGTTATTTCTTCACTATAGGCTAAGCACTGTTAGCTCAAAAGCCGGCCAGGGCTGCACAGTAACTTTGCACACCCATTTATTTTAAACATTGTCCAAATGAGCAAATGTTTAGACATTTAGGGCCCACCTGCTTTGCATACCTCTGCCAAACTCTACCCAACATCTTCTGGCCATTGATAAGATAGAGTCTTATGGTTAAAAACCCCAAGCCTTATAAATTATAAGACTTTTGCCCCACAGAGCTCTCAGACCCAGAAACTCCCTGCCACACAGCTGCGCGACACCACCAGACACAAAGGCACCTCAGATTCCCCTCACCCTGGGAGTTCTCTTGCCCTGCTCCCCTTCTGAGTAGCAACCCCAAGGTGTAGTGTCTGGACAGATTCCTGCCCTGAGGGACATCCCGCCACCTTCAAACCTGTCAGGTGTTACCCATTACCAGATAAAACACGTGTGTGCTACTGCCACCTGATGGTCATATCTTTTTTTTTTTTAAATCATTTCCCAAATCCCTCCACTAGGGAGTGAGTGTAGACAAAAGGAGACCAAAAAGTGAAGAGGTGCAATTGGCAAGCCCCAGGGTACACCGATGTTTTCCTAAACATTCATCTCAGGTGATGAGAAACCAGCAACAGAGCCGGAGGAAGAAAGGCAGGAGGGAAACCAGGTGAGTGCTGACCTGGCAGCCAAGCAAGGACGCTGTGGCAAGGAGAGGGCTCAACGTGCCAGACGCTGCCAGCAGGTCTGGGGGACGCAGAAGGACCACTTAAATCCATGGTCAGCACACTTTTTCTTAAAGAGCCAGACAGCACGTGCTTTGGGCTTTGAGGGCCACACAGGCTGGGACAACTATTCACCTCTGCCATAGAACGAGCAGCCAGGGACAGTACACAAACAAGTCAGCATGGCTGTGTCCCACTACAACCACGTTTACGGGCACCGAAATTCGAATGCCATGTGATTTTAACATGTCACAAAACTATTCTCCTTTGGCTTTCCCCCCTCAACCACTTAAAAACAGAAAAACCGTTTTTTAGCTTGCAGGCCATACAAAAAACTGGCAATGAAACAGGTTGGGCCTTCGGGCTGTACTTTGCTGGTCCCTGATTTAAATCAATCACATTTTTCTTATTTTTGTCTCCTCTCTTCCTTGAGTATGTCACCATATGACTTTAGCTACTTTGTCACTCACAGGTGATGGAAAAGAACTGGGAGAGACCCACTCCTTTGTGGAAAGTACTCCCCCAAAGCAAAGGAACCTCTGCTCCTTCCCTCCACCCTCTGGATTTCTCTACTGTTTAAAGTTTGTCGGTTTAGAATGACAACACTAAAACAGATTGAGCCCACTCAGATTTTGGAACAAAATTTCTTTAAATGCCTTGTTACCTGTCAGTGGGAAATTGAAATGTCAGCATCATTCTAGTCTTGTTTTAATATCTCAGCTAAATGCCAAAAGCTCAGATTTTTTTTATCCTCACCCGAGGACAGTTTTCCATTTTTGTTCAGATAGAGTGGGAGGGAGGGAGGGAGGGGGGGGGGAGAGAGAGAGAGAGAGAGAGAGAGAGAGAGAGAAACATCAACGTGAAAGGAACACATGGAGTGGCTGCCTCCTGTATGACCCAACCAGGGCCTGCCTCCTGCATGACCCAACCAGGGCCGTGGGCAAACTGCAACCGAGGTATGTGCCCTTAGCAGGAACCGAACCTGGGTCTCTCTCTGGACTACAGGCTGACGCTCTAACCGCTGAGCCAAACTGGCCAGGGCTAAAAGCTCAGATTTTAATGGAACTCTAAAAGAGGCAAAAAAAAGGGGGGTGGGGGGGAGTATGATATTGTTTCCTATGCTTTAAAGATTTTGCCCTTTCTCATAAAGGGTCAAAAAGCAGTGAGTACCTAATACATGTTAATGTAGACAATTAACAACTTATCAGTTGCTCTTTAAGTAGCTATTCAAGGACTTAACATTTCTTGCCATCTGACCTCTGCTACATAGTTAAATCCAAGAAAAAAACTGTAATTTAGTGAAACAAGCCAAACAGAGAAAGACAAGTATCATATGATCTCACTTATTTGTGGAATATAATGAACATAACAGTCTGAGGAATGGGGTAGTCCCAGAGACGTGGAAGTGGGGTACAGACTGACAATCTCCAGAAGAGGGGGTGGTGGGGGAGAGATAAACCACAGAACTTATATGCATGTGCGCATGAACAGTGGACATGGACAACAAACTGGGGACAGGGCAGGGAGGGAGGGGGAGGGGGGAATCAGTGGGGGGAAAAAGGAGAAACATCTGTAACAAAAATTAATTAATAAAAAAATTAATTAATTAAAAACAAACAAACAAACTGTAATTTATTTTTAAAAAATGAATACTAGCCTACAGGCAACATTCAAGTAAAGAAATTAGATACACTTGGGTCCTCACTAGAACTGCACTTAAAACCATTCCAAAATCAGGAACATTTACAACAGTGATTTTCAACCCTTTTCGTCTCATGGCACGCATAAACCAATTACTGAAATTCTGTGGGACACCAAAAAATACATTTTTTTGCTGATCTGACACAAAAAATAGGTATACTTTTGATTAGTTCACATGAGACAACTATTGTTGTGTTGGCTGTTGTCACTTTTTATTTGACAATCTAAGGGAAAAGAGGTCAGTGTCCCTGACTAAATAGTCAGGTATTGCACGTTTAAAAAATTCTTGGGGCACACCAGTTGAAAATTGCTGATTTAGAACAACATGAATCTTACTGATAAGATTTTTAGGAAATGCTTTTTTATATATAGTGTTGTTCTTGGAATATTTACAACCAATACTTTAAAACAAAATGCAAACACCTAATCTTTTTCAAAATTTTGTACATATTAAAAAATATATTTGTGACTTTTTCCATATACCACCAATAAATGAATGATTATCTGTTAAGATTTGCTTCATATGAGAGAGGGGACCAAGATGGTAACTAGTGTGTCGGGGGGAGGTCCTAAACTTCCCTCTTCCCACAGATGCACTGAGTGTACATACACTAAGCAATTCATCCTGAGAGAAATCCAGAAACTAGCTAAACGACCTCTACACATCAGATGAAGGAGAAAATGCTCATACTGAAGTGGACAGAAGGGGCCGAGGCACACTCTTGGTATAAACTCCACCCCTGGCACAGTGCCAAACAACTAAGCGGGGGGGGGGGGGATCCCCCAACTCCCAACTTCTAGGACTCCAATTTTTGAGACTCTCACTTGAGGGATGGCCTTCCAGGACACCCAGCTCTGAAAGCCAATGGGGTTTGGGTCTGAGACCCACAGGAATGCAGCAAAGCAGCAGTTCTTTACAGTGTGCAAGGACTCACCACCTCAGCACTCGCACCGCTCAGTGCAGAGGGAGCAAGCAAAGTGCCCATCTCCTAGCTTCTTCCAGGAGGCCTAACAACATTCTTTCCCAGCAGTGGCCTGAGGATTCAGCTGATAATCAGCCTGCATCTATGTGCTGACAGCAATTCCCCACTTTGGGACACGATGGGTCCGTCTTGGCACACCCTCAATACTGGGAGCCACTGAGAACAAAGATGGCAGCTTGGACAATCACAAAAGTTTGAGAGGCAACCAGCTGACTGGGCTGATGGATGTTCATTTCCTATATGAGACTAATCTGTCCAGACTGGAAGGGTGGCCGTTATATCTAACGTGCAAGCACCAACACAGAGTGAAGGAAAATGAAGAAATGGAGGAATATGTTCCAAACAAAAGAACAAGATACATCTCCACAGAGCTTAATGAAACAGAACTAAGTGATTTACCCGATAGAGCTCAAAATAATGGTCATAACGGTGCTTACCAAGGTCAGGAGAGCAATGTATAAACAAAGTGAGACTTTTAACAGAGACATAAAATATAAGTAAGTACCAAAGAAATCATAGTGAAGGAATTCATCATTACTAGACCAGCCTTACAAATGTCAAAAGGAGTTCTTCAGGTTGAAATGAGAGCTGTTAATCAACTATTTAGTAACATCAAACATATGAAAGTATGCCCTGGCCGGTTTGGCTCAGCGGTTAGAGCGTCCACCTGCGGTCCGGAGGACCCGGGTTCGGTTCCCGCTAAGGGCATGTACCTCGGTTGCAGTTTGTCCCCGGCCCTGGTTGGTCGTGCGGGTGGCAGCCACTCGATGTGTCCCTTTCACATCGATGTTTCCCTCTCTCTCTCTTCCTCTCTCTCCCTCCCACACTGTCTGTACAAAAAATGGAAAAATGTCCTCAGATGAGGATTAAAAAAAACAACAAAACATATGAAAGTATAAAACTCACTGATAAAGGTAAACACAGTTAAATTCAGAAGTGTCTTATAATTCTAGTATAAATATTAAAAGATGAAAGAATTAAAATAGCTATAACTGTAAAAATTTGTTAATGGATATAACAAAGATGTAAACTGTGACATCAAAATCATGAAATGTAAGGGGGGGGGTGCAAACATGTAGAGCTTTTGTGGATCTCTCTCTGAAGGAAATAAAATCACTGCCTTGAAAAGATATCTGCACTCCCATGTTCACTGCAGCATTATTCACAATAGCAAAATATGGAAATAACCTGTGTGTCAACAAATGAATTGATAAAGATGTGATATATATGGATATGCGAGCACGCGCGTGCACACACACACAATGGATTTATTATTCAGCAATGAGGAAAAAAAAAAGAAATCCTGCAATTTGCAACAACATAAATAGACCTTATGGAAGGCATTATGCTAAGTGAAATAAGCCAGAGAAAGACAAATACTGTATGATGTCACTTATATGTGTCATCTAAAAAAATTAAAACTCATAGAAACAGAGTAGAATGGTGGTTTCCAGGGTCTGGGGTGGTGGTGGTGGTGGGGAAAATGGGGAGGTTTCAGTCTAAGGGTACAAACTTTCATTATAAGATTAGTAAGTTCAGGGGATCTAATGTGCATTATGGTAACTATAGTTAACAGTACTGTATCATACACTTGCAAGTTGCTAGGAGTAAATCTTAAATGTTCTCACCACAAGAAAGAAATGGTAATTATGTGATGGGGTGGATGTTTTAGTTCATGTTATGGTGGTAATAATTTTGCAATAAATGTGTATTAATACATGTACACCTTACACATACACAATGTTATACCAATTATAACAATGCAGCTGGAAAAAAAAAAAAAAAGATTTGCTTCACACAATTTTAGCCTACCTCTAAGCTAAAATATCCTAATTGGCACCACTGTATATCTCCAGGTACCCTAATCCAGTGGAGAAATAAGATGGACAATACAAAATGATTTTACTTTTCGACTGCCCCTCTTTATATTTCACATCACTCTGCTGGCTGCTAGATGTCCAGAGGTCATGGAATTATCCGTTCACCTGCTCCAAAGGTAGATGTCCACTTTACTAACGAGACAAAAACATTGTGTATTTAGCTGCACTCATTGTGTGGGTGTACAAATAGAAGTATTTCTCAAGCAGTGGTTCCTCGGTCAGCAGCAATAGCATCACCTGGAAACAGGAATGCACACATTTCTGCCCCACCTCAGACTTACTGAATCAGACTTTGGTGTGGGGGCCCAACAATCTATTTAACAAACCCTGTAGGGGATCCTGTTGCATATTAAGTTTTCAAACCACTGATTTAAATCATCAGTACTCAAAGGTTAGAGTTAACTTGCTACTGGTGCGTGAGCTCAGTCCCGTCAACTCCAGGGCAGCTACGTGGGCACAGGGCCTTGGCAGTGCAGACCCCCAGACTGAATGAACAGGATGGGACTTGGAAACTGGCTGAGTCCCAAGGAGGAGATGGTTCTAACACTGACCAGTGGAGACCAGCCACCACTAAATGAAGTATGTGCACACATTGTGTTCCCCTTGACCAAACTTGACTGGTTGTATGTGGGTGACAACTGCAAGGACAGTTTGCAAAGACCTGTTCAGTGAGGTGCTAATCAGTGCACATTTTCTTACTCAGACCATGTGTCACAAGCTGTCGAAAGCCAGTGAATTCGGTGTCACAGACGCATCATTAATGTCAGTCCAATGGATCATGGTAGGGAACACTTTTATTCTTTAAAAACAATTGTTTTAATAAAAGGGAATAAAAACTGTACTTGGTAATCACATTGGCCATTATCAGAATAGTACATGCCATTAGGAAAAGCAAGTTCTTTTTCTCTGATGCTCCTCGCTGGGTGATCTACATCTATCGATACTGTAACGATGTGAGCAACACACACAATGAGCGCGTTCAGCGAGCAAGACTCACGCACAAAAGCCTTGGCTTACTTTAAACACTTTTCTTGGTTGCAGCACATGACCAAATAATGTGATTATATTTTTTCAGAGCTTAGAAAGACCACCTAATCATGCCAGACTCAACAAACCAGCATTAATAATCACCGAAAAAGGCACTTTAAAATACATTTGACAAGGAGTGACACTAATGCAATGAGAGCTGGTCTAAGCCCTGTGCTAAACATTGTCAGAGTTCACAGAGATAATGCATTCTGTCTCTCTGTGTGTGTATGTATAAATATCTATATGTATGAGTATATACCAGCATCCACATACAGAAGGTCCTCGAGTAACATCGGCTTGCTCAATATCATTTCATTATAACATCGATGAGATGCTAGAGAACTTAATTCTTGTTTCTATGAACTAGCCTATGGTAAAATTGGTTTCGATATACATCGTTTTTGCTTAGTCACAGAATCTACTGACGTTAAATGAGGACTTACTGTACATATGTATGTGTATACACCTATCTCCATAAGCCTCTGGAGAGGGGAAAAACTCTTTCTTTCCTTTAACTGAATAGTATGCAAAACTTCTGATCACTTAACTTAGAACAAAGAATGAGATTGGTAAACTAATGCAAAAAGTACCATACTACACCTTTCTATCAACAACAACAACAAAAAGCAACAAAATAAATACTTGAACTTCTCTAGGTTGTCAACTATTAAAATAAAAAAATCTGGAATTGTAAAAAGGTTTCTTCCACTGTAGGGGACAGGGTGGACATTTTTGGTACTGTAAATCTAACACACTCATACATCTGTATTGCTTAAGTAACAGAGTGGAATGAACAGGGAAATTTCTTCCACAAATTCCTTCCTTTACCCACCAAGTTTTAGCTATCCTGTATTATTCGGCTTAGCTTAACACATAAACAAAGTCTTATATAAATATATTTTTAGGATGTCTAAATTTTCAGGATACCTGCACAGAGTACTAAAATACTGAGGGCATTGTGGTGAAACAAACAGACTTGGCCACATCTTAGTCCACTGCACAGCCCAGGCGTGGGTATCTTGGCTCAAGATTTTCACAGACCAGCCCATCTGTCAGAGGTGAGTAAAAGGTTATTTATCTTTCCCAGGAACAGGTGTGAACACATGATCTTATTTCTTAGGATATGAAAAACCAATTAGTAATAACATTTAAAGTTTAATTACTAAATGTATAATGCCTGAGAACAAAAATCAAAGCAAATTTTGAAAGGTTAAGAGTCAGACTCTGGGCATTTCCGTTTTTTAGCTGCTGGTTCTTCAGTCTTGTGTAATTCTAAAGTGCTTGAGTTGGATTTGAGACTGGGATCTGTTTTAAGGCTGTCCATGGCAACAGTGAAGCCTGAGAGAAGGTATCCCCCACCTCCACTCATCAGTAGTTTGGGATGACTTCGATCTGGCAAAACCTAATCAAGACAGAAAGACAGACACTCATGTTTTTCTACGCAGGTCAAGTACATGCTAACAATATACACACCAGAAATCAGAATTTAAATGACACAGATTCTCTTGAAGATTTAAATGGACCATTTCTTAAGGAGCCCCTCCCTTTAATAACACTAATAAAAGTATAGAAATTGGTTTAAGTGATTTTCTTGTGAAAAACAAAACTGAAGCTGTTTCTCTTAAACCTGAAGCAAGTTTCTGGTGGCAAATGGACAAATGGTTTGTGTAGTGTTCTGGGCCTGAGATTTCTTCCCCTAAGCTCCAGGATGCTTCATGTCTTCTTGGTTAACAGCAGGGCTTGGGTTCATGAAGAGGTAGCTACTGGACATACACCAGAGCCTCCCTGTTAACTCAGACAAGACTTCTTCTCTGCTGCTACCACAGCTAAATAAGATGGCTGCAGGAAGGACACGATGGCCAAGGGCTATAGTGTCCTGTATTAAGCAAGATGTCCAAGTGGCAGGGCAGGGCCTGTGGCGGCATGGAAGTGTTCCCCCAGATCTCTCAAGAGGGAACTGGCTGTGAGGATTCCAAGCAGCAGGAAGTCTCTAGCAGCTGCTCCTTTGGGATCTGCTATAGCATTCACTCCCAGCAAGGCCATGGCTGCTCCAAGTCAATACCTAGGCAGGGCTACCAGGACTGCACCATTTCTGCCCAACACAGGGCTCCTTTAACGGGAAGTCTTTGCTCCCCATGATTCTAGCTGTCAACTTCTCAGAGACGCACTCTAGGCCCTTCCCCTCCTTTCCCCCTTCGCCTTCCTCTTTCATAGGCACCAGACCTGCATTATGGTCTGGCGACTCTCCCCACCTAATCCTGCTCCCACCCCTCATCTTTCAAAGACATTTTCCCTGATAAAATCTCTTACACTTCTAATTCCATCTTGACATATGCCTTCCAGAGAACCTGAACTGACACGGAGCCCATCAGTAAATCCTGAAAACTTGCTGCAAGGACATCCGAGCAGAGAGGAGAGGGTCACTTTTCTGGCCTGGGGATTTTTCTATTATCAATTATTTCCTCCACAGTGATCTTGAGACCTTGAGTAAACACAACCACAATGGTTTGCATTTTAAATGTCTCTGGACTAGAGTTACAGAGTAACAGATCCTGACATGAAAGGAGAAAAAAAGGGTCAGGATAGATTAGGGCCCTTTCTCTGAGTTACAGGTATGAGACTGTTTCATCTTGATAGACAGAAATAGTGACATCTGTATTTAACAACATCTGGCACTACTGCAAGGAGCCGGAGACTCAGAGAGCAGCTCCTGGGACTGGCTGTAAGAACACGTACCTGGTAATTTCTGAGCCAGGTTTCAGACAGTCTGAGGTTGATGACCCCTCCTCTTTCCCGCAGTTTTGTGTAGCACTCCAACAGAGGCTGAAGGCATAAAGAAAGTTCTGTTAACTACTTCTAGGGACACAATTTGAGAATCAATATTTGGATACAAGAACCCCCCTCCATTCCGTTTTAGTAGTACCTCTTTATACTGACAGTAGACCACGAACGGCCTTGAAGGGGCCACGAAGTCCAGCAACGACAGCAGCAGTGGGGTGGGATGGAAACGACTGGCTACAATTAAACTGCAAGAAAGATGCTGGATATATTACTCTCTATGCCTCTAAAATGGAGCATAGGTTTCAAACTACATCTAAAATATCCATGTATTTATTAGTGTGACTTACATAAGGAGGAGCTTTAAATACAATGCTCCAGAAATTCCAAATAAAATCATGAACTATTAATTTCTGGGAAACACAAACTGAATTATAAGCTCTCTCGGTACTTGGCAACTCCAAGTAGCATTTGACATTCTTGATTTAAAACTATTATCTGGAAACAAATCCAACACAGTGACGCTGGCTTTGAGGCACCAGAATCTCTCTTCTTGGCAGGTCTCCTTAGCCCTCGCATTAGCCAGTTTCACGTCAATCTCAACGCCCCACCCACCACCCACAGCTGCAGCTGATGCACCATCACTGGAGAAATCTCAAATTTCTTTGAAAACTCTGAAACCAGCCCAATTTCCCACCTCCACCAGATGCAACCTCCTTCCTTCAAAAACCCAAGACAGAACCATCATCTCTGCTCCCACTAGATTCAGAGCAGACAAGCAGAGAATGTTCATCTCTGAGGCAGAGCCCACGC
This sequence comes from Molossus molossus, assembly GCF_014108415.1. Classification (NCBI taxonomy): domain Eukaryota; kingdom Metazoa; phylum Chordata; class Mammalia; order Chiroptera; family Molossidae; genus Molossus; species Molossus molossus. The sequence goes on from NW_023425399.1 coordinate 29,023,438, forward strand.
GCAGCAAGGTGTCGCCTGCATTCTTTCATCAACGCACCCATCTGCATTCCTTTCACCCAGCAGAGCAGCAGCCTCTAAGTGTCTTTTCCTCTGCTCTTCTTGTCTTCTCTGCTTTTCCTGAATCTTCAAGAAAAATAAGAAACCAATGTACTGAGGTCATTCAGTCAGGCTTATGGAAACGCTGGCCTGTCAAAACATTTCAACAATATTTATCAACTCGGACTAAAGCAACAGAAGGTCATTTATAAGGAAGCTGAAAACACAAGAAAGCCTAGAGGTTATAAAACCATCATTCAGCTGCCTATATACAATGTTTCTATATCATAAAGTTCTACCCCAAAGATTATATCACGTGTGTGTGCAGCACCCACACACACACTCTTTCTCCATCTGCTGTGATACGTACTATTTTGGGAGCTGACGCTGCAAAGCCAAATCAATCTCAGTGCTTAAATAAAATTAACTGAGGTCCTGAGGGGGGTATTATGAGGGCTGTGGGGACTCTTTAACATTCTTACATAATCCTTTTTACTTCCTCTCTCTTTAGGCTCCTTATACTCTGGATCTTGAGAGACAATTTCCATAGTTTCTTGTTCTTTGGGGTGACTGCTATCTGGGGCCTCTGCCATGCTGTCTTCATTCTCTTGTTCTGAAGTCTGTTTGTCCTCCAGTGTGCCATTACTTTCTTCAACCGAAGCACCCTCTTTTGGCTCTGAAGACAACATCTCAGCAGAAAATGTCCCATTTAGGAGACTGTCCACTTTGTTGAGGGGGAATTCATAAAGACCACTGAGGAAAGATTTCGGAAATCCAAAACATGCTGTTGCTGCCCGAACTGGGCCACCTCCAGGGTACAGCTGAATAATGGAGCCAAAACCTGAACAGACAAAAGAAACAAACATCTCTTGATGAAGGTGACTCAGATTTTGCAAATCATCAGCGTTCATCACAGTGTGAAGACTAAAGGTCTCTCTACTTCACTCTGTTCAGAGGCTGACAGATGACGCAGGAGCTCTGAGAGTTTGGAGTCTATAAATATTCCCAGTGGATGCAATGTAATTCCAAAACAGATAAACAGGAAGTCTTAAACAGGCTTACTCCCACTTGACACTGCAGTAAAACCCTGTGATTGTGCAAATTTGGATGTCGCATGATTGGTGACTGGTTCTCAGCTTCCCTCAGTCCAGTGCCATTACTTCCAAACAAGATAGTTAAAAGTAATTTATATATGTGTGTGTGTGTGTGTGTGTGTGTGTGTATATATATATATATATATATATATATATTTATATTTGTGTATATATATGTATATATTTTCTTTTTTCCATTGATCTTTAGAAGAGGAAGGGGAGGGGGAAAGAGGGGAGGAGAGGTGGGGGGGAGGGAGGGGAGGGAGGGGGGAGAGGGGGAGAGAGAGAGAAACATCAATGTGAGTGAGATGGTTTCCCAAAGAGGGCTGGAGAGTGAACCTGCAACCCAGGTATGTGCCCTTCACCAGGAATCGAATGTGAGATGGTTGCCCAAAGAGGGCTGGAGAGTGAACCTGCAACCCAGGTATGTGCCCTTCATCAGGAATCGAATGTGAGACCCTTTGGCTGATACTCTAACCATGGAGCAATACTGGCCGGAGCAGCAGTTAACAGTTATTATCTTCTATAGGTCAGAGAAAGGGCAGGCAAATTAGGTTGAGTTGTATCTTCCAGGAGAGAATATATCCCTAGTATTTTCCCCACTTAGTTCAGGACAAGAAGATGAGCACCAGCTATCCAAGAGTTTACTGAAATCACTGCTCTGGAGGTCTTAGCCAGCCACAGGCTTGAAAATCATCCCCACTGCTACTGAAGCTTGGGAGAACAACTGCCATATGGGGTGCCAACACAGCGCAGGCTGGGAGATGCGGACTGTGTAGGATGGTCCTGGGGACTGGAGCTGTGCAGGCACAAGTCATTTCAATAACCTTACAGGAATGACACCTCATTTTCCATAAGATTAAATATTTAAATTTTTAGACCCCTCTACTCAAATCATAAACTTAAAATGTTAAAACTTACCTCCCATTCGTTCCATCATTGCACCCAGCACTAAGCCTGCACACGTTTCCATTACAATCATTTTATTGCCAGCACGAACATTTCCCAATGTCAACATCTGGGCTAGTGTATCATATCTCATGTGGCTAAAAAAAATAAAGAAAAGAAAAAAGATGATTCATTCATTTTTAGCTAAGCAAGGCCTGTTATTTTAATCATCATTTTTCAAGTTTTGTTCATAAAAAAGTATGTTGATAAAATTATCGATTGCTTTGGAGGCAACAGTAAAAAGAACTTACAATTTATGAAGTAGGAGGATACTTTATGCAGGTGAGCAAGTTTTTCATTTTACTTAAAATCATGACTTTCTTAAAGAGAAATTTTCCCCTAATTATACTTTTGAAAGGAAACAAAGCGTACTTAATTTTTCCAGGTTCTCTGGCATAATACATAATTGAAAGGATGCGGGTGGATGGCTTCACAATAGTAACGATGGCTTCATATCTGGGGGAAGAAAAAACAGAATGCCGTATTTTAAAAACTGGTTTAAATATATTTTATTTTTAATAATATATACACACACACACATATTTTTTTGGTACGTGCCCCTAGCCGCTAGGGCCTAGCGGGAACTGAACCCAGGACTCTCTGGTCCTCAGGCTGACGCTCCAACTGCTGAGCCAAACCAGCCAGGGCAATAATATGTTTTTTAAATCTACAAAAAGATTTAATGTTTCCATCCTTTTCAAACAAAAACTTACTTCTTTTTCTTCTTTTTAATATATTTATCTTGAGCAAATTCTGTCTTGTCTCGGAATGTTGTGCTATTTTCAATTAATTGCTGAACTATTTCCTATAAGAAAAGGAGCAAGCAGATTTCCTGAAATTTTCTTTTCACAGAACAGATCACTTCCAAGGTTTCTTACCCAGAATGTGTCCAAAGGTCTGATTCTCCAGTCCCCTTTCCACAGAAATCCACATAGATGAACCTTGTAATTTTTTATTCTATCTAGATTTGTATTAAAATACAAGCCTGTATAACTCCATTTAAACCAAGGTAAAAGAAGAGAGATATACAATAAAAAAAGGAGAGAGGGAAAGGAAATTGTCATTCTTGAAGACTCTGGCTGAAAACATTACTGAAAATAAAGTTAAGCTCTAATATGCGCTAAGTTATTAAAGTTTCTTTTGCTAACAGTATTAGCAATATCATTCACTTACATTCCTGCATAAAGAAATGAAATTGTTGATATACTGAATTGCATGTACATTCCAAGCTATTTCTAACAAGTATGCAGTATTTTTACATTTTACCTTAGGTAAATTCTGCTTTAAAAACCAAGCAATTCCCTAAATACCAAATAAAAACAAAACACAATATCCTTTGAATATTACCTCTCCTTTAATGCCCTTGTCCTTTAAAGCTTTTATGTCATCTTGAGTAAGTTTCTGAGATTTCCCGTCATCAACTATATTTCGATTATCAGTGCCCGCTTCTTTGGTCTCTAAGGAAGGAAATTGCTTTATGACATTTATGTTCTGAAATTATTTTTAAGATCTTCCTTCTTCTAAGTTCTTATCTATCTCCAGCCCATCAATCACTCAAATTTAGCCTTCCAGTTCCAGCGGAATGTACATGCAAATTTGGCATTCTAGTTCCACCCCAGCCTACTACCCACTTGCCATGACTACTCTAAGCCTCTAACTCATCTTCCTGGTCCCTCTCTTACCCTCATACAATCCACCTGGAAAGCAGAGTTCTCTTCAAAATGCAAACTGGCTCACCTATTCTGATGCACAAAACTACAAAGAGGCTTCCTATAGCAAATAGAATACAGTCCAAAGACGACCTGCAAAGTCCTGTAAGATCTGGACCCTGGCTACCTTTTTCTGGTCTCATTTTGTGACCCCCATACTCAACCACACTGCCCCTCTTTCTGTTCCTAAGCCCTAAGCATGCTCCCACTGCAGAGCTTTGGTACTTACTGCCCCCTCTGCCTGCAATGCCCTTATAACAGATGTGAATGGCTGGATCCTTTCCATCACTCAGGGCTGAGCTCATCATCTCAGCCAAGTCTCACCCCATCCAATCAGCCTCTAATACACCTCCCTGCTTTGTCATCTTCACAGCACACATCACCATCTGAAATGACCCTCTTTGCTTACCTACTAGATTATTTTTGGTGTTCCCCATTAATACATTTTATGAGATGATACATATCATGAACTGCTATAATCACAATGAGTAACCATGCCTGGAACATATTTGGTACTTAATAAAAATATGGATGTTGATTTAAAAGTACTTAACTACCTGGTTTGAACCAGAACTTTAACAGTATTTTAATTATTTAATTTAAAATTTATTTAAGGCCCGGAAGGGGTGGTTCAGTGGATTGAAAGTCATCCCATGGACTGAGAGGTCCTGGCTCAACTCCTGATCAGGGCATGTGCCCAGGTTTTGGGCTCAAACCCCAGTAGGGGATATGCAGGAGGCAGCCGATTAATGTTTCTCTCTCACTTGATGTTTCTACCTCTCTCTCTCAAAAAAATTAATAAAAACATATTTAAAAAACTAAGAATATTTATTTTATTAATAAAATATGTTAAGTACATTTATTCTAACAAATTTTAAATTTTAATTCTAATTAATAACAGCTAAAATTATGGGACCTTTATATAAGCAAGGCACTATTAAGAACTTTCTATGTGTCATGTGACTGAATGCTCGCTATAGCCTAGGTATTAAATGTTTATAGCCTCACTTTACAGATGAGGATATAAGACTTAAAGAAACCAAATAACTCGCCCAAGGTTACAAGGCACGTAATAGAGTTGAAACTTAAAACTAGTCAGCTGAATTCAAAGCCAGACTTCTTAACCTCCACCAATGTTAACTACCTCAAAGCTTTGCTCAGCTTCTGGGCACTGAAAAGGCTCTGCATCTGTTCTTACATGGAAGCAGCAAGGACTCATGGGACTAAATGCCTGGCCCAAGGTCAGAGAGTCAGTTAATGATGAGCTGGAGACAGAAGCCAAGTGTTTCAAAGCCAAAGGCAGATCTTGCTTCATTTCACCAAGCTCTAGTTCTTAGATTAGGAGTTTAGATTTCTTTGAAGATAGGTTGGGCTAGCACTTTAGAATTACTTGGGGTTGACAGGTTTCAGACTAGCCAGCTCAAGAGCACCTATTATATATACCCAAAGTAGTGCACCTGAAGTAGGCTCTTCCTTTTTCTTCGTAGGCTGAAGACTTCCTCCACTGGTCACTTCAAATGTGGTTCCATAACTATAGCCAATGACGTTATCCAGATAGAACCACTGTTTTTCAAAAGTTACTTTTCTGGGGAAGAAAATGCAATCAATTAGCTAAATCGTATTTGCATTGCATACAGAAAAGACAGGTTCAATCTAGTCTATTTCAAAACTAGTCTACACAAAGAATGATCTACAGCATTATCTCTGAACACAAACTGACAAATGAACTAGAAAGAATCAGGTTGGGGCAGAGATGTAACATTAATAAAGAAGCCACATAAATACTGATTTTGGAATGAGAAACAAGGACAAGACATTCCTCTTCTGAGGCACTGGTCTTACTTCATTTAGCACTATCTGACAGGATGTCCAAACTCACAGGCTTTAGAGATTCCCTAAATAGCATAAAAAGTTGCCAAGATTGCCAGGCCAATGGACACACACTGACACCCCTTGCAACTTACCTAAGAAAATCTCAAAACTGAACAATCATTGAGGGACAGGGATTTACTAATTCCCTAGCCTACACAGCTATTGTCTTGAAAAATTACCTAGTAAAAGCAAATTACATTTATAAATAAACATTATGGACACTAGACACACTTGGAAATGGTGCCTAACACTGATGGTGCTCTGCTGAGGACCAGGTGATTTTAGCTTTTCCCATTACCCAGATTTTCTTTTTTTTTTTTTGCAGTGAGATTAACATTTATTGAGTATGGCTCATTACAAACAAAATCCCACTACCCAGATTTTTTATCTTTTTAAATTTTAAAGGGAAATTCTAAAAAAAAAAAAGAAACAAAAGACTGTCCTTTCTTAAAAAGAAATCTAACATCAGTTGAGCATCAGTCTGGGGCTAGGCAATGTGTACCAGGTTGGCAATGTGAACTAGGCAATGTGTACTAACTTAATTCTCACAGTTATCCTGGGGCATAGCTCTTTGCAGATGAGCAATGTGAGGCTTATTGTCTTGTCCAAGATTCACAGTTAAAAAGTGGAAGCTAGGATTCAAATTCAAGTCTGCCTGCCCCTAACACCTGGTTCTTTCCACTATACCACACAGTCCACCCACCAAAGACCAATGGATCTCAGGATGTCCTGCCTAGCTTCAGGACATGGCCCACACTGACAGAACTCTGAATCTTGGAAGACATGTACTGGTTAATTTTCTTTGTGCCCACCCCACACCTTCTCTTCCTTTCTCTGTGCCCCTGGAGGCTGACCACGACAGAATGCAAAAGATACATCAACCAGGCTTCCTTGAAGAAGGTTTCCTACTACTGCTAGTCTCTGGGTGCATCGCTAGTATCTACTGGTTCTCTAAACCTTGCCACCCCTCTGAATGTATATGTGTCACATCTTCATTAAATCTCCTCACTTGAACCATCTGAGTGAATTTCTGCAAGATCCTAAGTGATAGAGCCAACTCTCTGCTTTGCTGAGTCTTCAGTTCCTAATACATAACAGACACTGAAAATATTTGCTGATATAAACACTGGTAGAGAAGCTGAAACTCGGCTCAGCCTAGATGTGTACCCCACCTCCCAAGTCCTTTGAGTACCCAGTGCTAATAAAACACTGGGTTGAGTTTACCCCTCTGGTAGTTGGCCTGATGTGCAAAAGATCCTGTGTCACGGAAACTGACTGGCCTGACAAGAGGTCACTGTCCTAGTTGGGAAAGTGGGACCCAGTCAGAGGGATGTGGAGGCAAGTCTTTGCTAGTAAAGAGTGGGATTTGCAATTTCCTTCTAGATACCTAGGATTGCTTCTGCCCAACCAGATGAGTGTAGCACTAAGGGAAGACAGAATCTGGCCTGGGATGGAGCTGAGTTCAAAGGGTAATTTTCTAAATAAAATGTAAACTAATGCTGTGGTTTCTGGCAAGGAAAGGGATGAAGAGTATTTGCAAGTTTAAAAAAATTATAAAGAATACTTTTTCAAAATAAAGATGTCCTGACTGCCTCGTTAATGAAAAAGTTCTTGTCTAAAAGAGTACATTATTAAGAAGCACACACAAACAACTGCATTTCAAAATTAGGCTACTTAAAAGGACAGAACAAGAAAAAAAACAACAACAAAATTTAACCTACACGGTCATTATACAGTTGTGCAACTTTGATATTCATAGAACTTACAACCCAAGAATGTTGGTGCACTATTATATTTCAATTAAAAAGTTTAAATAATTATTGGCACTTTCCAAAACTTATGTACTTGGAAGCAAGCACACATTTCTAATTAGATATTCTGAAAAAAGAAATTACTGGTTTCAAGAATACAAAAACACAGTAGTGATAAGGGATACACTATAAAATTTCTCTAATTTCAACCACCAAACGAGTACTTTATCAATGGAGAATTTGAAAATGTTTAAAAGCTGGCATATATAAATGCTTCTATTTCTGGACTTAAAAAAAAAAAAAAAAATCCTTCCCCTCTTTTTTTTCTCTTTAGTGGATCGGTGTTTGTGCAAAAAAGCTTGGTTGTCACCATTTGGTGCTTTGTGGACTGTTACTAGACTATTTTCTTATGACACCTGTTTCACTTCAAATACCAGTTACAGTGTGATTCACAAAGAAGTAAAATAATTCATCTGAACTGAATATGTATCAGAAATTTCACATCTCACAATATCTGGACTTATGGTCTGCTAGCTAGTCTCTTAACACTGCATTGAACTCTGCTTCTTTGTCAAAAGTACTATAACAACCCAACTCAAAAGAAAGCTTGGTTATACTTTTCAGATAATTATCCAAAACACGTCAATACATTTTCACCACTAACAAGCAATTAAGACTTAACAACCTCACCATCTCTGCTAAAAGTTATCAAAATTCCCACTTTTCTAATACGAACCCAAAGTATTTGTATTAGTATCTAATACTAATCAGCAGGTTCACAAACTAAAGCGAATTTCCTGTTCTGACACCTTGAGCAAACTGCATTTGTGCAATTTAACTTTTCCAAACCACGCATTCCTGGTTTTTGTAAAACTTGGAAATCCTAGAGTGATCACACCTTCTACAGGAAGTTACTCAGTGTAGATAGGTAGGTAGTCCTATTAGGTAGAGAAAAGGGCCCAGAAGACGACACAAAGTCGGAAAGGTTTAATTTTAGTGGGATTGATCCTGGCTGAGGGATTAGGGAGGAAGAAGCGTCCATGGGGGGGGGGGGGGGCAGAGGCAAGTATGAAATCAGAGGGTGAAGGGTGGGTCCTGGAAGAAAACAGGAGAGAAGATCTTAAGGACCTAGGGGAAGAACCCCAAGACAGGGGGTGGGGTGAGCGTGGTGGTGGGAGGTAGGGGGGGCACATGAGCACTCAAGGGCCAAAAGTGGAAAAGGGGCTCTGTGGAAAGACTAAGGATGCTGAAGGTATAGGGCCAGGTATGAGGCCACGGAAGGGGGACTCTGTAGGACGGCAGGAGGGATAGGGGAGGCCCTGAGGGCCGAGGGTGGGCTCCTGGAGGAATGGCCTCTGTGGGAAGATCTGAGAGGCGATAACTAGAGGATGCTGGGGATGCAGAGCGCCAAGAATGGGACCCGGTGAGAGGGTTACGTGGGAAGACATGAAGGGAGGGGGTATCTAGAAGATAGGGCGTTGGGCCCCTAAGGTCAGCGACCTGACTCACTTTCTACGCTGAACTTGCACTGCTTTGAACACATCTTCCCGTTTCAGCACCACGAAGTCGCCGTCGCGGATGCGGTGGTCCCCGGGGTGCGGTGGCTGTGGGTCCGGCTGCTCCCCTGAGCTCTCCATGACGCTCAGCGGGTCGCCCGACTCCGCAGCCTCTGTCCAGACCCCCGCGCCCCGCCGCTGTTCCACAGCGGTCGCCGCAGCCAGCTTCAGTTCCCACAGACTGAGAGGACGCAGAACCCCCCGAGCGGCACCGCCCCCACGTGCTGAGCGCCGCTTCCGCTTTCCGGTCGGAGCCTCTGGACGGCTTCCGGAAGCCTCAGGTTTCCGTCTGGCCAACGCCTGGATTGGCTGCACTCCGTCCTGTCCTTCCCGCCTCCCCGCTCCTTGGGCGGAAGTTGCGTCACAGCCGCGCCAAAAAAGAACTTGGAAGGAGGTTAAACGTCAGTTTGAGGTGCTACACATCTGTCCGCGAGCCTTCGAGGACGTAGTGGTCCCTGAGGGACTCCGACAGATGAAATTCGGCCCCGCGCGGGGACGGCGGGAGAGCTGCGGCTGAAGAGGACTGCTGGACTTGGGCCGGGGTCATCCGAGGACCGCGGCGGCTCCTCGGCCCGCCGGGCTTCTCCCCGAGGGCTCTGCTCCTACCGGGAGCCTGCCCCGGCGGGAAGTAGGAAAGCTTTGGGATCTATCCTTTGCCCGTAAGAACTTACCCTGAAGAGACTTAAGTGAAGTAGGGTATTTAACGAAGCACAGCAGCTCACGGATGGCTCCTTGATTAATTTTCCAGACCTACTTCTTGCCTTTGTGTTGGTATTTTTACTAGTTATTTTCACCCCCATTATGTCATTTGAGAAAGATATGGCACGTAGCGTTGTCGAAGGAGCGCTTGCACTGGGGAGTCTGAAGACGAAGTTTTGAGCTCGGGACTGCGGCCAGTTAACTTTGATCTTGATCGATTTCTTTGGGCTTTAGGTTCTTAACGCGTGATGTGTTCCTGATGATTATCAAAGTCCGTCTTGCCCTAACATCGTTAACTTGTTTTGTTATTAATTTACTACTTAAATCCCTGAAGATTCGGATACACGCTCTTCTAATGAGTTGCACTACTATATGCGGATGTTATTTTTATATTTAGGATATGAATTATTCTTTTTAAAAGACTTTTAGAACAGTTTTAGGTTTACAGAAAAATTTCACAAAGTGCTGAGAGTTCCCATATGTCCCTCCCCAAATCCCCCTATTAGTATCCTGCATTAGGGTGAGATTTGTTGCAGTGGATGGAACAAATTCAATACATTGTTAGCTAAAGTCCATAGTTTATTTTCATTAGGGGCCTATCTTTGTGTTGTACAGTTCCATGAGTTTTGACAAATGCATAATATATCCGCCATTACAGTATCATACAGAATGGTTTCATTGCCCTAAAAAAGCCCTGTGCTGCACCATATGAATTATTTAAAAATTTATTTTTAAAGGTCATAAGCATCCATTATACTTGGTTAAACATCTGTACCATAGATGGGGAACCTTTTTTTCTGCCAAGGGCCATTTGGATATTTATAATATCATTTTTGGGCTATACAAAATTATCAACTTAAAAATTAGCTTGCTATATTTAGTCAGGCTAATTTGGTGAGGCCTATGATGTTAACTGGTATTGATTTCGCAGGTGCGGGCCAGACATTCCCCACCCCTGATCTATGGTATACTTTAAAAAGAGATGGGAATTAGAAGAGTAACTGCAGATTTGAAGAGTAAGGGTTTTATATCCTGGTGTACGATATTGCAAGCCTGTTGTCTAGTGTCAAATAGAATATATTCTTTTTCACTTTTTTACTAGTTAATGCATTTTTAGAAGCACTATTTCCCCTATAATTTTGATGAAGACTTTCCTAATTGCTATCTTTTAGAAGACATGAGTGGAGAGTATAGAGGCAGAGGATTTGGACGAGGAAGATTTCAAAGCTGGAAAAGAGGAAGAGGTGGTGGGAGCTTCTCAGGAAAATGGAGAGAAAGAGGACACAGACCTGACCTGAGTAAAACAACAGGAAAACATGCTTCTGGTAGGGAAGGTCAATGATTGCTCAATTTTTAAAATTTTTTTTTTATGAAGGCATCTATTCATGCCTGGCATACAGGCAGTTTAACTTAAATTTCAGTCTGTTTTTTATTGATGTTACCCTTTAAAGTAACATCGTGTGCATCGTCACCAACATGGCCTCGCAATGAGGCAAAACACGTAAACTACACTCAGCTCATCAACCTGCACGTCCAATATGCTGAGCGCAGTTTACGGATCCTGGCTTTCCCTTGCAACCAGTTCTGGAGGCAGGAGCAGGGATTGATGCCAGAGATCAAAGAGTTCGCCGCTGGCTATAATGTTAAATTCAATATGTATAGCAAGATCTGTGTGAACGGAGATGGGGCCTACCCTCTGTGGAAGAGGATGAAAGTCCAGCCCAAGGGGAGGGGTATCCTGGGAAATGCCATCAGATGGAACTTCACCAAGTTCCTCATTGGCAAGAATGGTTGCGTGGTGAAGCGGTATGGTCCCATGGGAGAGTCCCTGATCATAGAGAAGGACCTGCCCTGCTACCTCTAGCTCCACAAGTGTGCACCTCCATCTGAGCCCACCGCCCGTGCCCATCGGAGCCTTCCACCCAGCACCTATGATAGTCTGTCTAAAAACCAGCCCACTGGTGGGACAAACCCGAGAACCTGGCGTGCACCCCTGCCAGAGAAAGGCCCCTTGGCCAGGCCTGGCTTGAAGCTCGGCACCCCCATCCTGGCTGCCTTGTAGGAATAAAACATACAAATTGGAAAAAAAAATAAAGTAACGTCTGAATGTTAATATCCAAAATTTTTACTGAAGCCTATCATTTAGATACTCTATTAATATGTCAAGTTCTCGTTGGTAGGAAAAACAAATTGGAAAAAGATGTTTGCTCTGTCTCTACTAAACTAGTTTTCTGTTTTGTTTTGTTTTCAGAACAAACCTCACCATCTTTGCTAATACAGTCCACACTGGATCAGTCCATACCATATAAAGGCTGGAAGCTTTATCTCTCTGAAGGTAGAATTAGTAGTGCAAAAAGTACCATAAATTATATTTTCTTAACTTGTCTTTGGATGCTACATCTCATAGTATTATAATTCATTTGTTTACTGATATATAGCCCTTTCTTTAATGTTAGTTCACCCAAACAATTAAATCATGTTTGTTTCAAGAGCATTGAATTTAGGTTTTATATCAGTCAGGAGAATAGAAATCGCAGTAGCTCTTTCAAAAGGGGAATTTAATTCAGGGAATTGGTTATAAAGATGGAAGACTAAACGAGCAAAACAAAAGACAAGGTTACTAGAACCTAGGAATTCAAAGGAAGGGCCATAGCAAAACTTGTTTTGATCGCTGAGGTGCACCCTAAAAACACTGCTTAGATAACTGAGGTGAATGAAACTGGTTGTTGCTGGTAACTGGTGGAAGGATGGCACAGCTGGTGCTCAAAGCTGGACGCTGGAACTGTGACTCTTCTGCAGCCTAAGAGATGCTAAAGAGAACTGGAAATAAGAATAAATTATTTTCTTCTTCCTAACAACTTCCAGTCTCTAAAGTGCCTCCAACTGACAGAACCTAAAGTGGTCTGGGAAATTCAGTGTTCAGATCTTGATTGTAAGATCACACAACAGAAAATAGAAGGGTAGGCTTGGAACCAAGAGATGATAACCAACACAGGTTTCTGCAGAAGCAGTTAGGGAATCTCCTTTTATATTTAAGAACACCAGCTAACATCATACATCTGTCTATATAGGTATGGGGAATTGTTTTTTCCATGCTCTTATAGTATCTATATGTTTATTATATCTATTATGAGATATGAGGTAGATAGATAGATCAGTAGTTTTTTCCACTTTACCAGTGATTTTTTCAACCAATGTGCTGCAGCACACTGGTATGCCACAGAATTTTTTATTTAAAAAAATTTTGTTAATCTTCACCCAAGGATATTTTTTCCATTGATTTTTTTAGAGAGAATGGAAGGGAGAGAGAGGGAAGAAGAAAAGCATTGATGTGAGAGACACATTGGTTGGTTGCCTCCCGAATGTGCTGCATTCAGGGTGGGGAACTGAACCTGCAACCCAGGTACATGCCCTTGACTGGGAATTAAATCTGTGCCCTTTCCATCCGCAGGCTGATACTGTAACCACTGAGCCACACAGGTCAGGGCAGCTGCAAGAATTTTTAAAACATGCAATACCTGACTGTTTAGTCAGGAGCACTGACTTCTTTTCCCTTAGATTGTCCAAAAAAATGACCTCAGCCAACACAATAATAGATATCCGGTGTTAATGAATCAAAATTGTACCTATTTTTTTGTCAGATTGGCAAAAAAATACAATATTTTTGTGTGTGCCACAGAATTTTAGTAATAAATTTATGTGTGCCATGAGATTAAAAAGGTTGAAAATCGCTGCACTGGATTGTGCAATGATTAAGGGCAAGAATCTTGCTCCATAACAGGCGCTTAGTATTTGTTTAGTGAATGAATAGTGCTTTACGAATATTTTTTGAGAGTCTGCTTTTTTTCTTTCTATTATATAGACAGATATGTTTCAAACTATTTCACTGTACTGTTTGTTTTTTAAATTATCGATTTTAGAGCGAGAGAGAAACATCATTTGTTCTATTTATTTTTACATTCATTGGTTAATTCTTGTGCCCTGACCTTGGATTGAACCCACAACCTTGGTGTATTGGAATGATGCTCTAACCAGTTGATCCACCTGGCCAGGTTTCACTGTACTGTTTCTGTGTGGGAGACCAATTCAAAAAAGTTATCGAACTCTAGAGTGTAAAAGATAGCTTTACAGTTTTGGGACCAGAGTCAAGTGGTACACTGTCCTATGATCCCAAGAAGGGATTTGACAGGTACCTATTTGGATTAGTAGAATTTACTTTGTGAAGACTGTTTTCAGCTGTTTCAGAATAAGAGTTTAGTTTATGTGTTTACCCTTGGCTTTATTACAGTTTTTGTTTCAAACTTTATTATGTAAGCTATTTGAATTAGGTCAAAATTTAATATAAAGATTCTTAGATATTGCTTTTGCTTTTTTATTTTTTGTATTTTTTTATTTTTCAATTATATTCGACATACTATATTAGTTTCAGGTGTACAACACAGTGAGTTGACATTTTATAACTTATGAAGTACTTACCCCATAAGTCTAGTATACATCTGACATAAATATTGGTGCTTTTAGAGAGATACTTTCTGTCTGCCTTTCAGATTATATAAACCTAAATTTGTTTTAGAATCTTAAGTATACATTCCATACCACTTCTTATCTAAATGTAATTAGAAGGCAAAGTAGTTGGAAAAAGTCATCTATTATGTGTTTAGTGTTTCTTCTATCTCATGAAAATCATACTTGTATGTTTGTGATTATTAGTACTAATGCCATATTTGATTAGTTTACAGTGATCGCTCTCCTTTTATTGAGAAGATTCAAGCATTTGAAAATTTTTTCACAAGGCGTATTGATTTATATGACAAGGTAAGATTCCTATACAACAAAAAACTAATAATCCAATCTTTTGTGTCATCTAACTGAACAGTGTATTTGAGGTGCTAGGTGATTATAGACTCTGGGGCCCACTTCCTTGGTCCAGCTTCCAGCCCTGCCACTTACTTGCAATAAGGACTTTGTTGAATTATTCACCTTCTTTGTGCCTTGATCTTTTTCATCTATTAGTTGAGGATAACAACCACAAGGGTTGTTAAGAGGCATAAATAATAAATTAATATATTTTAAATATTAGATCCATGCTTGGCCACAAAATTTATAGTACTTATTATCACCATATAAACATATGCTTTCACAAAGTAGGTAATTGAATGCTCAGTTATAATCAGCTCTGAAAAAGCAATTATTGTTTTTATTCTTTGATACTTTATAGGACGAAATAGAAAGAAAAGGAAGTATTTTGGTGGATTTTAAAGAATTGACAGAAGACAATGAAATAGCTAAATTGACATCAAATATAACAAATGAATTAAGGGATGCACCTGAGAAAACCTTGGCTTGCATGGGTCTGGCAATACATCAGGTAAATGTTTATTTTGTGAGACTGTCAAAATTTTAAAGGAATTTCACAATAACAATACCTTCTCTAAAAGATACTTTGTTTTTAGCAAAAGACATTAGCTAGAACGAAAAAGTTGCTGTCCTGTCCTGAAAGATACCATTGATTCTATGTACAGCAGCTTACTTTAAGTATAACATTTACTTCTAATTTATTTCGATTAGTTTAATCTTATTAAAGATTGTGTGAAAAGTAACCCTTGTTTCAAGGAGTTATATAATCTCATAGGGAAGATAAGACAGTGCATCATGGTGTTATCAGTTATGAACTTGGAACAAAAAGACAAACCTCAGATTTAGGTTCAAGTTAAACTCCCTGGATGTCCCCATATATAAATTGAAAATAACAGTATGTACTGTGCCTAATGAGTTTTTCTCAGGGTCTGACGGCACAACATATTTAAAAGCATTTTTTGGGCTGGCAAACACATAAATGCTTCAAGGCAAAGTGTAGTAAATCTCAGGACAGACACAGAGGAAATGCTGAGTGAGTTCATATGTAGAGATACATTTCTCATCTGTTGTGGAGGAATGGAGAAAGCTCAGAGGAAGATTCTGTAGAGGTGGTGTGACTTATGATGGGTCTTAAAGGGGTGTTTAGGACTAGACATAGAGCAAGGGAGGTTAGGGTGTCCAGGCAAAGGAACAGTTCATTACAAAGATGTGTACACTGCTAGTAACCCAAGACAGGGAACCTTGACTGTTGTCCTCAGACTCCTCTTGGTTATTAGTTCTCAGTGTCCAAGTCACTACATCCTTTCATTTCTATTTCTAAAATGTCTCTTAAATCCACCTCTTTTCCATCTTTACTGCCTCTGTCTTAAGCCTTAATTATTTTTCCTGAACTGTTGCCGTACACAGTAAAACATGACTTGTCCTTAGAAACTGTGGTCACTTGTCTACCAAATGAAATCTAAATCTGTTACATGGTATTGAAGGCTTTCCATGATCTGGTTCAACTTCCTCTCCCCTTAACTCTCCTTCATTTACTACTATCCAGGATTTTCTTGCATATGCTATCTATTCAGCATAGAATGTTCTTTTCCTTGCATATCCAAATTTTTGGGGCTTAACTCAACTGTCTCTGTGAGACCTTTTTAACAACTCTTTTTCAAAACTTGAATGATGTTTCTACATGACATTTATGGTCCTTATAACAATCATAGCTGTCTGTGTGCATCTCATTTTTTCTCTTAGATCGTCAGCATACTGCTTTGCATGCAAGTAGATATTAAATATTTATTTTATTGTCAGATGCCAAGGGAGGAGTATTGGGTATTTTAAAAGTGATCTTTATTTTTTGTATCTTTTTTAATTCCTCACTCGAGGATGTGTTTTTCATTGATTGTAGAGGAAGAAGGAGAGAGAGAGAGAGAGAGAGAAACATTGATTGGTGGCCTCCTGTATGTTCCCTGGGGATCAAACAAAGCAACCTGGGTATGTGCCCTAACTGGGAATCAAACCCATCACCCTTGGATACATGGGACAATGCGACACTCTAACCAACTGAGCCACAATGGACAGGGCTGTTTTCTCTATCTTAATTAATCAGTGAATATGGAGAAGAAAATATTTTTCCACCATAAACCATCCAGGAGGTAATAGCTTGGGGGCAACCATAAGGACTTTTAAGATAGGTTTAGTTGGGCCCTGGCTGGTTTGGCTCAGCAGTTTGATTGGGGGTGGGGGGCGCTGTGGAACAAAGAGTCACGGGTTTGGTTCCAGTTAAGGGCATATACCTCGGTTTCGGTTTGGTCCCTGGCCCTGTTGGGATCATGTGGCAGACATCCAATCGATGTGTCTCTCTTGTGTCAATGTTTCTCTCTCTCTCTCTCTCTCTTTTGTTCTCTCTTTCTCTCTCTCCCTCTCCCCCTCCCACTCTATCTGAAGATAAATGAAAAATATCCTCGGGTGAGAATTTAAAAAAAAAAAAAATGGTTTAGTTGGGACAGAAGGTAGCAGACAGGGATGCTGGGGTTTTCCCATCCATGGACAACAAAATCCCAGGTTAAACATAATTCAGTATAAAATAAGTAGTCATAATTAAATATCAGAGCTTTAAAGGACTATTAGAGTTCTGTTAGTGTTCTGTTCTGAACTGTTCATATTCATAAAATTTAGTTTCTATAAAAGAGTTGGGTGCCTCCTGCTAGGGATCAAGCCCACAACCAGGGCATGTTCCCTGACCAGGAATTGAACTGGCAACCTTTTGGTGCACAGGATGATGCCCAACCAACTGAGTCACACCGGCCAAGGCTGTTTTCCAACTTTTGAGTAAGTGTCTGTCCTGTTTAGGTATTAACTAAGGACCTCGAAAAGCATGCAGCTGAATTACAAGCCCAAGAAGGATTGTCTAGAGATGGAGAAACAATGGTACATGTACCGCATATTCATGCAAGGTGAGGAATTTGCTGGTATTAAAGTATTATTTAGAATTGAGCACTGAAGACTGTTTAAGAATGAGAACCTCATTTTACAAAGCAAAAAAAAAAAAGGTACAAAAGGTATAAGTTCCTTGTTGTTTCATTGGTCAGCACATCCAAGTAAACCCACTGAGAATTATTCAAAGAGATATAGACAGAAATAAACCTCTTCTGCTCAAATAAGTTGATTTCCCAACCTGCAGATTTTTGTAAATGTTGAATTTGGATGTGTACTTATCAAAACCCTAGTGTTAAATTTTAATAATCCATTTAATACATTAAGTGGTTTGATTATATTTTGTTAAAATTACTAGGTTGCTACTAGACACAGAACAAATGAAATTTTGTTTTTCTTTAATTCATCTTTATTGTATTTTAAGATTTTAATTTCTCATTAAAAGAGATGAATAAAGTAATCATCAGGGTTTTGCTTTTCTTTTCCAGAATTTATAGAAGATTTCCTAACAGTTCTTGCAAAAGAAGTTAGAAACTGAAAAGTTGCTGAATATGTAAACTTTTTTTTTTTTTTTGTTAATCCTCACCTGAGGATAGTGTTCCATGGATTTTTCTTAGACAAAGTGGAAGGGAGGGAGGGGGAGAGAGAGAAAAACATCGATGTGAAAGAGACACGTCGATTGGTTACCTCCTGCATGACCCCAGCAGGGGCCGGGATTGAACCTGCAATCCAGGTACTTGACCTAGGCCAGGAATTGAACCCATTTTATACTGAAGACCCATCAGTCTTAACCACTGGGCAAAACTGGACAGGGCTGTAGACTTGCACTTTGGTGTTATTTTTTTTCTTCTTCATTAGAGAACAGCCAGGAGACCAGAGGAAAAGGGGAAGATTTAGCATTTTTTATTTTTGGAATGATTAATTTTTGTAAAATTCCTGATATATATATATGTGTGTGTGTGTATATATAATATATATAATATATATATATGGATTATATGGTTTGAGAATTCCATAGTTGCTCCTAAAAGGAACCAGTGAAAATGCAGACAACCTCAATTTTTCTCTCCATTTTAAATTCATGGATAAATATGTTCTGTTTTTGTTTCTAGGATATACAACTATGAGCCCCTGACACAGCTCAAGAATGTCCGAGCAAATTACTATGGAAAATACGTTGCTCTGAGAGGGACAGTTGTTCGCGTCAGTAACATAAAGCCACTTTGCACCAAGATGGCTTTCCTTTGTGCTGCATGTGGAGAAGTTCAGAGTTTTTCTCTTCCAGATGGAAAATACAATCTTCCCACAAAGGTGATATCATGTTCTTTAACTACTTTGTTTATCTTGCTTGGTAAAGAAGGCAAAACAATTTACAGAAATTACTTCCCGATGTTTCTGAACACAGAGCTTTCTTTTATTTTCAGTTTTTAAATTATGAAATACTTTAGGGTACAGAAAATAAATCATTCCTCTATCCGTTGCTCAGAAGTTACATTTTGCCAGCTCTAGATATGTTTTTATTTTTGTTTTTTTAAATCTCCACTTGAGGATACTTTTTCATTTATCTTCAGACAGAGTGGGAGGGAGAGAGAGAGAAACATTGATATGAGAGAGACACATTGATTGGTTGCCCCTGCACGACCCTGATCAGGGTCAGAGACTGAACTGCAACTGAGGTATGTATGTGCTCTTGACTGGAATTGAACTTGAGACTCTGGTCTGAGGGCCAATGCTGTAATCACTGAGCTAAATTGGCCAGGGCTAGATGTGTTTTTAAAGATATAAAGCATTACTGATAAGAATTAGTGTCTTTGTTTTGCCCTTTGCGTGTACCATTCCCAGTGATGATCATTATCTTGATAATATGTATCTTTCCCATTGATAGTTTTATATTTTGACTTAATAGGTACACACATCAAGTTTTCTTTGTTCTGCTGTTTGAAAGTATTTTTTTATTAACATTTTTTAAAAACTATAGATTTTTAAAACCATAGAAAAGTACAGAGAATAATGTAACTAACATCTGTATACCCACCATTATGAGTCAGCAAATATTACTATTTTGTCACTTTGGCTTAATTTTCTTTTTTAATTTATTTTCTTAATTGATTTTAGAGAGAAGGAAGGGAGAGGGAAAGAGAGATAGAAACATTGATGAGAGAGAACATTGATTGGCCACCTCCTGCCCCACCACTGGGGATTGGGCTCACAACCTGAGCATATGCCCTGACTGGTAATCGAACCAGCAACCTCTTAGTGCATGGGTCGATGCTCAACCAGTGAGCCACACTAGCCGGGCTGGCTTAATTTTTTTAAATAATAGTACTACAGTTAAAGTTGAAGTCTCTCTGTTTCTCTCCCCAGTTTCATCTACCTTGTTCCATCCTTAGAGGCAGCCACTTTCTGAAATTGGCATGTATTCTTCAAGCCTGCATTTTCATTTTCTTTTCTTTCTTTTTTTAAAAAATTGATTTTAGAGAGAGAGAGGAAGGGAGAGAGAGAAACATCGATTTGTTATTCCACTTATTTATGCATTCATTGGTTGAGTTTTGTATGTGCCCTGACCGAGGATCGAATCCAAAACCTTGGAGTATTAGGACACTACCCTAACCAACTGAGCTACCTGGCCAGAGCCAAGTCTGCATTTTCATACTTAATTATATATTAAGGTTTGTTTTCTTGTGTGTATTTACATAAATGGTATACTGAATGTAACATTCTGTAACTTTTTTTCATGTATTTATTTTGTAGTTGTACCTATCTTGATACACATCTAATTATTCATTTTTACTATTGTGGAGTATTCCATTAAATGAATAGTAACTAATGATATGTTCTTTTGGCGAACATTTGTGTTGTTTCTAGGTTTTTTAGTTACAGATGATGCTGTAGAGAATATTCTTGTACGTTTCTCCTTAGCAGAGGAATTTCACAGTTATAGGAGGATATGCTTATTTTTAACTTTATTAGATGTTGCCAAATTACTTTCTAGAACGTTGGTCACAACTTATACCCCTACTGGTAGTGTTAAGTAATTATTTCCTCATGTTTTAATTAACACTTGGTGTTGTTAGGCTTTTCAGTGTTTGTCAGTCAGGGTATAAAATGGAATTTCACTTTTAATATGAATTTCAATGATTTTACAGTTGAGCATCTTTTCGTATCTTTAGTGGCCATTTGTTTTTATTCTTTCCTGAGTTTTATGTTTATATCTTCTGTTCATTTTTTTGTTCATATTTATACATTAGTTCCCTTATCTGCAGGAGATATATTCCAAGACCCCCCATCGAAGCCTGAAATAGCAGATAGTACCAAACCCTGTATGTACTATGTTTTTCCTACATGTACTCACATTTTCATGTAATGGAAGCCCTTTACTTCTCTGGCATATCTGAATTGCCGGCATTACTGCTCTTGCACTTTGGGTCCATTATTAAGTAAATTAAGGGTCACTTGAACACAAGCACTGTGATACTGCTACAGTTGATCTAATAACCCACATAACTACTAAGTGACTAAAAAGTGGGGAAAGTATACAGCATGGATATGTTGGACAAAGGGGTGATTCATGTTCTGGGAAGGACAGAGTGGGATGAGGTGAGATTTCATCACGCTACTCAAAATGGCACACAATTTGAAACTTATAAATTATTTACTTCTGGAATTTTTAATTTAATATTTTCAGCCACGGTTAACCCGTGGTTATCTGTAGATAACTGAAACTGTGGAAAGCAAAACCACAGATAATGGGGGACTACTTTACTATTGATAGTTCTTCATGAATTCTAGATACTAATCATTGGTTGTGTACATTACAGATATCTTCTCCCAGTCTTTGGTTTGTTTTTTAACTCTCTTTGTGGTGTATTTTTTGTTGTATAGTTTTACATTTTGGCATGATTAAATTAATTGGTCTTTTCCTTTATGACTTTTTTTTATCCTCACCCGAGGACATTTTTTTGTTCAGATAGAGTGGGGGGGGTGGGGGAGAGAAACATCGATGTGAAAGGGACACATCGAGTGGCTGCCACCCGCACGACCCAACCAGGGCCGGGGACAAACTCAACTAAGTTACATGACCTTAGCGGGAATCGAACCTGGGTCTCTCTGGACCGCAGGCCAACGCTCTAACCGAACCCGGGTCTCTCTGGACCACAGGCCAACGCTCTAACCGCTGAGCCAAACCGGCCAGGGCTCCTTTATGACTTTTATATTTTATGCTTAAGGAGGCCTGCTTTAAGAAGTCCTTCCTTACTCAAGCATTACAAACATCTCTCTTACATTTTCCCTGAATACTTTTAAGCTTTGTTTTTTATATTTAGATCTTTCATCCACTGGAATTTAATTTTGTCAGTGGCAAAAACCTAAGGATCTAATTTTATTCTTTTAGATGAAAAGTCAGTTGTCCCCAATTATTAATTACGCCCTCAATTTATTCCTACTGATGTATAATGCTTCTTCTGTAGTACACTGTGCTCCTATAGATATGTGATTCTGTTTCATTTCACTGGTCCTGTGCCAACTCTTTATGATCTATTTACATTGCTCTTATTAGAACTTTTGATAAGGTAGTTAGATTTGCCATATCTCTTCTTCTTTTCCACAGTTGCCTTGACCATCCTTAGACTTGAATAAATTTAACATTTATTACACTTTTACTCAAGTTGAAATTCCTAAGACTTCTTTCTCTTACAGATGAACAAGGTGTGTTAGATTCAGCTGTTGGTTCTGACTAATCAGTGGTGTTTATAAATTGTCATCTATTATTTGTCTGGGCTTACGGTTCAGGCAATGCCTTTAGCTCAGAGGCCAAAAATTAAATCCTTATTTAAATCAGGTATTTTTTGTAAACTGTATTTGGTCAGGATCTTTTTGTGCCCTCTAATATACTGGGTAGTACCACTGATTCATTAGATGAGTGATAGTATGAAGAGGTCCCACATGTGTGTCTAAACTTCAGTGAACTTAAATGACCAGAAAGATGGTTGTTCCAAGTGCTCTCTAATCCAGTCAGTATTGCTGATAAAAAAAATCACCCTCAAAATAGCAAAAATCATTTTATTATTTTCCATGGTCTTTGTGGGTCAGGAGTTTGGAAGAACTGCTTGACTGCATAGTTCTGGCTCTAGATCTCTCATATGGTTGTAGTCAAATGGTGGCTGAAGCTAAAACAGCAAGGGGTGGAATGACTGGGGGCCAGTTAGGCATCTTCTCCATGTGACTTTTCTGTGTGGGCTGGTTTTGGCTTCTCATACACAGTATGACAGCTCGGGACACATAGGCTACTTACATGGCTGCTGATTACTTAAAGAGACAGAGAAGTCCAGCTGACAGGCAGAAATGGCTTTGCCTATTTTGAGCTAGCCTCAGAATTCAGGTGGCATCACTCTGTCATATTCTGTTAGTTACAAAGTGAGTCACAAGCCTGTTCAGATTCCAAGCAGGGGAAATTAGACTTCATTTCTTGATGGCAGAGTGGCAAGGTTGTAGAAAGGCTCATGGGAGATATTGTTGCAACCATATTTGGAAAATACAGTCCGCCACAATCTCTGAATTTATAAATGCACCTTAAACTCCAGTCAGTAAACAAGTGACATATGAAAACTTAAACACAACTTACACGTGTGTTGAGGACTGCCTGTGTGTTATGATTAATATCATATTTTATACAAATAGTGCAAAAGGAGGCTAGATGGGAGAGCTGGTGATTAAAACAGACCTAGGAAAGGCTTTTGAAAAGGGGAAGATTGAGGCTGAATATGTGGGACTGTATTCAGTGGGGCATTCAAGGATCAGAAGACTGCCCGAGCACAAGGAAGGAATAGAGAGTAGGGTGAGAGACACTTGAGGAGCCTTGCATAACCATGGCAGGAAGAATAAGAGCAGTGATCTAGAGGGACCCTCTGAAAAAGTGCCTTAAAAGCTTGTCATACAGAATCAGTGCAGAAGGAAATAGAAAATCATTGCAGCTTTTACTGCATTTTCCATTCTGAGAACACATTTTTTTTTTAATCCTTACCCAAGATATATTCTTACCCAAGATATATTTTTATAGATTTGAGAGAGAGGGGAAAGGAGAGAGAAACATTGATATGAGAGAGAAACATTGATTGGTTGCCTACTGTAGGCGTTCCAACCGGGCATTGAACCCTCAACCTAGGTGTATGCCATAACTGGGAATTGAACCCGCAATCTTTTTGTGTATGGTATGATGCTCCAACCAACTGAGCCATCTGGCCAGGGAGAGAACAGCTTTTTTCTCTCTCAATTTTTACTAATTTATTTTTGTTACAGATGTTTCTCCTTTTTCCCCCCCTAGACGAGAACAGCTTTAAAAACAATATTAAATAACACATTTTAACTTGAAATGTGATTGTCCTTTATTAAAATGTGAATGTGAATTAATCTTATTGCAGTGTCCTGTGCCTGTATGTCGAGGGAAGTCCTTTACTGCTCTCCCTAGCTCTCCTCTCACAGTGACGATGGACTGGCAGTCAATCAAGTAAGCAATTACACTATTTAATAAAAAGCAGATTTTAGATCTCCCATACTGCTAAGAAAATCTATAATTTTCCTGTATTATTCTGTGATTCTTATTTATATACATTGATAAAGTGTATAATAAAAGGTTTGATTAGGAATGTATGTGTTGAAATGATAATCGTCTTTATTAAAAATTTGTTCTCTATTGGATACCAGAAAGGATTTGATATGTAAATATTATGTCCTTTTGCTACTGAGAAATAGTTCATTTTATTTCTCATTTATGTGACTTATTGAATTGGATATAGACCATAGTAAAGCTGTATAATTTATTCCATAATGAGTTATGATTGAAATAATATTGTTTTGAAAGTTTAAAATAAAGAATTTTAGAAATGGACATGTTTCATTTTATGTTCTTACTATCCATAAGGCATTTTATTGTAGATTAAAAATAATAATAAGTGCCCTGGCCGGTTTGGCTCAGCAGTTAGAGTGTCGGCCTGTGGTCCAGAGAGACCCGGGTTTGGTTCCCGCTAAGGGCACGTACCTCGGTTACTGTTTGTCCCCAGCCCTGGTTGGGTCGTGCAGGTGGCAACCACTTGATGTGTCCCTTTTACGTCGATGTTTCTCTCTCTCTCTCTCTCTCTCTCCCTCCCTCCCTCCCTCCCTCCCTCCCACTCTATCTGAACAAAATATGGAAAAATGTCCTCAGGTGAGGATAAAATAATAATAATAATAATAATAATAAGCTTTTTTTTTTTTCACAAGTCAGATTGTGTGTGTGTGCGTGTGTATAATTCAACAATTTATTTAGTTTTTCTGGCTATAGTTCTTTAACTTCATCCTAATATAAAATAATGGGTAGTTTTGAAGTTAGAATGCTCTCCAGGAAACCTGGCTAAAACAGGAGATGGTCTTAAAAAACTAGAATCTATGGGGAAAGTGAGGTAGATTGCTACCAAGCTCTGTCCTAGCTTTACCTGCTTCTGCCCTGTAAAAACCAAGACCAGCATATGTAATAATTGTTCACTGTGCTGAGATAGTTACACTCTACTTTATAAAAGAGAAAATGTTTAACGCTCCTGAGAATGATCATGTATCCAGTGAGTAGAGGGAACCTGGTTTCCAGCCCACGTTTTCAGAACTTTTACCACTGACGGGTGTAATGAGGCCGTCAGAGGTGCTAAAAGGGCCACAACAGGGTATATGCATAGAAGGTTTGTGGTGATCTAATTATTTGAATAAAATCTCTTTGTTTTTCAGGTAAATATAGCAGAAATAAAATGGGCTTAAATATTTTAATTGGATTTTCCCCACTTTTAAAAAAAATATTTTTCAATTACAGCTGACATACAATATGTGTTTCTGGTGTACAACATAGTGATTAGACATTTATATAACCTAAGAAGTGCTCACCCCAATAAGTCTAGTTACCCATCTGACACCATTATTTTAATTGAATTTGAACAGTAATCTCCTGATTTTAGGAAATCGCACCTAGAGGTATAAAATATTGGCTCCCACTTTTCTGAAACTTGTTCCTGTGTGTATTTTGCACATCATTTTGTTTTGCCCATCAAAACTTTCCTATTTGCTGTTTTCTAAAATTTTAGTATCTCTTGTTTGTTGTACACCCTAAAACTTCTCTTTACTTTTAGTGACTGTAATTTTGGTGAACATTTTGGAGGCGAGGTGACAAATGCACGCACTCATCCTGCCATCTTATCCTCAACTGCAAACTGCTGAAGTAATTTTATATACACCATTGAACTTTTTAAACTAACTTTTAAAAAACCAATTGGCCCTTTATCTAGCTTAACATTCTGTGGACCTTGAATAGTTAATATGTAGAAGAAATAACCCAAAGTCAGTATGTGTACTCACTGAAAATTGCTTACCCTTTTAGAATCCAGGAGCTGATGTCTGATGATCAGCGAGAAGCAGGTCGGATTCCACGAACAATAGAATGTGAGCTAGTTCATGACCTTGTGGATAGCTGTGTTCCTGGAGACACAGTGACTATTACTGGAGTTGTCAAAGTCTCAAATGCTGAAGAAGGTGTGGTATAACTCTTCCCTCATTTGGATTATCCCTCAGTTATTTGTCAACATTTGTCTTTTTTAAAGCTACTTCTGAATTTCCATTAATTTAGGGAGTTCTTTGTTCTTGTTTCTACATAGGTGAAATTTTCCCTCTGAAATAAAGGTTTATTTGTAGTTCATTGTGCCTTTCTTGTACATTCTACTTGAATCTTTGTAGGGAAAATGAAAATACCAATGATTACATTTCGTACTTTGAAATTTACAGGTTCTCGGAATAAGAATGACAAATGTATGTTCCTTTTGTACATTGAAGCAAATTCTGTTAGCAATAGCAAAGGACAGAAACCAAAGGCTTCTGAGGAGGGGTGTAAGCCTGGAACATTGTTGGAATTCTCACTTAAAGACCTTTATGCCATCCAAGAGATTCAAGCTGAAGAAAATCTGTTCAAACTCATTGTCAAGTATGTATGACGCTATCTGAAATTTTATTATGTATGTGCATGTTGGGGTGTTCTTGGCTACAAGTAACACAAAACTAGTCAAAATGGTTGCGGAATAGATAGAGTTCATGGGCCAGATCCAGCTAACCGCCCATTTTTGTTTGACCCAAGAGCTAAGAATGGTTTTTACTTTTTTTTTTTTTTAAGATTTTTAGTCATTTTTAGAGAGAGGAAGGGAGAGGGAGAAAGAAACATGTATAAGACAGCAAAACTTTGATCAGCTTCCTCCTGCATGCCCCCTACTGGGCATCAAGGCCACAACCCGGGCATGTGCCTTGACCAGAAATGGAACCGGCAACTTTTCAGTGCAAGGGTACTCGGGATGACACCTAACCAACTGAGCCACACCTGCCAGGGCAGTTTGTACATTTTTTGAATCCTCACCCAAGGATATTTTTTTTCCATTTATCTTCAGACAGAGTGGGAGGAAGGGAGGGAGAAGGAGAGAGAGAGAGAAACATTGACGCAAGAGACACATCAATTGGTTGCCCCCCAAACAAGGTATGAGCCCTTGATTGGAATTGAGCCCGCGACTATTTGATCCATGGGCTGACACTCTAACTGCTGAGCCAAACTAGTCAGGGTGGTTTTTACATTTTTTAATGGCGGGAAAGAAACAAAAGGAGGATATCTCATGACATGCAAAATTATATGAAATTCAAATTTTGCTGCCTATAAATAACATTTATTGTGTTTATTTCTTTTTTTGTTAATCCTCACCTGAGGATATTTTTCCATTGATTTTTTTAGATAGAGTGGAAGGGAAGGAGGGAGCGAGAGAGAAAAACATGGATGTGAGAGAGACACATTGATTGGTTGCCTCCCACACGACCTCAACCAGGGCTGGAGGTCAAATTTGCATTCCAGGTACGTGTCCTTGACCAGAAATTGAACCCGAGACCCTTCAGTCTGTGGGCCAACATTCTGATAGCTGAGCCATACCGGCCAGGGCTATAAATAAACTTTTGTTGGAACTCAGTCACATTCATTCAAAAAGAGTTCAGAGTTGAGACAGAGAACAAATGGCTTACAAATGCTTACTGTCTGGTCCCCTACAGAAAAGTTTGCTGATCTCTAGTTTAAGCACTAAGGAAAATTGACTCACAAGTTATTCAGCAGAAGAGTAATAGGACAGTGAATTCCAGAGTTATTTTAATTAGTTGTATGTAGTGGGTGGTTTTTTTACTTTTAAAAACTAAGAAAGAGAGATTCACATAGAAGTCACTTACGTTTGATAAGTATCTTTTATTTCTTTGTTATTGCTATGCAGTGGAGAAGAAGCAAAGTAGAGACATCCTTCCAGTGTGATCTGGGGCATGTTACCTAATTTCTCCTTTATTTTTACCTTAAAATGGAAATAATAACACTTGTCTCAGAAGGTTGTTCTGAAGATTAAATGAGATTTTGTGTTACTTAACATAATTAACAATGCTGTTATTTTGATACTTTTTTGACAGTTTTTTGGGATAATTTTGAAGAAATGGGGAACAAGGAGACTGAATAATACATAAACCTAAGAGAGATAAAGAACTGAGGTTTTGAAATGCATTGTATTAGGAAATTGATCTAGACTTTGGGCTCTAGGAGAATTTGACATTTTTCTCTCTGCCTTTAATATGTTAATTAGCTAACTAAGAAAAGTATGGAGTTCCTCAGGGGTGCTTTGGTCTTAAACTCTCAGAGACTTCCTCGGAATAGATAGCCATCCCAACTGCCCTGGGAGAGAGAATGGTGTGGTGAGAAGTGATGGTGTGGTGAGTGATGTGTAATGGGATCTGAGGAGCTACCTGGTTGAAGATCAAAACACCTCTTTGATTGGTTCCTCTCATCAGTTACAAATAAAAATGATCATGTGTAGTGGTCCATCTTATGACAGAAGAGAAGGTAGTATGAAAAAATAGGGTTTTCTTCCCACAGTTTGCTTTTACCTTTTAGTTCTAAGTTTGTGATTTTAACATCAAAACTGGATTTTTTAAATTTGTTAATCTTGCAGGGGTTGGCAAACTAGGCAGAGAGTGCTTGTTTTTGTATATAAAGTTTTATTAGAACACGGCCCACCCATTCATTTACAGATTGTTGATGGTTGCTGTCAGACAAGTTTAGTTGTGAACAAGATAGAACTGAAAATATTTACTTTCTGGCCCTTTAAGAAAGTTTGTTGATCCTCACTGGATTAACAAGTGGAAGGCCATAAAAAGATAGAAGATATGGAAAAGATAGAAGAAGGTTATGTTTTAGTTTAGGTTCCTTTAGAAGCAATGATATTATTTGGGAAGCATAGTTTATTTGGGAGATGATTCCCAAATATACTGGTTGGGGGATGTAGAAGTGAGACAGAGAAAGGATGGCAGTCAGTGTATGGTGCCTTAATGAACAGCAGGTTACTAGCATCCAGGGTTTAATTCTCCTGAGGTCTCTGGGACACTAGACTATGTAGAACAGTATTTTTCCATCCAAGAACCTGGGATTGAGGCTGCTCCTGGGAATATTAGATAACGCAGCTCTTCTGGCCTGCCCAGCCTGTCTGTGGCCATAGAAAGTCCTTCCGCAGACAGGTGCACATGCATGGTAGGAGGACAGCAGTGATTATGCAGGAGCAGGCTGAACAGTAATGCCAAGGGGATATGGCAGGACGACATTGTGTTTACATATATTAAAAGGGATAATGATTCAGTTTATTCTTTTTTTTTTATTTTTTATCCTCACCCGAGGACATTTTTCCATTTTTTGCACAGATAGAGTAGGAGGGAGAGAGAGGGAGAGAGAGAGAGAGAGAGAGAGAGAGAAACATCGACGTGAAAGGGACACATCGAGTGGCTGCCACCCGCACGACCAGCCAGGGCCGGGGACAAACTGCAACTGAGATACATGCCCTTAGCGGGAACTGAACCCGGGTCTCTCCGGACCGCAGGCTGATGCTCTAACCGCTGAGCCAAACCGGCCAGGGCTCAGTTTATTCTTGAGTATATCTCTTCTACCCTAGTTTTTTGTTGTTGTTGTTCCTTGTTTGTACAGTACATAAATGTAAATATACTTCTTTATATTCATATATGGTTTTACTTGTTCTGATCATTTGACTTGAACTGAAAAAATGAAATTGTATCCATTCTTAAATATGTGTGCAATTCACCCTTTTGTCTCCTTTCAGTGACTTGACTGCACAAGTCTAAAGATGTCTGTTCACATAAAATACAATATAATTTGTATCCAAAAGTTGAAGACCATGATTATAGTGCATTTTAAAGGCTAGTAATGTATACTGGCCGGTGTGGCTCAGTGGTTGACCCATGCACCAAGAAGTCGCTGGTTCGATTCCTGGTCAGGGAACATGCCCAGGTTGTGGACCCAATCCCCAATGGGGGGCATGCAGGAGGTGGCCAATCGATGTTCTCTCTCATTGATGTTTCCATTTTTCTCTCCTTCTCCCTTTGTCTCTCTCTAAAATTAATAAAGAAAACAATATTAAAAAAATAAATAAAGGCTAGTAACATAAAACGATCAACAGTCAATTTGGTTACTTTAAAATACTTTACAAGTATCCTGTCTCCCTTGCTCTGGCAAAATTTTTAAGCATTCTTCCCTTTATAGATTAACCAAGAATTTTGAGAAATTTATTGAATATTAGAATAAAACTTATTGAGTTGTTGGAGGGGGTGTAGATTTTCTTTGTCTTTTTATTTTATTTTATGAATATAAAGCAAGTTAAGCAAACTTCAAAGTAGGTCTAATAGAGCAATGACATGGAAGTTAGAATTTATAAGTTGTATTCTGTTTTTCAGCTCACTTTGTCCTGTCATTTTTGGCCATGAAGTAAGTATTTTACTTCATCGTTGTTCAAAAATATATATAAAGTTGGCAAAAATAAAATATAAATACTTTATTTAAAAAATAGCTAACTTCTGTTGGCTAGTCATCCATATTTTAATATGAGTCATTATTTTCCATAAATGAATGATGTGACAGGCAAACTACAGTCCCTTGTAAGAAAAAGCTGCTTACCAATTAGAGTTAATAGGAATGGCCTTCCTTTAAACTGACTCTGGACACGAAATATTAAAGCAGAAACTAACAAATATTTCTTAGTTTTGTAGAATGGATTCATACCTTGCAAGTTACATCTTCACTTAGGAACTTTAAAGATACTGCTCTGATTTTATATGCTTTCTAATTTTTGCTTTCTTTACTCATTTACATTACAGTAGTTTACATTATTAGACTTGCTTTTCATAGGAAAAAAGTTCAATTATGCTTTAAAAGAAAACCCCAAACAAATACATGTTGTAAACATAAAAGGAGTAGTGCCCATTTTGCTAGTCATCTTTGTGTTTTACTTACTTATTTTTTTCCTTTTTCACACTTGAGCTTGTTAAAGCAGGTTTGGCATTAGCACTCTTTGGAGGAAGCCAGAAATATGCAGATGACAAAAACAGAATTCCAATTCGGGGAGACCCACATGTCCTTG
Organism: Molossus molossus; assembly: GCF_014108415.1. Lineage (NCBI taxonomy): Eukaryota > Metazoa > Chordata > Mammalia > Chiroptera > Molossidae > Molossus > Molossus molossus. The sequence continues at coordinate 29,054,375 of NW_023425399.1, forward strand.
TTGTTGGAGATCCAGGCTTGGGAAAGAGTCAGATGCTACAGGTAGGAAATAATCACTTAATATTTGACTTTTTGCTTATCAAACACATGAATAATTGACAAATGAGTTTGCTCAAAGCATGTAGTGTTTGTGTTCCAGAGGATATAGTTTGTTTAGTGGTATGAGTGAATTGGGGCTTGTGTGAGTAATGTGTATCTGACCATCTTTTCAAATTGAGCCAGTTTTCTGTCACACAGGCTAGATAGGCATGCTAGTCTCTTGAGATGCCAACTATTGTGAAACATAAGCCATTTCCCTAACCACCCCTACCTTTTTTTTATATCCAGCATAGTTTTGCTAGTCTTTATTGTTGAGCAGAACAGTTCAAGAAAGTAAACCAGTATCACCCATTCTCTCTTCACACAGCTACATAAATAGTGCAGTGGGCTTTAACAATAATCAGATAAAGGTAAGAACTCTTTGTAATCCATTTCAACTGCTTCTGAGTCCAAAGCAAGGCAGCTTCTTTGACCAGTCTGTTGTTGCTCCCCAAGAAGTTTCTGCCTCTGTTAGTCAGTCAAGGGTTTATGGTGCTGCTTGGTAGAATGCTTGTAGTTCCCTTGGAGTAACAACTGGAAATCCAGCCATAATGTCCTTTCAAAGAATGCCCAGGGGCTCCATGGCTCTTTGCTGAATTGTAGTCCTATGACTACTGAATCTCTGTCCAGGGGTTGAGAGCCCTGGCTACATTTTAAATCACCTTTGGAGCTCTTGAAAATACTGTGACCTGACCCAGGCCAATTGAATTAAGAGTCTCTGGGTTAGGGTACAGTGCTTCTGATGAGCAGGCAGGGTTGAAAACTGCTTTGATCTCGTCATTGCACTGTAAACCCACTGTCCTTCACATCAGATGTTTCTTGGGGTTAAGTGTTAAACCAATCATCATTTAAAATTTTAATCTGACATTTTATCCATGTTTCCATATTTTGTTGCTTTTGACTAACTGGGCATGTGTGTGTGTATGTATGTGTATATATATTTATATTTATAATATATATTTAATTCTGTACTGAGTCCTTGCTATAAGCCTGGCACAGAGTACCTGGCCAGAATATGGGTGCAAAAGGTACACATAGGGATCCACATAGTTATAACTTTCTTTTCTATCTTTTGTAGCATTGTGTGTGTGTGATTTTTGAATGAGCACGTTATAGGTAGAAACCTGGTTTAACCTCCACAGTGTCTAATTATCTCTACATATTTAATTTCTACATTTTGTTAACAGTATATAAAATTTCATTTTTCTCTCTTTTATATACAAAAAATGTCTTGGTAGATAATGGTTCCAAAATACATTAAATGGCACTGAAAATGTTTTAATACTAAGAAATGATACTGGCAGCTTTTCATGTTTTTTAGACCTAAGAATAATGCCTTTAAAACTTCTGGCTCAATTTAAATATAGGAGCTATAATATTAGTGTAAATTATGTGTTATAAATAGTAGAAAGTATCACATGCAAGTCTACTAGTCCCACTAAGCCAGGGTTCTTAAAAATTAGAGTAACACTAACAGTTATGAGTTGGTTACTTTGTATTTCTAATCCCCTTTTCTTTTCTTTTTTTTTTTCTTTTTTAAATCTTTATTGTTGAATGTAAAATGTATTACAGATGTTCCACATTTTTCCCCCATTGACCTCCTCTCCTCCCCACTCCTGCCCCCCTCCCGCCTTTTCCCACACTATTGTCTGTGTCCATTGGTTATGCATATAAGTTCTTTGGTTTATCTCTTCCCACCCCCCTAACCCCTTTCCCTTTGAGGTTTGTCAGTCTAGCAATGAATTTGTACTTCTTAATCCCTTCACCTTTTCCACCCATTCCCCCAACCCCCCTCCCAACTGGCAACCAACAAAATGTTCTCTGTATCTATGAGAATGTTTCTGTTCTACCTGTTCATTTTGTTTGTAGATTCCATTGTTGATAGATATGTATTCATTGCCATTTTGTTTGTTCATATATTTTATCTTTTTCTTCAAAAAGACCCTTCATCATTTCATATAATAACGGTTTGGTGGTGATGAACTCCTTTAACTTTTTCTTGTCTGGGAAAGTCTTTATATGGCCATCGATTCTAAATGACAGCTTTGCAGGATAGAGTAATCTTGGTTGTAGGTTCTTGGTTTTCATCACTCTGAATATTTCTTGCCTCTCCCTTCTGGCCTGCAAAGTTTCTTTTGAGAAATCAGCTGACAGCCTTATGGGAACTCCCTTGTAGGTAACTAGCTGCCTTTCTCTTGCTGCTTTTAAGATTCTCTCTTTGTCTTGAACCTTGTGCATTTTGATGACGTGTCTTGGTGTGGGCCTCTTGGGGTTCATATTGTTTGGGACTCTCTGTGCTTCCTGGACTTGTACGTCTGTTTCCTTCACCAAGTTGGGAAAGTTTTCTGCCATTATTGTTTCAAACAGGTTTTCAATTTCTTGTTCTCTCTCTTCTCCTTCTGGCTCCCCCAATATGCGAATGTTGGCACGCTTGAAGTTGTCCCAGAGGCTCCTTACACTATCCTGATTTTTTTTGGATTCTTTTTTCTTTTTGCTGTTCTGATTGGGTGTTTTTTGCTTCCTTATATTCCAAATCGATGGTTTGCTTCTTGGATTTACGTACTCTACTATTGAATCTGTGTAAATTATTCTTTATTTCAGTTAATGCCTCCTTCATTTCTGACTGGTCCTTTTTTATGGTCTTGAGGCCCTCACTAAGTTCACTGAGGTTCTCACTAAGTTCATTGAGCATCCTTATAAGCAGTATTTTGAATTTAGCATCTGTTAGGTTGCTTATCTCCATTTTGCTTAGTTCTTTTCTTAGGGTTTTGGTCTGTTCTTTCATTTGGGACCTTTTTCTTTGTCTCCTCATTTTGGCTGCCTCTCTGTGTTTGTTTCAGTGTATTACTTAACGAGAGGTATGGGGCTATCTGAGACCAGATGCTGCTCGTTTGAAAGAATTTAGGAAAAACCTGAAGCAGGATCCAAGACAGGCCAATCCTATGATTAAGCAAGTGGGAACAGCTTGGTTGGGCCTGAAAGTTGGGTGGGGCGGGGCGGGGCCTCAGGGAGTCACCTGGGCGGGGCTACCAGTGTGAGCCAGGTTGCTGGAGTCCCAGATTTGGAGACTGTCTGCTGCCCCAGGGAAGGGCTCACCAAAGGAACAAAGGCCTTTGACAGCACGTTTGTCCCGGAGAAAGCCCCCTCTCCAGCCCTCGCTCCAATGCCAAACATCTCAGTTCTTCCCTGTTTGTCTCTGGCGCCCCTCGAGCTGCCTCCCCTCCAAGCTTAGAGAGAGTCCTATAAGTCCGTGCGCGGGCCCTTTAAGGAGCTGCCTGGGGCTCCAGCCGCTTCAGCTTCCCTGAGCCTCAGTTCCCGCTGGTTTTTCCAGCCAGAAGTTATGAGGACTTCTCTTCCTGGCGCTGGAACCCTGAGCGGGGCACCTGGTGTGGGATGGGGACCCCTCAGTCCTCAGGAGGGACCTTCCCAGCTGAGGTAGCCTCCTGATTTTTATCTGCCACACGTGGGTGTGGGACCAGCCCTTCGCGGAGCCACTGCCGGCCCTCGTGCCTCCGCCCCTCCTACCAGTCTGGATGTGGCTCCTGCTTTAATTCTGTAGTTGTAGGACTTCCATTCAGCTTGATTTCAGGCGGTTTTGAATGATGGTTGTTCTGTAGTTTAGTTGTAACTTTGATGTGGACGCGATACCGTTTACCTACGCTGCCATCTTGACCGGAAGTTCTAATCCCCTTTTCCTGACCATTTAGGAAACCATTGTATTCTCAAAGTAAGGAATTACAAATAACAAAGATAATCATAAGTACTGTTTATAAGCTAGGCACCATAGGGTCCCTTGGGTTGTGCACTGCACAAGTCTAGATCACACCAACATAGATAACAGTGTAGCGCTTTCTCCTGGAGTTGTACTGTGCAGAGCCATATACAGTGGCCTTGCATTGGGTGCTTATTGTGTGCCAGGTACCAGGTTAAGTGCCTTACGTACATCATCTCATTTATTCCTCAGGACAATATGTGATAAAACATAAGGAAGCTGAAGCTCAGAGAAATCTGAGAGCAACACAGCCAGTGCATTGTAGAATCAGCATTAAAACAGGTCTGCCTGACTGGAGGTCCATGCTTTAACTTATGTGCTATTTGACTACTTGTTTGATTTGCCATAGATTGTTTACTCAGAATGCAAGCATTATTGAGCCATTTTATTACTTGATATTTAAAGAAGCATTGCCCTGGCCGGTTTGGCTCAGCGGTTAGAGCATCGGCCTGCGGTCCGGAGAGACCCGGGTTCAGTTCCCGCTAAGGGCATGTACCACGGTTGCAGTTTGTCCCCGGCCCTGGTTGGTTGTGCGGGTGGCGACCACTCGATGTGTCCCTTTCACATCAATGTTTCCCTCTTTCTCTGTTCCTCTCTCTCCCTCCCACTGTACCTGAACAAAAAATGGAAAAAGATCCTCGGGTGAGGATGATAAAAAATAAAGATAAAGAAGCATTGGAGCTTTTGAAATTAAAATTGGTACTCAAATTTTGCTATTTGAACTTGAAAATGAAGTATAAAATGGAATTGTGTATTCACATGACCACAGACTTTAGAGTCAGGCTGTTTGTGTTTGATTGAATCCTGACATCACACCTTCTTAGCTGTGTGAATTACTCACTCTTAGAAGGTGTTGGTTTCTGCATCAATACATAGGGCTCTAGTAATACCTTCCTCTTACCATGGTGGTAAAAATTGTATGGTAAAGCTCTTAGAAGAACATCTGACATATAGCTAACATTTGTGAGCAATTGCTATTAGCTATTATTTCCCTTTTACTTTGACTGATTCCTTTAAACTTTTTGTTTCCTCAGGCAGTATGCAATGTTGCTCCACGTGGTGTGTATGTTTGTGGTAATACCACAACCACCTCTGGCTTGACCGTAACTCTTTCAAAAGATAGTTCCTCAGGAGATTTTGCTTTGGAAGCTGGTGCCCTGGTACTTGGTGATCAAGGTAAGAAACCAAAGATAACAATAATTCTGGATTGGTTTTTTTTTTTTTAAGCCTTTCCTTTTCATAAAGTCAATTTCTTTATATTCTGTTCAACAGGAATTTGGACAGCACTATCTCAACCAGTGAATTGAGAATTAGTGCGAGAAAAAAATAACTAGAAATACAGTACTATCATTTTTATTTATACTGCAGAGTTGAAACTGGTACTTAATGTCATTCAATTTCAAAATCTTACAGCAGATACAGTTATATGTAAAAATTAAATAATCAGTTCAAGGAGATACAGCTCCCTACAGTTCCCATTTAATACCAGCCATCACATTTGTGATTTGTTTTAAAGCTTCACAGTAAGTTCCCTGTGGGGTAGGATTGGGTATCTTGTTGACTGCCCTATTCCTATTGCCTGTTACATAGGAGCACAGTAAATACTTGTTGAATGCATTACTATTACTTAGCTCAGAATAGTTCTAAATGTCTTGGAATGAAAAAGAAGGTGAATGTTACCTTTGCTCTCAGAGGACTTGTAATAGTTTTAGAGCCATTACATTAGGATTAGATGTTTTGCTGTATTTTAACCCATCTCATCAGAGGTTTTTTTGTTGTTTCTTTTTCCTCAAGATTTGACTGATAGTTTATAAGAAATCCAGTTAGAAGGCTCAGTAAGAACAAATCTTCAATTGAGCTTTGTTACCTAAATTTCTCTTTGTGATGCTTTAACCCTGTTGGAAAAATATGTTCCTATGCATTTGTTAGGCAATACCCAGTTTCCAGTTTAATTAAAGTCATTCATTCCTTCTAGTTTTGGGGTGACCTCCACATTTCTAAATCCAGTATCCACGGGCCATGTTTGGCACAGCTGATCACTGCCCCCTCCATAAAATACTTCTATCTCCTTGGTTTCCAGGACACTACACTCTTCTGGCTTTTTTTCTTCCTTCATTTGCCTTACCTTCTCAGTCTTTACTTGTTCTTCATCTCTCCAACCTCTTAACGGGTTGGGCACCTCAGGGTGCTTAGGTTTTGTTCCTGTTTTCTTCTCAGTCTGTACTTACCTTCATGGTGATCTTATTATTCTTGTCTCATGGCTTTACTTACCTATATGCTGAAAATTTCCAGATTTATATTTCTTTTCACCTGAACTCCAGGCACATATTTCTTACTGCCTATACAGTATCTGTACAACTCTCTAATCTTAACTTGTCCAAAACCAAAATCCTGATCCTCCCTTCAAATCCATTCTTCTTACAGTCTTTCCCAACTCAGTAAATGACAGTTCCATTCTACTTACACAAATCAGGAAATGTAGAGTCATCCTTGACTTTTTCTCATACCCCACATCCAATTTGTCAGAAAATCTTGACTCAACCTTCCAAATACAGTTGATCCTTGAAAAACATGGTTTGAACTGTATGAGTCCACTTATATGTGAATTTTTTAAAATAAATACATACAGTACTATAAATGTATTTTCCTTATGATTTTCTTCTTTTTTTAATCCTTACCTGAGGACATCTTTCTGTATTTATCTTCAGCCACAGCGGGAGGAAGAACAGGGGAGGAGAGAAAAACATCCATGTAAGAGAGACACATCAACTGGTTGCCACCCACACGACCCCAACTGGGGCTGGGAACAAACTGCAACTGAGGCACATGCCCTTATGGGAACCGAACCTGGGACTCTGGTCCGCCAGCCAATGCTCTAACCGCTGAGCCAAACCAGCCAGGGTGGTATTTCTATTTGTAAAGGATTGTAAAGAACAACCAAAAAAGCCAAGAATATGTGACAGGCTCGTAAAACGTAAAATATTTATATCTGCCCCTTTATAGAAAAAGTTTGCAGCCCTGGCCGGTTTGGCTCAGTGGTTAGAGCATCGGCCTGTGGTCCAGAGAGACCCGGGTTCGGTTCCCGCTAAGGGCACGTACCTCGGTTGCAGTTTGTCCCTGGCCCTGGTTGGTCGTGCGGGTGCCAGCCACTCGATGTGTCCCTTTCACGTCGATGTTTCTCTCTCTCTCTTCCTGTCTCTCCCTCCCACTCTATCTGAACAAAAAATGAAAAAATGTCCTCCGGTGAGGATTAAAAAAAAAAAAGAAAAAGTTTGCCAACTCCTGCTTTTAAACTTTGAAAAGTGGCAGTCAGAGTAGCAGCTCAACTTTGTTTCTACATTGCTCCCTCCCCTGAGGAACTGTGCTAGTAATCTTAAGAATTTCCAGTAATACCATCAGTTCCAGAGAGGCATGGACTGACCTCTGAGCTGTCATGCTTACTTGGTCATAGAGTAGGTAAGAGGGGTTTAACCACAGCAATACCCTCTGGAGAAGACCACCTAACAGGTTGCTCATGGTATGGGGAAGAAAGGAGGAAAACCATAATAATGTTTGAGGATCTCCGGTAACATGTGGATCAGATATAATATACGTGGCACATACAATGCCTTAGGTCAATGGTAGATCTTCACATTGTGTTTATTTTTTGTTGTTGAAAGTATTACAGATGTCCCCTTTTCCCCCCAATAACTCCTTCCTTCCCGCTCCCACCTCTTCTGCTTTCCCTAATCTAATGTCTATGATTTCCTTGTGATTGCTGAGAACTGCACTTGAATTTTCTGACTTTAGAGCCCATGCTTTTCTTTCCAAATTATGCTGCCCTACTGTTTCCAAAAAACCCAGCTCAAAAATCACCTTTCTTAAAACCTTTCCAGATTCCCCTTCCTCTTTTAACCTCCTCCCATCCCCAGAAAATACCTTGTATAATTATGCATATCTTTTTTAGTTGTCGAAGTGTACTATCTTGAACATGTATATATCTTGTCTCACCTGTTTGATTGTAAGTCTTTAAGCTTTTTGAGGGTCACTCTCATGGTCTTCATTTTTGTAACCCTCACAACATAGTACTTTCCCTATGGAAAATGCTGAATGAGTAAATATTACATAAAAGTAGGTTAAATAGACATTTTATTTGCTATGGAATAATCAGGAATTCTCTATTATATGACATTTTATAATTTTAACTGCTGGAAACAATGGAGATATTTTTTATTGTGGAATTATTTCCATTCTGTAAGATTTAGAACTTGACCAAAGGACAGTTGTTTCTGCATTATTTTACTGTGATTATAGGTATTTGTGGAATAGATGAATTTGATAAGATGGGGAATCAACATCAAGCCTTGTTAGAAGCCATGGAACAGCAAAGTATTAGTCTTGCTAAGGCTGGCATGGTTTGTAGCCTCCCTGCAAGAACTTCCATTATTGCTGCTGCAAATCCAGTTGGAGGACATTATAATAAAGCCAAAACAGTTTCTGAGAATTTAAAGTAAGTCTCTTCAAATATTTATACCTTTAATATATTGAATCCCTACAAATGAATGTGAAAAAGAAAATGAGGATATAATAGATAGTTCACAGACATTACAAATTTCCAGTAAATATATAAAAATGTGTTTGAATACTACAAATTAAAACAATGTAGTACTATTGATATCATCCAGATTGGCAAACACTTTAAATATCAATCATTATTGACAAAGGGGTGGATAATTTAGCATTTTGAAGAACTTAGCATGTTTATTATCACTATTGTAAATGTACACATTCTATTTGTTCCTGCCAATTCTTTTAGGAATTGTACTCACAAAAATAATCCCACAAATGCACAAAGATGTGTTTACAGGGTGGGTGTTATAGCATTGTTTATCACTGCCAAAGATTGGAAACAACTTGAAATACTTATCAGTAGGGAAGTGGTTAAAGTATGTAGTAAGACTACAGTACCTCACGAGAATGAAAGGAACTTTGTAAGTACTGATAGGGAAACACATCTGTGCTTTACTGTTAGGTGAAAAGATCACATTACATATTCATATATGTGGTATGATCCCACTTTTATCCAAAAACAGTGTTTATGTGCGTGTATGTGCGTGTGCTTTCTCTTCTAATTTGTTCTGTATAGGTTGGACAAAATGTATGGGAAGGGAAAAATATACTCAAGTGATGCAAAAGGGAGAAAAAGACAAAAGAATGCCTCAGATGAAAAACTGGAACTTTAAATTCTTGGGGGAAAAGCTAATTTTCTGATGTTTATTAATGTAATTATTACCTCTAATATAGAAACGCTACATAGTAAAATACAATTTTGAGATTCTGGGTGTTTTTGTATCACCACCACCAAAAAAGTCAATGTGTTAGTTTTTCTTAGTAAAATGACAAAATGCTATATTGGAAAGATCAGAAGGATCCTGTTGAACAAGGATCCAGGGGACATAGATTCTGGGTTTTAGTAGTACCACAAATCTGCTTTGGGGTGTTGGTCAAATTTGTTATCACTCTGGATTTCAGTTTCCTTGTCTCAGATAGAGGAGTTACCTGATTGGTGGGTTCAGAGAAGATGATTAAGTAGAATAGAGCATTTTTATTATCATGGCTAATTAGATGGTTTTTTAAGAAAAAAATGGGTTTGCCGTAGCCAGGTAGCTCAATTAGTTAAAGCTTAGCCCTGATATGCCAAAGTTGTGGGTTTGATCTCAGGTCAGGGTACATAAAAGCAGCAACCTATGAATGCATAAATAAGTGGAACAACAAATTGATGTCTCTCTGCCCCTTCCCCCTTTACTCCTTCCTGTCTCTAAAAATCAATAAATAAATGAAAAGAAAAAAATGTGCTTTTCGCTTCTAAATGGGCATAGGTGCTTTGAGAGACTTACTGTGTTATGAAGCAACAGATATAAAAGATTAAGAATTACTCAACTAAATACCTCTGATGTATTATGTAGCATTCTAGCATAAAAGTTTAAAGATACTACATCATAGGTAGTAATATAGAACATAGAAAAGAATTCAGTGGTTTGGCTGGTGTGAGAAAAGGCTCAACATACCAAAGAAAAGTACATATAAGGCTGTGTACATGTGGCCTGGTGTCTCTGAAATTGGTGGGTGAATTATCTAAAAGCTTTTGCTTGTTTCCATAACCTAAAACCTTTTTCAAGTTCTACATGGAACTTGAGTAATAAATAGGTTGTCTAGGTTTTCAGTTTGTCTTTATTTCAATCATTGTTTCTTCTTTCTTTTGTGCGTCATTAGAATGGGGAGTGCCCTGCTATCCAGATTTGATTTGGTCTTTATCCTGTTAGACACCCCAAATGAGGATCATGATCACTTACTTTCTGAACATGTAATTGCAATAAGAGCTGGAAAGCAGAGAACTGTTAGTAGTGCCACAGTAGCTCGTCTGAATAGTCAAGATTCAAATACTTCTGTACTTGAAGTGGTTTCTGAGAAACCATTATCAGAAAGACTAAAGGTACAAATGTTTCTTCTTAATCATTCCATTCACTTTTGTTTGAATGTCAGAGTTCAGTGTGTTGCTTATTGTAGAGCAGTAATATATAAACTTTCATATATAAACTGTTATATTTTATATTGTAATACTAGGATTTATGTAAACTTCCTTTGAAATAATATATATTAACTAGACCAAGAGAGAGACTACAGTGTGTTTGGCTTATTTGGAGAGTCTTCTTGAATTTTATATTTATCTAAATAAGTTATTTTAGCTGAAAGATTTTAGTTACTACTTGTCCTTGTAATCTTGGGCCTTTTTATCACGTTAGGTGGTTCCTGGAGAAACAATAGATCCAATTCCCCACCAGCTATTGAGAAAGTACATTGGTTATGCTCGTCAGTATGTCTATCCAAGGCTATCTATGGAAGCTGCTCAAATTCTTCAAGATTTTTACCTTGAGCTCCGGAAACAAAGCCAGCGGTTAAATAGCTCACCAATCACTACTAGGCAGCTGGAATCTCTGATTCGATTAACGGAGGTTTGTTAAGTTGATGTTTTCTTAGCTTAAGAAAGGGGACAGAGGAGTAATACGATTTCTCTCAATTTTTTCTGCATGATTGATTTGGTTTTTCTTTTTACTGGGAGACATTATAAATAGATAATTTTTTTAAAAATTTGCTCATATCTTTACATACCAATCAAAGTATAGCCACTTCTTTCTAGGCACAGGACCAGTTACTTGCCATGCAACTTTTTTTTTTTAATGACACTTAGAACCCTCCTGTAGTGTGAAAAGTAGTTAGGTTAACTTAGGATGTTGGGATTTAAAGTTGAATATTTGGGAACATGGAATGTGTCAAATACCTTGAGTATTTGATTTGATACATGACAGGTCCATAGGACAGTGCCCATTTTCCAATAACAATAACATCTATTCACAACTATGGATGCTAAGAGAACTCTGGCAGTTAAAATTAGCTGGGTCAGAGTTTGGGCTTTTGCTTCTAAAGTCGATTAACTCTTCTTTGTCGTTTTAACAGATTGGTTAGGTATGACTTCCTGAAAGTAAAAGGCAAGGAAATACCAACTCTATTTCGTAATCAAATCTTCTGAAGTGAACACTCAGGATATGTTAGTAAATAAATAGGTTTTAATTCATATTTTAGTATATGTGCTGCCAAAGCAAGTACTAATCCATACTTTAAGTATTTTCATATTCATGTTTTTAAATCACTTTTTTAAATGCTTTCATATTGTAGCTTCCTTCCTCAAGTTAGTTTTTTGTGTAAAATGAAAAAACAAAAGCTTAGACATACTACACCTTCTCAAACAATGTTAAATCTATTTATAATATTTTGTTATCTGAAAATGGTTGTTTTCTTTCAAAGGCACGAGCAAGGTTGGAATTAAGAGAGCAAGCAACCAAAGAAGATGCCGAGGATATAGTTGAAATTATGAAATACAGGTAAGATTAAAATTTTTAATGTTTTAAATAAAATGCCAGTAATCTTTCCATCTCAAATCTAGATTATAATTAGGCCAAGCAAAATTGTGTTTATTTTAGCCCACTGACATTTTCCTCTGAACAAACTGTACTTTCTTGGTTTAACATATCTCTGTGTAAATAACCTTTACATTAAATTTTTTTTTCAATTGGGCAATACGTTCACATAGTTCTAAAATCATTTTAAAAATACATATTTTGAGAAGACTTGCTCCCATCTTGTTTGCTCTTCACCCTTCTTGTCCATCAAGCGCCATTACTTTTTTGTAAATAGCATGTGACTTATACTGTTTTGTACCTTTTTTAAAAATTTGACATTATATATAGAGATCTTTTCCTATTAGGGCATAGAGACTTCCTTCTTTTTACAGCTAAATAGTGTTCTCTTATTTAGATACACCATAGTTTAACGAGTCCTCCATTACTAGAAACATGAATATTTTCTATTCTTTTCCTATTAGAAGGAGTAATCTCTCAAAGAGACTTAATGTGTGGGTAAGTGTGTACCTGAATGAGAAATTCTTAGAAATGATATTTCTGGGCCCATGGATAAATAAATACTTTAGGGTTTTAACAAATATTGCTAAATTGTATCCTTTGCATTTTATGTCATTTGGTAGATCATGATTCCTAAAGGGTAAAAAAGAAAACAATGTATATTTTAACTGATGGTATGTCTACCTCAGACATAGATTTTTTTAAATCAATAAAAGCAAAAATTTATTATTTTAGGTAGGTTTTTCTGTCAGTTAAAAATTTTTAATAGGGTCTGGCTGGTGTGGCTTAGTAGATTGAGCGTTGTCCCATGTATTGAAAGGTCCTGGTTTGATTCCCGGTTAGACACATGCCCAGGTTGCAGGCCCAGTCCCCAGTAGGAGACATGCAGGAGGCAGCTGATTGATGTTGCTCTCTCATGTCGATGTTTCACTCTCTCTCTCCTTTCCTCTTTCTCTAAAAAGACAATAAAAACATATTTTTAAAAAATTTTTATATAAGTTCACACATTCATATGCTTCAAAATTCCAAAGTTCAAAAAGCATGCAGTGGAAGAAGTTTGCTCCTACCCTTTTTACTAGTTACCTAGTTCTTCCTTCTCTTGCCCCAGTGGCGGCAACATATCTTTTGTGTTGTGACTTTCAGATATAAAATACCCATCAGAACTCTGTATCTGTGGATTCTTTTTCCCTTCTTACGGAGAAGTGGTAGTATACCACACACATTTTATACCTTGCTTTTTTCATTTACAGTGCACCTTGGAGATCATTCTCTATCATTGCCTTAGAGCCTCCTTTTATTTTTTTGCAACTGCATAGTATTCCATTGTGTGAATGTATCATAATTTAGAAATTAGCACTCTTTAGTATACTCTCATAGCAATTAAAATATAAATCTGTTGGGAATCTACTTTTCCAAGGCCAAAAATACATTAATTTAAAGATGAAACTATTTTATTCAGTAATTTCTATTAGAAAGTAAACTGATTTCTTCCCCCCCTAAGAACCCCTATTCTGGGGCTTGCTTGGAGTCAGAACCAGGGGACTTTGCCTAGTTGTTCCTCTTTGGCTCTAGTAAAAGTGGTACAGAATAGCAGGAAGATCATGGGCTTTAGAATGTGACCCGGAGCTGCCACTCTGCTTTTCAGTTTCCTTTTGTGTAAAACACACGACAAAGGATGGTGCCGAGGTATCATGCAATGAGACTATATAAAGTGACAAATATGGTTCTGGCACATTAGTGGGCACTGGTAACTAACACTGTATTTATGACCAATAGCAGTAGCTTTGATGAGACTAAGCAGGTCTCCCTTTCTCTGACCCATATCACATACTGAAGTCTTCAAAAATGCACATCTCACCTCACAGATCAGAAGCTTCCAAAACTATTCTTCTTTTCAAAGGATTTCTTTAGTCTTTTATGCTTTCCATCTAATTTTTCTAGTAGCTCTAAGCAGAAGATCCATTTCTTCCTTTCCTCATAGGGAGACCTTACCCAGTTGTCTCTTCATTCCCCAACTGGTACTGGCCTGTCCTTGGCAGCCATTCTATTCCCTCTGCTACCTCGCGTAGAAGGGCACCCATGCTATCTCCTGAAGACCTAAGAATTAACCAGCATTTTGTTTCTTGCCCTATAGGCAGCCTATGGAGGAAGGGGACCTTTATCTCTAATTCATTGTGTCAGAATTTGTTAGCAACAGTGAGGTTACACTTAGTCTTTGAAAGCTATAATGACTCTAGAATTGACAGCTCTTAATTATTGCTGGTGCCAAAGAACTGCCTCACAGTGAGCAAAATCATTAATATCAACCCTTTCAACCAATTCCTAACATATTACCTTCCACATCTAAATATCCTATTGGTTTAGCATCATAGAGTATTGAAACATCAATTTTCTCTTTTATGTGATTCAGTGCTAGGGTTTGAGGGGTCTTATAGGTGAAAATTTTACCAAGCTGGCTTTCTTCCTTCTCCAGTAGACTTCATTGTGTTGGGGGCCTCTAGTTGCCATTTATAAGCTACCAGATAGTCTAGTGTTACTAGACTTTCTCATACATCATGCTGCCAGGGGCTCACATATGACATAAGGCATTGACCACAAATACCAGTTGCCTTGCTGACTTCTGGTAGGAGACCAGACCAGTAAGAAACCTGAAACTGCCTAATGGTGATCCTGTTTTACATTAGAAATGTTAGTCACTGAGCCTAACCAAAATTCCAGAAAATTTGGATTCTTTTTTCCCTAATTAAAAAGAAGGACCAACAACAAGGACTTGTTGATTAATGACAAGAAGTTGCTTCTTTGTTTACAATCTAGAATGTGTAGCTCTTTCTGTGCATCCAGACCTTTGGGGGTAGGGCTAAGATTGCCACTTCTGGTATCCTTTTCCTTTTAATGATCTTGTGCCCTTCTTCTGATGCCTGGTTCTACGGAAAATGTCATGGATTTCTATTTTATAGAATGTTGGCTGTCAACCAAATCAAGGGTCAAACTACCCTGATCACCCACCCTTTCTCTTAACTGTCACATTCTCTTTTTGAAACTTTACCTAGTTTCTCTAGGCCTCAGACCCCAGACTTTACTTCAAGCAGCCATCTAGTGTTTCTCTGTAATAAATCCACTGGTCTGTGGACACCGTAGATTAGCTCTCATACCTGAGCATTACACTTAAGCAAGATAAAGTATGTTTTAATTACCTTTCCAATAAAAATGCTGTATTGCTCACTTATGATTAGTTTAGTTCTGCATGTCTGAATAATCAGGCTCAGAAGTATTCGTATGTGCTTTTCCCATCTAAGGAACTCTTGGGTATTTCCATGTTGAACTCTGTACTTGTTTTTACTGCTTCTCAAATTGCCTTGCTGCTAAATTTGAATTAGTTTTAGGCTGTTAGTTTACTTCTGGTCTCCTGAAAAAAGAGGCCTTATTATTAAGTATAAACAGTACCTAAATGAGACTACCTGTTTCCCTGATTCATTTTGGGATACAGATTACCAATTTGTTGCCCTAAATTGAATGTTTCTTGCTGGCTTTTATAAAAGTTTTCAGATAAAAGAAAATAGTTTGATTCCAATTGATTGCAATTACCTGGCACAATTTCCATGGTAGAGATTAAGACCCAGTTAGACACATTGAGAGTAAATTGTGAGCTATCTGTTTTGTTTATTTATTTTTATTTTTTTATCCTCACCCAAGGACATTTTTTCATTTTTTTGTTCAGATAGAGTGGGAGGGAGAGAGAGGAAGAGACAGGGAGAGACAAACATTGATGTGAAAGGGACACATCGAGTGGCTGCCTCCTGCACGACCCAACCAGGGCTGGGAACAAACTGCAACCGAGGTATGTGCCCTTAGCGGGAACTGAACCCGGGTCTCTCTGGACCGCAGGCTGATGCTCTAACTGGTGAGCCAAACTGGCCAGGGTGCTATCTGTTTTATTATACTTAACATGCTTTCTGTCCTTAGTCTGCACTCTATGAGAGCAGGAAACTTATCTGTCACATTTACCAGTTTTTTCCCAGGGCCTAGAATCATGCCTTGTGCACACTAGGCCCTCAGTACATGCACTTCATTGATGGTAAAGTTGACCTTAGTAATCATCCTTCATTCATTAACTCATTGATTTCAGAGTTTCCATCTCTTCAGCTTTTGAATGTTTGCCCTTAATGTGATTTTGAACCTGTAAAATTACATTTTATCAGGGAAGCAGAAGCCTAAATAAGAAAAATCTAAACTGTGATATAGTTCATCATAGTTATCAGAGCACATAAAAATGAAATGTTTATCAGCAACAGTTCACATAGCTTTCTCTTAAAATTTAAAAT
This sequence comes from Molossus molossus, assembly GCF_014108415.1. Lineage (NCBI taxonomy): Eukaryota > Metazoa > Chordata > Mammalia > Chiroptera > Molossidae > Molossus > Molossus molossus. The sequence goes on from NW_023425399.1 coordinate 29,070,501, forward strand.
ATACTATGGCGCAGAAGAGTACAGAACCACCTTTTTTTCCTTTTTCAGAGCCACCTTTACATATTGAGAGATCATTGTGAGTTTTTTTTCTGTTTCAGGGAAGTTGCTTAAATATTTTACATTTTTCAAATCTGAAGCATATAGCTCAGATTCAAATCCCAGATATGCCACTCATTAGATGTGTAACTTTTGGCAAGTCAGTTAACCTTAGTAGACTTTGTTTCTTCATCTGCAAAATGGGAATAAAAATAGTCCCTAAGTCATAGGATTGCTGGGGGGACTAAATGGGATAGAATATGCTAAATATAATTAAGGCAAATATTAACTATTATAATTAATGTAGTAGCCGAAAGCATTTTTGACAACTGAGAAATAAGCATATGGTGAATTACATGGTAGAGTAGTTAATTATAAAAGCCTTAAATAAGATTATACTGTATTTCAGGGGGAAACACATACTCATCTATCTTATTGTTTTATCATTTATTAGTCTTATTTGAATGACACATATTTTTTTTTTTATCCTCACCCGAGGACATTTTTCCATTTTCTGTTCAGATAGAGTGGGAGGGAGAGAGAGAAAGAGAGAGAAACATCGATGTGAAAGGGACACATCGGGTGGCTGCCACCTTCACGACCCAACCAGGGCCAGGGACAAACTGCAACCCAGGTACGTGCTTTTAGTGGGGACCGAACCTGGGTCTCTCTCAACCACAGGCTGATGCTCTAACCGCTGAGTCAAACCGGCCAGGGCATGACACATATTCTTATTTGTACAGTCCATTCTCTTTCATGTAGGGTCTTGTCTATTTAGGGAACCAAATGAGGCTGTGTTTTTAGTAACCCTTTAAACGTATTCCTTTGAGCTCCTTAGGAACAGGGATTATACCTGTTTTGTTAACTCACTCTAAGCCCAATGCTTAGAGGTGACCAATTTATATTTGATTAATTCCTGATTAAATAACATATTTGCCTATATGAGCCTCACTGTGAGATTATATCTGTCCCAGTATAAACACAGAATTCAGGCAAGGAATCAGCAATAGGGCTCTATTAGAGAGGACGGCTAATTATATCTAACTGGTGTTTTCAGACTTCTGGTTAAAATTTATTGTCAAGTGTGTGTTTCTTCCCTTGATGACACTGAAAGTAAGAGGATGCAGCAGAGAATGGGAGGTAACAGGTGTATCCTTTAATATCTAACAGTCATTATTGCAAGTCTTTGGAACCTTTATAATTCATTCCTCGAGTATTTTAAATACCTTTTATTTGCCAGATGCACTAGAAGCCGAGAACACATCTTTATCCAGTAAAGTCTAAATTTAGTATGTTTAAAATGTCTTTTTTTCATTGATTAAAAAAAATGTTCCAAGTACTTACCTTATAGTCTGTCAACTTTATATTTTTATGCATTTTTCATTTCAAATTTAGAAGTTTCTTAAAAGTGGTAAGTATCCAAAATATTTTTACCCCCAGTCCATACCATAGTGAATTTCATAGTGGCCATTCAATAAATACATGTTTAAATCTCTGCTACATGAGGCCTTATGGCTACTTCCACATTTTTCTTTTTATAATCTGGAGGCTTGGGATAAAAACTTTTACAGCCATGCCACTTGGGTAACTTTGTTTTTCTTCCACTCCCATTAAGCATGCTGGGAACTTACTCTGATGAATTTGGGAACCTAGATTTTGAGCGATCCCAACACGGTTCTGGAATGAGCAATAGGTCAGCAGCAAAAAGATTTATTTCTGCTCTCAACAACATTGCTGAAAGAACTTACAATAATTTATTTCAATTTCATCAACTTCGGCAGATTGCCAGAGAGCTAAACATTCAGGTATGATAAACCAAGTACTTAAATCTTTTTTATAATAATGTCAGCAGGTCTTTAGTAATATATAATAGAACTTTTGAATATCAAAAGATTTGGAGTAAAAGAACAGTATAGGTATTTTGGGAAATAAAAACAAGCCTGTTTTCTTCAGTTTGTGAAATTAGCTCTGTAGAGCTTTAAAAAAGGTTTTTATCATTACCTACCTCTTTTCAAAGATTTTTCAGTATCATGATAGTTACAGGGAAACACGTTTTTCTGACAATCCCTTGTGGGCAAGTCATCTTAATGTCTTTGAGCCTGTTTCTTCATTTGTTAAATGGACATGGTTCTACCTCCTCTACTAGCTGAAAACTGTAGTGAAAATGGATGTAATAAGACTTTTTTGTTTAATTTTTAAATTTACTTTTAATTATAATTGACATGTTATATTAGCCTGTTATACAATATTCATTCAACATTTATATACCTTACAAAGTGATCACCACAATAAGCCTAATAACCATCTGTCAGCATACATAATTATTATATTATTGATTCTATTCCCTATGCTGTACATTACATCCCCATGACTTAATTTATAACTAGAAGTTTGTACTTCTTAGTCTTCTGCCCCTTTTCAGCCATGTAAAACAATTTCTGTGGAAAATTGCCCACTTAATTCGTCAAATTCATTTTTGAGAGATTAATTTTAAAAATCATATATATATATGTTTTTTTTATCCTCACCCGAGGACATTTTTCCATTTTTTGTTCAGGTAGAGTGGGAGGGAGAGAGAGGAACAGAAAGAGAGAGAAACATCAATGTGAAAGGAACACATTGAGTGGCTGCCACCCGCACAACCAACCAGGGCCGGGGACAAACTGCAACCGAGGTACGCGCCCTTAGCGGGAACCGAACCCGGGTCTCTCAGGACCGCAGGCCGACGCTCTAACCGCTGAACCAAACCGGCCAGGGCTAAAAATCATATTTTTGCACATTATTTTTCGTTTTGTTTTGTTTGGGCTAACTCTTTTGATGTTTTCTTCCAGGTTGCTGATTTTGAAAATTTTATTGGATCACTAAATGAGCAAGGTTACCTTTTGAAAAAAGGCCCCAAGGTTTACCAGCTTCAAACTGTGTAAAGGACTACCAAGCTAGAACCTCCTGGCCTCTTGGGTTTATTAACATTTTAAAGCCATCTTAAGAGTGAAGAATATTCAGAAAAAAGACTGTTCTGGAAAATGACATCTCAAAAGTAATATAATAAGAAAAGAGTGCTGAACTACTTTAAAAAGTGATAGTAATAAGCTGACAATTAAAACAGATCCAGAGACATGGAAGTAGGGAACAGATTGACAAACCTCAGAGGGAAGGGGAGTGGGGGTGGGAGGAGATAAACCAAAGAACATATATGCATGACCAATGGACACAGACAACGGTGCAGTGAAGGGTGGGAGGAGAGAGGGTATCAATGGGGAATAAAATGGGGAACATCTGTAATACAACAATAAAGATTAAAAAAGAGATAAATATTAGAGTGGCTGTATATTGATACATTTTAAAACTTCACAACTTTTTTATTTTTAAATATAAAATGATTAAGTTGTGGTGGTCAGTAATAAAATGCTATTCCATTTGAGAATTGGGCAGGAAGTATGGAGTAAAAAAAAGTGATAGTCATTTGTTAATTGTACAACTTCAGGTTAAAATATATATTTTTAAAATCTGAATGTTGTTATAAATTGCTTATAGTTTTGTTTTTGACCTTTTATTCTTTTTCTTTTTTTAAATTAAATGTATTGGGGTGACATTGGTTTTTTTCCTTGTATTTCATAGTTTTACATACCAAATGTCCATTTGGGGAAGCATTCACAAAGTTCCCCTTTTTTCTTCCCGTTACCTCCTAACTCCTGAGAACACCCCATGCACTGCCACAAAGTTACTTTTTAATGTTTAGATAATTTATGACACAAAAATTGAATAGCTTAATATCTTAGTTACTGAAAAATATTTAACATGTATTTTTTTTATAATTAAAGATAATATGTAACTTTTAAATAACAAGGCTTATATTTAACACCTATACTTATACCTTCCTTAATTTTCTGAATTTCAACTGTGTTTCCATTTACCTCCATTTTCTAAATGACATACTAGTATTGCTAGTTTCTTAAATTTTCAGTTTTAAAAATTATTAACATTTGACTACAGAAGGTCAGAATGTTCTTAAACCTTTTTACATATATATTACACACTTGTCCATTTCTTTCTCATTTAGTTATACACAATTTTTAGTTAAATCTATATTTAGCCTTTACATTATTATTCATTTCCTTTCCTATACTTTTTTCCCCTCTAGAATTAATCATTTATTTTTTAACTACCTAATTTTCTACATACCTACCACTAAAATTTGACCCTAAGGTCCACTGCAGGTCTAAGTCTCTTCTCAGAATGTACAAACAAATTGAGTAGTCTATTTTAACTTCCTGGAACCCTCTCTCCTGGAATTTTTTGGCCTTTTCCTAGTCAGAACTACACAGCTGTCATCTTGGGACTTTTCATTCTCTCCCATATCCTGGCTCCTGTGTCGTCTTCTTTTTTTTACTCCCTCCTTTTGGTAGAACCCTTCGTTGTTTTTTTTTTTTTGTTGTTGTTTTTTAATTGCTTGATTGTAGAGAGAGAGAGAAAGAGAAACAAACATTTTGTTATTCCACTTATTTGTGCATTCATTGGTTGCTTCTTGTATGTGCCCTGATCGGAGATTCAACCCGCAACCTTGGTGTGTTGGGACAATGCTCTAACCAACTGAGCTACCTGGCCAGGGTGGAAACTATCTCCTAAGTAGCTTCCTAAGAAAGAGTTCATAAGGCAGATTCTACCTCACCCCTGGATTGATAGAATTTTAGTTTGGAAATCATTTTCACTCAATTTTAGATACTACCCTCTTGTGTTTAGTTTTCAGTGTTGGTGTTCAGAAATCCAGGGCCAGTTTCATGTTTATTCTTGGTGTATGACCTTTTTTTCCCCCTTCTATTTGCATATCCCTTTTCCCCATGGTATTCTGAAATTTTAGTGTTTAATAACCCAATCATGCAGGTTTCTCATGCCAAAAGTGTTGGGGTTATCTTGACCTCTTCTTTCTCTTATCCCCAAATCCATCACAACAAATCTTTTCAGCACTATCTTCAAACTATCTGGAATCTGGTCACTATTACTTCCAGTTCCACTATTCTGGCCCAACCCAATATCTCTTGTCCAACTTCCTAAAGACAAAGACTTTGCTTTAGTCATTCCTGTGGCCCTAGCAAGTAGAACAGGTTTTTGTATCACATACCCATCTCAGGAGTATGCCTGCCTGTACCTTTCCTGACCCCCATCTTCCCCCAAGGCATGTTACCTTTACCCTTCTCTCTCCTAAGCTCCAAGGGCCCTTCTTTTGCCTCTGTAATTTGTTTCTTGAGCCCATTTTTTCTACAGCTCACTGCTTCTACCTCTGTGACTTTCTAAATAAACTTGTTCTTATAGTTTGAGTCTTGGCTCTGAATTCTTTGCCAGAACTCAAGTACTGAGGCTGCTGAACCAAGGTCTAATCACCAGTAAATTCCGGTGCCGCTTTCCCTGCTGCCAACAAATTTATGATCAGATCACCCTGTTATGTTACTTTCAGTTACTGAACTTGTACATACCCCCTTTTTTGTCCACATGACAAGCAACACGAGAGACACAGACAAAATAATGAAAAAAACCCAAGAGTCGGTAAGCTCAAGAAGCTAGCTTCACAAGTATTTTCTCCTGCCAGTCTAAATTTAGCTCACCTCTTCTAACTTCCACTGAACCTTGCAGACAGGGATCAGGGAGGCTGTCAGGGTAAGAAGCTTACCCCTTGCTGGCTTTTTGTCACAAATCTCTCAGCTACAGCAGACCTGGGAGCTGGTAGTGTTCCAGCCAGTGAGTTCTCCTGGCTGGCTTTGCTCTCCAAAACTGTAGGGGAGGAAAAAGTTTCTATTCTACCCTCTTGGGTTCTTCTGGCTGGTCTCAGAATCAAATTGACATGAGACTGAATGTTGAAAAGGGGCCACATACTAAATCTGACAAGCTCGGGAGGAATGCATGATGGGGCCTTACAAACTCAGACCGAAAATAACCCCATAGGATGGCCTGAACATAACTGAAAGCTGGTCATGGCAGGTAGTCATGTCCTAAGCCTGTATCTTCCTTGACAAAGATCAATCTTTACCTTAAGTGAGCCTGTCTATTGTCTTCTTTGCATCTAAGATGATTTTTGTATATAAGATTACTTTGAAATGTCAGTAATTTTCTTTTCCAGACTCATCAAGGCACACCCGCCAGCACTAGAGAATGAAATCACAGAACCCCTCATTGTTATCTCTATGTGCTGTAAAACCCCTCATCTCTATGTGCTGTAAATGTTATTAGCTATCCTGTACTCACCAGTGTAAAAGAAGTATGTTTCTCCATCTTGCTCTTTATACCATCAGAGATTTCCTTGCTTTGCTTTCTCCCACCCTCTTTATCGACACCAATTTCATGTAACCCTCCTTACATCCCCTCCTCTTATTCTAATGTATAAAATAAGCTGCAAAACTGCTATTCTCCAGGACATTTTTGTTACCAGATTAAAGGGGTCCATTTGCCTGCACACATCAAAGCCCAATAAGATGTGAACAGGAGTTGGCAGCAAAGAAAGTAAAGGTTTACTTTAAGGAAATGGTGCCAAGCCCAGAGTGAAAGGTAAGCAAGCACTCTAAAACCTAGCTCAATGGCTAGATTGCCCCATCCTCTTCCAACCATATTGTCTGACAAAGACCGGATATGGAGAAGAAAGCTTCAAGGAATACATCTTCTAGGAAGAGGATGTAGCATAGGGGTGGGATTAATCGGTATTATGGGAATTATAATATTGGGAATTATTATTCTACTATATGACTAACCTGGGAATAACAAGGTATCTGAAATCGTGCCTCTTCAATTAAATTCTGAAGAAACTCCAGCTTCCCCTGAAACAGTCACCACTGCATGTCCAGACTGTCTTAACAATTTACTAATTCAATTAGGTAAAAACTTCCCCCAAAAGTTCCTAATAAACAATTCATAGATGAATTATGACAGGTAGAACTAATAGAGGCACCTTATACTTCTGTGCCTCCTCCCCAGATAGAATAAGAATAGTTAACAAAGACGGACTACGTGTTCCTTATGCAAGCTTGCCTTCATGGAACGTTTGGCACGCCAAGGTCCCCGTTGGTGTTTATGCACAAGGGAACAAAGGAAATCTCAATTATTGCAATTGAATAGGTTTTATAAGAAATGTTGTCTGCCCTGGCCGGTTTGGCTCAGCGGTTAGAGCGTCCACCTGTGGTCCGGAGGGACCTGGGTTCGGTTCCCGCTAAGGGCACGTACCTCGGTTGCAGTTTGTCCCCGGCCCTGGTTGGTCGTGTGGGTGGCAGCCACTCGATGTGTCCCTTTCACATCGATGTTTCCCTCTCTCTCTCTTCATCTCTCTCCCTCCCACTCTCTGTACAAAAAAAAATGGAAAAAAAGAAATGTCCTGAGTTAGGGAGGTAAATAAAAAACTAGCTGATCTAAAAACCCAGAACTAGATTTTAAATAAGGGTCAACTATTAATCTCAGACAAAGGGCCTATAGAAAACTCTGTCTCACCTTACAGGTTACTCTACTCTCTTTGTATCTATAAACACAAAAAGCTATAAATTAATTCTGATAAAAATGAAACTAATATCCTGGTACTATGGAATGTAACTCCCTGCTTCTTTAACCTCAAATGTTAAATTTATGCCAAAAAAGAAAGTATATAAGCACATAGGAACTTGCAATAAATTGGAACAATGTCACACTTCCTCTGAGTCGTGTAGTCATCTGTCTCCCAGTGCGGAAGCCTTACCACCTCAGGACCCCCTGGATCCTGCTGCAGCTGGACTGCGGCACCAGATGGGAACAGATTATGTACAGGAAAAAGTACTAATCATGGTGATTAAGGGAATTGAGGTTGTGGGGTTTACTGACTGGTTGGGGCCAGGGAAGAGAATAGTTGATCACTGTATCAGGTGCTGATGTCAACCATGGCATTATTCTTGTCTAGTTTCACGAGGCTGGTAACACAACTGTGTTGTTACCTTTAGTTTGACCAAAACTCTGTTTCTGTGGTCAATAGACCTAAGCCTTTCTTGTTAAGACAGTTTGATGCTGACCAGATCTGATGTCCTAAGGGCTTAATGATAAAAGGAGGGAGTGGATGGACAGAAAGGAGAAAAACTCATGTTAAACAAATGGAGTTTACATGCAGTTATGTTTCCTCAATCCACTGAGATGCAACTTCCCAGCAATTGTCAGTTTGGCTCAAATAAAACAAAAATTCTCTACAGGTTTAGACATTTCTTACATTGACAAGGACAAAAGCAAATTTAAATTTGATAACATGTATACCTTGTGCATATATGAGAGAGATGCAAGAACACCGAGTTAATTAATTTGCTAAAATGGCAGAAACCATCACCTTAAATGCCACCTTCTGCTAAAGACAAAAGACGTTGACAGTGGAGAGTCAGTTACAAGATTCCAGGAAAAGCACTGTAAACAAGGGTGGGATTGTTATAAGCATTTTCCATGTCTTCTCCATTGATAGTGAAGATAGTCCTGCTACAGTGAGGGATACACAAATGGATATTTCCCCTATAAAAGTAAATATCCTTTCAGCAAGAGTAACTTCTACTTGGTCTTAGAGCTTCTCCAGTGTTGACTGTTTCTTAAAAGAATCCAGCCTAAAATAATAGCCGAAAGAGGCATATTTGGGGGTGGCAAACAGCTCTCCTTCAGCAGCAAGAAACTTTAAATTCAATTTGACTCAGAATTGAATAAGAAAACATTCTGCAACACTGCAATATTACAGAATATTAATATCAAGTATAATGTATGACAAATACTATATTAATAACTAATGTATATCAAGTTAATTAACAATTAAGATTATTATTTGGGATATTTCTTTAATACGTTTTTTAAGCTCTCTTGGCCTAGATTTCCTATTCTGTAAAAACCAAAATGTAATCATGGGCCCTATCTTAAGAGTTGTTAGCAGTATTAAATGGGATAATGCACCATATATATAGAGCTTGGTTATAATCAACACCCTTTTCAGGTAAACTAATTATTATTGACATTTCCTAAAACTCCTATTTTTGCCATATGCAACGCTCAAAAAAGGAAAAAAAGCTGGGCGTTAGCACTAGTTACCTTTTCTGGACCACTTTATTAATATTTAAACCTGAGAGAGTCCCAAGAACGCCGCGCACAATTCAAGGGGATTTTCGGGGGGGGAGGGGGGGGAGCGGGGCGGGGCAGTACGTGCCCCCCAGCGGGAACCGAACCCGGGACTCTATAGTCCCTAGGCCGATGCTCCAACCGCTGAGCCAAACCCGCCAGAGCTTAAGGGGTCTTTCTGCAGGTCACGGGTTTGGGAGAATTTCAGGCTGGAGCCTGAGAAGGTTCCTGCCCTGTCCCGCCAAATCGACCACGCGGTCACCCCTTCCCGGGAGCTGCCTACTCTCCTCCCCACGACTCCGGTCCACGCTGGGAGCAGAGGGGGGTAAGCAAAGCGCACGATCACTACTCACGCTACCCCAAAGCCCACGAGCTTAACAGCACATGCCTCCCGTGCCGCCGGGGGCTCTGGGAAGCCCAGCGGCGACGGTGTCGCAAAAGTGTCGCGAAGGCTCCCGTCCGCCCTTGGCGGCTGCCGCCACCTGTATAAGAGGAGCATGCTGGGGTTTGAAAACAAGTATGGAAGTGTCCAAGGTCCTCGGAGGCTGTAGGCACTCGATGGAGAAGCGGCTCGTCGGTGGCCCGGGCTGCTAACCTCTCTCCGCCTGCATTTCCGCAGTGCGGCCGCAGGGCCATGCTGGCTTCGCGCGTGGCGCGCGGCTCGTGGGGTGCATTACGCGGGGCCGCATGGGCGCCGAGGCTGCAGCCGGGCAAGGGGCGCGCCCTCGGGGCCCTCCTGCCGCCCGCACCTGTCTGCCTGGGCTGCCTGGCGGAGCGCTGGTGGCGGCGCCCTGCCGCGCTCGGCCTGGGGCTGCCTGGAGCAGTCCCGCGGGGCCACTGCTCAGGTGCGGGGAAGGCGACCCCCGGGCCCACGGCCGGAGAGGGTGCGGCTGCGGAGGCCCGGGGCGGCCGCTGGGGCCCCGCGGGCGTCACCAGCCTGGTACGTACGGAGGAGCAGGGGCTGCCCTGGGTCGGGGTCGCTGGCCCTCCGGGGGATCAATCCCGGACGCGAATAACGTGCTTTGGCCGGTCCCGGTCGGGCGCTTCCGTTTCCGAACTTTTACACTGTTTTCTGAAAAGGTAGGGGCAGGTTATTTGGGTGGGACGAATTTAAGAGTTATCGACCGTATACTCGCCTTCAGTCTCGATAATTAAATTAGAACCCACACTCCTCCGTTTCTGTCCGCATCGGTTGCTGGACCGGCCTCGATATTGCATTGATAAAAATAGCCCTCACTTGTCTTTTGAAAGTCTATTTTTAATTTGATGAAGGGAACCCCTAGTGTTTAGGGAAAGTTTGTGGAAATCATCAAAAAGGTATACAGGCCTTTCTGTTTGCTTTTGCAGGTTTGGTTCACTATTGTTTGACCTTTCAGTAACCTTACATGTTATAAGCTTAATAATAATTAAATAGTTTAAGTTGTAGTCAGAAGATTCTTTAACCTGTGATTACGAAAAAAAGGATTAACATTCTCTCGAGGTAACGGAGGGAAATATTTGTCTACTTACCTGTTGAAGTACTGCCCAAGTAGAAGACACCAGAGCATGAATGTAGGGAGAGCTTTTGATGTCATGTTAGCAAGGCTCATGCAATTATTACATCTTCAATTGTTATGTCTTCAGTGGGCCCCTGTACTGCTTTCATAAATTGTACAGCATGGGTTGAAGTGGCCACATCCTGGCAGGGGTCTCAACTGCTCTGATAGCTAAAGCATGTCAGGGTTTGAATGTTGGATGCTTTGAGGTTCCCATATGCTGGCTGAAGTCCTTCCCAGAACGGCAGTAGTTGGTCGAGTATGCCACAGGTTATTTGGTTGGGTAATCTGAGATTAGCTCCCTTAACTTTACTTTAGAAATTTACAGATTTAACTATTATAAATTAATGAAGTGATTTTGACTGAAATCGTTTTCACTGCAACCTGGTTTATGTCACCAAATTAAGTGATCTGGCTATTTGCAACTTTGTCTTTAATTTTGTCCCATGAATATCTGAGATTAATTTTGGGCCTCTTGATTCTTATCTTTTGCTTTGTTATTCATTTTTCTCAATCTTGAACTATCTTTTAACTCCCTCTATGCGTTGTAACATTGAATCAATATTTGACTTATTTTGTACCACAGTATGGTCAACAGACTTACTTTTTTCTCTGAACTCTGAAACACTCTGACCTTTGAACTTGAATTTGGAATATATTCCAAGAATGTTTCCATTTAATTAATTATATAATGTAGTCTATTTTCAATGAAAGGTCCCTGGGTAGAGGTTTGTATTGCTTCTTGTTTGGTGATTGTTTCCTGGAGAATTTTAAGTTTTTCTGTAGCTTTCAAGGACAGTATTCTGTCACCTGATTCTAATAACCCCATTATCCTGCTAAACTGAGGTGAACATTTATTGCCAGGATCTGTTTAAAAACACAAACTTAGTATCTATAGAGAACTCTTTTCTTACAGGATGGTCCATGGGATTTTAAAAGATGTCTTTAGAAATGGAATTGATCATTAAAAAAAAAATCAAGATTAAGGTTCAGGCAAATTAGTTACTAATTAAGAAAGAGGTTAACTGTGGTTAGTCTTGTGAGGCAGTCCCCAGGGCTAGAATTGGCAGCCTAGGCTCCCTGGGAAAAAAATCCAGGCATTAGGGAGAGACATTTTCTTGGAATTATTTCTGTACCCCATTGTGCAAGGCATCTTAGCTCTGAGGCTTTTAAAATACTCTCTCATGAAACATTGGCAAGGAAGGAATGTTCTTCAGAGCAGCTACCAAGAAGCCCTTTTGGTAGTGCCACCTTCAAACAGCTTGCTGCAAATGAAGTTTCAAGGAATCATAAAGCTCTCACATGGGGAGCCGTGCAAGGTCTTAGTTTCTAGAAAGGTCTTAACATTTCCGTGGCTATTTTCAAGTTTTCCAAATTTCTCTTTATTTCCTAAGAATTGAAATCTCTATTCCTAGTTCCATTTTCTTTTAGCAGTTCTCCAATTTAGTAGTGAGGTTATGGAATTCATCCCTCTCTCCCCTCCCCTTCATTTGTGTCAACAAGACACTGTGTATATCATTTAATATTCTTTTTTTTTAAATCCTCACCTGAGGACATTTTTCCATATTTTATTCAGAGAGAGAGAGAGAGAGAGAAACATTGACATGAAAGGGACACATCGAGTGGTTGCTACCCGCACGACCCAACCAGGGCCGGGGACAAACTGCAACCAAGGCACAAGCCCTTAGCGGGAACTGAACCCGGGTTCAGACTGCAGGCCGACGCTCTAACCGTTGAGCCAAACTGGCCAGGGCTCATTTAATATTCTTTTGATGGGTATATGTAGATGGTTATATATGAAGGAGATCCTTTGCAGTAAATATTTTTAAGCCAGAATGCCTGGGGTTGATAATTTTTTTTCCTGACACTTTCTAGACTGTCTACTTGAAGTATAAGATTTTCTTGAAGTTTCACTTTTAAAAGCAGTATTTAAAGTTTTGAATTCTAATGGTGAGGTCATATATTAAAGGCTGGACTTATATGGTAAATAACACGTTTGTTCCCTCTCTTTAGGAAGAAACCTACTCTGTATATAGTAGATCCTTTAGTCTACCTATGGGTGCAAGACACATTTTCATCTGTATTCTTGACAGTTTTAGAGCAATGTCTCAAAACAACAGATTTTAAAACTCGGTTTAAAGTACTAAATTTAAAGTGAATGTAGCTCTAACCCTTAAGTTTAGAAAGTGTATTTTTCTAATGTATTAAAGTATGAATTTAATTTAAATTTTGTTGTGTCTTTGTTTCAGTATGAAAACCCATGGACAATCCCAAATATGTTGTCAATGACGAGAATTGGCTTGGCCCCAGTTTTGGGCTATTTGATTATTGAAGAAGATTTTAATATAGCACTAGGAGTTTTTGCTTTAGCTGGGCTAACTGATTTGGTAAGTTTTAAAATCACATCCTCTGTTTTGCTCCCCTTCAACATCCCAGGGTCTCTACTACACAGAACTAGCACAGCCTTAGCCTTAGTCTGCTTTTTCTTGGAAGGAAATCCTCAAGAGGAATTTCACCTGGTACTTTGTGTAAGGACTTGTCCTTAGCATCTCTGTGGGACTCTGTTATTCTTTGAGATCTAAGGAAGGTAGTTGAAGTTGTATGGAGGCATAGGAAAGGGAGCTTTTTACTCTTGGTTTTTAACTTCTTGATAATAGAAAAACAGAAATTCCCCAAGAGCCAAGTATTTGTGTTAGGGGTAGAAAAAAAGGAAACTATTTCTGTTCATTGTGATAGAAATACTCTGATCTTCAACAGTGGTTGGTGTTTACTGGTGAACAGGGAAACAGTTGTGATCAGGGAGCTTGTAGAGGCTGGAGCTCTGCTCAGGTTTATGGTGGTGGGAGGCCACAGGCACCCCGCAGATTTGGCCCATGATCCCTGTTTCATACCCTTTTGAGTACCCAGCAGAATACTATATCCTGGGTAGGCATTAGGCATCCTTCCTTGTACTCCCCCAGCAGATGGGCAAAGGAGAGAAGTGTTCCTTGGCACCGCTGAGTCAGTTGGGGGGTTGAGAGGAAGATTTATTTGGGTTCTTTCCAATTAGTACTTGGAAAATAATTTTTTAACAGAAGGCTACATTATGGGTTAAACAGGGTTTGAGGAACTGACCAGCCATCATTGTATATGACATTGTTTGTAATGATCTCTTACCTTGTTTTGTAAGGGATTTAAAATGGTTTGTAAAACTACATGTCCTACAATAACACAGTTGAGGGAAGTGGGGAAAGGAGAGAGGAAAAATTTGACATCAGGGCAAAGTTAGCATATAGAAATAGGTACATATAGTATGTTGTTGTACAAGGCTGGCCTATTGCCTTTGAAGTTCATATAAACAAAATTCCTCCTGCCCAGTAGCTGCGGTGGGCAATATGGAATTGGCTAAAGATTTTGCAGGATAAACAAAGGAGGGTATTTGCATTATTATGTGGCATTTCCAAATATGCATCAAATATACTCTCAAAGTGGCTTCCACCTCTTTTTTTCAGAGTTTAGGTCCTGGTTTGTTACAGTTCTTCCCCATTCTCACAATCCCATCTCTTCTTTTATCCTTGCTTTTATCTCTGAAGCCTGAAGGTCTACTCTCATTATTAATATGGTCTCAAGTCCGACCAAGGCTATTTATACTGATAACGGAATTTTTTTGTTTGTTTTTGGAACAGACAAGATCTTTTTCAGCTACTGGAGTTGATCTTTTTTTGTTGGCAGTTTTTTTCTAACTGCCGCATGAGATTGTAATAGTCACTGAATGCGAGGGGCCTCATTTACAGTTTTCTAATATAAGACATTGTGTGTAGAAACTTGAATTAGCTGGCACCATATTTCACATTTATTCCATGGGGATTTTGATGCCTCTAGAATGGCTGCTGGGCAGATGGCTGGACTCATGGAGGGTTTAAGCAGGGGGATGACAAAGCCTGATTCGTGTTGTATATGGGGAATGGATTATAAGAAGCCGAGAGTGGAAGCAGAGCAGGTGGTTAGGAGGTTTACATAATCTGGGGGTGGGGGGTGGGGTTAGACTGGGGTGGGAATTTGGAATGAAATAGAAGTGAATGGGTTTGAGATATGTTTTGAAGATAGAATTGATATGTTGATGCATTAGAAGTGTGGGGTGAGAAAAGGAGTTAAATATAACTGGTAGGCTGTTACCTTTTTTTTTTTTATAACAAGCAGGTACATAGAGGTTAAAATTTCTGTGATTGATTAGTAGCACTTAGGGTAGGGCAGGGTTTGTGGAAAATTACCAAGAACTGTTGTTTTTTTCACATAGAGTTATTGATTGGGTAGTTGAATGTAGTAGTGTGGAATTGGAGCAAGTCATGGGTAGAGGTGGATTTGAGAGTTATCAGCACAGTCAAGTCTGGGAAAGTCATCTAGGCTGTGATAAAAGAAGAGAAAGGATCAGAGAAATGAGCGATAAAATGGAAAGGAGTAGCTGGTGAGAAAGGGAGAATATTAGGCAGTAAGATGTCCCGGAAGTTAGGTGAAGAGTGCTTCAATTTGTGTTGTAGTCAAGTAAGCTAAAAATGTAGACTTTACCCTGGGCAGTTTGGCTCAGCGGTTGGAGCATCGGCCTGCGGACCAGAAGAGTCCCGGGTTCGGTTCCCGCCAGGGACATGTACCAAAAAATAAATAATTTTTTTTAAAAAAAGTAGGCTTTATTGGTGACCTTTATGAGTACCATCTGTAGACAGTGGGACAATCAGGGTGGGTTGGTGATCAATTGTGAGGTGGTAATGACAATAGACATTCACTTTGAGGAAGTTTTGCTTTATAGGAGAATAAAGAAATAGGGTCAAGGAAGCGTAGTTTTAAAAAATACATATTCTGGCCCTGGCCGGTTTGGCGCAGCGGTTGGAGCGTCGGCCTGCGGTACTGAGAGACCTGGGTTCGGTTCTCCCTAGGGGCACATACCTCGGTTGCAGTTTGTCCCCGGCCCTGGTTGGTCGTGCGGGTGGCAGCCACTCGATGTGTCCCTTCACATTGATGTTTCTCTCTCTCTCTCTTCCTCTCTCTCCCTCCCGCTCTATCTGAACAACAACAGCAAAAAAAAATACATATTCTGGGAAAATTTTTGTTCTTAGGAAGGGAGAGATTGATGCTGCAGGAGAGGTGGGGAAGGAGGAAGGTAATTCACAGAAGGTGAGAGGGTCTGGAATCTGATCAAGAAAGGTAAAGAGAATGAACAGATGCTGGTAGATGGTGGATTTGGAGGTGGGAATATGAGGAAGTACTGACAATCTGCTTCTATTTTCTTCATGAAAAATGTAGACATGGTCATGAGCTAGAGTGAGAGGCTTTGGAAAGGATAGAGTAGTTGGTTTGAGATGAGAGCAGCCAGTGTGAAAAGAAAGTAAGCAGGTGTAGGGTTGTCAGCAGTATTGAGTGCCCATGGGAGCTATGTGGTCATGAATTCGAAGTGAGATCAGTCAGCCCATTCTTGATCAGTGTTTAGCTGCTCAGGTGCAGGCCTGGCTGGGGTACATGGGTCATTGTGTTTAAGCAGGATTAAGGGAGAGTGGAGTAGGAGTTATAAGTGTTTGCAGAGCAGGGGTGATGTTGATGACCTTGTAGAGAGAGGAACAGTGAGGATGAGAGGGTGATGATGGTGAAAAAATGGGAGGTTAATTTCCCTGAGATCAGAAACTGAACTGAAAGCTGAATCTTTCAGGGCCCGAACTCCAAATACCAGGCACTTCCTATTAGCCAGTTTTACATGGCTACCCAAGAAGAAAATAGATTCTTTCAGTTGTGGTAGTAATATCTAGTAATTGCTTTTTGGAGGAATTTAGTGAATGTTGATTGAGGTAGATAATACTGTCTCTGTTTTATAGATGAGGAAACTGAGGCTTAGAGAGGCCAAATGATTTGCCCAAGGTCACCAGTAAGTGGGAGAGCCAGGACTTGAACCAGTTACATTATTTTGGCAAAGAGCAAGTTCTTAACCATTGCCCTGTGCTACTGCTGTCTCCTCTAACTCGTTGGAATATTTGAGATATGGGGTGTTTATCTTATAAAGATGTATTGTGTTAAATTATGTCTAAATTAATTTTATTTTTTTCCTTTAGAAATAGGATTAGAAAATTCAGACATTTTTGAAGGTTAAAGTTAAATAAAGTGAGTAAAAAGTCAGGTAGGGACTTGGAAAACCAGAAAATATTTGCTCTGTTTAATGGGGATAGGTGATACTTTGTTTCAGTCCATTTTGGCCCCAGTGTGGGCCTAGAGATCTGAATTTTTGTGGTAAGACTTTGAATATTTGGCAACTAATTTATATTTTTCAAAGCTCTGGGCAGGTCATATAAAACCAGCCTGCAGGCCGCATTTGGCCCACTGGCAACCAGGTATGACCTCTGCTTTGAAATATTATTTGTTTGTAAGAATAGTGAATAAGTACAGTTTGTATCAAAAATGAAGGCCAGGCATAAAGGATTGAATTTTTTA
Organism: Molossus molossus; assembly: GCF_014108415.1. NCBI lineage: Eukaryota > Metazoa > Chordata > Mammalia > Chiroptera > Molossidae > Molossus > Molossus molossus. Next base: position 29,087,606 of record NW_023425399.1, read on the forward strand.
TTCAAATATAGGTCATGCAAATACAACCAGATGTGGAAGTAGCAGTGGCACTAAAATTTTAAAAAATGAAAATAATAGCAGTTAAAACTGAGGGAGTTGGATGATATTGTAGAAAAGTAGGTAGGAGTGAGTCTCACAGTTAAAGGGAAGTCCTTGCAAGTAAAAGCAACTTCAGCCCAAGGCTCACGAGAGGGGCCTCCTGGTCCATGCTTTGTCAGTTGTGCTTTCTGAGAGTTTTGGGGGCATTTCTACATCTCTAAATTTGTGTCTGGGTTCATCCCACAAAGGGGCATTGTGAAAACATTGAGAAATACCAGAAGGCATTGAGAAAGAAAAGTATTGTGGAAAAGTGAAATTATTTTCAGACCAGTTGGTAATTTAAAAGCTAAACGTACACCAGTGAAAGAATGAGAAGGTTTGGGGGTAAGAAACAGAAGAGATTTTATTTACATTTTATACAAGTATAGTTGTTATTTTGGTATCTCTTCAAGATATCTACTCTGTGCCTATTGTGACATTTATTTTTAAAAAAAACTTCTATTTTCAGTTGGATGGATTTATTGCTCGAAACTGGGCCAATCAAAAATCAGCTTTGGGAAGTGCTCTTGATCCACTTGCTGATAAAATACTTATCAGTATCTTATATGTTAGCTTGACCTATGCAGATCTTATTCCAGGTAAGAACGCCATCATGCGTACTTTTTAATAGCACAGGGAAGAATGACATTAGTCAGTTTAGGATTTCTCTTGATAGACAAATTGTTGTTCCAGAAATATATTTTCAACTTTAAACTGTTTCCCTAATTTTAAACTATTGAACTGTTTGGCTTGTCAAGCTATTTGTTTTACTTTAGAATGTATGTCCTTATTATGCTAGTAGAATTCATTTAGTAAGATTGTTTAAAGTTAAAATTGAGCAGATATTTCACAGTGCCAATTCATATTACTCTACAGTGTTTTAAAACCATGTTACATATTCTTAGTGCCTAGCTTTTAGAAAGCAATTTAAAGTTTTCCTAAGTACAATTTAATCATAATAAATGACAGTTCTGAAACCCTGATGATGGCCAATATTTCACATTATTATTACTTAGACACTATTATGCAATTTTAAATCATGCATATTATTTTGTACATTTACACTATCTGAATACTCTTTCTAACAAAATTTTATGATCTTTTGCTTTGTGTTTTGCCGGTGCTTTTCTGGTTGTTCATTTTTTACTTCACTTGTATGTCTTAGTTTTTCTCCCTTGGTTGAGATTAAACTATTTCTAAGAGTTCGAAATAGAATCTGAGAACAAAGAAGCTGCCACATGGTCCTTCAGTAAATAACATGTATTATTGATATTTGAAAGGAAGAAGTTTCAGTCTAATATAGAATCCTCAATCTAAACATTATTTTCCCCCTCTACCTTAAGGCTTTTAAGTTCCCATACCAAATTTAAAAATTGGATTAATGTTTTTATTTATGTGCTTCTTTGAAAGTCAGAATTGTGTTAGTATGATTGGTGGTGTTGAAGGGGCAGGAGTAGTCTCATTCTAATAAATACAAATAATTTGTAGGGAAAAAAGAACTAAGGAGCATTCTATTGACATTATTAAAAATTGAAATGACCATGTGTACTTTTATGCCTCTTGTTTTTCAGTTATTTTATACTTTTTTGTTTTATTTTACATAACTTAGCCAGATATTTCCCTATTAAACATAGCATTGTTTCCAGATTTTGGTATTATGGACATTGTTGCTGTGAGCTTTATCTAAATAGTTGGTGTAGGTTGTTTTCCAAGCTGAGACTTCCCTTCACTATCACTCTGGAAAGTTCCATTTTTCTCTCTTTGTTGAGTCTATTATCTGGGCTCCCATGGCTTCCTTGTAAAGGTCCTTCTGTTGGTGGAGGGCAGCCGCTGTTTTCCTGTGCAGGGATGCAGTGTGGCTCCTATATTTTCAGAGCACTAAAATGTCTTTATTCTAAAACATAAAAATGTCATCTAAAAGACATCTGAAATGTTGGTGTTCTACTCTTCCTAATTGATTGAGGTTTGACCTGGGCATAATTTTCAACTGCAGATTACTTTCACTCAGTTTGTTGTTACATAAGTTGACCCATTTATTATAGGCTAGCAAGATTTCAAATTGTGGAGCTTCCACTGGTCTTTCAGTTCCCAGTCTTCTGATGGCAGACTTCTGACTGATGGCAGACTTCTGACTGACGGCAGAAGTGGTGGCATAGGTCCAGGCAGCACCAACTGCTGTTTTCATGCAGGAGCCGCAGTGCCAGATCCCACAGCTCGTCCCTTCATCTTGGTTTTGCTTCAGAAGGAGCAAGTGTACTTGGCTTGCTAACTGATCTCAGTTTTCTTCACCACTTTCCTGAGGGAGGCGTCTTGTGGGTTCCGTATATACCGCTGATTCCCAAGATGCACTAAGCCATGTCACTGCAAACTAAGTCTAATCCCAGAGAGCTCACTCAGTTTTGAAGACCTTGTTCTGTAGACTTCCAGATTCCACCTTGCTGTTGAAAAGGCTCATGCCATTCTGATACCTTTTCTTTTGCATGTGGTTATGTTTTATACTGGAAAGCTTTTAAGAGTTGTGTTTACATTTTCCTAGTTAACATTTAAAACAATTATCTTTCTTAAAAATTAATTTTGTTTCTATGGATACCCAATTATCCCAGGACCTTTTGTTGAAAAGTGTATATTTTCTCTAGACTTACTTCCATTGTCCATATGTACCTGGGTTCATTTCTGGATGGTCTAGGTTTTACCCCATTGATTTGTCTATGTTTGTATCAGTACCATTCTTAATTATTATTACTTTACTAAGAGTCTTGATATCTGGTGGAGCAAGTTCTTTTACCTTTGCTATTTCTTACCCCCGAGGATATTTTCCCATTGGTTTTTAGAAAGAGTGAGAGGGAGAGAAACATCAATGTGAAAGAGACACATTGATTGGTTGCCTCCCAAATGACCCTGACTGGTGTTGGGGATTGAACCTGCAACTGAGGTTTGTGCCCTTGACTGGGAATTGAACCTGCGACTCTGGTCCACAGGCCAATGCTCTAACCGCTGAGCCAAACTGGCCAGGGCTGCTCAGAATTTTTATTACAATTGAAAATAGAATTTTATCAAATTCCTTTTCCTCATGTATTATGACAGTCATTTTTTTTTCCCTTTCAGCTGTTAATGTGTGGTGAGTTACGTTCTTGATTTTCTAACGTTAGACCAACCTGAAATTCCTGGCATAAATCTAACTTGGTTGTCATATATTATGAAGATATTGCTGGATTTGGTTTGCTGATATTTTTTTGATGATATATGATATATATGAGATTGGCTTAGAGTTTTTCCTCCAGATCCTTGTTAGGTTTTAGCATCAAGTTTATACCAATCTCATAAAATGAGTTAGGGAGTCTACTTTTTATTTCATTCTTGGGAGATGTTTGTGTGAGATTGCAGTTATTCTTTCTTTAAATGTTTGATAGAACTTTAAAACATTGAGGCCTGGAGTTTTTTTTTTTTTTTAAAGAACTTTAAAATAGGTGTTTTTTTTTTTCTTCTTAAGCCATTTTAGGATGATTTAGGTTTTCTGATTCATCTTGTATCTTTTGTAAGTTATGATGTTTTTCTAGGACTTGTCCATTTCAGCTACATTTTAGAAATTTACCATAAATTTTCAAAGAACCAACTTTGGGTTTGTCCGAGCTTATTTGATACATTTACTCATTCATTAAATCTTACTCTTTTATTTCTTTCTCTTTCCTTGAATTTTCATTGCTTTTCTTTTTCTAAGTTTTTTAGATTGGTTCAGTCTAGTAGAAATAATATGTGTAATTTAAAATTTTAGTTGCTATATTAAAAATAAAAAGAAACAAATAAAAATAACTTTAATAACATTTTATTTACCACTAGATCAAAAATGTTTTTTTAATGCCTTCAATATAAAATTATTGAGATGTATGTGGTTTTTTTTGATACTATGCCTTCGAAAGCCAGTATGTAGTTTGCACTTAACAGCATCTCTAAATTCAGACCAGTCACATTTCATGTGCTGTATCTTCACATGTGGCTAATGGCTGTTGTATTGAACAGCACAGCTGTGGGTAGATATTTTCTGTTTTTATTTTCTAAAGTTTGCATTTAAGGTTATATATTTTTCTCCAAATATTCTTTTTACTGCATCTCATATGTTGATATTAGCATTTTCGTCATTATTGAGTGTAAAATATTATATTTTCATTATGATTTTTTCTTTGACTAATATGGTTAATAAAAATGTATTTCTTAATTTGTGGGGTTTTCTATGTATCTTTTTGATACTGATTTCCAGAATATTACGTTGTATTCAGAGACCCAAGCTCTCTGATTTTAGGCCTTCAGTCTCAATGTACAATAAAATTTTATAAACATTTTAAGCGTTCTTCCAGTGAATGTGTATTCTGCAGTAGCTGGGAGCGATGTTCTCTGTATATGTCCATTTGGTCACGTTTTGAATCCTGATGTTTAAATATGTTTCTTAACTGACTTTTTTTTCTTTTGGTTTTCTTGTTCATCAGTTACTGAGACAGTAGTTTAGAGTTCCCTACTGTATGTCTAAAAGTTTTTCATTTTTTTTTTTTTTTTTGTAGTTCTAATTTTTTGCTTTGTGTCTTTTTTTAAGTTTATAAATTAGAATTGTATGTCTTCTTGGTGAATTGAATGTTTTAATTTGAAGTTACCATATATTTCTAGTAAAGATTTTGCCTTAAAATCTCTTTTGTCAAATCTTGCTACATATAGTTACACTGACTTACTTTTGGTCAGTGTTTGCATGACAAATAAATCTTTTACTTTTAAAAAACTTTTCTGTATCTTTATGTGTTAGAAATCGCTTGTAAATAACATACAGAGATAGATTTTCTTTATTTTATCTACGCTAAAAATATTTTATTTTTCAACTATTTGTGAGTACTAATTTTCGTGTAACAGTCTTTCATTTTATGTGTTTTGTTCGGCCCATATGTTCTCTCCTACTTTTGTGTATTTTTGTATCATTATATTTGTTTCCCCTGTACCAGTCTGAAAGTTTTACACTCTGTTTACATGTAGTTATTCTCAAAATTACAACATTTATCCTTACATTATCAAAATTTATCAAACTTTATCCTCGTTCTGGGCCCTGGGAGGGCCTTAGAATACTTTAACTCCATTTAGTCCTTTCTCAGCTTAGCTTATTGTTGTCATACTTGATTTTATGTATTTCTTCAATTCAAGTGATACTATTGTTTATAAAATCAATGTTCATTTAGATTTATCATTATGTTTACTTTTTTAGTTTATATTGTTGGATGTATTTCAGACCCATCTGGAATTATTTTTCTATTGTGTAATATATATCTTTAGAAATTCTTTTACTACAATTCTACTGCTGGTACATTCTTGTCTTTGTTTCTCTGAAAATATTTTTTTATTTTGCCTTTTTTTTGTGAGAACATTTATGTTCTACTCTTAGCAAATTTCAGTTATAATGCTATATAGGGTGTTGTTAACAGTAGTCACTGTTAATAAATATTGAAGACTGTGAAGCAAATTAAAAGTTTGTTTGGTATCTGAAAGGATTCTAATCCAACAGACACAGATCCAGGTAGCAAACCAAATTGTACTCTGGAGACAGCAAAGAAAGGCAGGGTTTATGAAGGCAAAAACCACAAAATGTAATTCTTTCATGCAAATGAAGGATCCTGGCTAGGTTTACGGGGACTAGTTAGTTTCAGTATTCAAATGAGGGAGGCAAAAACTACAAGGAAGGAGGTAAAGTTCATATGGGAACATTTGACAGTTATTATTACAGGATGTTTATTGCATGGCCTTGACCTGAGTTTAGCAACAGGTTTAGCAATTTATTAGCAGCTCAGAACTGAGGCACAAAATGTGTATAGATCCCACTTCCTTTATAGCCTCTTGGCTCTATTTTAAGTGAATATCTTAGCAATGTTTATTCTTTTTTATTTATTTTTTCACTCTAATCATCATATTGCACATTACTAGATCTTAGTCATCTTAAAACTGAAAGTGTATCCTGTTTCTACCCTCATCCTATTTCTCCACCCTCCAGTCTCTGACAACCACTTTTTTTTTTTTTTTTTTTACTGTTTCTGAGTTCCGTTTTTTTTTTTAGATTCTACATATAAATGGTACCGTGTAGTATTTGTCTTTTTCTGATTTTGTATTTATTCTTGAAGGATATTTTTGCTGAGTATACAGTTCGGGTTGGTAGACATTTCTTTCAGCACATTTAATGTAAGTCGTCTTCTCGTGTCCATTTTTGGTAATGAGAACATTGTTAATTCATGTCTTTTTTGAATGCTTTTACTTTGAATGCTTTTAAGATTTCTTTGTTTTTGGTTTCCCACAATTTCACAATAATATTTGAATGAGTTTCTTTTTTATTTATTTTGCTTGGCATTTATTCGTTGGACATTTTAATCTGTGGATTGATATCATTAATCAGTCCTAGAAAATTCTTTACCTTAATTTTCAGATATTGCTATTGCCTATTTTTCTCCTCTTTTGGGACTGCAGTGCCTATGTTACACCTTCTCACGTATCTTTTAAGCGTCTTAGCCTTTTTTCTGCACGTTGCCTCGTTTTATCTTTCTGGGCTCCATTCTGTGTGCTTACTACTGTGCTTGCTCCTTCAGTTCACCAGCTCTCTCCTCTGCTGTGCCAAGTTCATTTAATCATATTATTGTATTTTTCAGTTAGAGTAGAATTTCTATTTTATTCTTTAAACTTACTAAATTATCTTTTATAATTTTCAGTTCTCAGCTAAATCTTTGTTTTTTTATCCCTTTGAACTTAAATTTAGTTGTTTTGTAGACCTATAATTCTAAAATTTTGTATCTTTTGAGGGAGGGTTTCTTTTTTTTTTTAATCTTCACCCAAGGATATTTTTCTATCTTCAGATAGAGTGGGAGCAGGGGGAGCGACAGAGAGAAACATCAATGTGAGAGAGACACATTGATTGGTTGCCTCCCACACGACCCCGGAACTGCAACCGAGGTACATGCCCTTGACTGGAATCAAACCCACGACTCTTTAGTCCTCGATCCAACGCTTTAACCGATGAGCAAAACTGGCCAGGGCAATGGGGAGGGTTTCTTTCATTTGTTGTTTCTGTTGATTCTTACTCTTGGTATCTGGTGTCTTTAGTTATGTTTAACTGTTAAGACATTATATTAACATTTGAAAAATAATTTGGAGGAATATTTTTATGTTTAGGATGATGGCATCCCTCTCCAGAAAAAATATTTTGTTCAGTCCTGCTAGGTGCTCAGGAATGGTAAGAAGCTGGGACCCCCTAAACTGTGAGCTGATGAGGCATTGCTGTGAGGCCATAGGACCATCTCCTCTCCCAGTCTGGTGTGGTCGTCCTTCAGAGCCCAGCCCAGAGCTAGAAAGTGGCTGATCAGAGCCCAACCTTGGGGGCTCTGGGCTTTCACTGCTGTCCCCCAGGCCCTGTGAGGCTACCGAAAATTCCATTCAGCTTTTCTGTCTTACTCCCTAGGAGTAGGGCTAGTGGCTTTGAGTGTCTAGGCTTATTTTCTTGAGTTCTGTAAAAGACATTAGCCTGACGCTTAGCATCTTGTAGGCTTTTTGCTTTCAAGATTTTTTTTAAAAAAGTTCTTTAGTTGTCTTAGCAGGATTGTCCTGAATTATCTAGTCAGATATTAATGGAAGCTGAGTCCCAGGATCTTTGCATTATTCTTGTAGTTCTGAAATTTTATAGTGATTCTACTCAAATTTTGTGTGAGTCTTTCATTGTGCTGGGAATTTAGTAGTCGCCTTCAGTCTGAAAACTCATACTCCAATCAATTCTGAAAATTATATCTTTGATACTTTTTAATCTTGTTTTCTTGGTTCTCTTCTTTCTGGGATTCTTAATAAAAATTGAGTTTCATGGGTTGATTCTCTTCTTTCCTCTCCTATTTTATATATTTTTAAAGCTTTTTTTTTTTTTTTTATTGGTTCCCTTTCTGGGAGATTTTCTTGACTTTGTCATTTACTCCTACTGACTTTTTTTAAAAATAGTTTTTTTTAAACATTTTTTTGTTCTTTATTGATTTTATAGAGAGAGGAGGGGAGAAGGAGAGAGAAACATCAATGATAAAGAACATCTTTTGGTTGCCTCCTGCATGCCCCCCATTTGGGATTTGGCCCCCATCTTGGGCATGTGCCCTGACCAGGAATTGAACCGGCAACCTCTTGGTGTGTGGGGTTGATGCTCAACCTCTGAGCCACATCGGCCGGACTCTATTGACATTTTTGTTGCTAGAATTTTTAATTTCCAAGAGTTCTTATTTATGTTTTGTTTTGTTTTTAGAAAATTTCATAGTTAAGTATTATAATTTAGGATGTCTTCTACCTACCTATCTGTTTATGTAGTCATGTTCCACATAACGACGTTTTCATCAGTGATGGACTGCATGTATGATGGTGTAAGATTATAATGACCAAAAATCTTTATCACCTAGTGATGTTGAAGCCATTGTTATGTCATAGAGCAAGTACCTTGTTCGTGTGTTTGTGGTGATGCTGGTGTGAACAGACATGCACTCCCTGTCGTACAAGTGTCGCACATACAATTATGTGCAGCACACAATACTTTAATAAGTTACTGTGCTACTAGTTTATGTATTTAATATTTTATATTTTTAATTGTTATATACTCTTTCTACTTACTAAAAAGAAAAGTTTACTGTAAAACAGGATGCCATGTGTCAGTGGCAGCAGCTTCATACATCTTGTGCTTCCTCCATCTCGATTGCATCATTCTCTCTTGTGTGTGATTTAATCTTGAGTTGCTTTGTGCGGTAACATGCTGTACAGGCTTGTAGCCCATGATCAATAGCTGTGCCATATAGCCTACATGTGTAGTCGGCTGGGTCATCTAGGTTTGCCTAAGTACGCTCCTGTGACATTTGTACAACGATACCACCTAACGATGCGTTTTTCAGAACCCGTCTGTATTTATTTTTATTTTTAAGATTTTGGGTTTTTTTGACGTCATTCTTTGAAACCCTCCCCGCCTCCCTTTTTTTTCCGTTTGGTTCAGTCTTTCTTTTGTGATGGAGACTTGACTGAAATGTCTGGTTATCTTTGGCTGCCTTCTTATATTTTAGGGAGGCACGAAATGTTAATGAGCTCTGAGCATTGGTGGAATTTGTTGGCTAGTGTGTTTCCCTCTAGGCATGGCCCTGAATTCTCGGTACCTTTAGTTCTATTCTGTAGAGAAGAGCTCTTCTTGCCCCCCATGTTTTGGAAGCTAAGCTATGGGAAGAAGCTCGGGGTGGGAGGGTCTCTCAGTTTTCAAAATGTTGATCGTCACTTAATCCCCCTGGACCCCAGTGAGCCCTATGTTCAGAGAGAACATGGAGAACAAGAGTTGGCACACTTTTTCTGTAAAGGGCCAGATAGAAATGTTTGAGGCTCTGTGGGCTGTGGTCTTTGTTAGCAACCATTAAACTCTGCTGTTGTAGTGTGAACACAGCCATAGAACATATAGTAGTGAATAAGTGTGGCCGTGTTTCAATAAAACTTTTCTTATTGACACTAGGAATTGAATTTCGTATAATTTTCATTTATCACAAAATAGTACCCTTGGGTTTTTCCCCACAACCATGTAAAATTGTAAAATCCACTCTTAGCTGCAAGGACCCACAGCCCTGGTATAGAAGAAACCTGGAGGAGGGGGCCAAGGGGGAGGAGGGAGGGCTTCGGGACGGATCCAAGTGCCTGCCTCTTGTGACCATCCCTTGGTGAATAATTTAGTTTTCAGCTCTCCCCACTCTATTAAGGTATTTACTACTAATAAACTGAGTCAAAACTTGATATTCGTCTCCTCTACCCATCCTTCTTGTCTCTGTGACTTAGATCCTTTCATTCCTTTACTGTCATTTTAGGTGGGTTTGGAAAGAGGTGCATGAGTGCAGTCTCGTATCTTCTTTTTATATTGCTTTTTTGTAAAAGTTCCATCCACTTTGATTTGAGTGGCCTGCTTACTCAAGATGAAGAAATTTGCTTTCTTCCTCAGCTAGGATAATAAATAATCTGGCTCTCCTGTTCTTTCTCTGGAAGAGAAGAGAAAGATAAAAAAAAAAATTCTTTTATGTGTTATATTTATGATAGTGTAGGATATGAATCTAAGTTAATTTCTACTTACGCATATTCTGCCACATTTACTAAGTAGTAGTAATTCCTTTCCATAGCACTGTTATTTCTTCTTTACTCATAGCAACTTCTCATTGCTAGTTTAAATCAATTTCTAGAATAATCTGTTTTAAAGTTTATTATTTTCAATGTAATGACCTATGATATTGATAATGACCACTTGTAATATGTACAAGTGACCTAATTTTATTATCTCTCTTTAATGCTAATAAAATTTGCCCATGGTGCACTTCTTGTTGCAGACATTAACTAATTCAGACAGAGTTAGCAAGTAGAGAAAAAAACCTTGGAGCAACCCTTGACAGGTTTTATACCTTCCTACCCCCACTCACACGTGTCACACTCTGATAGGCAAAACGAAAGCTGTTTTAGCCCTGGAAGAAAAGGGAAGAGAAAGCAGGATAACTTAGACGATTGAAAGCCAGGGAACTGGATAAACTTGTCTCAAGAACCAAAGTAAGAGCCTTCGTAAATACTGCCAGTTGGGCCCTGGCTGGTTTGGCTCAGCGGTTGGAGCTTCGGCCTGCAGTCCAGAGAGACCCGGGTTCGGTTCCCGCTAAGGACACGTACCTCGGTTGCAATTTGTCCCCTGCCCCGGTTGGGGTCTTGCGGGAGGCACCCACTCAATGTGTCCCTTTCACGTCGATGTTTCTCTCTCTTCCTCCCACCCTACATGAACAAAAATGGAAAAATGTCCTCAGTTGAGGATAAGAAAAAAAATACTGCCAGTTGGCAGAGGCCTAAGAGATCACCGAGTGCAGCAGGGTCCCAGCCTGTGAATCCCCCTCGGACCTGTCACCTGAGCTTTTTATGAAGCTCTCCCAAGGTTCTTGTATCTTAACAGTCCTTTCCTCAACCAGACTGTTGCCGATGGTAAATTGAGTCGAGATGCTGATTGTCGGTTGCACTGGTGGATTGGCGCGTAATGCAGTGCCCAGCATGGGCTGTGAATTCCAGAGCCAGGCCCCCTCCCGGCTGTGCCAGCTGACTGGTGACTGGCCAGGTCATATAACCTGCCTGAGGCTTGCTTCCCTGTTTGTGAAGTGGGGATAATGATGATCCCTGTTTTCTGTAGTTGATATGTAGATTAAATGACATAATAGGTATGGAATACTAAAAACAATGCTTAATAAATTGTAGTTGGGGTAGCTAATAGAACTGGAACCCGAGTTTTAGGAGTGGATTGAATCGTCTCATCTTCTCTTCTGCAGAAATCTTATCTAGGATTAAGTCATATTCTTGTTTTTTCCCATGGTCATTACATACATTAATAGTTATTTATATTCATCTGTTTAGGATGATTAGTTGTTTAGGAGATTTACTATATGTAATTTGAGTGAGTTTGCTGCATTTTATTTTATTTTCAATTAGGCATACTCATATTAAAAACAAAACACCCGGGCCAGTTTGGCTGAGCGGTTAGAGCGTCGGCCCGCAGACCAAAGATTTGTGGGTTTGATTCCAGTCAAGGGCACGTACCTCATTTGCAGTTGTTCCCAGCCCTGGCCCTGGTCAGGGTTGTGTGGGAGGCAACCAGTCCGATTTGTACCCCCCCATCTGAAGATAAATGGAAAAATAAGTACCGTCAGGTGAGGATTAAAAAACAAAACAGAGCTCCATTTCAAATGTCATAACACTAGTAAAACTGCACAAAATTGTACTTTCAACAGGTTGGAGGAGGGGGTATAGCTTCATTCTATTGTGTCTCAGTCATATCTGGGAGTTTTGCTTACCTAATTGTTTCTGAAATAAGCAACATCAAAATAGACATGAGTTAGGAATGTCACGTTTGCAGGCGCTCCCCAGATCGGCTCTTCTGGTGTTACTAAGCTTCCTCTCCCTGACTCCCACCTACCATCATGCCAGTTCTTTTCTTAGGGTTGACTCAGGGGTAAGTAGTCAAGTATATGTACCCAAAGCAAGTTTCCAGTCTTCAAGATTGAGTTTGCTGCATTTTAAAATCTGATTGCTGTTAGGTGTTGCTAGCTAATGGAGTGCTGTTAAAAGTTTGTTTTACAGGCACAAAAATACCCCTAAAAATCATGGCAGGCTGGCTTTTGTTACTTGGTTCATATAGTTGTGTCTTCTGAATGCTCCAAATGCCATACATTGTGTGGATAACCATTTTCTCTGTGGAATAATCTTGTTATCCAGGACCAGGCCAAGGATCAAAATATTATAGCTGTGACCAGCAGAGATTTACATTTTAAATCTGTAACTCATCAGTGAGATTTTTCTCAAGTTGCAGAATCCACAGAATGTCAAAATTATAAAGGACCATAAGTATAACGTCAAAAGGATTTCATAAAAGAGCTGTTTGAAAGTATTATGGAAGGGGGAGGTATACATGAACCTTTATTTTAGTAATTGAAACATTTTGAACTGCGTTTTAGGCTCAGGGTTCTCCCCCCTTTTAAAAAAGATAATTTTTCCCTTATACAAATGATGCATGTTCATGGTTAAGACTTCTTGCAGCACAGAAGGGTATAAAAGTGAAACAAGTGTCCTGTCTCCCCATGCTCAGTCAATAGGGGAGGAGTAGGGGTTCCTTGGGTATCCATCTGAAATATCCATCTGCAGGCTCTGACTCTGGGGTCATGCTGTGGATTCTTGGGAATAATGAGAAAGTATTGACAAGTTGAATTCATGTTTAATTAGAAATCATTGAATGAACAGGACAGGAGAAAAATAGCCATTGTTGGGGTAGGAACTGGCCCAGGCAAGAATGAGAATATTTTGTTTCTCCACATGTGGTACATATAACAAATTTTACTAATTACAAAGTTGTCCAGAATGCAGGAGCAAACAATCAGAGGTCCTAAGACGCCAGAATGGTTGAATCCTGACATCCTTTCCAAACTCTTCACCATTTATTCCATGTAATTTCAGTGAGCATGGTGATCTTTTCCCCAAACCCACAACGCTGAGAAATAACAAAATTCGTGCTGATACTGATAACTAATTGCAGCTTTAAAACAAACACATGCAAGAAAAAAACAAACAAAAAGAGGCCTAGGAGATCAGCATTCTGAAAGGCAGACATAGATTCGAAAGCCATAGTTTCTTCTTCACTTTGTTTTGAGTGCAGGTTAACGAAGATGAAAATCAGGTTCACCCTAAGGATCCTGAACCTTCAATAGGGGTTCATAAAAAATGAAAATTTTTCTTATGAGAAATACCAGTTTATAGTAAAGCTAACTGAGGCTTTATTGTATGTATATTATCTTAGTAATTTTAAAAAATCAAAATCAAAATTATTTTATATTTGATTTTCAGTTCCACTTACATATATGATCATTTCAAGAGATGTGATGTTGATTGCTGCTGTTTTTTATGTCAGATATCGAACTCTTCCAACACCGGTGAGTTTGTTTCAAAGAAAATATTCTTTTATTATTACTTAGCACTTAAGACAAAAAGAAAGAATCACTCTGTTGTATCTTGAGTTTCACTTTATGGGGATAATTTATGGCAGTTATTTTTAAATCTAGTTACCAAGAATTTTTTAAAAACACATTAACTATCATCTTGCTTTGGTAATTCAGTGAACACATGAATAATTGATTTAAAACAGGCATGTTTTTGTTTTAGTTCAAATCCTTTCAGATGATAGCACATAAAACCCAGACCAGCTAGCCCCATCCAAACTCTATGAGTTTGCTGTCTAATCGAGCCAGTATTGTGGATTGTCTAGAGCTGATTTTAAAAATCACAGGTATATGGACATGGAATGGTTTATTTGCATATTTCTTTATTGATTTTACAAATATTTGAAGCATAATAATGACCTCATCTTTTGGCACCCAATTCAGTGAACATAGCAGTATTTTATTCATTTTGTTTTTTGTTTTTTTAATCCTTACCCGAGGACATTTTTCCATTTTTTGTTCAGATGGAGTGGGAGGGAGAGAGAAAGAGAGAGGGAAACATTGACTTGAAAGGGACACATCGAGTGGTTGCCACCCGCACGACCCAACCAGGGCCAGGGACAAACTGCAACCGAGGTGTGTGCCCTTAGCGGGAACCGAACCCAGGTCTCTCTGGACTGCAGGCCAATGCTCTAACCACTGAGCAAAACCGGCCAGGGCTCATTTTGTTTTTTAGTCTATAAAAGAAAATAGTGATAAGGAGATTTATTGAATCTATTTAGTAGAGATATCAAGCAGACTTTATGATAGTTATTGTGTTAGAATTTTATAGGAATTGACAAATCGATTAATTTTTAAAACCTATTTTCAGTAACCCGTGTATGATTTATAAAGGATGTAGATAATGCTCATTTAGGAAAATAGAAGGTGCAGAAACAGGGCTTATCACAGCATAGAGCCAGTCTTGTGGTCAGTACTCAGTCACTAGTACCTACATGTAACAACAAAATGTTTATTTTAAATTGAATGCTGAATTGAGTAAACTTTATCTTTTTTTTGTCCTCTGCCAGCGAACACTTTCTAAGTATTTCAATCCTTGTTATGCCACTGCTAGGTTAAAACCAACCTTCATCAGCAAGGTAAGAGACACATGATGTCCTTTTAAGTCTATTACGATGAATACAAACCTCAGTCTGGAGCAACTGAAAATGAGACAGATTTAAATGCATTGACTGTAGTGGACAGAGAGTGAAGTCATTACCTGAATTTTTTTGTTCTCAAAGCTTTTTAGATCTTGAGTATATTCGTTGTGTTTTGTGTTAGTGGTCTGAGAATTTAAGTTAAGGTAATAGGGCCACCATTTAGGGAAGTTAGACTGACACAAAGAGGTTACGAGGTTCCTTTCTGGTTTCTGTACCCACTTCCCTGTGGTGAAAGCAACATATAATAAAGTTCGTTTCTTTTCAAGATCAATTGTTACATGCAAAAGAAAAGTTTTATTCACAGTGTAATAAACAACTGCTATTCTTAGTTGTCCATCCTGTTTTCCTGAGCCCACTTCAGGACAATAGCTGTGAGCCAGTCTTTGCACACAGAGGACTCTGTTAATGGCTCTCGAGGCACATTTATTTTTCTGTTAGCCTTGATAAATTTACTCTGTTCATTCTTATGTCTCTTCCTTAGTTGGAGGTTTAACAGGCTGGGGACACCAGTCATCTTTGGGACAGAAGGATGATTACTTTTAAACCAGGGACTCCCTAGGGTGGACCTTTACCTACATATGTGGATTGGGTTTTTTGTTTTTGTTTTTTAATTCAGGTGACTTATAATTGTATCACATACAGCAGTTTGATACAGATAGAAAGTGGCTTAAAGAAGTGGAGGGACAAATACTTCAAATCCTTGGTCTTGTAAGAAGTTCTCCAGGCAATTTTTATTATTTATTTTTAAAACAAAGTAGAATTTTGTAATTTGACCTCAGGTGGCTATGATAGAACAAGGCTGCTTCTCTAGGCACATCGCCCGCTGATCACAGTTCACCCACTCTTCCCCAGAACACTTCTCGTGATGAGCAGAGGGGTCTCCAGTGTCTTTCTGGTTCTTTTCTTTGTCCTCCATGCTGTCTTTTAGGGTGGGGAAACCTCATTTCCTCCAGAGAGCCCCCCTCATGGAAATGTATGCATTTCATTGTTCTCACCTCATGAATTGACAGATAGGCAAGTGATAGCATTGAATGGAGTGTCAGGAAATCTGGGTTCTGGGTTTAGACCTGTAACCTGCTCTGGCTGTAGGCAAGTCACGTCACTAATTCCATTACCCGTTCACCTATGAAATTATTTCCGTATTCACAGGGCTGTTTTAATGGGCAGAAAATAAAAGCAAAGAATATTACAACATCCTGAATTGCTATGGAAATTCGAGATAGTGGTATTTTCTGACAGTTGCCCTTTTCTTCGCTGTAAAGAGCAGCTGTGCAGACAGATGGGCCAGTTAGTGAATTTTGTGTGAATTCCAGCTTCTTTGGCAGGAATATTAGACATTCAGCCTGCTGAGGGGATGGTGTGTTACTCTGTCTTGTGGGCTTGAAACAGGGTCTGATTGGCACTGTTTGTTTATGACTTTTTTTTTTTTTTTTTTTTAAGGTAAACACAGCAGTCCAGTTAATCTTGGTGGCAGCTTCTTTGGCAGCTCCAGTTTTCAATTATGCTGATAGCATTTATCTTCAGATATTGTGGTAAGCTAAATTAAGATTTACAATTTGTTGAGAATGTTGACAAAATGGCTTTTTGTGGCAGTCCTAGAATTACTTTGTTCTTACAGTGTTTATTGAGCACCAACTGGGTAAAGCTATGGACTGTTTATGATTAAACATTCTTTTTTTGTTGTTGTTTTGTTAATCCTCACCCAAGGATATTTTTTCTACTGATATTGAGAGAGAATGGAAGGGAAGGAGAGAGAGAGAGAGAGAAGACAGACATCAGTGTGAGAGAGACACATTGATTGGTTGTCTCCCACAAGCACCCTGACCAGGGCCAGGTATCAAACCTGCAACCCAGGTACGAACCCTTGACCGGGAGTTGAACCCGAGACTCTTTAGTCTGAGGGCCACACTCTAACCACTGAGCAACTCTGGCCAGGGCATGTTCTGCATATTTTAAAGTGGTGTAAGACTTTAAGACATTTACAAAGGAGTCTGAATATAAATTTTCTAGATTTTGTAACATTTTCTCTAGTATTTTTAACAATCATGTTACCTGCTTACTTTGATAGTATTTTTTAGCAACTCACCTTATTATCAAGTCTTTCCAGAGCATCCAACTTAGTTCTCAGAAAACAGCAACCTTTCATGCTGATTTGTTTTGTTGGTGTATATGTGAATTTAGAACATGAAACTGTCACAAACAGCTTTGGGATCAAATAAACATCGTCTCGATGGCTTACACCTGACCTGTGGGAGCGGCAGTGCAGGATGTGGTGAAAGTAGCCTGTTCTCCCTGAGCGCTCAGCAAGCCCAGCGCACCGACCGGATTTCAAAGGAAGAGTCTGGCTGGTCTGCAGTGCACTTAAGGAACAATCAGAAAAGAAAGCTGCAGTTTCTTTTCAGCCACTCAGATATTCAGGAAAAGGGTCTGATGCTCTAAGCAGCGTGCAGCCGTGGAAAGGGCAGTGGCTCCTGAGTTGAAGCCCGGCCGGCTCCATGTGGTTCTGAGCCACTTCTCCGGGCTCTTTCTGCCTCTAGGTGACGAGCTTGTGGTGACAGTGAGATGAAAATGTCACACCCCTAGAGGAGTGTCTGGGTGAAAGTGACAGTTGCCAGTATTGTCATTATTTTCTCGGGCTTATGAACTAGATTGTTTGACATTACTACTACTTAAAGAAAAGCAGTTTCTTTAAATTCTTGGAGTTAAAAGAATATTTAGACCACAGAGCTTTTTTACTTTTTTTTTATCCTCACCCGAGGACATTTTTTTCCATTTTTTGCACAGATAGAGTGGGAGGGAGAGAGAGGAAGAGAGAGAGAGAGAGAGAGAAAAACATCGACGTGAAAGGGACACATCGAGTGGCTGCCACCCGCACGACCAACCAGGGCCGGGGACAAACTGCAACCGAGGTACGTGCCCTTATCGGGAACCGAACCCGGGTCTCTCTGGACTGCAGGCCGATGCTCTGACCACTGAGCCAAACCGGCCAGGGCGCTTTTTTACCTTTTAAATAACTCTTTGAAATGTATTTTTTATGATTCTCACAGTTGTGATTTTTAGACTTGACAACTAAATTTTCTTTCTTTCCTTTAAAGGTGTTTCACAGCCTCCACCACGGTTGCATCAGCTTACAGTTACTATCATTATGGCCGGAAAACTGTTCAGGTGATAAAAGGCAGATGAAGGTCATCCCTCATCTCATGAGCAAAGAAGCACTATGCATCACTGGCGGCAGGGCCAGGAGGAATATACAGGAAGTTCCCTATTTTGGTGTTCAGCTTGAAAAGGACTTGTCAGAACAAACCATGTCATCAGTGTTTAACTAATGTGCATTGAAAATAAGCTTGATCATGGGCATATGCAGAATTTCCAATGTATTTTTAAATACAAATAAAACTATCATTTAGAATTTTTTATCTTAGGTTTCTTGATTAACTTACAAGGAACCAATTAATTCCAATTACTGTCAGTCATTTATTAAAATAATTAAAAAAAAAAAAAAATAGTCCAGAGCATGGAAACTAGGGAATTTCCTGGGTTTAAATATATATAGCCTACACAACTGGGCTACACAATTTTATGTTTAATTTGATTGGTGTACATATTAACAGTTCATGTGGTTAATATTTGATCATTTAGGATAATGAAAATAAAGGTAGCTTAGTTTGTAGATGAAGTAAACTTGTAAAGAGATTATAAAGATCAAAATAGAGGGTATTGAAGTTCATGTTCAGTAGTCTTCCAACCTCTGAGGTGCCTAATAGTTTATTTATCAGGTTAACAAGTAACAGGGGCAGTTGGAATATGAAAACATATCCATGAGCCTACATCATCCAAGAGGCGGTGAATATATCATGCCTTCCCACTGTATTTCTAACATAGCAATGTTTGTATGATAACTGGAACCTGTACTCATGTTATGTAAATAATATGAAACTATTTTTTCAAGATTTTTAAACTGAGGAATATTCTTTTGTTCAGATGTTGAAAGAATAAAAGTGCTGGAAAAAAATGTACTTTCATCTTGGATTGTTTGTACATAGCATACTATAGTCCTCTGTTGCGTTAGTTTTCTGATTCATAAAGTCCATTCAGATATATCACTTGCACTCACATTGTAAAAGTAACTGGTTTGAGACCATCTGTCTTAAAAGCCCTTATTCTCACTGCACCAGCATATTTAGAACGGGAGGTACAGGGTGAAGGAAGAGGAAGACAAGGGCTGGTGCTCCCTCTTTTCGGGGAGACCTATTGCTGTCTGTTGTCCCAGGTTCTAATTTCAAGTGTAGTGTGGAATTATTTAGTTAATGCAGTTATCTAAACAGCCTGTTGAGCTGTGTGAAATTAGAATGGGAAGTTATAAGCAAAACGCATGCCTCTTGGTGGCATCCTTGGATCAGTTGTGCCCCTCTTGCCTGCTGGTCCCGGCTTCCTTGTTCCCAAACTAGCTGTTCACCCATTGTTGGCTTGGAACACACTGAAGCCTTCAGGCGAGGACACTGCTGTTGAATCTAATGGAGGGCGGTGAAAGGGAGAAAGGTGGCATGTGCTAGTCGGTCTTTCCTTCTGGAACCTCCTATATAGTCAGCCTGGGAGGTGGTGAGGCTAAAGGTAGAAGTCTTGACCACCCAAGAGGCGCATTGAGCATGTCTTGGCACTAGCAAAGTGTGAGCACACAAAATGGTGTTCCAAAGTGGGAGAACTTGAAATAAAGTAGTTATGGGAAAGACTAGGATTTTGCACTTTACTGTGCTATATACAGTTTACTATTGATGCTATTTGGAGTAACTTATGGGTTGGACTCAGTCTCTTTAGAATTAAGGGTCTCACTTGGCTTTGTTTAATATTCCTTGGTTACTTCAACCCTTAGAATAATGGCCCAAGTCTCCTGCTATAAAACATGTAAATTCTGTGAGTTTAGAACACATTGACATTATGTTAGGCGTGCGTGTTTGTATGATTGTGCATACAGACTCAAAGCACGGCAGACTCAATCTTTTTTTTAAATTATTTTTTTGTTGAAAGTATTACCGATGTCCCTCTTATTTCCCCCAGTGATCCCCTCCTCCCTGCTCCCACCGCCCCCCTTCCTGCTTTCCCCAACCTAATGTCTGTGTCCACTGGTTGTGCATATATGCATATAAGTTCTTTGGTTTATCTCTTCCCACTCCTCCCACCCCCATCCCTCTGAGGTTTTGTCAGTCTGTTCCCTACTTCCATGACTCTGGGTCTCTTGATCGACAGCTTATTTTGTTCATGAAGTGCCATAAATGCAGACTCAATCTTGATAGTAAGCCTAAAAAGCATCGGGATAATTAATTGCATCTGTGAAGACTTGAGGCTAGTCACATTTCTGGATTTTGCTGTGCAATTTTTTTTTTAACTTTTCCATTTTTAATCAGGAACTGGTAGATATCTTTTAAATCACTTAGTCCAGTTCTCTTGGTCACATATGTGATGAACCTAGTGATACACTTGAGAATTTGGGGGAGCTTTTTCAAAACTTCAGACATTTGGAAATATGTAGTACAGTTATTCAGGTCAAACTTGGATATGCTCAGTTTCTGCAGCAGGGTTTTTGTACAGCATCACATTTTGGGAACAAAAGATACATGAGAACTAAACTTGATTTTTTACTTTTTACAGTACAAATAAATGCTATTGTGGGTTTAATTGTGTTTCCCAAAAAGATGTGTCCTAATCCGTGGCTCCTGGGATGTGACATTTGGAAATAGGGTCCTTGCAGATGTAATCAAGTTAGGTTTTTCTGGATTTGGTCGGCCTTAAGCCAATGCCTAATGTCCTTGTAAGAATGAACTTTGACTTCTGGGTATTTGAAGGGAATAAAATCACTATCTTGAAGAAATATCTTCATGTTTGTTGCAGCATTATTTACAAAAGACAAAAACAACCTGCCCGGCCAATGTGGCTCAGTGGTTGAGCATCGACTCGTGCACCAAGAGGTCACCAGGTCAATTCCTAGTCAAGACACATGCCCAGGTTGTGGGCCTGGTCCCCAGTGGGGGGGCATGCAGGAGGTGGCCAATCGATGTTCTTGCTCATTGATGTTTCTATCTCTCCCTACTTCTCTCTCTAAAATTAATAAAGAAAAAATTTTTTTTAAAAAACACAACCTAACTTGTCCATCAGTGGCTGCATGGATACAGAAAACATACAATGGAATATTATTTTTTTAAAATGGAAATCCTGCCTTTTGCAATAATATGGAACTTGAGGATATTATATTAAGTGAAATAAGTCAAAGAAAGACAAATTATGATCTAATTTAAATGTGGAATCTAAAAAAAGCCTTCAGAGACAGTTTGGTGATTCCCAGGGGTGGGGGTAGGGAGAATGGGTGAAGCTAGTCTAAGTATACAAACTTCAGTTACAAGAGAAGACAGCGTGGTGACTATAGTTAACAATAATGTATCGTATACTTGAAAGTTGCTAAGACAGTAGATCTTGGTAACGGTCAGGTGATGGATGTGTTTATTAACCTTATTGTAATAATTTCCCAATATATACATATAGCAAATCACATTGTACACCTCAAACTTAGTGTTTTATGTCACATATCTCAAGAAGCAGGGGGGAAATAATAGAAAAGAGGGAAATTTGGACACAACGTCATGAGACAACAGAGGAATGAATACGTAGATTGGAGTTATAGATCTTCAAGCCAAGGGACACCAAGGATTGCCAGCAGCCACCAGGAGCTAGGAGAGGGGCATGGAACAATTCTCCCTGCGAGTCTCCAGGAGGAGCCAACCCTGCTGATCCCTTGATTGATGATTTCTGGCCTGAACTGTAAGAGAATAAATTTCAGTTGTTTTAAGGCATGCAGTTTGTGCTAACAAGTTAGGATAGCCAACAGAAAGTTAATGCTAATGTAGAAAATTAAAATATACAAATCTAGAAATATGACCCCCGTTATAATTTTACAAAAACAACTTTCCCCCCTAAGATATACAAGTGAATAAGGGTGTCGTATATTCCACACACGGATACAAATCATGAGGTATTTTTTGATGCAATTAGGAGCAGAGAAATGCTTTGGCCTCTAGCTAGATTGAGGTTCTCTTTTGCTCATTTCTTCTCTCTAAAAAAAGTTCCTGAAAGTGAGCCCATTATGCTTTCTTAAACCAAAAAAAGAGGAGGAGGTTCAGCATACCACAAAAGACTTTAAATAGGATAGCTTTCCTGTGTTTCATAAGTGTTCCTAGAAGACTTTTTTTATTTAATGCATTGGGGTGACATTGGTTAATAAAATTATATAGGTTTCAGGTGTACAATTCTATAATATATCATCTGTATATTGCATTGTGTGTTCACCACCCCAAGTCAAGTCTCCTTCCATCACCATTTATCCTCCCGTACTACCTTCTACCTCCCTCTACTCCTCTTCCCCTGTGGTGATCACCATGTTGTTGTCTGTGTCTATGAGTCTTTTGTTGTTGGTTTTTGCTTGATCACCTCACCTTTTTCACCCAACCTCACAACCCCCTCCCCTCTGACAGCTGTCAGTCTGTTCTCTCTCTGTTTCTATTTTGTTTGTTAGTTTATTTTGTTCATTAGATTCCACATATGAGTGAAATCATATGGTACTTGTCTTTCTCTGATTGGCTTATTTTGCTTAGCATAATATTCTCCAGGTCCATCCATGCTGTCCCAAAGGGTAAGATTTTCTTTTTATGGCCAAGTAATATTCCATTGTGTAAATGCACCACAGCTTTTTTATTCACTCATCTACTGATGGGCACTTGGGCTGCTTCCAAATGTTGGCTATTGTAAATAATGCTACAATAAACATAAGGGTGCATACCACAAAAGACCCCAAATAGCCACAGCAATCTTGAGAAAGAAGAACAAAGTTGGAGGAATCATGCTACCTGATATCAAACTATACTACAAGGCATAGCAATCAAAACAGCACGAGACTGGCATAAAAGCACTTGTAGATCAGTGGAACAGAATAGTAAACCCAGAAATAAATCCACACTTTATAATCAATTAGTATTTGACAAAAGGAGGCAGAAACATACAACGGGGTAAAGATAGTCTATTCAGTAAATGGTGTTGGGAAAATTGGACAGTTACATGTAAAAAAAAAAGAAATTAGATCACCTTCTTACATCATATACAAGAATAAACCCAAATTGGATAAAAGACTTAAATGTAAGTCGTGAAACCATAAAAATCCTAGAGGAAAATATAGGCAGTAAAATCTTAGACATTTCTTATAGCAATATTTTTTCTGATATATCACTTTGTGCAAGGGAAACAAACAAACGAAAAACAATAAACAAATGGGCCTACATAAAACGACAGTTTTTGCACAGCAAAGGAAACCATCAACAAAATGAAAAGACAACCCACTGAATGGAGAACATATTCGCCAATGATATATCTGATAAGGGGTTACTATCAAAATTTATAAAGAACTTATAAAACTCAACACCAAAAAAGCAAACAATTCAATGTAAAAAAAAGCGCGGGGGGGGGGGGGGGGCAAAGGACCTGAAAAGACTGGTTTTCACATTTTTTCCATATCCTAAAATGCAACCAAGAAACTCCAAAGGCCTGGGGAAACAACCATTGTTCTTCCCCTTCATCCCCAGCTCTTAGATTAAGAATCCGCTCGAGTTGATTCCTGGAACAAACATTAAGAATCCGCTCTAGTTGATTCCTCGAATAACAAACACGTCCCTTGCCAGAGCTTGACCATGAGGAAATTTATTTCACTTAATATAATGCCCTCAACTTCCTAAAATGACTTGAGGATGTCACTTCTAATCTAGTATAGGAGCCTGGATTATACAATTTGTTTTATCTCCTCTTACTTCCACACACAATTCTGGACACCAGGAGCACTGATTGCTATTAAAAAATGCGGGCCATCACGTTTCCGGAAACAGACACAGGGAGGTAGAAGGAAGGAAAGCTCCTCGGGCTGGAACACCCAGCTTGGCCAATTCCGTGGGCCGGAGGAGTGCTTGGCCTCCCGGGAATTAGAGACGCTCGCAGCTGACAGGGCCTGTTGGACCCTCTGTATCTTCTTTTCTGCACGCAGGCGGCCAGTTTCTCAGCTCGAGTTCGGCTGGAGGCGGGAAGCTGAGCTAAGTAAAGGTCTGGAGCTTCAGCGGGTAGTCAAAGGCTGGGTTCTTGTAGGCCACCAGGTGCGTGTCGCCCTGCCTGTGCGGCCTGCGGCGCCGCCAGCAGAGACAGGCGGACAGCAGCAGGGTGCTGAGGAGCAGCAGGCCGCTGGCAGCGCACAGCCCGGCGAAGATGAGCACGAAGCTGGGCTTGGTGGTGAAGGTGGCGCACGGACCCCTCGCGGCCGAGGCCCGCGGTTGGCTCAGCCCCGCCCTGTTGGACGCCAGAACGCACACGTGGTACGTGGTGCCGGGCGACAGCCCGTACAGGGGGTGCTGCCTGGCGGTGGCATAGATGTCCCCTACCACCGATTGGTTCCCCGGCCAGCCCTCCGGAGAGTAGCTGATCTGGTAGCTGCGCACCACCGAGTTAGGGGCGCACCAGTGGACAAGCGCGGACGTGTCGGTGGTCTCCGACACCCCCTGCAGCTTGGGAGGGTCTGGGACAGTGTCTTCCTGGCTGAGGCCGGGGCACCGGCACGACTGGCGCCTCTGCAGCTCTGCACAGGGGGTCTGGAGGTGCTTACAAGGGTGATAGTCACAGGCGACATCCCGGGGAGGCGCTCCCACCTTCTCCGCCTTCCGCTCCTCCTCCTCCTCACTGTAGTCGTCCAAATTCAAGATTGGAATTTCACCCTCAGAAGGACTTGGGTGGGGAGCCTGCGGGGTGGCCTGTGTCGTCCAGTTGTGCTGGGGTGTGTTCAGTGGGTTCCGGGAGGCAAGGAAGAGACCAAGTTGTTTGCTGGCCGGTGGGGTGGAGGAAGCTGAGATGTTAGGGTCAGGGACAAGCCGGGCAGCATGTTCTCCGTGCTCTGTCTCGGCTGTGCTTGCAGACCTGGGTGGACCACTGGAGCTTCTGGGACCTGCTGTAGGGATGGTCGTGGAGGCGGTGGCCCCAGCCCCAACACTGCTGTGCAACCATACAGCTTGTGAGAGGGTACCCACAGGGTGGGAGAGGGCCTCTGTGACGCTCTGTCGGCCTCCCACAGCTTGAGTGGAAAGGGCTGTGCTCTGCGGGGTGAAAGGACCCTGTGTAGGTGGTGTGTGGGTGGAGCAGCCAGAGGAGGGTGGGTTGGAGTCAAGGAGGGTGGTGCTCTGGGCCCAGTGGCACACACTGGGTAGCTGGGACAGCAGGAGAGAGGCTGAGAAGGCCCCGCCGGAGCCTGCAGCTGGTGCGCACACAGTGTCTGCTGCCCTAGAGGGGAGGTCAACTCGTTAGAAGGTATTTGGCATCTAGGCCGCTTCTGTGCTGGCCTTTGAGTACCCAGTGCAGACGATCCCTCTTGCTAAGCCTTGTCAACAGTCTACCAGGTACCCCAAGGTACACACCAGACACACATCACCTCACTGACCTTCAAAGCGACCTGTGGAGGAGGCTCTCATGAAGGAGAGGAGGAAATGGAAACTCAGAAAGAGGAACTACCTGCCTAAACCTGGGCAGCACTGTTAAGGGCAGTCCAGATTCTCTGAGTTCTCACCTGTCTGCTTCCTGACCGCGAATATTAGCCACAGGACTCATACTAGCTAACATTTTCTCAGCGCTTGCCATGTGCTAGGGACTACTGTTAGCACTTTACTGTATCAATGAATTTATAATCTGCACTACTTTTTGAGGTAGGCACTATTATCCCCATTTTACAGATAAGGAGGTGGAGGCCAGAGAGGTTAAGTAATGCAGCCAAAATGAACAGTAGTAAGTGGTGTGAAGAGCCTGTACTCTCAACCTCTTTATTAATACAAAGTCTTTGGAATCAACATGAAGGGAGAAGGGGATAGACTAAGCCCCACCTGTTTCGAGGCTTATGTGGAAGGTGTAAAAAGAAACCCCACGGGGGGGGGGGGGGAGGCATCTCTCAAAGTTAGCTGGTGGAGCTGGTTTGAGGGTGCTCAAGACCAGAGGTGTTCCCAGCCCCCATCCTTTTCTGGTGGCTAACCTGGGCATGGCTCCCTCCTGCAAAAATAGCTCTTCCAGCTAAGAGTCAATGAGAAGTCTTCAGAGGACTTCAGTCTGTCCCACAAGAACTCTGTAAACTCACTGGCCTTGGACTGGATGATAGAGAAGGCCAGGCTCCATTTGGGGGACTCAGGGGAGCCCAGTGGTTAAGAGCTCAGTTTTGGAGGAAGATCAAATCTGCCTCTTCCACCCAGCAGCTGCATAGATCTAAGCAAGTACCTCCCCTCCTTGGGCCCCAATCCACTCACCTGTAAAATGGGACAACAATAATGCTGCTTTGGCAGAGACAAGCTAACCATTCACTTAGCCCATTTCTTTTATCTACTGGGCACACAGCTAGACTACATTTCCCAGCCTCCCTTGCAGTTAAGTATGGATGTGAGTGGGAGCAATGAGCCCCACCTCTTGGTCTGGCCCATTAGAAACTTCCATGTCTGTTCCTCCAAGCTCTCAGCCCCTCTGGCTCACCGGAAGGGAGGCAGAGCCTCCATCAACTGGGTCCCTGGATGTGACTACATGGGGGATGGCTGCCCTTTCCAACAATGCCAACCTGCCCAGCCTGCTTTTATGAGCAAAACATGAGTTGGGAGAACTTCAGCTCCGGGAGGCTGACCCTCACCCCTCAGTCACCTGCTCTGTAAATGTGTTACCTGCGTAGGACTGTCCTCTTTGTATCCATGAGGAGCCAGGACAACTCACAGCTGCAAGTGAGGGGGTTGCCAAAGAGGTTGATGGATAGGACCTGGGAGGAATGCAGGGTCCAAGGAGGGAAGGAACTCAAGTTGCAGCTGAAATACACAGAAAGTCGATTGTCAGGCTTTTACAATCAGGTCAAAACTATTCCCAGAGCCATGGTGGTATATGGGAAAACCATTCTGTTAGGGGTTAGATAATCTTATTTTGGGCAAAACTCCTACTGACCTTGGATTTCCTTTTTGTCATCATTTCACAGACAAGGAAACTGAGCTATAGAAGTGTTAAGTAACTTGCCCCAACTCACACAGCTAGTATGTGGTAGAGTCCGGCTCTGAGCCCAAGCAATTGGGCTCCATACCTGATGTCTCACACACAATGTTACATCAGTCTAAAGCTCAAAAGAGGAGTCTGACTCAGAGATACCACTCTCATCAGCATATCATCACGGCCATCATTATCACCATTACCATCACTATCACCGATACACCACATTGCCAACATCATCAAAATCACCATCACCATCACTTTCATCATCACCATCACCTTCATCACAAACCACCATTATCTGCACTAATGTTATAGACACACACCATGTGCCAGGCATAAGCGCTCGGCATATTCTGCCTCCTTTCCTATGACAAGCCCTGACGTGAAGTACTCTGGTTGGGTCTGGAGCTAGCAGAGAAAAGAGAAAAGTGGCCACATTGAGAGTGATAATGGAGCAAAGGTGCCTACTACCCAGGGCCCACTGTGGGTTCCCAGAAAAGCAGTGGCCTGGGATCATCTTCAAAGGGACACTGCCCTTCTTGTTAGAAGTCAGGAAGGAGGGTAGATAGAGTGACACTTTGGACATTACCAGGCCAGAAGCCACCATCCCTGGGTCCTGACTACAAGTAGAACCTACCTACTCTCTCATCTTTCCTCCCCAGACCCCTGGAAGGGGCTGACTTCCCCCGTGGGGAAGCAGGTGGATGGAGAAATAGAGAAGAACCTGATGCCCTCATCCCTCTTCCCACTGCAGGTTTCTCATCCTGGGCTTAAAGGAAAGCTTACATGCATGAGAGTTCGGAGTTTCAATATTTCTCCGGACAGGATGGAGTTGCATGGTTTTCAGGCTGGACGGACTATCTGGAATACCACCCAAAGGATGAGAAAGAACAAAACCCTAGAGAAGACTTGAAGGAGCCATGGGAGGAAAATTAAAGTCCGGTATGCTCTATAGAACTATTACACCTATTCGACATTGTATAATGAGCAAAATTAGTCATGTGATTCAGAAACACTTACTTCTGGAGCAGAAGGAGCTGTAGGCGGGGAGTGTCTTGGAAGATGTGTGTCTGGACAGAGGTAAGTGCTGGGGAATCTTGACAATCCAGCTGTTGTAGGTCAGGGGTCATTTTGAAAATGTCCCCCTCCAGGCTCTTCAGCCTGGGCATCTTCCTCAGGTAGAGGGACGTGAGCTTGGGCAGGTCTCTGATCCACCCAGACTGAACTGAAACACAGAGGGAAACTGCCCACTGCCCAGGAAGACACCCACCTAGGAGGCTGGCAAGCAGTACAGAAACACCGGGAGTGACAAGGCGAGTCTGAAGGTCATTGCTGAGCATGGGCATAGTTGGCAACTTTAGGAATCTCCGAAGCATGGGTTGTTTCAGTGAAAGACCAATCCTGCCTTTCAGCCTGAGATGGCTGAGGCCAGAGAGGAGAATGACTGGCCCAAGGCCACACAGCTAGGAAAGGACAGGGCCAGGACTTGACCCAGAACACTGTCTCCAACTCCATTGCTGCCCTACCCGCTTGTTAAAGTCCTCAGAGAAACACCCCAAACTTCACTCCAATGGCTACTAGAGGGGCATTTTGGGGGGAGGTAAGGGAAGAGGAGAGACGGGCAAGACTGGGGAGGCCCCAAAACCTAATTTTGTGGCTCTCCTGGTAGATCGAGAATGTGTCCCTTTTCCTCTGTCTCCAGTTCTCGCTCTTTTCTTTCATGGTCTATGGTGGAACGGGTGATTTTAGACATATGAAGTGGTGGTTTTGTTTGTTTGTTTGTTTTAATAGTAAAAACCAACCCTGTGAACCAGAGTCAGAACACACTAAGTACAGAAAAGCTGGTCTCTCCTCCCTCCTGTGTCTTGTTTGAAGGAATTAACACTTGCAGACAGAATTTTAGCCAATCAAGCAGAAAAGTCCCTGAATTCATTCTCAGCGCATCAGTGGCTTCATTGAGCTCCGTTTGATTCTAATCAGCCCCAAAGCAAGCATCCACCTCCCCATTCTACCAGCATTTCCAGCTCTGCTGCGTCGCAGTAGAACCGCGGGGCTCAAGGTTTGGGATCTGGACCCAGAATGCTTGGGCTTGGATTTGGAGCACCAGTTCGTGAGCTGTGACACCTCGGGCCAGTCATTCGCCTTTCTGGGCTTTGATTGCCTCATACACAAAACCCAGATAATAGTGCCCACCTCTTGGGACTCAAGGAATGAGTCCTGGATGGGGCTTCGAACGCGGTGCTCTTGGCTCCGGAAATTCAGGCGGGGTTAATTTTGAGCAGCACTGTGAGCAAGGCACCTGGGTTATACCACCCGTCGAAGAAGCCGGTCCCGAGAGCCCATGCCCAGTCCACCTCTGAAAACCCGGGGCGCCCAGGACTCACCCTGCTTGAGGAGCGTGCCGCTGAGGTCCAGGACCTCGAGAGTGGCCAGGGGCGCGAAGGTGGCGTCAGCGATGCCCACCTGGGCGCCGCTGCCCAGCGCGGTGTCGGAGAGGTTGAGCAGACGCAGGGCGGGAAAGCAATCAAAGGCCCCGGGCTGCACCTCCTGCAGGGGGTTCCCGGAGAGCTCCAGCGCTCGGAGGCTGCCCAGCGCGGGCCTGGCGCACGGCGGCAGGGCGACCAGCTGGTTGTTGCTGAGGTCCAGTGCGTGCAGCTCCGGGGGCCAGCCGGGGCCCCAGCTCAGCGCGCTGATGCGGTTGTGGCGCAGCGTCAGCTCCTGCAGCTGCGGCAGGTGGCCGAGCTCCGACGCTCCCAGGGCGCTCAGCAGGTTGTGGCTGCCGTCTAGGCTGCGCAGCGCGCGGGGCAGGCAGCCCGGCAGGTGCTTCAGGTTGCGGTTCTCCAGGGTCAAGGTCGTGGCCCCCGTGAGAAAGAGCCCCTCGCAGGGCGAGCCGGTGGCGTTGCTGGTCCCGCTTCCCCAGGGACCCTGCTGAGTGAGCCGGAAAAGGAGGACACTCTCCTGGAGAGGCCCTGCCAGGCTCAGGCGCAGCGCCGTGGGCAGCAGCAGCAGCAGCAGGGCCAACCACATGGTGCGTGGCTGAGGAGAGAACAACATGACGGCCCATTAAATCCAGAAGAAACACCCCGAAAGAAGAGTAAATGTGTCCCCCTACCACCGGGCTTTGAGGAGGAGCACAAATCTTGGACGGTCCCCAGCGTTACTGGGTGTGCTGTGACTTTGCCCCAGCCTGTTTTCCCCTTCCACCTCCCCCACCTACACTTCCTGCTCTTCCTTCTCCCAGCGATGCCCCCTTCCCTGTAATTCCCTCCAATTCTGTGGATGGTAACCCCCAGCGACCTCCTGAGGAAGGCCTCCCTCATCTGCCCCATCTGAGTGGGAACCTCCCACTAACCCCATTTCATGAGCTTTTGGAGGGAAGGAAACTTGTTCTTTATCGCTGTAAACTCCCATGTGGCAGTTGCTACTACTTAAATATCTATTATAATGAGCCAGTGAATGACTTCAGGGAAATAGCTCTGCTAGAGCATAAAGATGGGACTTGAGGAAGATTTTGTCAGTCCCAACAAATCTCAGTTGTGCCCATTTCCCCTTAGAAATGTCCAGCATCAGGTGAATCTTGGTTTGCATGTGACCTGGTTTGCAGGTCACATTTTAAAATAAGTTATGATGTCTCTTTCTTGGGAGGGCCTTCATGGTTGCTTCCAGGGAAGAAAGGAGCCCCCAGACAGCTGTGAGGCTTGGGAACCTGAAGTCAAACCTTTCCTGGTCCCAACTTGGTCCCAACAAGACCAAGGCTCCTGAGGTTAGCCATGCCCAGGGGGGATGGCTGAGAGTTGCCAGGTGTGAAGTTTCTGGAATACCCAGGGTTTCACAGGGCAACTGGGAAATCAGGTAGGGGTAGATCAGGCAGCAGAGGACTGGTTTGGGAGCAGCAAAGCTACTTCCAATCAAGCCTTGGCCTTGACATCACTCCTTAATATTCCCCCATTTCTGTAGGTGTGTATTCCTGCCCCAGCTAGTTCTGCTGGCTGCTAGGTCTCTGAGCTACTACCCAGGCCTCCCTCTTGCTATTGTGGGGTCCAGGCAGTGAGAAAGAGCCCAGAAACTGAGCCAGCAATTCATGTGTCCGGCAGTGTGTCATACTCACTGGAAGCTGTCCTTTTGGAGTGTGGCACTCCTAGATTCCTGTTTGTAGTCTTCACTCTTGTCTTATAGGTACCAGGAGCCAGTGACTTCCGCAGCAGCTCAGCTCTGAATTCCAAAGGGAGGCCTATTTTCCAGATGTCCCTGCCCCCAACCCCTATCCCAGCCACTGATAGGACCTGAGATGCCTCAATCCCTGCACGTCCCTCCTCACATTGTGGTCTTTAGCCAACACCCTCACTGCCTGTCTCCTCCTCCCACTCTGGTACTGGACCTGCCCCCTTCCAGGCCTGGTGCCTCTTCTCAACCCTCCCCCATCTTTATCTGAGAAATGGAGGGAGTCAGCTCTCCTGGCCAAGGTGAGGGCTGAGGGCTGATGGACGCAGTGAGGCAGAGGTGACTCAGTCACCTCCCAGGAATCTGATTTCCTGCCAGGTACTTTCCATTTTCTGGGGTGCTCGGAGGGTGAATGGTGAGCCCGTATGAGGAGGAAGCCCTGTGGCCCAAAGAAGGAAGGTACCCCAGTCCATAGGAAAGGCTGCAGAAATTTACAGGGGAAAGTGGCCAGAGAAGGGTCTGCAGAGTCTGGGAGCAAGGGCAGGCTCCAATCAGATCCAGGCATCCCCAAGAGGCCTGGTTTGGTTTCTATGGTGATAGCGTGGAGCTTTGTTTCTAATACTTGGTGGGAATAAATAGGATAGAAATGCAGAGAGAACATTTCCGCCTCATGGCTGGGGTTATCAATCCTGGTTACCAAGAGCCCCCCATCTCCCTGAAACCCTGGTGACACTACATGAGCTTTGTTTAGAGCATGTCTGTCCAGAGCAGACAAGGCCTTGCTCCCCTTGCGTTCCAGGACTGGTCATTCCGTCTGAGGGCCTTTGATCTGCACACCCCTCCCCCAGGCTTAGGCATGTGTACACAGACTCCGAGACTAGAGCTGCATGGATCTTCCCTCCTGTCAGTCCTTATCTGACCAGCCCTGAGAAAATACAGGATGCCTCAGAACTCCCATGGTGGGTTTATTGGATAATTGCACGTCCCAGGAGATTTCCTTTTTTGGCTTTCTCCACCCAAAGCCTCAAAATTATCCTTGTAGCTCAGCATTCCTTTATTGGGGCCAGGTGGGGGCAGGGAGAGGCCTGTTTGGTACAGTCACCACCCAGGGAGCCCAGGCCCCCGCGGTAGAAACTCTGTGCCATGAACAACACAGGAGGCCAAGTGGAAGAGAAAAGTCAAGGGAAAGGTGGGAGGGTGAGGGGACCAGTGTGTTGGCCAGTGGGTGTGTATAACCGCTGCCTTTGCTTGGTTCACTGGGCACAGAGAGCACCCAGCAGGTCAATTAAAACATCAGTTTCTCTCAACCAGGTCTACCCTAGAGGCAGTGGACCACCTGAGGGCAGCAGGGGTTTGAATTCAGGCAGGAGTCCAGGTGAGAGGGAGCTAAATCTACGTATATGAATAGAGACCCTAAGGAGAAAGGAAGTTGGTCCCCAATGCAGGGCTATAAAAGAGGTTCCCAGGGAGCAATGTTGGGGTGCTCCTATGTACACCAGTGGGGGAAGAGGTCTGGAGAGGCCCTGGTTGCAGAACTCCCCGAGGCCATTGCCCTGCACTTGCCCAGAGCCCCAGGCCTGTGAGCCAACGGTGCTGGCTGTCTAGCTCACCAACAGCGGCAAGGGCCTGGACTGGACAGGCTGGCTTGACCTCTGAGCTCCGCCCTGTGGACAGCTCTGGTGTTCTGGCTCTGCTCACATCAAACCCAAGCAGACACACCCTGGGCTGGCTGCCCACTTGGGCTTTTGAGCTGAGAGCCTGGTGGCAGACCTTGCATGGCTGACTTTGCTTACAGTCTCACCCAGGTGGCAGGTTTCCCCAGTGGGCGTACTCCGCTTGTCTCCACCATCCCCTTTTTATTATCATCATTATCATTATTATTGTTAATTTCTTTCTTGATCTCGTTAACCCATTCATTGTTTAGTAACATGTTATTTAGCCCCCATGTCTTTGGGATGTCCCCTGTTTGGGTGATGTGTGCCCGCCTGTTGTAACTGAG
The DNA here is from genome assembly GCF_014108415.1 of Molossus molossus. Taxonomy (NCBI): domain Eukaryota; kingdom Metazoa; phylum Chordata; class Mammalia; order Chiroptera; family Molossidae; genus Molossus; species Molossus molossus. The sequence goes on from NW_023425399.1 coordinate 29,120,620, forward strand.
CCTTGGCTGCTATTGGCTCACTCGTGTGTGGTAGAGACTCTCAGGCTGGCTGGCGGGAAGGCTCAGCCCTGACCGCGGTGTGCGAACCGCTCTGTGGGTGCTGAGCACACGAAGCAGAATTCACCTTGGCAGGGTCTGGTGCCTGCTGAGATCTCCCTTTGGACCTGCCACCTGTGAAGCTTATTGGATCCTGCTCTGATGTCTGAAGCTGGCCACTGGGTGTGTTGTTTCTGGGCCTCTGGGAGGGACTGTTACGTAGGCCAGTGTTCGACTCTGCCTGTGACTGGCCTTGGGCAACCTGTTTGGAGCTACAAAGCGATCCACAGTTTGTGGCTCTCTGCTGGGCCTCGGTGAGTGTGGGAAGGACCAAGCTGTGCATCAAGGCTGGGGGCAGGTCAGCAAAAGTCCAAAGGTACCCTGAGATCTGCCTCCACCTGTCCCCGCCTGCTGGCTGCCTATTAGGCTCAGTCACTGCAAGAGCCTCTTGTGGTGCTTGAGTTGCGTGAGGACGGTTCTCAGTGAGTCACCAGGTCGGGGCGAGTGGTGTTCGCCAGCTTGATATAGATTCGAACTCGGTGCCAGTGCGGGGTCTGAGGCCACTCAGCAAAACTCCCTGGGTAGACCGAGTCTAGCTGCCATCCTCTGGGTGCTCGCTCACCTTTGTGGTAGGGTAGGGTCTCAGGCAGTCGCCAGGGTGAGACCAGCAGAGTTTATCAGGCTCAAACAGACCAAGATTTGGCTGTGTGAAAAGAGGGCTCTACCCTGCTCAGGTGTGCGAGGGGGAAATGGCCCCTGCCCCGAGCCACAGCACTCAGTCTGTCCCGGTCAGGCTTTGAGGAAGGTGGGTGTTGGGCCCCTGCCCCCAGCCACAGCACTCAGTCTGTCCCAGGTTTTACAGCCCTGCCCAGGAGGGAGCCACACGGAGTCAGGTGGGTGGGGCCGATGACCACCCGCCTATTTAAGTTGAGCACTTACAGGCAGAGCCTCACACCATATGTATTATCATATTGATTTCTTACCAGGTTCTGAATGTTATTCCCATGCTACAGATAGAGAAACTGAGGCTCACAGGGGCTGACTAGTCTGGAGCACACAACTAGTTAGTCTGTTTGACTTAATCACTGCTTTTACATTGCCTCCCATAGGCTTCAATTCACCATTTCCCACTGTAATAGTTCCTATAAGTCCAAGAGAACCTTTTCCAAATATTTACATAGACCCAAATCACGGACAAAGGCAGGACATCGGGGAAAGTTCCTTCATCGTTGAGCAACTCATTCTCAGAAGGAACCAAGCCAACTTCTTGGTCCCCAAGGGCTCAGGCCTGAGGCACCTATTGGGAAGGCGTTGCTGTCTTCCCCGCCCCTCTCCTCTTCCAGCACCTCTGGGAGGTCAGGGAAAGGTGACTGAAGCGTTTCACCCCCTGGACAAGGATGCCGTAACGAAGTCCTGGGACCAAAGAGTAGGTGTCGTCCAAATGCCACGCCAAATGCCACGCCACCTCCTGCTCGCCATCGCTTTACCCAAGCGACAGCCTCTGCCCGGGTGCTCTTCCCAGGACCGCTGTCCTCGCCACTTCAGCTCGCTCTGCCACACGTGCTCTGGGCTCCCTCAAAAGTTGACCCTGAGACAGGGACTCAGGTGCAGGCAGTTTATTTGGGAGGTGATCCCAAGCTGTGTGGAGAGACAGAGGAATGAAGGAGGCAGGGAGAGGAAGGCACTGCAGGTGTGTCAGTGAGCAGGTCACTCAGTCCCACGGGGACCCTCTGAGCAACTGGAGGGCATACTTGAGGATTGTTTCATCAAGTGGCAAGAGAGTGGGGTTTTTACCCACCAGATTCTGCTGCTTGTTGTCTTGAGGGATCTCCCTGTGGTTTTAACTCTCCGCTGCCTGGTTTGCGCCGGATGTGGATCCCGCCACTCCAGGGAGGGCTAAGGGGATGGGCTCCGAGAGCATCTGCTGTAGCACCTGTCAAGGCTCCGCCCCAGCAGGCCCTCCTTGGGGTTCTCTCCAGGAGACTCAGGCTAACTGCCATCAGGTGAATTATTTTTATTTATTTATTTATTTATTTATTTATTTATTTATTTATTTATTTAAATCCTCAGGACATTTTTCCATTTTTTATTCAGATAGAGTGGGAGGGAGAGAGAGGAAGAGAGAGAGGAGAAACTTCGACGTGAAAGGGACACATCGAGTGGCTGCCACCCGCACAACCAACCAGGGCCGGGGACAAACTGCAACCAAAGTACATGCCCTTAGCGGGAACCAAACCCGGGTCTCTCTGGATCACAGGCCGACGCTCTAACCGCTGAGCCAAACTGGCCAGGGCAAAACAATCTTTTTTTTTTGGTACGTGCCTCTAGCAGAAACTGAACCTGAGACTCTCTGGTCTGCAGGCCGAGGCTGACGCTCCAACCGCTGAGCCAAACCGGCCAGGGCACCATCAGGTGAATTGACATGGCCCCTAATTCCTGAGAACTGGGCCGTGCCCGGCCAGTGTGGTTCAGCGGTTGAGTGTCGACCCATGCACCAGGGGGTCACCGGTTTGATTCCCGGTCAGTATGCATGCCCAGGTTGAGGGCCAGATCCCCGGTGGGGAGCATGCAGGAAGCAGCCAATCAATGTTCTCTCTCATTGATGTTTCTATCTCTCTCTCCCTCTCCCTTTCTCTCTCTCTAAAATATATAAAGAAAAAAATTAAAAAAAAAAAAAGAACTGGGCAATGTCATTATTTTTGGTAGCCCAGGTGCCCATGGTGGAGTCCGGCACTCAGGACAAATGTTCAAAAATGAATGGGAAGAGTACTTGGTGGGTTAGAATGTCCTCCATGGTGCCTTGGAGTGGATGGGGCAGGACTCCAAACAGTAAACATTAAATTCAAATGCCTGAGATTTGCAGCTCAGGACTGTGAGCATCCAAGGTGAGGTTTGAGCTGGGGGTCGTGGTGGGTGGGGGCAGAGGTGGAAGCAGAGAAATTAATAACTCAGATTCCCAACACGCTCGTGGATCTTTCGTGGACGATCTTGTGGAAGAGCACAGGTCAGAGTATTAGTAAAACCATGCCCTGCAAGGGGGGTGGGGTGGGTGGGAAGAGTCAGAGATTATTTACCTGGCCACATTTCTTTTTAGGATTTAGGTTTTAAAAAATCAAAGTCGTGGATCCTTGGCCTTAGAAGTGACTTTAAAACTTGTCTGGGTCCACTCCTCCCTGAACATTTTAGAGAGAGGTAATGAGCCTCAGAGAGGGAAATTGGCTTATCTGAGGTCACGTAGGTGAGTCCCAATTATCTGGTGAGAAGAAAGGGTGGCCTAATACTATTCTATTCTGGGCTCTGGGCTTATTTGCACAGCTGACCAGGTCGTACCTGCCCTGGCATTGTTAGCTGGTGAGCCCTTTCCCACAGGTATGACTAAGTAAACACACCTAGTGAACGTCAGGTCCCTGGGCAGAGTTTCTAGGGCTTCTGACCTCATCTCATTCCCAGAACTCCAGAAATAAATACCCACCCCATACAGGTTGCCCCATAGACCCAGAATTGGCGCTTTCTAAGAGGGTCTTTTTCGCAACTCTGGCACCATGGGGTGGGGTGAGGGGCTGGCCTAGATGACAGGTGACTGCACTGCCCTACCCTCCAGACCCCAGCTGGCTCTCCCGAGGGCTTCCCTTCAGTTCTGGGTTGGAAAGTGCAAACTTGAAGACTGCATTCTTCTCTGACACCAGAGATAAACTGGAGGAAGGGGAGGTGACTATGGGAGGAGACAGTACCAGGTTTTCAAGTCTCCGGGCAGCCAGCTCTCACGGAATGGTATGCAGACAAGAGGCTTTCGGGGATGGGGACCAAGATATCTGAGTGGGCTCCGCTGACGTGGCCGGTCTGCCTGTGAGGAAATGGTCTTGAGGGAATAAAATAGTCATGCGTTGAGTCTTATGGTCATTTTCCTATCGAGGCATCACTCAACAGCAGTAAGGTTTGTAAAATGCTTAGAATTTTAAAAAATACTATTTGAGACCCTCTTAAATTCTGGAGGGGAAAAGATTCAAACTGAAATGAGAAGTAGTCTCTAATCTGCCACTTTAATTAATTAATTAATTAATTAATTTAAAAAAAAATTTTTATTTATTTTTTTGTTACAGATATTTTACCTTTTATACCCCATTGGCACCCCCCTCCCCACCCTATTGGCACCCCCCTCCCCACCCCCGCCCCGTCCCCAGCTTAGTTGTCCATGTCCATTGGTCATGCATACATGCATATAAGTCCCGTGGTTTATCTCTTCCCACCCCCCCCCCAACCTCCTCTTCTGAGGGATGTCAGTCTGTGCCCTACTTCCATGTTTCTGGGTCTACTGTATTCCTCAGACTGTTATGTTCATTATATTCCGTATATAAGTGAGATCATGTGGTATTTGTCTTTTTCTGCTTGGCTTATTTCACTTAGGATAATACTTTCCAGGTCCCTCCATGTCATCTCAAAGGATAAGAGATCTTTCTTTCTTACCGCTGCATAGTACTCCATTGTGGATATGTACCACAGCTTTTTGATCCATTCGTCTACTGATGGATACTTGGGCTGTTTCCAGATCTTAGCTATTGTAAATAGTGCTGCTATGAACATGGGGGTACATATATTCTTTCTGATTGGTGTTTCAGGCTTCTTAGGGTATATTCCTAGAAGTGGGATCACTGGGTCAAATGGAAGTCAATTTTTAATTTTTGAGGTAACACCATATTGTTTTCCACAGCGGCTGCACCAGTCTGCATTCCCACCAGCAGTGTATTAGAGTCCCCTTTTCTCCACACCCTCGCCAACACTTGTTGTTTGATGATTTGTTGATGGCAGCCATTCTGACAGGTGTGAGGTGATACCTCATTGTTGTTTTAATTTGCATCTCTCTGATGCTTAGTGAGAGAGCATTTCTTCATATGTTTCTTAGCCATTTGTATGTCCTGTTTGGAGAGGTGTCTATTCAGCTCCGCTGTCCATTTTTTAATTGGGTTCTTTGTCTTCCTTTTGTTGAGTTGTATGAGCACTCTATATATATTGGAAATTAACCCCTTATCTGATGTATCATTGGCAATGATCTCCCATACAGTGGGTTGCCTTTCCATTTTGATGATTGTTTCTTTTGCTGTGCAGAAGCTTTTTAGTTTGATGTAGTCCCATGTGTTCATTTTTTCCTTTGTTTCTGTTGCCTTAGGTGATGTATCAGTGAAAATTCTGCTCCGTATGATGTCTGAAATTGTGTTGCCTACATTTTCTTCTAGAATTTTTATGGATTCACGGGTCACATTTAAGTCTTTTATCCATTTTGAGTTTATTTTTGTGTATGGTGTAAGTTGATGGTCTAGTTTCATTTTTTGCATGTAGCTGTCCAATTTTCCCAACAACATTTATTAAAGAGGCTGTCTTTACTCCACTGTATGCTCTTGCCACCTTTGTCAAATATTAATTGAGCGTATTGCTTTGGGTCCATTTCTGGGTTTTCAGTTCTGTTCCACTGGTCTATATGCCTGTTCTTGTGCCAGTACCAGGCTGTTTTGGTTACAGTCGCTTTGTAGTATACCCTGATATCTGTGATCCCACCTACTTTGTTCTTCTTTTTCAAGATTGCTGTGGCTATTCAGGGTCTTTTTTGGTTCCATATGAACTTTTGAAGTATTTGTTCTAGTTCTATGAAATATGTCGTTGGTATTTTGATGGGGATTGCATTGAATCTATAGATTGCTTTGGGTAGTATGGACATTTTAATGATGTTAATTCTTCCAATCCATGAACAGGGTATGTGCTTCCACTTTTTTATATCTTCCTCTATTTCTTTTTTCAATGACCTGTAGTTTTCTGCAAATAGGTCCTTTACTTCTTTGGTTAAGTTTATTCCTAGGTATCTTAACTTTTTTGCTGCGATGGTAAATGGGATTGTTTTTTCAGTTTCTCTCTCTGTGAGTTCATCATTGGTGTACAAGAATGCCATCGATTTCTTGACGTTAATTTTGTATCCTGCTACTTTACCAAATTCATTTATTAAGTCTAGTAGATTTTTGATGGAGTCTTTAGGGTTTTCTATGTATAATATCATGTCATCTGCAAATAATGACAGTTTCACTTCCTCCTTTCCAATTTGGATCTCTTTTATTTTTTCTTCATGTCTGATTGCTGTTGCTAAGACTTCCAGTACAATGTTAAATAAGAGTGGCAAAAGTGGGCATCCCTGTCTTGTTCCTGTTCTTAATGGAAATGTTTTTAGCTTCTGTCCATTGAGTATGATGTTGGCTGTAGGTCTTTCATATATGGCCTTTATTATGTCAAGATATGATCCCTCTATTTCCACACTGCTGAGCATTTTTATCAGAAATGTATGCTGGATTTTGTCGAATGCTTTTTCAGCATCTATTGATATGATCATGTGGTTTTTATTCTTCATTTTGTTTATGTGGTGTATCACATTTATTGATTTGCGAATATTGTACCAGCCTTGCATCCCTGGAATGAATCCCACTTGGTCATGGTGAATAATTTTTTTGATGTATTTCTGGATCCGATTTGCTAATATTTTGTTCAGGATTTTGGCATCTATGTTCATCAGGGATATTGGCCTGTAGTTTTCTTTCTTCATAGTGTCTTTTTCTGGTTTTGGAATTAGAATTATGCTGGCCTCATAGAACGAGTTTGGAAGTCTTCCTTCTTCTTGAATTTTTTGAAATAGTTTGAGGAGAATGGGTGTTAGTTCTTTTTTGAATGTTCGGTAAAACTCCCCCGGAAGCCATCTGGGCCTGGGCTTTTGTTTGCTGGGAGAGTCTTGATTACCTCTTCAATTTCCTTAGTTGTTATTGGTCTGTTCAAGTTTTCTCTCTCTTCCGGGTCCAGTTTTGGGAGTCTGTGTGTTTCTAGAAATTTGTCCATTTCGCTTAGATTGTCGAATTTGTTGCCATATAGTTGTTCATAGTAGTTGTTAATGATCTTTTGTATTTCCGTGGTGTCAGTTGTTACTTCTCCTCTTTCATTTCTGATTTTGTGTATTTGGGTTCTCTCTCTTTGTTTCTTGGTGAGTCTAACTTAGGGTCCATCAATCTTGTTTACCTTTTCAAAAAACCAGCTCTTTGTTTCATTGATCTTTTGAATTGTTTTTTTTGGTCTCCATGTCATTTATTTCTGCTCTGATCTTTACTATTTCCTTCCTTCTACTTGCTCTGGGGTTTTCTTTTTGTTTGCTTTCTAATTCTTTACGTTGTGAGGTTAGACAGTCAATTAGAAATTTTTCTTGTTTTTTGAGGTAGGCCTGTAGTGCTATGAACATCCCTCTCAGAACTGCTTTCACTGCATCCCATAGATTTTGTGTTGTTGTGTGTTCATTTTCATTGGTTTCCAAGAAGTTTTTAATTTCTTCCTTGATCTCCTTGGTGACCCATTCATTGTTTAATAACATGCTATTTAGCCTCCATGTGTTGAAATGTCTTTGCATGTTCTTGTTGCAATTGATTTCTAGTTTCATGCCATTGTGATCTGAGAAGATGCTTGATATGATTTCAATCTTCTTGAACTTGTAGAGATTTAGTTTGTGTCCTATCATGTGGTCTATCTTAGAGAATGTCCCATGTGCACTTGAGAAGAATGTGTATTCTGTAGGTTTGGGGTTTAATTCTCTGTAGATATCTATTAAATCCAGTTGGTCTAGTGCTTCATTTAGAGTCTCTGTTTCCTTGCTAATTTTTTGCCTAGAGGATCTATCCAGTGCTGTCAACGGGGTGTTGAAGTCCCCTGCTATGATTGTATTGTTGTCGATTTCTCCTTGGAAGTCCTCCAGAAGATTTTTAATATATTTTGGTGTTCCTATATTGGGTGCATATATGTTTATCAAGGTTATATCTTCCTGTTGGATAGATTCTTTCAATATTATGTAGTGGCCTTCTTTGTCTCTAGTTATGGCCTTCATTTTGAAATCTATTTTATCAGATATGAGAGTTGCTACCCCAGCTTTTTTTTGCTTTCCATTTGCTTGGAAAAATTTATTTCCATCCCTTCACTTTCAACCTATGTGAGTCTTTTGTTGTGAGGTGGGTCTCTTGTAAAGAACATATAGATGAGTCATGCTTTCTTATGCCATCAGCTACTCTGTGTCTTTTTATGGGAGCATTCAATCCATTTACATTTAAGGTGATTATTGATATGTACTTATTTATTGCCATTTTTGTTTAGTGTGGTTCTATTTTTCTTCCCATTTCTCCTGCTAATTACAGCAGTCCTTTTAACATTTCTTGCAGTGCTGGTTTGGTGCTAATGTATTCCCTTAGCCTTTTTTTTTTTTCTGGGAAGCTCTTTATTTGACCTTCTATTTTGAATGATAGCTTTGCTGGGTAGAGTAGTCTTGGATTCAGATTCTTGTTTTTCATGACTTTGATTACTTCATGCCATTCCCTTCTGGCCTGTAGTGTTTGTTGTGAGAAATCAGCTGAGAGCCTTATGGGGTTTCCTTTGTAGGTAACCTGTTGCTTATCTCTTGCTGCTTTTAGGATTCTCTCTTTGTCTTTAATTTGTGGCATTTTAATTACTATGTTTATTTATTTATTTTTGATACATGCCCCTAGTGGGAACCAAACCTGGGACTCTGGTCCGCAGGCCGACACTCCAACCCCTGAGCCAAACCGGCCAGGGCTGCCACTTTATTTTGTATGTGGCTGTAGACAGTGGGACTGGACAGTGCATAGACTCTTTTCATAAAGCACATTTTAAAAATCATAGAGGAAACACATTAAATCATAGAGGAAACACATGTCCTTAAATTGGGACAGGATACTGGATAAAGCACTTCTTTTGTTAAATCCTCACCCAAGGACACATTTTTATTGATTTTAGAGAGAGAGGAAGAGAGAGAGAGAGTGAAAAACATCCATGATCTGCCTCCCTCATGTGCCCTGAACCAGGGATCGAACCTGCAACCTGGTCATGTGCCCTGACCGGGAATTGAACTTGTAACCCTTCGGTGCATGGGATGATGCTCCAACAAACTGAGCCACATTGGCCAGGGCAAAGCACCGCTTTAGAAAAATCAGTCAGAGGCGGCACATGTGTTAAAGGTCCTTAAATTGGGACAGGATACTGGGCTGGCAACCAAACACTGCTATTGTTTTATTGGATGCAATGTCTATATTCTTAAGCTTCTGTCTCACATTTTCATCTGTAAATGAATTGATTCAGGCTTAGCAACTCAGTGCACATATCCTGAGAACATGCCAGGACGTGCCCCAGGTGATCAAGGCATAAAATGGGGACTCAGAAATGAACAAGACCTGGACCCTGCCCTCAAGCAGTTCCCAGCCTTGGAGGAGTGGGAGACAAAACCATCACAAACAGTGGGAGTGCTGTCTTGTCACAAAGGGCTGAACCTGGAGCTCTGTTAGCCCAGGGAGTGTGTCCAACTTGTCCCCTGCTGTATCCCAGTGTCTGGCAGCAGCTGCACAGGATACAAGCTTAAGAAATATTTGCTGAAAATATTTGCTGTGAAAAAGCTTGTGGCGAAGGGGGGGCCAAAGAAAAGAAGCCGGTTTTGAAGTTTACCCTCGACTGCGCCCACCCTGTAGAAGAAGGAATCATGGATGCTGCCAATTTCGAGCAGTTTCTTCAGGAGAGAATCAAAGTGAACAGAAAAGCTGGGAATCTCGGCGGAGGGGTTGTAGCCACTGAAAGAGGCGAGAGTAAGATCACTGTAACATCTGAGGTGCCTTTTTCCAAAAGGTACTTGAAATATCTCACCAAAAATATTTGAAGACGAATAACCTATGTGACTGGTTGCATGTAGTCGCCAACAGCAAAGAGAGTTATGAATTGTGTTACTTCCAGATAAACCAGGATGAAGAGGAGGAGGAGGACAAGGATTAAAGCTCATTTATCTGGCACATTTTGTATGAGTTCTTGAATAAAATGTGGGAACCGGAAAAAAAAAAAAAAAAAAGAAATATTTGCTGAGTGAATGAGCATTATTCAATGTTCCTTCCACTTCTTCTCTGATCAGTTATATGTCCTTATTTGGGTTTTCCACAGAACGGTCAGGGCTTCCCTGGGTATTTATTTAGATTTTTAATAATGTTGAAGAAAAACTTTTCCAAAAGCAAAAGTGTTCAAGTTGCACAAACAGGGCAATGCTTTGAAATCTCGTGGAGCTTGAATGTTTATTGCCCATGGCTTCGAAAAATTGCACATGTACTGTGGGTGTTCAATAGTATTTTGTTGGATGAAGAAATGCATACTATCCAGAAAGCCTGTGACTGTGTGCTAAACATCATACTCACAATGGAAGTGCAAATTTTTTTTTTTTTGGTACATGCCCCTAGCCTCTAGAGCCTAGCGGGAACTGAACCCGGGAGTCTCTGGTCCGCAGGCCAATGCTCCAACCGCTGAGCCAAACTGGCCAGGGCTAGAAGTGCAAATTTAAACCACAATGAGATGCTACTATGTACCCAACGAAATGCCCCAAATTAAAAAGATTGACAGGCTGTCCGGCTGGTGTGGGTCAGTGGTTAAGCGTCGACCCATGCACCGAGGTCGCTGGTTTGATTCCCGGGCAGGGCACATGCCCAGGTTGTGGGCCTGATCCCCAGTGGGGGGCATGCAGGAGGCGGCCAGTCGATGTTCTCTCTCATTGATGTTTCTTTCTCTCTCTCTCTCCCCCTTCCTCTCTCTCTAAAATAAATAAAATAAATAAATAAATAAATAAAAAAGATTGGCGGTACCAAGTTTGAGAAGGATATGGAGCAACCAGAGTTCTTATACACTGCTGGTGGGAATGTCAAATGGTGCAACCACTTTGGGAAACTGTTGGGGAGTATCTGTGAATCTAAGTGAATATCTACCTAATGACTCAACTATTGCACTCCTGAATTTATGCTTGAGAAATGAGTGCACCTATCCGCCAAATGAATGTTTATAGCAACTTTAATCATAAAAGCCCCAAACTAGAAGTAACCCAAGAGGGTATAAATAGGAAAATGGATACATACATTTTGGTTTATTCACACAATGGACTACTACAAAGTCACAAAAAAGAAGAAACGATGACATGCTCAACAACACAGATGGATTTCATGGACATTGTGTTGAACAACAAAGCCAGGCACAAGAGTCAGAATAGTGGTTGCATCTGAAGACCATCCCAGGCACAGGGCCCTGTATGTGCAAAGGAATGGAGGTGTGACAAGGCATGATGTTTCACGGGAATGGGCAGTTCAGTGTGGCAGGACGCCAGAGGCCATGAAGGAAGAATGTGGGGAGAAGAGATTAGGAGGGTTATTTGGGTCATTTTGAAAAGGATCCCTGTGGTCATCATTAGTGCTATTTGTCACAGAGTTCAGGATTCTTCCCTTCTGGTCACTTTAAGACTTTACTTCCTAACTCTGTGGCTGAGTGGGGCTATGTTTTGTTCTGGCCAATAAATTGTGATTTATTAATTACACTAATGCAATTTAATTGCTGGTGTGAGAACCCCCTCCCTCGAGGACTCTCTCTTTCCCTCTTGCAGTTGGCACTACATGGGATTTTGGTTGTTCCAAGCAGCCTGGGTCTTGGAAGATCAGAACTCCCCTTAGGCTAACCACATGGATACATAGTGAGAGAAATAAATGTTGTAATCTTAGGTTGCTTGTTACTGAAGCATAGCCTTGTCTATTTGGATTGATACAGGCTTTGGTTATGGTGTCAAGTTTTTTGTTTATTCACTCATTCATTCATTAAATACATTGAACATCTGCTTTGCACTAGCTACTGATGGAAATGCGCATACAGCCCCCTGCTCTCAAGGAGCTTTCATTCTGTTAGGGAATGCAGACAACAAGCAAATAAACAATTAAGTAATTACTAAGTGTCGTAAGAATGATAAAGGAAATAAACTGGCTTATATGACATACAGAAATTGGTGAGGAGGTGAAGATGGTCATCAAGAGGGTTGCTTCATCAGAACTGAGATCCAAGGATGACAAGAAGCTGTCATGTAAAGGGTTGTGGGATGCCCTGGCCAGTTTGGCTCAGCGGTTAGAGCGTCGACCTGCGGTCCTGAGAGACCCGGGTTCGGTTCCCGCTAAGGGCATGTACCTCGGTTGCAGTTTGTCCCCGGCCCTGGTTGGTCGTGCGGGTGGCGGCCACTCGATGTGTCCCTTTCACATCGATGTTTCTCTCTCTCTCTCTCTCTGTTCCTGTCTCTCCCTCCCACTCTACCAGAACGAAAAAGGAAAAATGTCCTCGGGTGAGGATAAAAAAAATAAATAAATAAAAAATAAATAAAATAAAGGGTCGTGAGAATAATGTTCCAGAGAATGGCAAGGGCAAAGCTGTGATGGCAAGAAAGATCCTGCTACATTTGAGTCACAGAAAGCAAATCTTCGTGGCTGGGGATAGTAGGTGAAAGGAGAGGTAAGCAAGACACTATCATGTGAGTAAGTAGCACATGGCCCGCTTTGTGTTAAAAGTCAGTCTTGTAGGCAAGAGCCAAGGTAGAGAGTTACGATAGGAGGATGTTGAAAGTGTCCAGGGGGGATGTGATGATGCTGGCTTGAGAGTAATGACAATACAAGTGGAGAGAAGTATACACACTTAAAATGCGTTTTAAAGGAGAACCACAGGATTTGGTAGTGGATTGGAAGTGAGGTATGGCAAGCTGGATAATGGGACCAGTGATAACTGTGTCTTAATCCCTGGAACCTGTAAAGGTTACTTTAGTAAAAGGAACTTTACATATGTGATTAAAGTAAAGATTTTGAGGTGAGGAGATGATCATGGATTATCCAGATGAGCCCTGAATGCAATCGCAAGTATCTTTATAAAACAGAGACAGAGGGAGAGTTTAACTACAGGGAAGAAGGTCACGTGGAGCCTAAAGGAAGGCCAGCCTGCTGGCTTTGCAGATAGAGGTGGGAACAGGAATGCAGCTTCAGAACCTGGAAAAGGCAAGAAAATGCACTCTCCCTAAACTCTGTTGCAATTTGGCTCTGCTGACACCTTGATCTTGGCTCAGTGAAACTGACTTCAAAATTCTCACATCAGGAACTCTAGAGAATAAATGTTTATGTTATTGTTGTTTTAATTGTAGCAAAACATACATAACACAATATTTATCATTTTAACCATTCATTAAGTTCACAATTCAGTGGCATTAAATATATCCACAATATTGTATAAACATCACCATCTATGACTAAAGTATTTTTATCATTTGCAACAAAAACTCTGTACCCATTAAATAGTAACTCCCCCTACCCACCTTCCACCCCCAACTTCTGGTAACCTCTATTCTACTTCTGTTTCTATAGTTGTCTATTCTAGGTACTCTTAAAGAGTGGAATTGTATGAGATCTGTCCATCTGTGTCTGTTTATTTCACTAAGCATAATGTGTTCAAGGTCCATCACTTGTGGCATGTATCAAAATGCAATTATTTTTTATGGTTAAATAAGATTGTAGGTTGTTTTAAGCCATCAAGTTTGTGGTGATTTGTTACAGAAGACCTAGGAAACTAACACACAGGAAGAGAGAAAAGGAGATTTCAAGGCTATCCCTGGGTGCCTGGGCCTGAGAACTGGATGGATTCAGATGCCATTTACAGGGGTAGAGAAGTCCAAGAAAGCAACAGATTTGGGGTAGGAAAATCTCAAGCTCTGCTTTGGCCATATTACATTTATGTGTCTGTTAAACCTCCAGTGGAGATGTTGAGGAGATAACCACACATCTAACTCTGGAATTCTGGGGAGAGGTCAGAGCTGGAGAGCTACATAGATGGTGCTTAAAGCCAATAGATTGGTTGAGGAACTTAGGGAAAGTGTGTAGAGAGAGAAGCGAAGGGAACTAAGTCAACATTTGAAGGTGGAGCAAAGGAGGAAGAATCAGACTAGCAGTCTGAGAAGGAGCAGGTGGGAGGTGGGAAGTGGGAAATCTCAGGAAAGTTTGGAATCATGAAAGTTGGGAAGTTGAGAGAGAATGGTATTTCATTAATGAAGGCACAGACAAGTAGGTTTCAGGAGACTGAATAATGGAAGATATTTATGACCTGGACAACAGCAGGGTCTAGTGGCAGGTAGGGGCAGAAGCCAGAGAGGAGTAAGTTAATGATACGAGAAAGTGTGTCTTCTGGACTTCTTAACTCGTTGAAGAAATTTTACTGTGAGAAGGAACAGAAAAATGGGGTAAGGTGGTTTAAAACCTTTTAAAAGTGGAGATATTGTTTTAGTTATTTATGGCTATCTAACAAGTGGCCCAAAACTTAGTGGCTTAAAACAATAGTCACTAGATTCTATGGGTCAGGAATTTCGTCAGAACTCAGCTGGATGGTTCTCTTGTTCTACATAGCATTGACTGTGGGCAATGGTAGTATTCAGCTGTTGAATGGGCTGGTTTTGAGGGTTCAATATGACTTTACCCATAGGTCTGGCACCTTGGTGGGGATGGCTAGAAGGCTGGGCTCCCCTGGGATTCTCAACTGGGGTGCCTACTTGTGGGTTCTCTGGCATGGTGGCCTCAAGGTAACTGAAGACCTTGTATGGTAAGCTCGGGGCTCCAAAAGGGAATGTCTCATGAACAAGACAGAAATTACATGGCCTTTTTTTTGTGTTTGTTTTTTGTTTTTGTTTTTTTTATCCTCACCCAAGGATATTTTTCCATTTTTTGTACAGATAGAGTGGGAGGGAGAGAGAGGAAGGGAGAGAGAGAGAAAAACATCGACGTGAAGGGACACATCGAGTGGCTGCCACCCGCCCAACCAACCAGGGCCAGGGACAAACTGCAACCAAAGTACGTGCCCTTAGCGGGAACCGAACCCGGGTCTCTCAGGACCGCAGGCCTACGCTTTAACCGCTGAGCCAAACTGGCCAGGGCTACATGGCCTTTTTTGACCTACATGTAGAAGTTGCATAGTATTGCTTCTGCTGTACTGTACTGGACAATCCAGTCACAGGCCCACCTAGATTTAAAGGGAGGAGGCATAGACCTCCACCTCTTGATGTGAAGACAGTCAAAGAATTTGCACCCATATTTTAAAATGCTCACAGACAGAGAACATGTTTGCAGGATGGTTGAGAATGCACCAGGAGATGGGGAGAGGTGAATGACGCAAAGGAGAAAAGGAGAGACTGCAGAAATAATGTCCTTTGGAGGTCCCAAGGGGACAGTCCTCAGAGGCTGGAGACTGGGCACTTTTCCCACTGGGACTGGAGGGAAGAAAGACATTGTGAGGACAGATGTGGAGTGAAAGGATGAGCCTGTTCCCATCTGATGACTTCACTCTGCTCAATAATGTACAGGTAAGCTCATCAGCTGAGGATAGGTGTTGAGAGCTGAGAAGAAAATAAGGTACAACAGAGTGGTTTCAGAGAATTGCAATGTTAAATATTTTTTTGAAAAGTGGATTTTAAGAGTATGGCTTTCTGTCATTACTGAAAATAATATATATTATGAGTGTATGGTTATTAACATTTAATAGTATATTAATAACAGAATTACTTTTTTGGTAATTATTAATACCAAGTATTTATGGATTCTATGAGAGATACTCCAAATTCTAAGACATTGCTGACCAATTCTTGTTCACTATACTCCTTTTAGGAGGGAGGCACATAATGTTATAGTTTCATTTTATTTCTGGAGGAACTAGGATTAGTTTCATAAAGTAAGTCTAAGGAAGAATCTAAGATGAGGACTCTGAGACCATTTCTTTTTTTAGGAGTATTGAGAACATAAAAACTATTTGTATGTTTTTCTTGAGAGGACATTTGGATTGCCAAATCCTGAAAGTGATCTTTAAAAAATTATCTGGCAAGAGTTAGTGTTGAGCAAAGTTCCTTGGTAGGTGATCTCCTTTTGCAAACGAAGCTTTCAGTGTTGAAATATGCATGCAATTCTTGTTCTGAAATTGCTTTTGGAAGGAGTTTACAATTCACACATACACATACTTGTACAAAACAATCACCAGGGTTATCTTTATTTATTAAATCACTTACCCAAAGATATTATTTATTGCAATCTTTCTAACTCATCGTATTTAGCCTTAGATATTTCCAAAAGAACTGAATTCTCATTAAAGTAATGAAGATTCATTAACAGTAAGGATATCCAAGATAAGGTGTTTGCTAAGAATTTCCTGAGGGGAGCTCTCAGGATGTTAAAAGCAGCGCCAATGCAAAGGTCCACACATACTTCATAGAATCACATCATATCAGGAGTGACTGAGATCTTAGAGTCACACGAACTAAACTTATCACTATGCCCACTGACCTTCTCTCCTTCCGTATTTTTTTTACCATTGAGGTTTCCATTTACCTAACTAGCCAACAGAGAAACTGTAGGTCAAGGTTGATCCTCTGCTCCATTCCTCTACAAACTCACCTGTTTACTGTTCACCACAATGGATCAGAAATATATTTAGCTACAAGTTACAGAAAATCCACTTAATAGTGGCTTAAACAAATTGGTTAATTTTCTTACATAACAAAAAGTCCAGAATTCAGCAGCTACTGGTGTCTCTTCCGCTGCTCCATGATGACAGAATTTATTAATTTTTAGGCTCCACACTTTTTTTTTATTTTTTATTTTTTTTATCCTCACCCGAGGACATTTTTCCATTGTTTTGTTCAGGTAGAGTGGGAGGGAGAGAGAGGAAGGGAGAGAGAGAGAGAAACATCGATGTGAAGGGACACATCGAGTGGCTGCCACCCGCACGACCGACCAGGGCCGGGGACAAACTGCAACCGAGGTACGCGCACTTAGTGGGAACCGAACCCGGGTCTCTCAGGACCGCAGGTCGACGCTCTAACCGCTGAGCCAAACCGGCCAGGGCTAGACTCCACATTTTTAATGTATTTCCTTTATGTTCATGCTTGTTGTTTTCTGATTGCAAGGTGGCTCACGGAACCTCCAGGCATCACATCCACATTTGAGGCAGAAAGAATGCAGAAGGGGAAAGATGAAGCATATCCTCTGTATCAAGATAGAAAAAAAAAAATTCCCAGAAATCTTCATTGCATACTTCCCCTTAAGCCTCATTGGTCGGAACTGGGTCACATGGCCACCTTATTTGCAAAGGAATTGGGATATTGGGGAATAAGACAGTCATGATTGGTGTAGACCAGTTGTTCTCAACCTTCCTAATGCCGTGGCCCTTTAATACAGTTCTTCATGTTGTATGTGGGCGTATCTGCATGTGGGTGGACCTGCCTGGAGATGGACAGAGGAGCGGTGTCTCAGTTCCTAAGACCATCGGAAATATGTGTGTTAGGAGACCCCTGTGAAAGGGTGGTTCGACCTCCAAAGGGGACACAACCCACAGGTTGAGAACCACTGGTGTAGATCATTAATGATCCATCACTGGGGCCAAAATCAAGTTCTGTTAGCAAGGAAGAAAAGAAATGGTTCCAGTAGGTAAATGAAAGTGTTGGCCACAATCACCAAGTCTGCTGATTCTAGTTCTGAGACAGCATTCAAATGGCCCTGCCTCCCTTTTCAGTGGCTTAGCTCCAGTCCTCAAGTCTTTTAACTCGGCTGTCACAGCTGCCTCTAAACTGACCCTCCAACTTCCAGGTGGCCTCCCTCCCTCCACCCTCCATCAGCTGCCAGACTTCTATTTCTAAAATGCACATCTGATGATGGCAGGTCATGGCTCTCTCCCTACTAATGGCCCCTCTGCCAAGCTTGATCTAATTCCTGCCCTTCTCCCCACTTGGCAAAACTCTTACTCATTCTTCAAAGCCAAGCCTAAATGTCCCCTCCTTTGGAAAATCCTCCCTAATTAGTTGCTCCCGATTCTCACAAAAGCAATTATTCCCTCTTTTTCTCATATGTCCTTTTTATACATCAAGAATAATACTTATTATACAGCACGATAGAGTTATTGGCTTAGACGTCTGTCTCTTGCTAGATTATAAACTCTGTTCAATATATTCTCCTTAGCAGTTAACATAATGCCTGGCACATAACAAGTGCTTATGACTGAGGGAGCTGCCTGTCTCCCAATATCCATTGTCACCAAAAGAACCTGATTTTTAGTTGAGCCCACAGCTACTTTGAATAAAGACCAAATATTTCAGCCTCTCTTGTAGTGCATTGAAGCCATGTGATGTAATGCCTGGAGCTAAAGCAGCCATGTTGGACCATGAATTGACTTTGGAAGCAGAAACCGTGCATGTTGGAGTGAACAGATAAAAGGACGTGGGTCCCTGACATTATATATACACATGCCTTATTGGCATAGCTTTGTCTTAGTTTTAGCTGGAAGAGAGAAAAACCTTTCTTGTTTGAGCCTCTATTATTTTTCTCTCTCTTGTAGCTAAGCAATTCTAATTGACAGAAATCTATATATGTATATATATAATTTG
The DNA here is from genome assembly GCF_014108415.1 of Molossus molossus. Taxonomy (NCBI): domain Eukaryota; kingdom Metazoa; phylum Chordata; class Mammalia; order Chiroptera; family Molossidae; genus Molossus; species Molossus molossus. The sequence continues at coordinate 29,138,963 of NW_023425399.1, forward strand.
TATACTATATTTGAATGATATAATATGCAATACAAACTACATATATTTATATTACATAAATTGTATAGGTTATATAATTAAAAAATATTATATATAACATATATGTGAGTGTGGTTGAATTACAGTTGGCTGAACCCTACCTAGCACGGCTTGACAACTGTTTATGTAGCCCATAGGCTACATTAAGTTCTCAGATATAGTAGACATATATTTACATATGTTTAAGATATGTGAATTCGCCCAGCTGGTATGGCTTACTAGTTGAACATCGACCCATGCACCAAGAATCGTGAGTTCGATTCCTGGTTGGGGCACATGCCCAGGTTGTGGGCACAATCCCCAGTGTGGGGCATGCAGGAGGCGGCCGATTGATGTTCTCTCTCATCAATGTTTCTATCTCTCTCTTCATCTCCCTTACTCTCTCTCTAAAATCAATAAAGAAAAAAAAAAAAAGATGTGAATTCTCGGCAGGGCACGCCTCACAAATCTCTGTGCTCTGGTGTCTAACCAGCTGTGCCCACGTACATCACCTATCCCCGAATGCCTTTGTGTCTGCAATCCCTTTTCCTAGAGTGAACTTTGCTGAGGTTATAAGCAATGAATTATTCAACACCTTCTTGCCAAGTGTTTGGCTGCCCATTTGCTCTCCTGATTCTACCTGATTCAAAGAACCATGTATAAAGGGAGAAAAAGTTCAGAATAAGAACAATTTCACTCAGCGTCTAAAAACAGAACTTGGTCCCTGGGGAAAAGTCACCTCTCTCTTGTGGAGTTGACATTAATCATTTACATGCAATGGCGAAATGGAGGCCAACCAGTCATGGGGATGGGGGTGATTGGGGTTGTCTTTGGCCACTGTCTGGTGTTTGCTCTGTTGGGAAGAAGGCAGAAGTCTTTCCTCCCCTCCTGAACTCTACCTCTGACTCAGATTCACAATCAAATGTCATATTGGACAAGTGGGCCAGCAGTTGGGATCTAAAGATTTTGTAGTAGAAATTTTCACTCCTTTGGCATTTGAAATTTAGTGTAATATAATTGGAGGGAAAAATGTCTGTGGAGGTTTGGTAGTCTCTACCAAAATATTTTCTGGAAAAAAATCACCTCAGGGGTATTATTACAATTAAGACAACTTAGGGCTCTTGGCTTAAGAGGCCTTGCTGTTCACGTGGGGACATCAAGAGTAGTGCTAAAGAGCATAGCTCAGGTCAGAAGGTCTAAGTTCAAATCCTCGCTTCCTACATTCTAGCTTGGTGACCTTGACAAGTTGTTGACTTTTCTGTACACAGTTCCAGTGTATGCTAAAGCCAGCTTGTCCTCATCAGAGAGCTGGGTGTTCTAATTTCTTTTCAATTCTATGTTCACTGATGTTATATTGGCATCATGTTGGACATGGTGGGAGTATTTACACCAGGGAAATTGGCAAATTGGGGCTTCCTTTCCCACACAGAGTTATGAAACATTAACCAGCACACCACTGCACATTTCCTAATTTGTACAATGGCGCTGATGATACCTACCTTGCCCACAGGTAGAGTTGAGAGAACTCATGGGAAACACAAGTGATAGGCCTTAATACATGTTAGCATGCTAATTCTTTTAGCCATGCATCATTAGCTCTATTATTGTTAAGACTCTCTTTGGGGAGGAAGAAGGCTAATTTTTTGTTGTTGTTGTTTTAATCCTCACCCAAGGATATTTTTCCATTGATTTTTTTAGATAGAGTGGAAGGGAGGGAGGGAGGGAAGAATGGAGGAAGGGAGAGAAAAAGAGAGAGAAACACTGATGTGAGAGAGACACATCAATTGGTTGCCTTCTACATGACCCTGATGAGGTGATCAAACCTGCAACACAGCTATGTGCCCTTGACCTAGAATTGAACTCCCAGTCCTTTAGTCTGTGGCTCAATACTCTAACTGCTGGGCCAAACAGGCTAGGGCCAGAAGCCTGATTTTACCTGCTCTAACATTGGTTGGCATAACCATTTAACCTCTTGGTATCCTTTTTGCCCCTGGGGCATATTTGAGTGCCTTGGCAGCCCATCAACCTGCCCCGAAATCAGAGTTATAGAACTGTGTGGCCTGACTCAGATAATGGGGGCATGTTGACAGAGTGATGCTCCATTGGGAAGAGAAGCACACGCATGATGGCAGAGTGGAAAATGTACCTGGACCTGACTGGGGGGGAAATGAACCATAGTCCAAGAACGCTGGAGTACAAAGGGCTACAAGAAACCACACAATCCAAACCCTTGTTTTGCAGATGAGGAGAGACATACTTGGGTTTTTCTTTACTGTTGTTGTTCCAATTCCCTTTTTGACCAGACTAATGTGCTTAGCTTTGGGCTGTGGTGAAAACATGATTAAGCTCAGAATCATAAGAGAATTTACTGGGAAGGGTTAGACAAGGAAGCAGAAAAATATCTTAAAAAAATGTTTTTCTTTATTGATTTTAGAGAGGAAGGGAGAGGGAGAGAGAGAGAGAGAGAGAGAGAAACATCGATGAAAGAGAACATTGATTGGCTGCCTCCTGCATAACGCCCACTGGGGATTTGGGCCACAACCTGGGCATGTGCCCTGACAGGGAACTGAATCAGCCACCTCTTGGTGCATGGGTTGATGCTCAAACACTGAGCCACACCAGCTGGGCACAAGCAGAAAAATATCTTAAAATGGGGATGTAAATTGGGGCTGCCACTATGAAAACAGTACAGAGGTTCCTCAAAAAACTAAATATAAATCTACCATATGATCCAACAATTCCAGTTCTGGGTATTTATCTGAAGGCAATGACTATTTTGTTTTTTACTTTTTAAAAATTCATTTTTAATTTTTCTTTTGGCAGAAATTTGGACTAATCATTTATTTGTTTACCAATTTTTATTTTTGTTACAGATGTTTCTACTTTTTTTCCCCATCCTCATCCCCGGCTTTGTTGCCCATGTCCATTGGTTATGCATACATACATATAAGTTCTGTGATTTATCTCTTGCCTCCTCACACCCTCTTCTGAGGGTTGTCAGTCTGTACCCTACTTCCATGTCTCTGGGTCTACCCTATTCTTTAGACTGTTATGTTCATTATATTCCACAAATAAGTAAGACCATGTGGTATTTGTCTTTTTCTGCTTGGCTTGTTTCACTTAGGATAATACTTTCCAGGTCCCTTCATGTCGTCTCAAAGGATAAGAGATCTTTCTTTTTTTCTTACAGCTGCATAGTGCTTCATTGTGTGTATGTACCACAACTTTTTTATCCATTCGTCTACTGATGGACATTTGGGCTGTTTCTAGATCTTAGCCATTGTAAATAGTGCTGCTATGAACATGGGGGTACATATATTCTTTCTGATTGGTGTTTTAAGCTTCTTAGAAGTGGGATCACTGGGTCAAATGCCAATTAAATTTTTAACTTTTTGAGGTAACACCATATTGTTTTCCATAGTGGCTGTACCAGTGTGAATTCCCACCAGTAGTGTACTAGAGTCCTCTTTTTTCCACACCCTCGCCAACACTTGTTTGATGATTTGTTGATGGCGGCCATTCTGACAGGTGTGAGGTGGTACCTCATTGTTGTTTTAATTTGCATCTCTCTGATGATTAGTGATGTTGAGCATTTCTTCATATGTTTCTTGGCCATTTGTATGTTCTGTTGGGAGAGGTGTCTATTCAGCTCCTCTGCCCATTTTTCAATTGGGTTCTTTGTCTTCCTTTTATTGAGTTGTATGAATACTCTATATATTTTGGAAATTAAAGCCTTATCTGATGTATCATTGGCAATGATGCTCTCCCATACAGTGGGTTGCCTTTCCATTTTGATGGTTGTTTCCTTTGCTGTGCAGAAGCTTTTTAGTTTGCTGTAGCCCCATGTGCTCATTTTTTCCTTAGTTTTTGTTGCCTTAGGCATTGTATCAGTGAAAATTCTGCTGTGTATGATGTCCAAAATTTTGTTGCCTATAGTTTCTTCTATGATTTTTATGGATTCATGGGTCACATTTAAATCTTTTATCCATTTTGAGTTTATTCTTGTGTATGGTGTAAGTTGATGGTCTAGTTTCATTTTTTTGAATGTAGCTGTCCATTTTCCCCAACACCATTTATTAAAGAGGTTATCTTCACTTCAGTGTATGCTCTTGCCACCTTTGTCAAATATTAATTGAGCATAATGTCTTGGGTCCATTTCTGGGTTCTCTGTTCTGTCCCACTGGTCTATATGCCTGTTCTTGTGCCAGTACCAGGCTGTTTTGATTACAGTAGGTTTGTAGTATAACCTGATATCCGGTATTGTGATCTCACCTACTTTGTCATCCTTTTTCAAGATTGCTGTTCGAGGTTTTTTTTTGGTTCCATATGAACTTTTGAACTATTTGTTCTAGTTCTGTGAAATATGTTGTTGGTATTTTGATGGGAATTGCATTGAATCTATAGATTGCTTTGGGTAGTATGGGCATTTTAATGATGTTAATTCTTCTAATCCATGAACAAGGTATGTGCTTCTACTTTTTTTATATCTTCCTCTATTTCTTTTTTCAATGTCCTGTAGTTTTCTGCAAATAGGTCCTTTACTCTTTTGGTTAAGTTTATTCCTAGGTATCTTAACTTTTTGCCACGAGGGTAAATGGGATTGTTTTTTCAGTTTCTCTTTCTGTGAGTTCATAATTGGTGTATAAGAGTGCCGATGATTTCTTGATGTTAATTTTGTATCCTGCTACTTTGCCAAATTCATTTATTAAGTCTAGTAGATTTTTTTTTTTTATCCTCACCCGAGGATATTTTTCCATTTTTTGTACAGATAGAGTGGGAGGGAGAGAGAGGAAGGGAGAGAGAGAGAGAAACATCGACGTGAAGGGACACATCGAGTGGCTGCCACCCGCACTACCAACCAGGGCTGGGGACAAACTGCAACCGAGGTACGTGCCCTTAGCGGGAACCGAACCCGGGTCTCTCCGGACCGCAGGCCGACGCTCTAACCGCTGAGCCAAACCGGCCAGGGCAAGTCTAGTAGATTTTTAATGGAGTCTTTAGGGTTTTCTATGTATAATATCATGTTATCTGCAAATAATGACAGTTTCACTTCCTTCTTTCCAATTTGGATCCCTTTTATTTGTTCTTCATGTCTGATTGCTGTGGCTAAGACTGCCGGTGCAATGTTAAATAAGAGTAGCGAAAGTGGACATCCCTGTCTTGTTCCTGTTCTTAAGGGGAATGTTTTTAGTTTCTGCCCATTGAGTATGATGTTGGCTGTAGGTCTTTCATATATGACCTTTTTTATGTCAAGATATGATCCCTTTATTCCCACATTGCTGAGCGTTTTTATTAGAAATGGATGCTGGATTTTGTCAAATGCTTTTTCAGCGTCTATTGATATGATCATGTGGTTTTTATTCTTCATTTTGTTGATGTGGTGTATCACATTTATTGATTTGCGAATATTGTACCAGCCTTGCATCCCTGGGATGAATCCCACTTGGTCATGGTGAATAATTTTTTTGATGTATTGCTGGATTCGATTTGCTAGTATTTTGTTCAGGATTTTGGCATCTATGTTCATCAAGAATATTGGCCTGTGGTTTTCTTTCTTTGTAGTGTCTTTTTCTGGTTTTGGAATTAGAATTATGCTGGCCTCCTAAAACAAGTTTGGAAGTCTTTCTTCTTCTTGAATTTTTTAAAATAGTTTGAGGAGAATGGGTGTTAATTCTTTTTTGAATGTTCGATAAAACTCCCCCGTGAAACCATCTCGGCCTGGGCTTTTGTTTGCTGGGAGAGTCTTGATTACCTCTCAATTTCTTTAGTTCTTATTGGTCTGTTCAAGTTTGCTATCTCTTCCCTGTCCAGTTTTGGGAGACTATGTGTTTCTAGAAATTTGTCTATTTCACTTAGATTGTAGAATTTGTTGCCATATAGTTGTTCACAGTAGCTGTTAACGATCTTTTGTATTTCTGTGGTGTCAGTTGTTACTTCTCCTCTTTCATTTCTGATTTTGTGTATTTGGGTTCTCTCTCTTTGTTTCTTGGTGAGTCTAGCTAAGGGTCCATGAATCTTGTTTATCTTTTCAAAGAACCAGCTCTTTGTTTTATTGATCCTTTGAATTATTTTTTTTTTGGTCTCCATGTCATTTATTTCTGTTCTGATCTTTACTATTTCCTTCCTTCTACTTACTCTGGGGTTTCCTTTTTGTTTGCTTTCTAGTTCTATAAGTTGTGAGGAAAGATAGTCTATTAGAAATTTTTCTTGTTTCTTGATGTAGGCCTGCAGTGCTATGAACTTACATCTCAGAACTGCTTTCGCTGCATCCCATAGATTTTGTGTTGTTGTGTGTTCATTTTCATTGGTTCTCAGGAAGTTTTTAATTTCTTCCTTGATCTCCTCGGTAACCCATTTATTGTTTAATAACATGCTATTTAGCCTCCACGTGTTCAAATGTCTTTGCATGTTCTTGTTGCAATTGATTTCTAGTTTTATGCCATTTAATCTGAGAAGATGCTTCATATGATTTCAATCTTCTTGAACTTGTCGAGACTTAGTTTGTGTCCTAACATGTGGTCCATCTTTGAGAATGTCCCATGTGCACTTGAGAAAAATGTGAATTCTGTAGTTTTGGGGTGTAATTCTCTGTAGATATCTATTAAATCCATTTGGTTTAGTGCTTCATTTAGAGTCTCTTTCCTTGCTAATTTTTTACTAGCGGATCTATCCAGTGATGTCAGCAGGGTGTTGAAATTACCTGCTATGATTATATTGCTGTCGATTTCTTCTTTGAAGTCCTCCAGAAGATTTTGAATATATTTTGGTGGTCCTATATTGGGTGCATATATGTTTATCAAGGTTATATCTTCCTGTTGGATAGATCCTTTTAATATTATGTAGTGGCCTTCTTTGTCTCTAGTAATGGCTTTCATTTTGAAATCTATTTTTATCAGATATGAGTATTGCTACCCCAGGTTTTTTTTCCTTTCTGTTTGCTTGGAATATTTTTTTCCATCCCTTCACTTTCAACCTATGTGAGTCTTTTGTTGTGAGGTGGATCTCTTGTAAACAACATATATATGATTCATGCTTTCTTATGCCATCAGCTACTCTGTGTCTTTTTATCAGAGCATTCAGTCCATTTACACTTAAGGTGATTATTGATATGTACTTATTTATTGCCATTTTTGTTTAGTGTGGTTATAGTTTTCTTCCTATTTCTTTTACTAATTACAGCAGTCCTTTTAACATTTCTTGCAGTGCTGGTTTGGTGCTAATGTATTCCCTTAGCCACCCCACCCCCCCTTTTTTTTCTGGGAAGCTCTTTATTTGACCTTCTATTTTGATGATAGCCTTGCTGGATAGAGTAGTCTTGGATTCAGATCCTTGTTTTTCATGACTTTGATTACTTCATGCCATTCCATTCTGGCTTGTAGTGTTTCTGTTGAGAAGTCAGCTGATATCCTTATGGAGGTTCCTTTCTAGTAACCTGTTGCTTCTCTCTTGCTGCTTTTAGGATTCTCTCTTTGTCTTTAATTTTTGGCATTTTAATTACTATGTGTCTTGGTATGGGCCTGTTTGGGTTCTTCTTACTTGGGGCTCTCTGTGCTTCTTGAACTTGAATGCCTTCTTCCTTCATCAAATTAGAGAAGTTTTCTGTCACTATTTCTTCACATATATTCTCTAACCCTGGCTCATTTTCTTCTTCAGGGACTTCTGTGATGTGAAAGTTATTATGTTTCCAGTTGTCCCACAGTTCTCTCAAGCTGTCTTTATGTTTTTTAATTGTTTTTTTCTTTTGTTTCTCTGATTGGTTGATTTTTTCTACCCTGGGCAATGACTACATTGAAGAACTATCTGTACCCATTTAACTGCAGCATGATTCACTATAGCCAAGACATACAACCAACCAAAGTGTTTGTCAGTGGATAAATGGATAAGAAAAATATAGCATACATATTATTCAGCTATAAATAAGAAGGAAATCTTGCCATTTGTGACAACATGGATAGATTTTGAAGTATTTTAAGTGAAATAGGTCAGACAGAAAAAGACAAATACCGTATTCACTTATACGTGGAATCTAAAAAAGATGAATTCATAGAAACAGAGAACAAACTATGTTTGCCAGAAGTGAGGGTGGCAGATGGGAGAAATGGGTGAAGGCTGAAAAAAAAGAAATGAAGGGAAAGAAAGTATCTTCAAAGGTGTAGCATCATATTCCCCCACATCAGAAGTTTTAAGATGCCCGAGGGCAGGATCACAGCCCCATACTTTGCATTCAGCTAGCACTCAAACAGATACTTTTTTTAAAAAGGGACAGGTGCTGAATATCTCATGAATTAATTAATCACTTTTCATGAATCTGGAAATTAATAGATACCATATTAAAATAGAAAAACAAAAAGCAGGATATAGGATGGTGTAAAGACTAGACAGACACACTTTAAAATGCCAACAGTGTATGTCTTTAAAAAGTGTTAATGCTGCTTTCTTTTCGGCCGGAACCTCCATCTTCCAGTAATTTGCCAAAATGATGAACACAAAGGGAAAGAGGAGAGGCACCCGCTATATGTTCTCTAGGCCTTTTAGAAAACATGGAGTTGTTCCTTTGGCTACATACATGCGAATCTATAAGAAAGGTGATATTGCGGACATAAAGGGAATGGGCACTGTTCAAAAAGGAATGCCCCACAAATGTTACCATGGCAAAACTGGAAGAGTCTACAATGTCACCCAGCATGCAGTGGGCATTGTTGTGAACAAACAAGTCAAGGGCAAGATTCTTGCCAAGAGAATTAATGTGCGTATTGAGCATGTTAAGCACTCTAAGAGCCGAGATAGCTTCCTGAAACATGTGAAGGAAAATGATCAGAAAAAGAAGGAAGCCAAAGAGAAAGGGACCTGGGTTCAGCTGAAGCGTCAGCCTGCTCCACCCAGAGAAGCACATTTTGTGAGAACCAATGGAAAGGAGCCGGAGCTGCTGGAACCCATTCCCTATGAATTCATGGCATGATAAGTGTAAAAAGAAGATCTCTGTACTGATAAAAAATGTTTCTCTTAATTGGGCAGAAGTATGATGACCCTTCCCCCAAAAAAATAATTAAAGAAAACTTGGTGTCCTAAAAAAAAAAAGTGTTAGTGTGGATAGATTTCTTTTTCTGATTTTTGTGATATTTCATCATGTATTAGTCAGCTATTCCACAATGACAAAATACCCCCAGACTCAGTGGCTTATAGTAGCAAGAATTTATTTCCATACTAATGGTCTCTTTTGATAGTCTGTGGTCAGCTGATCTAGCTGGGCTTGGCGCTGGGCTGTGGACTGGGTTCAGATCTGCTGCAAGAGTCCTATTCTGCGCCGAGGTGTTTACCTGGGGGACCTGTCCTCACAGTAGATGGCAGGAGTGTAAGAAGCCAGACAAATTGTACAAGCATGTTGGGGACCTCTGCTCACATCATACTGGCCAAAGGAAGCCACGTGGCCAAGCCCACGCCAGTGGGGCAGGAATATACATTACCCACAGTGGGAGGGGAGATAGTGTTTGCTGAACAATAATCCAACTATCACACACACTATTATACGTCTTTGAAAACAACTACAAAAAATACTTTTATAATTGAAAAAAGTTGTCATTAAAAACAAAAATACTTTGCAATTTGTATTGCATTTTATAGTTTTTAAAACACCTTTGTAACATTCTCTCACATATTCTTTCTAATAGCCCAGTGACGTGGTGGGGAAGGCAGCATCCCCATTTTTAAAGATGTGAAAATTCTGGCTGCATTCTCTTCCGAGAACTGCCATAATGAATGACCACAGACCAGGTGGCTTCCAACAGAAATGTCTTTTTTTGCAGTTCTGGAATCTGTTCTCTCTGAAGGCTCTTGGGAGGAAGACTTCCTTGCCCCTTTCTGGCTTCTGGTGGTTGCCAGCCTTCCTTGGTTGGTAGCTGCATCACTTTGACATCTGCCTTCATTATCACATGGCCTTCTTTCTCCCTGTCTCCATTTGTCTCCTCTCCTCTTCTAAGGACACCAGTCATATTGGCTTTAGGGCTCACCCCAATTTAGCATGACCTCATTTTAACTAATTACATCTGCCTTGACCTCAATCCCTAACTCTACCCAGTTCCTGGAATCACCCACTATTCCCACTGTCCCTGACCTTCCATAGTGTTGCCTGCAAGAGTGTCTTTGTTCTCTTCTGACAGCCACAGTGGGCTCGAGTGGGGTTTTCTTTACCAGCCCAAACCAGCCACCCTGTCACCAATACTTGCCCTTATGTGTTGAGCCCTTGGACCAGGTCCTATAACATTTCTAAAATATTTTTATTTTTTTAACCTCACTTGCCTTCCTGTCAAGGGCCATGTTTGGGGCCACTAAGGTCTCTGAATCACACAACAGGTTTGGGGCTTTGAACCCTCCCTTCCCCTGAGGCTCTGGGCTCTTCTCAAGTGGCTCTGCCTCCTCCCTAGGCCACACTTCCGCATCCCAGGGATCTCAAGGAGCAGTCAAAGGCCTCACCTCACAGCTTTCACTGGCAGAAGAACAGAATTGAATCCTGCTAAGTGTCCAGACAACATTCATTATTTGGAGTTCCCATGAGGGGAAGTGGCTATCAGATTCTTCCTCTGTAACAGAGGAAGAAACAGGCTTGAGGGGAATTATGGGTCTTCAAGGTTACACAGCTAGTCAGAGAAAGGAAGGAAGTCTGTTTAGTGAAAAGAATCTTTTCCACACTTGTTAGTTGGGAGCATTAGTGAGTCTAAAGAGAAAGCTCCAATTGCCATGGCTTTTGTGTGTTTTAATTTACAGGGGCTCTTCTGAGGTAACTGTCTTGATGCACTATGGGATGTGTGGGCAAGGGTGGGGAGGCTTTTTCTAAGTTATCTCATCTGGTCTTATCCAAAGTGGCCTCCGTGGAACTCTGGGCCCAAGGGCGACTGACGTACTGGAATCCTATCCTTCATTCAGCAAGGAGGGTTCGCTCTGAAGAAGTCCAGGAACCATCATCCAGTGACGGTGGGAGTTGAGGGGCAGCACAGGCATTTCTGAGGACAGAATGGGCCAGACTGGTGTTCTGTCTCTTTGTTAGTAGGAGGCATAGAGGGGGAAAAGGGTCAAAATAACAAAGAAAAAATGCTCCCTCCTACCCCAGCCCTCCAACAGAGATTCTGGTGGGGTAGAGGGGGCAGAGGGAAGAGGGGAGGCAGGAAATCCCATCTGTGTGGGAAAACAATGAAAACGAATGAGATGTTAAATGTACTGAAGTGAAAAGGAAGTCATCATTTAAAAAACGTTTTTAATGATTTTAGGAAATAAATAGTGTCCGATGGCCTGGGGAACTGGCGCCAGGCAAAGTGCTCGACCATTGTCTCCCACCCTGAACGGCCTGCCTCTAGGCTATAGATTAACTCCCATCTTATCTATTCATATTCCAGAGGCTCCATGCATAACCCCCGCAGGGCCAAACCCTAAGGGACAAATTCCAGCTGCAACCGGCAGATATAAAAGACACGAGCCCCTACATTGAGGGCGGCTTCTAGGACTCGACCCCCGGAGTCTGTGAACCCGCCCGGAGTGTACCCAATAAAGCCTGATCCCTGTTTATTCGGCTGATTGGCTCTCCAGTCTCTTCTCTGTTTTATTCGGCGGCGCCCCTGATTCCTTACAAATAGTGCATGATGTCTTGGTTTCTGGTGCCTGCAAATCAAAGATGAGTTTTCAAAGGAAAGACTCATTTGCTCCCCTTTTTGACCTTGGGACTGAAAACCAAACTTACCCAGAATCATAAATAAAATACTCTCTAGGCAACTCATTTCTCTGGCTCCCAGACCTTTCTGATGTGCCTGCACCTCCCTCAGTTAACCCTGGGACAGCCAGTCCCCAACACCCCTCACGTGGGGACCGGACTCGGGAAGTCTGCACAGGGGCTGGGGCTGGGGGTGGACATTTCAGGGCGGAGCAGCGCAGGAAATAGAGGGGTGGGGTTTTCTGGTTTAAGCTTAGTGGTCTTTAGAATTCAAGCAAACCTGGCTTTGAATCGGTTTTACTGTTTACTGGTGGTGTTACCTCGGGCAAAGTTACTTCAGTTTTTTTCCCTAACTTTCCCCCCCCCAATTACAGTTGACATTCAATATTATCTTAGTTTCAGGTGTACAGCATAGTGGTTAGACATTTATATAACTTATGAAGTAACTTTCTTCCCCCCACTAAGTTTTTGTTATATTATTGTCTATATTCCCTATGCTGTACTTTACATTCCTGTGACTATTTTGTAACTGGTGATTTGTACTTCTTAATCCCTTCACCTTTCCCCCACAGTCCACCAACTCCCCTCCCACCTGGCAGAGCCTCTTTTCTCCTTTGTGAAACGAGAAGGCAGCCCGTTCCTGCCCCCTACGGGTTAATATGAGAATTGCACGAAGAGGTACATCACCACCCACATGGACCATCTATCAATAAATCAAAGAAATGCCTTTGACATTTGGCCACCAAATCAGAGACCCTCTGATGCTCCTCTGCCTCTGGATATTTCCTTACTCTGGTGCTTTTTCCAAAAGGTAGACCTGGAACAAAAGAGCTCACAGTATGTCAGGAAAGCTGGTGAAAGTACATGAGAAAGGAGTTGAAACCACGAGGTTTCGAAGTCAACCTCACTGGGGAGAACGAGCTCAGGTCTCGGAGTTGTGAGGAAAATCACACATTAAACCTGAAAGTTGGGTTCCTTTTTCATAAGAGAAAACAATTCACTTTGTCAGAGACAGTAGACTGGAGAGGACACACTAGACCATATTCAAATCCATATAAACCATTTAATTTAAAAAGTCACGAAAATAATACAAAAGGCAGGTTTCCCAATGTCATGTAGAAAAGAAAGCAGGTGGGTCGAAAGGCACACAGGGATTTACAATTTCATCGTAAGCAGTCAGATGACCTTTTGCGCCCAAAGCGAAAAGATGTCCGTAGGTTGCTCTTTGGGACAGCAGCGGCAGTCAAGGTTTGCATCGCGCTTGTGTGTTCCCTTGAGACATGGCTGTGTGGTCATGGGAGACATGTTGCCTGAAAGTTGAGTTAAAACCAGTGAACTCCTTTGAGCGTCTTCCTGGAAACGTCGGATACCCCGGAAGAGCTAAGGAGGGCTGCCCCGAAGGTCTGGCTTTGGGAAGTAATGCAGAGCTGCACCTGGCGGCAGACAGGTGGGATGTCACGTCAAGGAGCATCTTTCTCGTTTGTTAATCCTCACCAGAGGATATTTTTTCCACTGATTGTTTTTAGAGAGAGTGGAAGGTTAGAGGGGAGAGGGGGAGGGGGGGAGGGAGAAAGAGACATTGATGTGATAGACACAATCGATTGGTTGCCTTCCACACGAGCCCTGACTGGGGTTGGGGATCAAACCTGCAACTGAGGTACATGCCCTTGACTCGGAATTGAACCCAAGAACTTCCGGTGTGCAGGCCAATGCTCTAACCACTGACCCATGCCAGCCAGGGCAAGGAGCATTATTTAAAAAAATTTTTTTCCTTTATTGATTTTAGAGAGAGAGGAAGGGAGAGAGACAGACAGAAAAATCAATGAGAGAGAACATCCGTTGGTGCCTCCTGCATGCCCCCCCACTGGGGATCTGGCCCACAACCTGGGCATGTGCCCTGACCAGGAATCGAACCAGCAACCTCTTGGTGCATGGGTCAACCACTGAGCCACATCGGCCGGGCAAGGAGCATTGTTTTAATCTAGGGCCCATTATAATCTTAAAGACCTGACTAGGTTCTAATAGAGCCCAGAACTCTACAGAAATGACCAACACCAAGTTGAACACAGTATGCTCAGCACTACTTTCTATATAAAACATTTCAAAAGAAGTTCTTTATGACATGGACCAGATTTTCCAAGTGCTTATGCCACCTCCGCGCTCTAAAGGCAGGCCTCGGTTCAGCTGGTGCCAGGGGAGTGTGCATTAACACTCACCTCTAAGGAGAGGCTGGAAGAGAAATTTCCAGTGAGGGCTTCCGACTCGGGGCCTAGGGGATCTCACTGAGGCCCAGGGAATCTGGAGCTCTCTCTCCTCAAGAGGCTGTGCTGGGAAATAAGCAACAGCTAGCTGGTGTTCTCTGGCATCTGAGCTGGCCAGGCCCCCTAAGTTTGCATCTTAGAGAACCTCAAAATGGAAACAGAGCCTCTGGAAACAGCAAGCCAAGTCCTTTGTGTGACGGAAGAACATTATTAAAAAACAATGAAATACTATCTGATATTTCCCACTATCCTCAGTGTTGCTTTTTACCTTCTCAAAACCCACTCCTCCTAATGCTGACGAACCAAGACAGAAAATGACAACTAAGGCAGCTGTTCATTGGCCTGCGCTCATGACTTAAGGCAGAGAGAAAAGAAGTCTGTGATGGGCTTTTGAGTTATGAAAGCCAAGGCCTTTAAGGGGAAAGGCCAGAAGTGATGTAAACAGACACCGAATCCCGGAGAACAATGCTGAGTGATAAGAACAAGGCTTCCCTGCCCCCCGGACCAGACAAGGCCAGTGGGAAAGCCATCACCCTTGAACGTGGTAGTCTCTGAGAAAGGGCCTGGCCTGGTCTTGTCCTTCTCTTTGTGACCCGTTGGGATGGGAATTTCATTGGAAGCCTGGATGTGGGAAGGTGGTTTTATGAACAGAGAGCACTGGGCCTGTCTTCCTGAGCCCCAACCCAAAGTGGAAGCAGTGCAGACAGGGGGTGAGTTGAGGAACAGGTTTCCTGTGTCACCTATTTCATCAAGAGGGACATAAAAGGGGTTGAGGGAGCTCCAGAATGGAATGGGACCCGTGGGAGGTGGCAGTAACCTGATAGGACTAATGTCCAAACCAGATGGGTCAGTGTCACCTTGGCAGAAGTCACTGTGGACTGATGACATCGAGGGCCACCACATTGACCTCTTGTCACCAACTGGCATCAGGAAACCCCACCTGTCCTCACTCCACCCGCAACCTTGACCTTCATGGAAAATGTGTATGTGTGATTCCTTCTGCCATTTCCACAAGATGGGAGCTAAAAGCACTTCTGTTAAGGAATGACCTTTTTCTTTCCATACCTGAGTTTATGGAGTGAGATTTGCGCTTGCTACATTTGCTTTTAAAGTTTGTTTTCTGTGCTGACTTACCAGTGGAGCAGGTAAGCACAGGAATACGTCTAGCCATTCCCTTGCAGGTTCTGTAAGTCACAGACCTGAAGCTGTATGCTGGGCTGCAAAGTAATCTTAGAGTCCTATCCTTTTTCTTGCCTTCCCATTTTACAGAAAAGGCAACTGAGGCTCCTTCCACTGCTGGTAGCACAAGGCAAAGTAAGCAAAGGGGGGTGCTCGGCAGTGTGTTTAAAATGAGGCAAGACTCTGGGTGACTTGGTGGTGAATATATGTTGTCTGTCAGTCTGGAATCTATATACTGACAGCCACGGGTCCCACAGTCCAGCTCTGCTTCATTCCTGACCGCCTGTCAGCTTGTGGAACAGATCCTCATCAAGTGTTTCGTTCTGGTCCTTGGAGCGGGTGGACAAGAATATGTAGCCGCCAATGTATTCGTGCACGACCTTGCAATCTGCCCTCAGGCAGGTGAACGCAATGGAGACGTTCTGGTCGAACTCGATCGCCACCTGGAAGGGAAGGCACAGGTAAGCTTAACCTCGGACAAGAGGAGAAAGAAGCTGCTTTGCTGGACATGGCCCCAGGGTTGAGGGCTGCTGAGGTGGTCGACAGATGGATTTGCCCCCCAAACCCCCCCGCCCCACAAAAAACACTTTCACAAACTGCTTACAGAAAACATATCTTTGCTCTCTGCGCCCTCTTGTGGCGTCACCTGTGCTGTGAACTTGGCAAAACATTTTAACTTCCAACACACACATACTTTCTGTCTCTTGCTTAGATGTAGAATGTTCTAAGCATTCCCTGCGTCAAAGGGTAGGGTATTTTACTGACTTTTTAATGGAGAATAAAGACCCACCTGAAATTTTTTCTAACCACTAGCCCACACCCTTTCCCAGTTGAAAGTCATAAACTCTGAGCACCAGAAGAAACTGAGACATTAAGGGTTCTCAGCCTTGGTTACCCATTAAAATCACCCGAGGTCCTTTCAATATTACGGGTACCCAGCTACTGCCCCTACACATTCGGCCTTACCTGGCCTCGGGGGTGCCCTGGGCAGTAGGGTTTTAAAACTCCTCAGGTGATCCTAATATGCAACCAGATTTAGAACCACTGCCTTGGGAGTCATCTAATCTCAGCCCCATTCTACAAATGAGTGCCCAGATGGCTAACAGCCCTGCAGGTGAGCATCCATGAGTCTTAAAAAAAACGTATGAGTTACTAAGTAGTGCAGTTGGTTAGAGCATCCTCCCGACATGCCAAGTTGTAGGTCCAAACCCCAGTCAGGGCACATATAAGAAGCAACCAATGAATGCATAAATGTCAAATAAATGTATTTATTTTCTTTCTTTCTTTCTTTCTTTCTTTCTTTCTTTCTTTCTTTCTTTCTTTCTTTCTTCTTTCTCTCTCTCTCTCTCTCTCTCTCTCTCTCTCTCTCTCTCTTTCTTTCTTTCTTTCTTTCTTTCTTTCTTTCTTTCTTTCTTTCTTTCTTTCTTTCTTTCTTTCTTTCTTTCTTTCTTTCTGAAGTTATAAGCACCTTACCATCCTGCTTAGCATCCCTCTTCCCTCGTTTCCTCATCTTTCTAGCAGAAAACCATCAACCTAGAGGGATGGTAAGAGACTCACTCTCTCTCTCTCTCTCTCTCTCTCTCTCTTTCAAAATCATTAAAAATAAAAGAGCACTGGCCGGTTTGGCTCAGTGGTTGGAGCATTGGCCTGCGGACCAGAGTCCCAGGTTCGGTTTCCACTAGGGGCACGTACCAAAAAAAAAAAAAAAAAAAGAGAGAGAGAGTGTGAGTCTCTTACCATCCCTCTAGGTTGATGATTTTCTGCTAGAAAGATGAGGAAACGAGGGAAGAGGGATGCTAAGCAGGATGGTAAGGTGCTTATAACTTCACCTAGAATTGCCCAGGATGCAGCCCTGGCCTGTACTTAGTTCCCTGGGTGCAGATGATGGGGACTCCTACACTTGAGGCTAAGCTCGTCTCCGTCATCCCTGAGCACTTCGCTTGCTTGCTTGCTTCATTAGCAGTTTTTCCCTTGGGGGACTGGAATGCTCTCCAGCTGGGCAATGGAGCCTCTGTGTCCTCAACCAGTTAGACATTTTGGCAGCCAGTCAGAGGAGGCCTGTTTTGGATTTATTTTGGGTGACAGTTACAGCTCATGGAGTTTCTGCTAAGTAATTATCAGCCTAAGTCTTATATAATCCTAGGCTGAGGTGAAGGAAATAAATCAAACTGCTCAGCAATCTGAGAGTCTGTATGGAGACTAAGCCGACTAGTGGGGTTAATTCAAAAGCATTTTGGTCTGTACATGTTAGGAAACTGCCCAGATGGCATGTGATTATTTTAGCAGACAATGCCACATGTTTGCAGTTTCTGAGTTCTAAATATAAGAACAGCTTTTAAAAGCAGAATAACCTGCAATTTCGAGGGCGCACATTTACAGGCTCAACACCAAATATATCCCAAACTTCCACGTTACCTGTCCTATTTCCCAGTTGACATTCCACTGTTTCATGTTGGTGAATCTCCATGTTGTAATCGGAATCCCAGTGGCTGCGTCGATTCTAATCAGCCTATTATATGAAACGCCCAGAATGTCATCTTTCTTGCTTCCTTTAAATCTGAAAAAACAAACAGAACATGATTAAAAGAAGCAACTGCTTCCTGTCATGTAGTGTTCATTCACATACAACTTTTTCAAGATAAATAATACAAACATTTCTAAATCACTTAAGAATGGGCAGTGAGGGATTAACTTTCTACAGAAGGGCATTTATATAATATGACGAATGGAAAGAATGAAGACTGTCCCAAAGACATTCTCTTTCCTTTTAAAAAATTGTTTTTTTCCTTTATTGATTTTAGAGAGAGAGGAAGGGAAAGGGAGAGAGAGATGGAAACATTGATGAGAGAGAACACCGAATGGCTGCCTCCTGCATTCTCCTCACTGGGGATCAGGCCCACAACCTGGGCATGTGCCCTGACGGGGAATCGAACCAGCGACCTCTTGGTGCATGGGTCGACGCTCAACCACTGAGCCACACCGGTCGGACCCAAAGACATTCTTTAAGTGAAATTGCTATTAGAGGAAAGCAACAAAGAGGAGATCAAACTAACGAGTTCAAAATCAGCACCAACTGTGTATGCCAGGCACCCCCAGGCCCTGAGACGACAGCAGTGACCTCAGTGGGTAGACAATTCCTGGCTTTGGAGCTTACAGTCTAGTGGAGGAAACCGGACATGAAAGGAGGTCACAGATTTCGTAAAATCAACAGGTGACTTCTCTCTCCGGTATTGCAAATGTTGTTATCCTTAAAGAACTGAGTTTCCTTTTCCACCTCAGCAAGGATTCATGATCTGGGGCCCTTTGGACAGAGGTATGGAAGACATTTATGAGCAGCCAAAGTCTTGGGCCACTGTGAAAGAGCAGTCTTCTAAAATAAGGAGTTCTACAGTGTAGACTAAGAGAATAAACTGGGCTCCAAGGAAGCCACTTAAAATGGACTGCAAAGTGAGAGCGCCAAGTGAGCACTGTAATCACCTGACAAGGTAATAGGTAAGGCCGAATTCAGGCAGAGACTGCCACGCCTGGATGAACCGCAGCTTGGCTTCCACCAAGGACATCTGGGCCACATTCTGGTGGGCTTCCATAATCCGGGCTGCCAGCTAAACAGAAACAAGAGACATCAAAGTCTCCTTAGCATGCACTGAGTGCCCTAGAACCATCCCATTAGCTCTAGCTCCCTTAAGAGAGAAGTAAATGCAAGACCCACCAGCAGCTCTACAAAGACAACTCATTTCATGCATATCCCCACCCCTCACATGCAAATTGCAAGGGAGAAGCAGAAACAAGAACACAAAAGGTCATAAGGTTCATGCAGATGGACAGATCTGGGTCTCTCTTTCTGGGCTGGTGCTGTGTCCAAGGACACTGCGTCTACTTGAATCAGCTGATCTGTTTAACTCCTAACCCATGCTTATGGAAGCATGATGTAAAAGTTTAATTTGTAGCGACTAAATAATTTTATTTTTAATTAAAGTATGTCAGGGCATATTGCTATATTCAGTTAGCAGTTCAGTCTTCTCTAACAAAATTAACTATAATTTCTTTATAGCATCCAATATCCAGTCCATAGTCAAATTTGCCCATCAACTGATTTTTCATGATGATGGCCTCAATCATTTTAAGGCCACATTTTATTTCCGAAAATACAGAATTCACCGCAAACAACTGCCCCAACAAAATTAGCAGTACCTGTTTAGACTTGTGTTTTTTTGCACACCGAGGTGACACAAAGCATTCTGGGTTCATGTCCATGTTTTCGAGACTGGAAGCCAGTGGAGATGTCGAGTTCCGATTTTTCATCTTCAGAAATGAAAGGATGTTGAGGACCTCTGGCTGGTAGGAGCTATCTGCCATGGTTTTGCCCTTTGATGCCAAGACGCAGGCAGCCATCCACTGGGCATACTGGTTCTCCTGCAGCGAACACAGGAGGGCTGAGAAGCGAGCTCAAGTGCAACGCCGTCCTGCTGGAAGGTGATCATTTTGTATCTTTATCATACAAAATGATCACCTTCCAGGCTTGCAAAGATTAAAGTGCATATGTTCTGAGTGGCTGTTAGTCACCTAATTTAACACTCCACAAGGGGCTAGAGAATAGCAATGTCAGTCTTTGTTTTTGTTTTTTTAAAAAACGTTTTTTCTTTATTGATTTGAGAGAGAGAGGGAGGAAGGGAGAGAGACATCAATGAGAGAGAACACTGATTGGCCACTTCCTGCACACCTCCCACTGGGGACTGGGCCCACAAACTTGGCATGTGCCCTGACCAGGACTCCCGGTGACCTCTAGGTGCATGGGGTTGACGCTCAACCACTGAGCCACGCCAGCCGGGCTTTTTTTTTTCCTTGCAGTGTCAGTCTTGCTAAATTCCATTAATTTACAGATGGACCAAGGATGTATGCCATGGAGCACAGACAGCTGAAAACCTCAAATACCAGACAGTCATCCTTGATATATAGATTTCCATTTTCAGATTTCATCTGATCTCTCTGACAGAAAAAAATAAGGAAAAAACCGTTGATTTATTTCCCATATTATTTCTACTCTGACCCATCGTTAGTAAAGACTAGTCCCACAGTAGGAATCAGGTCCATTGATGAGATCTGAACCAGAGAGCGGTGCCTTCTATGTGTAACGTGTGCTGTGTGTGTGTGTGTTTTAGGGAGTGAAGGGGATGCAGCTGAAGATTGAAATTCTTCAGAGCAACAGTAGGTGTGGTATACTGAATTATTGGCCTCCATCTCCACACTCTCTGCCATGTAATTTTATAGTCCCTTCAACCAGACCAGAGTGTAATTCCCCCCACATGATTTTGGGCCCAGCCTTGAGGCTTGCTTTGGCCAACAGAACATGGGTGGAAAGGACAGTGTACCACCTGCAAGCCCGAGTATTAGGTCTCACATGTTTCCAGTTGCTTTCTTGCATTTCTGCCATCACTGTGAAAAGAGCCTGCCCAGGCAGCCTGGGGTCCAGAACACAGTGAGCTCAACCTGCAGTGAGGAACCACGCTTTGCCAGATCTGCCCAGCTGACACCAGCCTGAACCATCCACCCCCAGCCTCCCGGCAGACGTTCCAGAAACAAGTGTTTATTGGTATATGCCACTGTGACTTTTGTGGTTGTTTGTTACGAAGCAATAGCTGACAGATACAACAGTGTTCTCATTGGAGAGAACACCTCAGATGGTTTGTCCTTAGGGTTCATAAAGGTGAAGTGACTGAACATTTCTATGGTTTTACTTACATGGTCACATCTCAGATTCACTTCATTCATACCATCAGCAACAGGGATTAGTAACTTGATTCCAAATTTTCTTCCTGCTACATTCACATCTGGCACAACTTCACAGCCTGCGGAACAAAAGGCGGGGTCACAGCTGAGTCCTGAGAATGTGCTACAGAAATATCAGGTCTGCATCAAAAATAAAGACTTGGAACATAAGCCCCTGAGATTTGGTTCTCTTCTGAAAAATGGAGCAACAGGCTGATAATATTAATTTAAAGATAACTAATTAAGACTTACAATGAACATGACAGAGAAAAATATTTTCTTTGATGATTAAAAATATATATTACCAATTGAACTCATTTGAAAGATTTATTGGGCTATCCTAACCCATAGAAACAACTATGAATATGAACTTCAAAATAAATCTAAGCACAGGAAATTCTTTGATTGCCACGTAACAAGGGGATGGAGTGCACTGGTTAAGAAAATATCTCAACCAACAGTGTTACCAGTACAATCACAGTCACTTGCAGAAATCAGAATAGGCACTAAAGCAACATTGAGTTAAACATAACTGTTCTGAAATTCAGAAAGTTTTTCATGATCCTACAGTGTATTGTACTTATGATGCCAATGACCACCCCTGGGAAAGAAGAAAGAGCAGAATAGAAATAAGCATGTTCACTAAACCACACTCCAGGCCCCTGCGCCGTGGGGAGCTGGGAGTCGACTTCCCCGCTGTGGGTAGGAGTCTTGGCTTTCATCCCCTTGCTGGGTTATGATAAGCCACGGCAAGCTGTAGAGCATGCTTACCTCTAAGATTTAATTTTTCTATTGGTTCTCCTTGTTCAAGTTCCTTATTTTTAAAGTAGGCTATAGACGTGTCTTTAAAGACAAACCAGTATTGCTTGAAGGCTTTCAAAATTAGCTTCTTGGGCCTGTGAATGAAAATATGGGAAGCATTTAAACAACCATCCAGAAATGTAGGAACCATTGCAAATTTCAAGCACATCAAGACGCTTTTTCAAACAATATACGCTATATTTTGAAAAACAATTTGCAAATTTTAAAAACTCGAAATGGGGTTTTGCTCTGAGATGTAGGAGTTAATGCAAAAGCTTGGGAGTTAGATCACCTCGGGCCACCCTCTGGCTCTGCTGCCATCTGGAGGTGTGACCCGGGAAAGACACTTCACCTGCCTGGGTCACATGCACTGTCTGCGTGATGGGAAGAGTAACAGCCTGCCACTCACAGGGCTTTTGTGAGGACGGAAAGAGGTCATCTCTGTGAAGTGCTTATCACAGCACCTGGAACAACTGAAATGCTAAATAAATATAATAATAATCTGTGACATCCGAAATTCCCACACACGCCTGTGACCTGGGAAAGCTGTCCACGTGAACAGCACAACCTTCAAGTCGCCAGACACGAACATCAGATGAAAATGTGAGCAACCTGTTCTGTAGTTTCCTCTTGAGCCTTAAGAGAAACCACCAGAGACTTCCCAGTGAGCTGTGGAAAGCACCAAAATCTACTGCTAATCTATATTGTTACTAAAAATATTTTGGGGAAAGATCTCTAACAGTGTTCTCTTTTGGGGCCAGGAGACTTTGTTCTCTGGGCTACACAAAGTTGACAGTGTCTATGGGAGGACTCAGTTGAGTCACTGAAAATAGAAAATGTGAGACCTATGGAGTAAGAAAGGGGTAAGATGGGAAGAGAAAAGATACTGAGTTGTGTGCGATTCAGTGGAACTTCCTGGCCTTGGGTGGATCATTCAAGAACGGGGGAAAGAGAGGAAGCCTGGTGTTAATGCCACTGGTACATAATTTTGGGTAAGGCTTTTAACACATCAATCCTCATCTTTCCTTAGATAAAAAGGTGTATCCTTAGTCCAAGGATCAGGGAGAAGATGTTCAGTGAAAGAGAGTGCCTAACAGGAGCATATGACATAAAAAATATAAAATAAAATTGAAAACATGATATGAAGTTAACATTTCCAGGATTCAGAAAACCACTGCATTAAAATGTTGAGAGTTGTAGTTGATCTAATTCTAAGGAATATATGTAAAAGATTGTTTGTCTAAGAATCAGATTCTCCAACATTAACAGTCTTTTCAAAATAAAATCTAAAGGCTCAGCCTATAACCTAAAGTAGGACTGTCTCAGTTTAGACCCGGCATCTAAATATTTCTATTCAGAATGAAAAATGGAACCCTGCTTCTCCATTTTAACTGGGCTTTGAAAATATCAAAAGATCTCCAATTCCTCCTACTATCTTTCCAGTCTTGTCACCTTCCACACTATTTCCGCAAGTCCCCAAATCTAAGGTTATTGCTCCTATTCCATGTTCTGGAGGCTGGGTCGGGCAGGGTGGGGAAGGGGGAGTGGAGAAGATCACTGGGTGGGGAATGATGTGCATAAGAATGAGAATGTCACCCTGCCGGTGTGGCTCAGTGGATTGAGCATTGTTCTGTAGACTGAGAGGTCCCGGTTTGATTCCTGGTCAGGGCACCTGTCTGGGTTGCGGCTCGATCCCTAGTGGGGTATGTGCAGGAGGCAGCTGATCGATGTATTTCATTGATGTTTCTATCTCTCTCTCTCAGTTCCTCTCTCTCTAAAAAATCAATATAAACATAAAAAATAAAAAAGAATGAGATTGTTTCTTGAATCCTCATAAAGCTCATAGTTAAAAGAGGGCAATGCACAAAATAAATAAGTGCAATGAAATATGGTAAGTCACATAACACGGGTGTGGGGTGGAGTGAGTTACAGAGGGACACAGCATTTAAACACAGAATGAAGGATGCATAAGGATTTGATTGGTGGAACAGGGAAAAGAAATTTCAGAAGGTGGCAGCTGCATATGCAAAATGCAGAGGTGAGTCAGAGCTGGGCACCTTGTCGGTAAGAGTTGGGTTGAATATTTCTTGAACACCGACCTCACGCTGGGCACTGTGCTGAGCAGTGGAAATGGGGGAGGGGGTAGTTTCTGTGGCTACAGCCTTTCCATGTGTGGGGGATGATGCAGACAAGAACAGCAAGGTAGGCTGGGACCAGGGCAGGACTTTGAATGTCCTGCTAGAGTTGGACTATACTCTAGAAGAATGGTTCTCAAACTAGTGCTCACCAGAATTGGCAGGGAGCTCGTCAGAGATGCGCCAGCGTGGCCCAGTCCCTGAGATGAAGGGTCACAGGTCCAGATTAGGCCCAGACACCTGCATTTTAAGTAAACTTTCCTAAGGTGGTTCCCAGAGTTTGAGAAACACTAGTTTACACCCCATCTTTAAAATATTTCGAGTATGTATCCCTTAGCACAGTGATTTTCAACCTTTTCATCTCATGGTACACATAAACTAAAGACTAAAAATTCTGCGGCACATCAAAAAATACATTTTTTGCCGATCTGACAAAAAAAAAAAAAAAGAAAAATATACAATTTTTTTGACTCATTCACACCAGATGGCTATTGTTATGTTAGCTTTTGTCACTGTTTAATTTGATAATCTAAGGGAAAGAGGTCAGTGACCTTTAATCAGGTATTGCGTATTTTAAAAATTTTTGTGTTGGCCCTGGCTGGTTTGGCTCAGCGGTTGGAGCATCGGCCTGCAGACCAGAGAGTCCCGGGTTCAGTTCCCACTAGGGGCACATGCCAAAAAAAAAAAATAAAATAAATAAATAAATAAATAAATAAAATAAATAAATAAATAAATAAATAAATAAATAAATAAATAAATAAATACAAATTCTTGTGGTGCTCTGGCCAGTTTGGCTCAGTGGTTAGAGTTTTGGCCGGTGGACCAAAAGGTCATGGGTTCAATTCCTGGTCAAGGGCACATACCTGGGTTGCAGGTTCTATGCAGGAGGCAACCAATTAATGTGTCTCTCTCACACAGATGTTTCTCTCTCTCCTTCCGTCCCTTCCACTCTGTCTAAAAATCAATGGAAAAATAGCCTCAGGTGAGAATTAACAAAATAATAATAATCATAATGATAAAAAATAAAAATTCGTGTTGCATGCCAGTTGAGAATTGCTGCCTTAACAGATTTATAATTGTTTACTTGTGATATTTGTATACAGGGTGAGCAAACTGTTAATCTACTTTTGCCAATCCCTGTATTTATAACATATCATAATAAATTATATACATTATAAAACATATAAATAATAAATAAATAGAAAAAGTTTAGTTTGGTTTAAGAAGGGAAGTTATTAATCAGTTACATAAATCCCAGTTGAGGAAATATACCCTTGGCCGTGCTTACTGAATCAAAATGTTCATATAACGCTATCCACCTGTTTGTGAAGGTTTTTGTTGAAACAAAGCCACTGATTTCCATCTTCTCTGATGTTAATCACTCATGCATATTAGTCAGGATATGTTTCCTTTATATATTTTAAAATAAGTACATTTAAGCCCTGGCCGGTTTGGCTCAGCGGTTAGAGCATCGGCCTGCGGTCCTGAGAGACCCGGGTTCGGTTTCCGCTGAGGGCGCGTACCTCGGTTGCAGTTTGTCCCCGGCCCTGGTCGGTTGTGCGGGTGGCAGCCACTCGATGTGTTCCTTTCACATCGATGTCTCTCTCTCTCTCTGTTCCTCTCCCTTCCACTCTACCTGAACAAAAAATGGAAAAATGTCCTCCGGTGAGGATAAAAAAAAAAAAAAAAAAAAAAAAAAATAAGTACATTTAAAATACACTATAGCTTTTGCCCTGGCTGGTTTGGCTCAGCGGTAGAGCGTCAGCCTGTGGTCCAGAGACACCCAGGTTCGGTTCCCACTAAGGGCATGTACCTCGGTTGCAGTTTGTCCCCGGCCCTGGTTGGTAGTGCGGGTGGCAACCACTCGATGTGTCCCTTTCACATCGATGTTTCTCTCTCTGTCTCCCCCTCCCTACTCTATCTGAACAAAAAATGAAAAAATGTCCTTGGGTGAAGACAAAAAAAAAAAAAATACACTATAGCTTTTAATTTGGATATATTTAACACAGAAAAATTCTCTTTCCAAGTTTTAAAGGTGTGTAGGTATCATTGTTTTAATAGGCAGTATCATTGGCAACACTGACAATAAAAACATTTTGAAATAACTATTTTCAAAATATTCTCTTTAAGACTAAGTATGTTTTTTATCTTGCAACCATCTGGAGGCTTACTACTCATGGTCACTTGTCATCACAAAAGGTCATTGATTTGAAAACATTTTTTGAGAAAACAAAAATGTATAACTCTACTTCAGGTATTTTTCCATCTGCTAACCAGTGAGCCTCAATGTAGGACCAAAAGATTTCACGGTCACTCTCCCTGTGCCCATGAATTGTAAATATTGCAAAGATTCTACTAAATTTCAAAAATATTGTAAAGATTCTACTGTATTTTAAGAGTCCTGTATTTGTAAAATGAGTCTCATGGATAATCTGTAGTACTATGTGTAAATCAGAATGAATGGAACTTCTTTGCTACAGTAACTTGCCTACTTGTCTATAGGAGTTTAACCAATGATACAATGAATGAGTTTTATGTGTGGCCTCTCTCTGGAAACCCTGCTGTGGAGCCATTGTGTTTATTCCAAAATAGTCCCTCCAATGGTGGTTGGGCATAAATAATTTTTTTTTTTTTAATCCTCACCTGAGGATATGTTTACTGATTTTAGACAGAGAGGAAGGGGGAGAGAGAAACATTAATGTGAGAGAGAAACATCGATGGGTTGCCTCCCCTTTGTGCCCCAACCAGGGATCAAACCCGAAACCTAGGTATATGCTTTGACTGGGATCAAACCCACAATCTTTTGGTGCACGTGATGATGCTCCAACCAACTGATCCACCGGCCAGGGCATCATTGTTTTTCTTTTAATTAAATATGCAATTTACTTGTAGGATTGTATTTTGTCTGGTTTATATTTAGGGCTTTGCAAAAAGTAGAATCTTGAAAAATTGGTTGGGCAGAAAATTCTAGATTGATTACTATCTTCTCTTAGTACTTTCAAGATATTTCCCAGTCATAAGCCTGCTGCCCACCTAACCGTTTTTCTTTGTCGAAAATGTCTTTTCCCTCTGATTTTAAAGACTTTTCTTATCAATGGTTAGCTGGATCAAGATGTACATTTCACTAATTTATTTTGTTAGGATTTGTGATTTCTAAATTTAAGGATTTTTGTTTTCAACAATTACATAAAATTTTCAAGCATTCTCTTTTAGATGCTTGCTTCCCCCCCCCCCCCCCATATTTTCTTCTGGAACACTCCGCTGAACCTTCTATTTATATCATACTTCCCACTTCTACCTGCCTGAGTTCTCTCTTAACTGTGTTTTTAAACTTGATGTTTAATGTACCTATTCAGTTCTAAGTCTTTATGACTATGCTTTTCATTTCTGGAATTTCTATTTGGTTCCTTTTCAGTACTGCCTGTTCTCCATTATACTTAATTTACTTAATGATTCTAAACATACCCAATTTATGGTTTCCTCAGATTGTCCCATTACCTAAAATTATTGAAACTGCTAATCCTTTTGTTGGTTGGGTCTGTTCTTTTCCCTTTTGGTGGCTCATTAACTCAAATGGTTAGTAGTTTTTACTGGAAGCTCTTTGTCAAAAGGAAGTTATTGTTTTCTATATAAGGCCATGCATGCCAGACTGTGAATATTTCCCTCCAAGGATTTTTAAAATGACATTTGCTAGGATTTCACAGATTGTGTGGTCCTGACACAGTCTCTATTTTATTTTTTTTCAGATTCTCTTATCATATAAGACATTTAAATTTAGATCTGCATCAATGTGTGGCACAGACCTTGGCTCTGATTTCTCGAGAGAGACTTTTCATATCCCCAACCAGAACCCCATCCTAGAATGCTTCTTTCGGCCAATGGGCAGTTTTTCTGCTCCCTGTTCAATAGAGAAGGCAGCCCTTGAAAAGTCCCACCTTTAGGCAGGGCCTTCGGTTCTGGCTCCCTGTCTTACATGAGGCACACCCCACCTTAAAGCGTCATCTCTGATCCCTGCACAGGGATAAAACCCCAGTCCCAAGCCATGAGCACGGATGCCCACGGCCCAACTCCCTCTGTGCAGCTGAGGCTCCACCTGGAGAACCAGGCTCCCTCTTTATTTCCCGGGGTTGGGGTTTCTCAGTCTCACTTCACGATCCACTTTGCATTTACAATTCTTTTATTATTAGTTTATCCAGCACTCCTCTGTATGTATGGTAACACTGAGATCTGCATTAGATCAGATGCCTCTTGCTGCTGGAATCTGAAGTTCACTATTTATATTGAGGGTTCAATTGATTTTGTTTAGGGGGAAAAAAAAGAGCTTCACTGTTTACACACACACACACACACACACACACACACACACACACACACTGAAATCAAAGGGCTAGTTCAGTGCTTTGCACTGATAAGGAAAGGAGGCCCGGGGCAGGCCTGTTCCAGGTCACACATCCACTAGGAACAGAGCTCCATTCTCTGCTCGCCTTCCTCCCTTCTCTTCTCCTTTTTTCTTTGCTTCCTCCCTCTTTCCCTTCCTCCTTCACATCTTTCTTCCATGAACTATATTATATACTAAATTCAGCATCTTGAGACTTTTGATAGATCAAGGGCCCACTGGCCAAACATGAGAAAAATTCTGTGAGTATGAATGTGTCAACCCATGAATGGGATGTGGGACTTCACTCCAGGAGATCTTTCTTCTTTTTTGCTAAAACATCTACAGGAAGGAAACGGTCACCATGTGGTTTATAAAAACCTGGAGTTGCTCTATACAAAGAATAGGGAACCTACTTTCTTTGTAGAACAATTATCAATAATTTGTGAAGATGTATTTGTGGATTCAATTTATTACTGTTTTTCTGTAGCTCTGATGATCACAATCTGTAGAGTTGTAACTAGTAATGACTCTATTGTGTGAGACCACACCCTGAGAGTACATTAAAAAAGAAAACAAACTTGCAGAATATTGTGACAAATACTGTAACCTTTGGACGCCTATTTCTCATTTATACTTCTCATTTATACTTCATTCATTGTTTATTCTTTCTAAGTCTTCCCTTGTATCACTTATTATCAAAAGCAACTTCTTTCTTTTCAAGTCAACTGACCCAGTGAAGTGTCGGTTTGTTAAGAAAAGTCAACAAACCATAAAGTGACATAAGTAACCGATAGAACTTCAAAGGGACCTTGTTCCTTTCATCCTAACACACCTTGAAACATGGCAGTCCTTTCTTCTCCATGAAATAAAGAACTCTGCCTGAGGAGTTAATCAGAAATACTTGAACAGGAAAAGGTAGTTGACTAAGGTTATCTCTCTACAAGCACAAGATCCAAGTTCTGGTGACAACTGATTTTCAAACTGTGAAAGAGCCTGGAAATGCCAGTGTCCGGAGCCTCCCAGATGGACCAGAACAGAAACTCCAGTTTGGCACATGTGTCCATTTTTGCGGACACTGGCCATGTTGACACCACCATTTACTGAGCACATACTATGAGCCAGGCACCATGCTCAATGCTTCATATGGATTATTTTATTTAATTCTCAACAAACTCAAGAGGAGGCATAGTCTCATTTTCTAGATCAGGAAACTGAGGCTCAGAGACACAAGGACACTGCTCAAGGTCACCCAGGCAGCATGTGCTGTGGAGCTGGGATTTGGCCCATTTTCTGTCTGATGCCAAAGCTCCTTCTCTTATCTTTGAATCACGAATCTGCTTTATCGACGTTCAATGTAAACTCCTGGACTCTTTACCTAGAAGGTTTTGTTTTGATTAACCTTTTCCTTTAAGGGGGACTTACCTAAATAATTTGAGATTGTCTGCAAGTTTAGGGATATCGGTGATGTCCTCCTAAAGAAAAACAGATGACATTTCATAAGTAGTGATTAGACGCTTGGTGCTGACACTCTATACATCTGCTCTGTCCAACACTAGCCACTCACCACATGGAGCTATTTTCATTAGAATTACAATGAAATGAAATGAAAAACTCAGTCCTCAGTCACACAAGCCACATATCCAGTAGTTGCCTTAGGGTGGGGGTGGGGTGGGAAGGGTTGGCAGTGGGATGGGGCTCATGCAGGGGCTTCTGTGGTGGCTGCCAATGTTCTTGGCTTGGGTGGTGACTTGGCTGATAGCAATTTGATACTACTTAAAGTGGTAGGATGTACATTTTTTTCACTGTTCTGTATGTCATATGTCACACAAATGAGAAAAAGAGATAAAAATTGACCAAGCATTCCCTGTACCTACCATTCAAGTTAAACATTTGAGTTAGAAACTACTTTTACATGCAAACAAAATTATTTACAACTTGTACGTGGGCGTGAGCAACTCTAGGTACATCTAGTTTACTGATTAAACTCTCAAAAGGTACCTGGTTCAAAGTTCATTCTATAGTGAAGGTTTGTGCCTGTTTTCAAGCTGAAAAGCCTATTGTTTGACATCACAAAGCCAGGCGTGAAAATACCTTGAGGGCTGGGAGAAAAGGGTTCGAATCTCTAGACTCGTGGCTTTGTGTTTGTCTCAGGTATTTAGTTTTACAAGATACCTGTTCCCTATTTTAAGGAATTTAATCATAAGCAAGCACATAAATATATAAGAATACAGTGACTCACTTTTATCTATTACTTTTTAAAACTCTAATTACAATGGATCCACCTCTCTGAATAAATGTGATTCAACTACTCCCCTGATTTGAGAAGTCAAACAAAAGCGTGGCACCCAACAAACGAATCAAACACGAGAGGCATTCCAGTTATGAGCTGGCATTCAGCTACATTTCACGGGTAAGAAGCAAAAGATGATAAACCCGTATTATTTGTTCATGTTTTACTGAGCGGGGGTGTTTATCCAGAAGTCAGAGGGTTCAGGAAGTTTTCATAATGTTCCACAAAAAGGCCCTCAACTTCTGTCCACCTTGCCCAGTGGAAAGGTGTGACTAGGTAAATAGATGATAAGTAAGGCTTTGCTCCCTGTAGAGCGTTTTCTCTATTCCCACAGCCTCCCCATACAACAGACTGAGGGCTCTTTCTAGACTTAAGGAACCAATTCTATGTGCCACAGAGTGAAGCAGAGTCCTCAGCAGACTTTCTTCCAACTCATCCCAAAGAAGAAATATGATACAAAAGTATTGCCATTAGTCCTAATGAAACTATTTTATAGTCCCTCACAGAGCTGAGCTGAGAAAAGCTAGTCAGTTCTGGCTAGGTTTAAGCTTGTCAGATGATGAGCATGTTTTCTTCTCTCAAATTCAGACAAAATATTCTCTTATTTCTAATAAAAAAAAAGTCACCTACATGTGTCAGTCAGAACAAAGCCACAGTTCGGAGTTATCAGAAAAGTTCATACCAGAGTGTTGTCTGCTTTTCCACCTTCTAGGGTCACTTCCAAATTCGAAAGTGCTGCTTCCACTTCATCGACCTCAGGCTCACTTGTCAAGTCCTGTATTTCAGCTGACATCGACAGTTTGCTGATGTGATACTACAAAGAAACAGGTTTTAGACATGTTATGAGCATGAATGAATCCATTAGCCAGATGTTCTTATTTTAGACACAATTCCTTGGCAATACCAAACACCTCCTCCAGGGAGATCTCCCTTCCGATGCACAGAAAATGACATTTGAATCTGAATCGTTCTGAGATTTACGGTTAGTCATGTTCAAAGTCGGATCTTCTCCATCACTGTTTGAGTTTGTGGTGGGGAAGAGATAAGAATTGCAAGTAAAGCTTTACATAAGATGTACACATGTGTGTACGAAGAACATTTAACATTTTGATTTACTCCCCTCATTTACAGCACTTTCTTCAAAGAGAAAAACAAACAAACACCACAGTATGAATAAAATCAAATGCAAGCAGAACAACTTGCTTTGTCTCCTTCCAGAGAAAAGGCACTGACGTTCTCATACCTGTAGTGCTGCAAAGATCATCATTTCTTCCTCTGTGCAGTCAATTTCTTCTAAGACAATGGCCCACCTGGCTTGTTCATAGAGTTGGTTTATTCGGACAGCATCGTACTAGAGAAAGAAACAGGTATGTATATGTGTGTAGGGGGCGTGGGGTGGGGTGAGGTGTAAGGGGGCATATCTTTATTCCATAATATAAAATTCTGGAATGACTGAGGCCATTCCTTGTTAATTACGTGCAATAAACTTTAGTTCCGGAACTGAAAGGAACACCCCCCTACCTTTCCACTGCCCCAGCTCTTTTTACTCCTGAATTTAGAACTTTCCCAAAATATTTCCTAGAGTTTCTTCAACGGGCCAAGCTAACCCATCTTAGATGTCATTATTTTCTTTCTCTTTTATCACACTCTTATTGGTACAAAAAGCAGACAATAAAAATGGTTTATGTAATAAATAATATAAAGGAGAAGGGATTCCCCAGGCTGATCTGCAAACTCAGTGCAACCATAATCAAAATCTGATAGAGATTTTAATTTTATCTCTATTGATCTTTAGAGAGAGAGGAAGGGAGAAGGAGAGAGAGAGAAAAACATCAATGTGAAAGCGAAACATCAATCGACTGCTTCCTGCATGCCCTCTACTGGGAACCGAGTCTGTAACCCAGGTATGTGCCCTGATCGGGAATTGAACCAGCAACATTTTGGTGCAGAAGATGATTCCCAACTGAGCCACACTGTCCAGAGCTGATAAGAATTTTTATTTTTTATTTTATTATATATTTTTTAATCCTCACCCGAGGACATTTTTCTTGCATTTATTCTCAGATAAAGTGGGAGGAACAGAGGGAGGAAGAGAGAGAGAGAGAGAGAGAGAGAGAGAGAGAGAGAGAGAAACATCAATGTGAGAGAGACACATTGAGTGGTTGCCACCCATCATGACCCCAACCGGGGCATCTTACTTTGGGATTCAAGTCAAAGAAGGTGTAGTATTTGAACCGCAACAGCAGCTGCTCATCCTCTTGGATGCCCTGTTCCATAAGGGAACGCGAGGAGTCCAGCCAACTAGAAAACAACAGGGTGAGTTGTCGAAGTCAACTAGTTTTACACATATATATCACAGTATTATAAAACATGTTTACATATTAGTATAGTATACAATCTATGTTATATAATGTACACACATCCTGTAATATATATGTTTATATTATATGCATACATACATACACACACAACTCCTTGAACAAAGTCCGAGTAAATAATATGACCAAGACCAGTAAGGGAGAGGACCTGAGAATAGCTTATAACTGCATGTTGTCTTACAGCTTTCCCAGTACCACATATCTACATATACACACCCATTAGAGTAATCGGTGAAGGAGCCAGAGCAGTTTTTACTTTCTCAGTTTTAGAGACGATAAAACGGAGTCTCAGTGACATTAAGTGATCATGTCAGGTCACGTGCCTCACGGTGGAGCCGGAATGAGAATCTGTGCTTGCTGACTGCCCGCACAGCCTCTCCCCTACACCAAGTCCACCCGAAAGCTGGCTCCATCTTATTGTCTAGCACTTTCTGTAATTACAACAACATTCCATATGGCCCTGTCCAACAGAGTGGCCACCAGCCACGCATGGCTACTGAAGATTTGCAAGTGTCTCGTGCCATGCTTTGATTTTCATTAGTTTCAAATTTATATATAAATATCCGCATGTATCTAGTGGCTCCTATACTGGATAATACTGTCCTAGAGTTGAAAACCCCCCAAAAAAACTGGGTAATGGGGAGAGGTGGAAGGGTGGAGATTAAAAGTTGACAACTACCAGTACCACTGAATGAAAAGGCTTGAACCTCTATTGCATCAGCCCCCAAGATGCAATCTCCATCCTAAAGGACCTGATGGTCCAGGGGGGAGTCCAAGCCTTCTGGTAAAGGACCAAAGGGCACTGGAGCAAGTGAAGTATGAGAACAGGACTGCAGAGAAGTGACTGATCTTGAACGGTGACATCTGTGAAGGAGAGAGCATGTGGCTGGGCCCTAAAGGACAAGCAGGGACTGGCCAGGAGAGCAGGAGGAAAGGGGCAGAGTTCGGGGACAGTGACAGAAAGACTCAGTGTGCACCACAGGGGACAGGTACCTGAGGACACAGTAGGACAGAGACAGCTGCCGGGGCCAGATATCACAGGGAGTGGAATGCTGTCCACAAACCTGACTTTACTTGATGTACAACAGGGAGGAAAAAGAACTGGTGGTTTGCTAAATAGTATAAGTGTATTTTTCTGAGCCCTCTGGAAGCAAAGCTGAAGGACCTGCTCATCAGAACACCTAACGAGAGAAGTGGTGTTCTACAAGACAGGGCAGGCAGGTGGGCCACCTTGGGTCTCCCCTTGACCCATGGGGGCCAACCCACTTAGAAACTGCTCTACATCCCATAAAATACACTTTGCTCACTTGCAGGGACAAAGAATTAGTATTCACATATTATAAACCATTGGGTTACCAAACACATAAATGTTGTCACACTTTATATGTATTGAAATGACCAAAGGCTGCATTTTCTCCTTTTGTTGGTAAAATCTGTACTGACTTTTGCAAACAATGTACAACCCCCAGGCACCCTAACTTAAAAATTAAACAACCCCTCCCCATCTCCGCGGCATCTCACTTACTACATCGGTATCAATTCACAGAAGCAACACGGAGCCACCTCCTTACCCTGTGTTAAGCTTGGCTTTGTCGACCAGAGTCCGAGACTGGTACATATCAGACAGCGCCTCCGGTGACTGGGGGGGTTGGCTGAATGCGAGGATGCTGCAGTTTTGTTCGGTCAGAGGGCTGTCACTGAACCAAGTCATGGTGGATGACACAGGTGTCCCATTGACAGGGTCATACGTGGGAGTCATGGTTTTACTGTACAAGCCAGGACTTACTATAAGGCAAGGGGACCACACAATAGGATATGAGATTCAGGGAGCAGACATCTTTGGAAAAATTAGTACTAACATTGCTGACACCAAAATGGATGTGGAACTTAAATGTTTGTACCCTTTAAAATAATCAGACGAGTCATGGCTGATGGGGGAGAAGTTATACACAGGTAAAGCTCTTGCCTGAATATTTAGCTACTGAAAATTTGGATGCTGATAGGCTGTGCAAGCTTCAACAATCAACCCAGACAAAGTTGGGGATTAGCTCCTTCTCAACAATTCAAAATTCTTCCATTTTAGCAGTGAGTTTTTACATGATTAGAGAACTGGAGACCTCACAGAATGTAGGGACAGACTATATTTGCAGCAAATTCTTTAAAGAAATAGCAGTACTTGCCAATTTTAAGAATTCAGCTGATTGATAGTTTATATATCAACTGGCTTTAATTTGCATAAGTGCAAATAATCCATTTTATTCTTTTCATTGGCTTATGCTGTGCAAGAAAACCCTCAAATGTTGCCAGCAAGCTAACTTTTTATACTTTTATATAAAAAGAAAAAAAAAAAATGATGTCTTTCTAGAATTTTTACCTGTTCTGTTATATGCCCAGAGCAAAATTTAAGTTGAATTCATAAAAGAGTCACATGAAGATAGAACCAGGAAAACAGAACTATATTTGAGTGATCCAAATAATCTGGTTTCCCCCTCAAATTCACAGCCAGTTCTACTAAGGCTTTTAATTCACCAGGAACATAATAACATGCAATTAAAACAAAGAGCTATAAAACATACCTTGTGAAAAAATATTGTTATTTCTAAAATTAATTGTATATCTTTTCCTCATCATAGGACTTCTGCAATTTTAGTCCTTCTTTGTTTGGGGGAGAGGGGAAGGGATGGAGAAGGGGAAAGAGAGCAGAGGGGAGGAGAGTTCCTGGGAGTAAAAATGTAAGAAACTCTTGACTTTAAGAATGAATTAAGACAACCAAGTACTTGTCACCAGTCTTACCTGGTGACCCTGAAATTGCCGGAGAACTCTCCAGGTTTAAAATTTCTTCAATTACGGGCTCTTTATTATTCTTGTCTTTTTTTTTCTTCTTTTTAAAATAGTCATCAGAAGGCTTTAACAAGGAAAGTTCTTCTGATCTTCTAATATCTAACAAGTAAATATAAAAAAAGAAAGAAGAAAATCAAAAAGCAAAAAGAAAATTCCTTCTGAGACTCAAGAGTCATGCTGAGCATTTGAAACCATTTCTCAGGAAGTTCCTGAGATGTAAATGGAACTAAATTACATTCCTTTTCGAAGAAACAGAATGGGAACAGAGACCACCCCCCTACGTAATGGGGGTGTGTGTGGGTCAAATCGTGGAGGGACATTCAGTCTAGTATCATTTCTAGTGTTTTTTAATTTACTGTGAAAACATTTCAAACATATTTAAAGCAAAGGGAATAGTGTAACGGCCCCTCCAAGGGCTCATCACCAGCCTCAACCACTACCAGAATTTCGCTATTCTTGTGCCATCTACTTACTACTGATTTCCCCTCCCTACTTCCTTTTCACCCTTTCTTCTTTCCTGCCTTTCTTTCTCCCTCCTGCCCTTCCTCTCTCTCTCTTTCTCTTTTATTTTATTGATTTTTAGAGAGAAAGGAAGAGAGAGAGAGACAGAGACAGAGAAAGAGAAATATCAGTATTGTCTCCTAGCACATGCACAGGACCACGCTCCCACCAACTGAGTCACACCGCCAGGGCTCTTTTTTTTTTTTAATCCTCACCCGAGGACATTTTTCCATTTTTTGCACAGATGGAGTGGGAGGGAGAGAGAGGAAGAGAGAGAGAGGGAAACATCGACGTGAAAGAGACACATCGAGTGGCTGCCACCCACACGACCAACCAGGGCCGGGGACAAACTGCAACCGAGGTACATGCCCTTAGCGGGAACTGAACCCGGGCCTCTCCGGACCGCAGGCAGACGCTCCAACCGCTGAGCCAAACCAGCCAGGGCTCTTTTTTTAAATTTTTTATACAACAGCCAAGGACCCCACCTTTTTTATTTGTGGACCACAGAACTTGGGAGCCCTTTTCTCATATTATGTCCAGTAGCCAATTTCATCTCGTGGCAGACATCACTGGCACCCTGCCCGCTTCTTGGCCCTCACCATCTCAGTGCACTCTGACTGACGACCAGTGGCAGCTAGGACACATGTCTCTGCCTGCGGGCCTGCTCTGCACTCCAGGTCTGCAGCGCTCTGATACAGCTGCAACAGGCCATGCAGCTCAGAATGAATGCACCCCAAGAGCAGCCCTCAGTGACCGATGAGTGGTGTGTGAACACCAGCTGCCTCGCCCCGTGGGTGGGATGGCGCCGAGGCATGTCCACGCTGTTTCCCCAGAGGTCCCCAGCTGCCGCAGTGGGACCTGATGGGTAGCAGTCTCTTGTTGGTGGCCTTCTCTGCTCAGCCTCACTCCCCATTCTTAACCAGTGTTTCCTGGCATCACCTCCCAAGCAGATATTTGTACCTGAATCCTTATCTCAGGGTCTGCTTCTGGAGAACTCAGACTAAGAAGACGATCCCGTTTCCCTCTGTTAATCAAATATGTTTATCATTGTCATTAATCGCACCGAGCTGCTATGATCCCAGGTAAAAGGCAAGGAATGTGGATGTTAGTTTCGGGGCCGTGCTCCCGGAAGTAAATGCACTGATTCCACAGGTCTTCCCACTTCTCGGTCCAAACACTGCTTCGTGCTGAGACCGGGGCTGGGAGTTCAGCTCCATTCTCTCCCCAGGAACCAAGGGTGCATGACCGTCAGGTTGCAGCATGCACCTGTGACCATTTCAAATGTATAATTTATACACAAAACCTAGAGATGAATCTAAATATCCACTTGAAAGCATCAGAAACAAAACAAAACAAAACAAACAAAAAATTCCCGTATCTCCAAGCCTAAGATTTGTCTTTCCTTTTCCTTGAGGGAAAACCCATCATATTGATGAATTTGATCTAGCTTCTGTTGATTAGATATAAAGAACAATTAGCAGCAACGCCAGGTTGAACCTTTCAGAACTACCATGAAGACACAACCTGGAAACGAGCAGAACATATGACTGCTTCTGTTTATTTCAAAACCTCAAGTTTTTGGTCCCTGCTGAAGTGTGTGGAATATATAATGCTATTCAATCATTTATTAAGTCCCACAAAAAAGAAATGGTTTTCAAATCCTCATTAGAACATTACTGAAAACAAGGTGCCTGGCGCTGGCCATTTGCTCACCATGCAGCAGGGACTCTGGAACTTGTATCTGTAATGGAAGGTTCAATCCAGTTGTCACACAACAGCTATTCGACAGCTAGCATGTGCCAGGCATCCTGATGGGTATGCTTAAGAGATGTTTCTGTCTTTACCCTATGTAATACCAGACCAGCCTCCAGTGCCCAATATTGGCACCCTCAAGCCTATATATACACTATTATACTTTTTCCTTTTATTCTACTATCTAATTTTAATATCTTATTTTTTACATTTATTATTTACTTTCTGTCTCTGCATGCTAGAACGTAATGCTAAGGAGGGAAGAGATTCGGGGCTACTTTTTATGACTAACTTATCTCTAGCATTCACCACAATGCTTGCCTAATCAATACATATTTGTTGAAGGGACAAATAAGCAGTTTATAGTTTAATGGGGAAGACAGATCACTCATTTATATATTGTATATATTATATTCCAATGCTGACTCTCAGCCTTGGAACTGAAGAATATACCCACACACTTTCAAAAATGTAAAATAAGAGCACCTTCACAAGGTAGGGTTTGCTCCCAGTATGGAAGTCCCACAAAAAAGAAATGGTTTGAGTGATGCTGTCCTTAATGGCTGTTAAATTCATGGAACACCATCCCATAATAATTAGTTTCAGTCCATAATTAAGTGTGCTTTTCTGCTTACAATAAACTACACAAAGGCTTTTTGTGGATAAGACTATGTATTTATGGGAGCGAAGTGTTAGTGAAGAGACATTACTCCACCATTCTCTCAAATCCAATAACGACACATTGGTTCTAGAGTGATGATAATTTAATGGAACTCTTTTGTTTGTCTTAAATATAATGGTGATTTACTATGGCTTAGAGAAATGAATTTGGGGGGACCGTAATGGGTTTGTTTCTTCTGTGTATAAATCTCTTTTGAAATAGTTTTGAGCTTTGTGGAAATGAATTGATGTATCTCAAAAATGTTCCATTTGGTTTAACTCCCCTTTAATGGCTCCAGTCTCCAGACCTGGGTTTGAAAAGTGTGCTTCCTAATCAGGTCAGTACTCTGTAAAGCCAGCCACTCCAGGTTGGCAGAGAGCACGCAGCATTTTCCTGCCTTCCTCTGCCAAAAGTCCAAAGGGCACAGGGGCCCTCCGGGTACTCACTCAGGGTTTTGCAGATGTCACTGACAGCTTTAAACACCACCGCCGAGAAGCTGACCCGCAGTCTCACCGTCTTGACGTTCGGCAGGCGGAGGCGAAGCATTTTGTGCTGACAGGTGAAGACGAGATTTGCATCTGCCTGGACTCCACATTTGTCCAGGGTCCAGTGCGTTTTCAGAAGCCAGCAACGCTTTTGTTCCCACCAAAGGGCAAAGTCTGACCAGTCTTGGGCTATGTCTGCAAAACCAGAAAACACAGGGAAGTAAAAGGAGCGGGGCAGCAGTACAGTCGATTCCATCTTGTGGTCTTCGGCGCCCTGTCTCCTCCTACAACCCAGGGCTCACGTTTTGGCTTCTCTTCAGAGACTCTAAGGCGGGGCAGGTGGGAAACAGACTGAACCTTATCACCACTGATATTTAGAAGCTGTGGAGGAACAGAAACATACACATTTTGTTCAAGTTGAAATGCTCAAGTTTTCTTCCTTAAATCTCCTAGTGCCATGGTCCCTTCTGGGAAGGCCAGGGCGCATTTGGCTTTGCTTAATTAAGATTAAAGACAAGTATCGCATGATCTCCCTTATATGTAGCATCTAATGAGCAAAATAAACTGACAAACAAAACAGATCCAGAGACATGGAAGTAGTGTAGTGAGGGAAGGAGGAGCAGGTCAATGAGGGGAAAAAGGGAGACATCTGTAATACTTTGAACTATAAAGATAAATAAAAAGAAAAGATTATTTCTCTAATACGAATGTATCCTTGCACCACTGGGTCACAAGGAAATATCCAGAGCTCCCAGTCAGAGCCCACACAGAAGTACTGTAAAGCTGACAGGCCACTGTTCTCAGAACTG
The DNA here is from genome assembly GCF_014108415.1 of Molossus molossus. Lineage (NCBI taxonomy): Eukaryota > Metazoa > Chordata > Mammalia > Chiroptera > Molossidae > Molossus > Molossus molossus. Next base: position 29,178,916 of record NW_023425399.1, read on the forward strand.
CCCAGCTCTTTTATCAGAGACACCACTTTCCTGGTTTCCAAAGATCTACACTGAAATCAGAGTCAGATATTTTCTCTGAGTATTAACATCAGCGTGGAAACTTCTCCCGCCTTCAATGTTGGCATCAAAGTTGAATCCTTCATCAGTGTTGGAGTTAATAGTCGATAGTCAATAGTCAACCTTTTATTTTGCTAAATTAAGAGCCACCAGTATTTTTATTTACATTTATTTATTTATTTATTTATTTATTTATTTTTTCTCTCTCTTTCTCTCTTTTTAACTTAGAAAACACTTTTTTGCAGTTTTATTAGTAGAAATGTAAATGTTGTAACTATTTTGGAAAGTCCTATTATTCACCAATTACTCTCTGAGCTACATACCAAACAGAAATGCCTATATATACTCACCAAAGACATGGACTATATAGCAGCCCTGTTAACCTGTCTGGAACAACCCAAAATGTCCATCAAGAGGTAAATGGATAAGCTGTGGCATAATCATACAACAGAATATTATACAACAATGAGAATACACCAAAACTCTTTAACAACATGGATAAATCTTACAGACACAATGTTCAGTGAAAGAAAGCAGAGGCATAAGAGTATATTCTGTATAATTCCACTTATACACAGTTCACAAACAACTAAAATTATTCTTATGTTGTTAGAATTCAGGACACTGGTTACCCTTGGTGGAGCAGTGAGGGGGAGGGGAGTGTGGGTAGGGGAACAGGGAATGTTCTATTTCTTGATCTTGGTGGTGGTTACATGATTTTGAAAATTCATTGACCTGTACATTTATGATAAGTACACTTTTCTGTATGTATATTATACTTTAATGAAGACTTGCTTCAAAAAAGCTTTCCTTCACTAGTGTAAATGAAAAGCCAACATGCACAGCCTTAGAAGATAACAACAAATACAAAGCAAACAGAACATTATTAAATTCTCGGTTGTGTTGACTCCGGATGTGAAACTCTGCCCCTGAAGATTTCTCTTTCTTTGTTTAAACAGAGGGAGTAGAAATGGTGTAAGTGCTAGAAGACACATTAGCACCAAGCTGACGTGATCACCGAGCAATCGGAAGTTAACAGAGGATTGGTATAACACCTTAGAAATTGTCTGGTCACCCTAGATGTCAGCAGTGAATGGGCCCATTCTTGTGGAAATACTGGGAAGCTTCAGTTTGTCACCAATGACTCAAGTTTTTACAAGGGTTAGTGGGGTGAGGTTCAGTTTGAGGCTCTTGCAGGGCCCCTTATTTCTCTTCTTCTTGGGGGGAGAAGCTTTGCATCTGCCTGGATTCAGACAACCTGGATCAGCGGTGATGCAACAGAGAGGGTTCAAATATAGAGACACCACAACGAAACAGAAACTTACTGATCTGTTCTACTAACTTGAGCATCACGCCCCCAATATGCAGGTCTCCGGACACTGTCAGCTTGACTTCTTTCTGTTCCTTTTCATTTATAAGGTCCACTCGGACCACGAGCTCCCACGAAGCAGACGCAAAGTCACTGGATGACAGCATCGTAGCAAAGTAGGTGTCTGCTGCATAAAAGGCAGACATAGATCAGAACATGAGAAGGAGACCCTGCAGGGCAAAACTTAAAAAAATTTTTTTTTTTTATTCTAGTCTCCTCTTAAAAAATCTGCAGGGTTCTCAGTGCCCCAGATAGTAAATTCAGCATCTTAATTTTAAAGACAAAAAAGTCTTAGATAAATGGTCTCAAGCCTTCGAAATTTATCTTTCCTTTCTCCCGATACCACTTGGCTATTTATTTTCTGTGCCTGCCCAATGTGTCAACCTTTATTTTCCCTCTCTATTGACTTTTCTTGACCTTCTCTGAACTATTCTAGCAACAGGTAACAAATCATGGCAATCCTTGGTAATACCTTTCTAAAAAATCAACTTTACTGAAGTATACTTCGCACACCAAAAAATGCAGTTTTAAAATGTACCACTGAATACATTTGGTTGTATGCAAATTATGCCACAATAAAGTTAATTAAAAACACTTCATTGACTTTTAGAGAGAGAGGAAAGGAGAGGGAGAGAGAGAAACATTGATGAGAGAGAACATCAATTGGCTGCCTCCTACATGCCCCCCACTGGGGATTTGCCCACAACCTGGGCATGTGCCCTGACCAGAAATTGAACTGGCGACCTCTTGGTGCATGGGTCATTGCTCAACCACTGAGCCACATGGGCCAGGCAATAAAGTTGATTTTTAAAAAGGATGTCATTAAAATCTTTCTCTATCTCTAATATAATACATATGTATTATTATATTCCTCCTATAAATATTAATGACATCTTCTGGTATGAAAATTCAAAATCTAAAAATACAGCAAAAATAGTGTCTATTTCAGCTAAGCATTATCAAAACAGAAATGTCTCAGAGGGGTAATAGGAACACTAGAATCCAAACCTGGCAGAAGTTAAAATATCAGCTCTCTGTTACTTGTAAACAGAAAGCAAATGATAATCCTCTTCTGGCTATTTAAAGATTTTAAATAAAAACCAGTCATTTAAGTGATAACAAACCCTTTTAACTTGACTAGGTAAAGACAGCTTATGAAAAAAATCTATGTTTTCATAAGGCCTACTTTTATGAAACATTAGTGCACTCAAATTCCTAAAAAGGGCTGATCGAACTGAAAGTGCACATGAATCCCCTGCGGATCTTATTAACATGCAGGAGGTGCAGACCCTGTATTCATAACAAGCTCCAGGTGATGCTAGTCTGTGGCTCACTGTTTAGTTAAAATAGCCCAGTGAAACATTAGCTCTAGGGCTCAGTTCCTCCCTCCACCTACCCAAATCAAGATTAAGCCCGGGACTATAGTGACTTCTGAGGAACACTATTTTTTTTTCTTTTTCTTTTTATTGATTTTTAGAGAGAGAGGAAGGGAGAGGGAGAGAGAGATAGAAACACCGATCAGAGAGAACATTGATTGACTGCCTCCTATATGCCCCCCACTGGGGATCAGGCCCACAACCTGGGCATGTGCCCCGACTGGGAATCAAACCAATAACCTCTTGGTGCATGGGTCGATGCTCAACTACTGAGCCACACTGGCTGGACAGAAACACTCTTTTTAATAATCAATAATTAATCCACCAGGGTCATACCAGTTTTGTGTTCATTTGAAACTATTCATAATTGTAAGCTTCAGAGTATCTCAAAATACCCCAAACAGGTAAAGAAGCAAATATGAAAAGGCACAGGGCAGATTTTATTTATTTGAGCCAGTTCAAGTTCAGAAGTAGCTCCTACTATTTTTTATGATCAGAAGGACACGTGACATAATGCTTGTTTCTCCCCATGCATGCTCGCACACATGGAGACCCCCTGCTAGGGCAGTGCCATGCCACGAGTATATTGGGTCTAACTACCAGCTTTGTCATCATCAGCCTCAAGTATTGTTTATTATGTACTTACTGGGTGGTGTACTCTGTGATAACTATTGTCCCTGTGTAGTCTCCATCCTCTCAGCAATCCCATTTAGAATAAGGAAACTCAGGCTCAGAGAGGCTAGGCAACTTGCCAGAAAGCACACAGCAAGTTAGATGGTAGAGCACACACAGAAATCCTGGTCTTTCTAACTTTAAACTCTTAACCACCACCCTGGGACACATCCTTGAAACTGTTGCAACACCAATATGAGATAAAACTCGTAAGACCACATGAACTAAAGTCTAGGTAGCCTTTACTAAGGATTTCTACTAATGTAAACCTTTCCCAGTGAGGAGACAATAAAGATAACGCCTTCACAGTCAAACTCATAACATGTCATTGAGCTGTTTGACTTTAACATCTTTACAATTTCTAAAACGCTATGACTTGAGGTTTAGTTATTTAAAACATTTTGTACATAAAGAAAACAACCTGTTTTTTAAGGTCAGTCCTTACTGCTTGTTTCACGAGGTCTTTTCTTTGACTAGCCTGGGCAATCAAAACACTTCTCATTTAGGCAACAGATGGTGATTCCCTTACAAGAAATCCAGGCTAAAATTAGACAATCTGGTTTCCCCACATTCCTACCCTATCTTTCTGCACCTCCATTTTTTTACTGAATTTCTCATCTGCAGCAAGCTGTTACTTGTTGAGTTGAGCAGCAAACTCAACCAGGAACACGCATTTTAGAGACCAGAACAAGAATCAAAGCCATCAGCAGAAATGCCTTCCTTGGTGAAGCCCCGCGGCCCACCTCCTCCTGTCCTTTATAGAAAATACAAGAATGAGACACACACACACACACACACACACACACACACACACACAGAGAGAGAGAGAGAGAGAGAGAGAGAGAGAGAGAGAGAGAGAAAGAGCAGAGAGAGAGAAAGAGAGGCAGAAAAAAAAGAAAGTAGGGAAGGCATAGAGATTAGAAAACGAGACAGAAAGGATGACAGATGATAGATAGATAACAGAGACAGACAGACAGACAGACAGACAGACAGACAGATAGATGGGAAATAGCCTCCATGCGTCCTGGGGAAGATGAGAGAGTGTGCGTTTCCGAAGGCCTGTCCTTTGTCAGCTCTGCAGGTTCCCGCGGCACCAGGAGTTTGGTGGGTGGGTGGAAACCTGCCCCTTACTCCGATGAAGGCAGCACCCCAGGCGGCTGGACAGTTTATTTTGTGTGGCGGGATGCGCAGGGCTGGAGAAGGTTGTCGCACGCCAAAGACATTTTTAATTCAACACCCATCTAAGCACAAGCGGCTGCAGAAAGGAAGGGGGCAGGGGTCTCAAGAGTCGGTGATGCCCACCAAAGCCTCCCCTCCTGGCCGATCTTCCGCCCCCTCCAGCCATAGCCCTTTGGCACCCACCTTCTTTCTCGGAGCCTATGGCGTGCAGCCTCGCAGACCCGCACGTGGAGGGCTGCGCCCCTACAGGCCAGGGCAGAGGCCACCCAGGCCGAGGCGGGGGCGTGCTCCGGGGGCGCAGGCAGGCGGCAGGCGAGGGTTGCGCGCGGACGCCGTGGCGAGGGTGCCCCGGGACCTCCGCCGAGGCGCGGCGCCCGCCCCTGCGCGACGCGGCGAGCCGGCTGCAGCGCTCCCTGCGCGGCCCCGGAGGCACTGCGGGCGGCGCGGCTCGGCAGGCGAGGGCACGCTCAGCGCCGGGCCTGCTGGGTCTCGCTCCCGGGAGGGGAGGCGCGCTCCGCGGCCTCTTTAAGGGCAAAGGGTGGTCCGAGGGCTGCTGCGCGGCGGGAAGGCAGGGGGAGCCTGGGACACACGCTTACTCCCTGCTCTCTCCTCGAGACCTCTCATCCCGCTCCCTTAGACCACCTCCAGTGTTCCGGGTTCCCCAGGCTGTCTCGGGACGAGCCCACGTGATCCAAGTCCTGTTTTTCCCCCTGCCCTCCAGGTACGTCCATCACTCACACCCCCGGGGACGCCCAGGCCCGGAGACTCCCAGCTCCAGGCTAGACCGCCTCCTCGTTACAGAGCCCGGGGCACCTGCGATCGCCAGGTGGCAGAAACGCAGGCGGTTCATCTCTGAGTAAGAGGGTGATGTAACCCCCGGAGGAGGGTGCGGCGCCCCAAAGCCGCACAGTGGAAGACCCCAGGGCAACACTAGGGCACGCCCCATGAGGAAGTCTGGGGTGGCTCACGCCAGATTCACCACCCAGCCCCGCCGGTCCCCTTCCTGTCGGATTCACTTCTAAGGGGAGCGGGAAGGGTGGGTGACCAAGGGAATTTACACCACCTCGTTCATATCACACACATTTGTTGGGTGTTTATTTCCTGCCAGGTCTTGAGCTGAGCTAAGAGGATACACTGGTCATAAAACAGACATGGAAATTACAGTTTCCGCATCTGTAAAATGGGTTGGAGGGGTGGACTACCGCCTCTACTCCATGGCGGAATTTTATGTAGTATAACAGGCTTTATCGGTTTACATCAAGTACATAATGCTTGCGATAACTTCAATACGCATTTAAAATGTTATGAAATTTAGAATTGGAATCCTTGTTTTTGTACATCATCATATTTAGTCATGGTTGTGGTTTTGAAAGTATTTTAAATTTAATTTTACAGGACCACTTGAACGATTGTCAACGAATATGGGATGTTATAATTAAAACATAATTAAAAACTTGAAACTGAATTTCATAATTTGGTAGAGTTTGTCAACTCTGGGAATGGGGTCAACTGTCATCTGATTCCACATCTGTACATGCCCAATATCGACTGAACAAATATGGTCTTACCTTGAGCATAAAGACTGTAAAGGTTTGCTTCCTGGAAACTGCTCAGGGGTATATAATAGAACATAGAAGGTCTTCAAGATCTTGTGTGTGATCTTGAAATAGTAATGGCTTTATTTACACCAAATTGGGGTCTCATTTTAGTTGACTATACCTGGATTGTGCTAAAGAATTTAACCGTTTTAAGCTTTTGCTTGCCCTAGGTTTTTAAAAAGCTTTTAATTGAAATAGTATGTATATTTATTATATTATATATATTATATAATTATATATTTATTTATGAAAGAGCACAAATCATGAATAGACAGCTGATGAATTTTCACAAACTGTGTATTGAGTGCCCAGATCAAGAAACAGGATATTACCAATCCCCAGAAGTCCCCTAGTTCCCCCTTCCAAGAGTACCACCCCCCACCAGGAGTAACCATTATCTTGACCTCTAACTCCCTAGAAGGGTTTTGCCAGTCTGTGTGCCATATATAAATGCAGTCGAGCAATATGTACTATTTTGTGTCTGGATTCTTTTGTTCAACATTATGTTTTTGGGTTTCACTCATATTGTGTGTCTTTGGCTTAAAAAAAAACAACCCAAAACTTACTACCCATAAAACAGGCCCAACCTACCCATTTCATCTATAGTATATAGAAACAAGCAATAGTCACTCTTTCTTCTGCTTAAAAAAAAAAAAAAATAAGTAGCATCAACACTTATTTATTTCATTAATCTACACATATAAATCAAGCAATGTATTAGCTTATTCATTCAGGCATTGTGTTCCTGTGGAATAGACACCGTAATATGTGCTGAAAATATTCAGATGAAGTAGCACAGACTTTATCTTTAGATCATAACTGATGCTAAGGTATTCTAAAGAGGAGCATCTACTTCTTTCTGTCAGGCGTGCGGAGTGCTGGGGATTCTGACAGAATTCCTTCAGAAAGGAGGTGATTTTGAGATGGAATGTGAAACATTGGTTAATAGCTTAATGGTTGCCTATAGCAATCCGTAGTCTCTAGAAAACTGTTTTAAGGTATTTTTTTGTTAGAAGAGAGTTACTGTGCCTCAGTTAGCAGAGGTGGAGGATAAAGAGGAGCTATATCTGTTGACCTCAAAGTTCTATGTGTTCAGTGTGCAAATATTAAAACAATAACTATTATCAGATACCCAGATACTTAAAAACTGACCTAATAGTTAGTATCCTCCAAAGATGAGTTAGTCATGTCTGCTCTATCATGTGGGGTATGAGTAGATTGGGTTGGACGAGAGATGTGGCATGTTTTGTATTCACTGAACAGAAAGGGGATAGAGACAAGTGGAAGGCCTTGGAAAGTCCCAGTTACTTTAACTTGTTAAACACAAGCGACTTCTTTCCTCTAGCACCTTCCCACCTCTGGATGAGCCCTCAGAATTCTAAAACATTGTGCATTAGAGACAATGAAAAAGCTGCTGGGAGGAGAAAAGAGGTGGAGTCTTTCTCTTGATTGATGTTTTTCTTCGACAAAACAGTGTGTTATCCAGTGTACATGCTAAAAGTCTGGCAACTAAGAAATGGCAACGTTCGTGTTTATGGAGAACATGTGTTCAGTGCAAAGAAGCAGAATGTGCCAATTATAGTTACACCCTCCTTTCCAGCCGGGTGGATAATGAGCACTTTCTATGCCCAGGCAAGTTCTACAGTTTTCTGCTGGCGAGGGTGGAGAGGGTGTGTGCTGATGTATCTATCCGTAGTAGATGAAGAAGGGTGAGGAAGAGGAAAGAAAAGTCACCGTTGAGAATGAGAGGAGCAAGAAAGATGGTCCTCCCTCCACCTCTCTCTCCTTCCTTCTTTTGCATCCATCTTAACCATAGGGTACAAAGGATTATACCTGAAATAGGATGCACATGGTCATTAAGTCTTTTATCTCTCCTGATTATAAGTTTCCTTACCTGGAGAAAACTGTTATCAGTTTCCTCTGGAACCTTCCAGAGATAGTTTATGCATATAGGCTAACAATTTTGATTTTTACACAGGTGATAGTATTCTATAGATATTGTTCTGCATGTTGCTTTTCGTACTTTAAAATATCTTGGTGATTGTAGAGACTATCAGTCATATTCATGACCACTTACCATCCTTGGAAAGTCTTCTTTGTCTTTGTAGAAATTCACATGTTATTATCTGTCTGTAAATCAGAATTCAAATTCCCAAGATTTGTTATAGCTAGGACACAGGACTACCTCCTGGACTTTGTTGCTCAGACACACTGAGGCATGACTTTAATTTGGAAGTGAGTGAGATGCGGAGACAGGATGTACTTGAAGTTTCCATCCAATAATCATAGGCAAGAATCACTGATGGGTTTTAAAATTAGTTAGTAAAAATATGATGAGAAACAGAATATTTGTAGTCTCAAAGTATCTCCCTGCAAAGTATTTGTCGATTGTACGGGGATAGATAGTAACATTACGATGGAGAAAAATGTAGATATCACCGTAACCAAGGGATCAAAATGAACATCATCTGTAATAATGCACATTGACCTCACACACCTCTGGATACAATGCACTGAGAAGGGCAACAGCATCACTTCCAAGGTGGTCCTGCCCAAACTGTACAACCTCAATTTAATCATAAGAAAATGTCAGACAAACCCAAATTGGAAGACACGCTACAAAATAAATTGCTAATACTCTTTAGACGTGTCAAGGTCACGAGAGACAGAGAAACTGAAGAACTGTTTCAGATCAGAGAAACTAAAGAAACATGTCAGCTCGATGCCATGTGAGATCCTGGGCTGGATACTGGAACCGAGAAAGGACTTCGGTGGGGAAGCCTGTGAAATTTGAATAGGATAGTCAATTAGTTAATAGTATTGTATTAACACTAACTTCCTGGTTTCTATAATTGTACTGTGGTTATGTATGACGCTAACAAGAGGAAGCTGGGTGTAGATTCTTTGTGGACTATTTTTGCAATTTTTTTGTAGGTCTGAAATTATTTAAAACAGGAGATAGAGAAAGAGGGGTGAAAGGGAGGAAGAGGATAAGAACATGTTCCAACCCTGAAACAACTCACCAAGAGGTAAGGAGGGTTGGGGGCTCTGGACGAGCCATGACCTTCCAGTGAGCAGAGGGAGGGAAGACCATGGACAGCTGCTTCTCCTAACTCAGAGTTTTCAAACTGGGTAGGGGTGGGGCACCATGTCCGCTGTTCTTACCCCTGGCGGTGACTACATAACATGTTTCAAGTTTTGGAGACGAATGGATTTGTCACCTGCTGGTACTGCTGGTACTTACTAGAACAGAGGGCTTGGGCATGTTTTAGTTTGGTTCTGTGAGCCTCGGCTTCTGCTTCTATCAAGTAGGAGTAATAATATCCACCTTGTAAGGTCCTGTGAAATGAGACAATGTTTGTAAAGCTCTGAGCACAGAGCCCCAGACATGGTAAATGTTCAGTAAACACTAGGGTAATAAATACATAAGGAAGTGTGGGGGTGTTCTCTGGGAGACGGGAGGAATTGGAGACTCCTAGAATGTTGTATCTCATGCCAGGGAGGTAGAACTGTGCTCACCTGTCCTCCTTTCTTGCCCACAGGTAAGGGAGAGGAATTGTCACTTAGGTGAACCCATAGGAATTTATTAACTTTCTCTTAATGCACGACAGGGAAAATGTGACAGTCTGTGCATAGGTTAGTAAGAAAATAGAACATGTCTCAGTGACTTCCTTCTGAACCCCAATGGGGGTTTAGGGTACCCTGAGAAACACTGGAATAATTTCTCTGCTACTTTCTAGTAATAGATGCTCAACAAACACTAGCGATTCAGTAAATACTATTATTATAGTAGCAGGTGTGATTTTGAAAAATCCAGAATTCTGAGAGTGAGAATGGTTACATTCCTTTATTTTTCTAAATCTAACTTAGTCTATTGATTTTGGTTCAAGATGGTTGACCAACTACTCTTCTCTCTAATTGAGTCCCTGATAAAAATACTAGTATAGGAATAAAGGTATAATGACAAAGGTAACAGGAGAAAGGCCATCAGCCGATAAAAGATTTCAAGAATTTTCTAGAAGATAAATTGAACAAGGAGTGGTCAGTAAGGAAGCAGGGCAGTGAAATTCATAGTCTAGGAGTATGGGAGTGTAACTGAGGCTTTCTAGAATATTCTCAGAGAAACTTAGGACTTGAAAATTCCAGGAAAGACAGTGGAAGTAAGATGTGTTATCAAAGACAAGGGGATGAATAGAGAGTTTCTATACAGAACACAGTCCCCCCGCTATCACATTTAGGGTGAGGATGTGGCTGCCAGCTCTCCACTGAGCTGGCTAAAATCCAGAGGGCTCTACTCTGTAGAAGTTAAATGTCTCCTTTGAAGAGGCAACTTTTATATAAAGGCCAACTTCCCACCTACTTACCCCAAAGCAAAACTTACCAGCGAAACCTTGGACATTGAGCCCCCAAATAGATTTTTAAAAAGAACAACTCCTCATTGTCAAACATTTGAAGAAATTCTTCACTATGTGAGAGACAAAATAAAAAAAAAATTATTTAATTTATTTTTTCCAGTTTTATTGGGATGTAACTGACAAAATTTAACAGAGAAAAATGAGTTAAAAAGATAAGAAACCCAGAGGATCAATATAAGAGAAGAAAAAATAGAGTGGAATAAATTATCACAGAAATAATATGAGAAACCACCTAAGAGATGAGGAACATGAATCTCTAGTTTAAAAAGTCATTTAATATCCACCAAATGAATAAGAAATAGCCACACCAAAATACAGCATTGTAAAATGTAAGATCATGAAGAAAAATAACAAACCCAAATGCTTTTAGTAAGGAAAAACAGGTTAGTGCAAAGGAAGCCAAATCAACATTCTATACCCAGCAAGACTATCAATGAAGATATTTTCAGACATGCTAGGAGTCAGAAATTTAATTCTCACATATCCTGTCTTAAAAACATTTTTAATGAGCAGCTGTAGAAAAGAGAGTGAATGAAGAAGGAGGAAAGCCTCGGATGCAGGAAACAATAGATCCAATTCAGAGAAGGAGAGAAAGAGAATTGAGAGCCCTGGGAGGAAGTCCCCAGGGCAAACGAGACCTCAGAATACCTAACGTTATTAGAGGTTTGGAAAAAGATTTGAGATATGGAAAAGGAAAATAGTGAAAAAGTAATAAAGTCAATTAGAAAATTCTGTAGAGCAAGTGGGCATAAAAAATGAAATACGACTTTTTCAAGTTCAAAAATTAACCGGTAACCAAAACAAATAAGACTCATTATCATTATGAAACAGAAAGCAAACATTGTGAATGTGGTGTAATGAAAAGATATTTGTCCTCTTCCGGTTCCTTACACAGAGCTCCTAAAAGTCTTTAATTTTCTGAGTGATCATGGTGACTGGAGTGTCTTTTGTTCTGATGTGGTGCTGTTGGCAGACCCTTGATAGCTTCAGGATGGGGCTGCTCTCCAGAAGGACTAGGTCTTGATGAAAACCTTGGAGATCTTAACACCACTTCCTATTCTTCAGGGTGGTAAGAAAGGCTGGAGACTGAGTTAATCACTGACTTCCACAATCATGCCCATGGAATGACATCTCCATAGAAATCCTTAAACAATTTGAACACATCCATATGCCAGGAAGATGGCGCACCCTTTCCAAGGGGACAGCAGATCCTGCACTTGGGACCATTCTGAACCTCACCTTAAGTACCTCATCATCTGCCTGTTCATTTGTATCCTTTATCATTAAATGATACAATAAGTACAGCATTTTCCTGACTTCTGTGAGTTGTATGAGCAAATGGTTGAGCTTGAGGGAGGTGCGTTGTGGGACAGAAGTTTGGGTAATCTGGGGACTTCATTCTTGCAACTGTCATCTGAAGTGAGGCCGGTCTTGTGGGACGAAGTTCTTCAACCTGTGGGGTGTGTCGCTGACTCCAGCTAGGTAGTGTCAAAATGGAATTGGATAGAATTGAAGGACACCCAGTGGGTGTCAGAGAATCAGAGAATTGCTTGGAGAAAAAAACAAACAAAACCCTGGTCAACTTCAACAATGCAAAAATAAAAGTACAGTGACAGAATTTGGGGTGTAAGGAACAGGTGATGGCAAATGTTAGGGGTGCTGAGGGCCTCATTTTATAATATGGGATGCCAAGTAACCAAGGTGTTAGTATACTATTTGAAGTAACAATGTAACAAGAGAAGAACTAAAATAAAAATGAATCTAGATATACTTATGTTAGGAGGTGGAAATTGTGTAAAACTGAATGCTCACCTACTATAGCTGGAATTCTACAGATGATGTCTAAAATGGTAAATGAAGAATTAGCAGTAGAGACATCTTTTATGTAGTCAATTCTCATAATTCATGGGAGTATGTTCCATAAATTTCCCATAAACAATGAAGTAGCCAACATCGCTCCTAGGGGAAATATGTACACACACACATACATATCTTACATAGATTACAATCTTAAACCTCAAAACAACTCATTCAGGTAGATTCTATATTTAAAACTTTTCTAAGGTTCAGAAGTGTTAAGTGACTGACCTGAGGCCACCCCATTAATAGGTGCCGGAGTTGGGATTCAAACTCCTGCCCACGTGGCACTGGCCGCTGGTCCCCATCCTCTGGTCATCCCTGTGAGAACTGAAACAAGAAGGTGGAACATTGTTTCAGCTCAGGAGCTGGGCATGAGCATGTCAGAGGTGCCCCGTTTTTTTGTTTTGCTCACCACAAAAGTGCCACGAGTATTTGTTTTGTAGTTATAAAAATTTTTTAGCTAGTACGGGAATTCACCAATAGGGAATCTATGAGTACTGAGGCTCAACTCTAGAGATACAGATTAAACAGTCAGAGAAAGAGCTGAATGAATTAGAAGTGGTTGCCTCTGGGGAGCAGGACACTGGATGGCAAGGAGCAGGGTATGGAACTGTTGCTTTTCATCAAGTACAATTTTTGTCAACAAATTTAAAATGAATATTTTTTTTCAAAAATATTCCTTCTCCCACATCTCCTTTCTTCTCCCCCTGGGCTGGTGGGAGATCTGATCTGTCATTGTTGGGGTTTTGCAATTGGAAAATGCTTCACAAATGGTCTTATAAATGTTGCTGTAAATGTATCACATGATCTCACTTATTTGTGGAATATAATGAACAAAATAAGCTGACAAACAAAATAAATCCAGAACATGGAAGTAGGGAACAGACTGACAAACCTCAGAGGGAAGGGTGGGGGCAGGGGGAGAAGAGATAAACCAAAGAACTTATATACATGACCAGTGGACACAGACAACAGTGCAGTGAAGGGGGGGGGGAGGGCGGGGAGGAGGGTATCAATGGGGGAAGAAAGGAGAGACATCTATAATACTTTCAACAATCAAGAATAAATAAAAAATAAATGAATTGTTCAAGTGAGAGGCCCCAAGCAGCAGGAGCTGTGGGTTTCAATGCAGGAGGCTTCCCGTGAGTCACATGGGCTAGGGAAGGCTCCTGGGAGAGGTGGCCCCTTGAAATAGGAGCAATAACGTCTCCATTTGGAAATCAGTTGCAGTCTGTATCTTTCATTAGCATCAAGAACGACAACAGGAAGAATGCTCACTGCAAGCGAAGAGTCTCATTTCAAACTAGCTCAGGGAGAAGGGTTTATTGGTCATAACTGGGAAGGCTGGAGCACCAGAACCCTGCCTCTTTCTCACTGTCTCATGGCTGTTTGCCTTTGCGACGGTATAGTTTTCAGGCTGACGCAACATGGTGAAAAAGATAACCTTCACCACGCTCACTGAAAATGCTGAATAGTTCGCACAATGTCCTGGGCAGCCCTCCCATCAGCCTGGCCCACTCTTGGGAGGGTAGAACCACCCTCAGGTGAATCACATGGACTGAAGAGGATTCCTATGGAATGGAAGTGGGAAGGGTTCTCCAAAAACAAAAAAGAACGCTGAGCAGACAAAAATTATGTCTGCTATAGCCTTGCTACTCAAAGTGTGGTCTGACCAGAAATGTTTAAATAGTTGCCGCAGTCATGACAATGGCCCACCTCTGGCACGTCCATCCCACTGGCTGAGGAGTGCATGGGGCTAAGAGGAGTGTCCATCTGGAGTCTAACTAGACCTTACTCAGTACCTGAGACTCAGGAATTCCCTGCACAAGTGGCCCAAGCATGTTTCCGAGGCCTGTGTAGGCCTTTTCTCTAGTCACTGGATTCTGACCACCCAGGTTTCAGTGGATTCCCAACCTGCTTGGAGGTGGAGGACCGCAGGCCAGCGAAGAACAGTGTCCGCAACTGCCCTTTCTCTGCAGGGCAGACCCACCCCAAGTGTGTGCTCCTAAGGTCTGAGGGTGCCAGGGGTCTCACTCTCCTCCAAATACTGTCCCTCTTACCTCTTCCCTTCCCTTCCTCTCTTACGGTCCCTGCACTGCCTCGCAGGCACCTTGGCCATGTTGGAGAAAGGAAAATGATCCAGGTGGGAGAGAACATGGAAGTAGTTTGTGGATAATCCAATCAGCCCACACCCCAGGTCTTCAGTATCATAATCTACAGCAGAACATGTTTTTACTTTGTCTCCATGGACAAATATTCCTTGCTTAGCTTTGGCCATCTCCTACCTGCATGGACTTTTACGTTGACACTGAATGCCCAGTCGGTCTGTTTTAGAAAGATAGGAGTAGCCAGAATCATCTTCTTTACCTACTCCGTATCTGGGATTTGGCTCATGTTCTTTTCCCTCCTCTGGCTCCATCTCACACCATAATGGCCTCATGGTGTGAGATGGAGCCAGGGGAGGAAAAAGAACATGAGGGGGCTGCCCGTCGGGGCTTAAGGAGGTGGTAATCTATAATAGGTGCTTAATAAATGTTTAATGAATGTGACTCTGTGCTTATCTGCAGCATCTCCTGGTAGAAACTTGAGCTGCTTTACCACAGATTTCCCACTAGATGTCACTATTGTCATGTTTGCCAATCCTCTCTCTCTCCTTTCCTTCTACCCTTCCCCCACCTTGGTTTGATTTCTTTAGATTTGAAACACAAATATATCCATTTTTAAGTTAGAGGGCATATTTTCCTTTATAAACTATCAGAATCCTTGCTTTATTTCCATGTTGTCATCAACGTTCCATTACTTGCTTGTATTGGGTACATAACAGGTGCTTATTCAATTTGAAATGAATTGAAAAGGGGGACTTTCTAGGGATCTGAGAAGGATAGTGTCCATTTACTTTAACTTATTGCAATACTATTATTTTTTAAAAATTAAGTAAATGCCTTGATTCTACCAGGGTTCTTAACCAAATTCAGTGTGAATTTGAAAAGGAAAAAAAGAAACCCCACTAACCTCTAACAGAAAAGTAGCATTTCCTTTGGTTCTAAATGCAGGCAACAAATCACAGTAGTAGAAGTACCTGGGACTATGCCACCCACTGAAATCATAACTTTTTATACCATATTGTTGCAGATAATTTTGAAATATCATATACATTCATCTCCACTTTGAAATTAAGGTAGTTACTAAATTCACTATTAGATCTTATAATGTGTTAAAAGAGAAGCATATATACTATTATATCACAAATTTAAAAAAAATATTTTGATAGTCATCTTCAGTGGAATTTGTGTATCCATACGTATGTTATTTAATGCATTTAAAAGTATTATCCTGAGAGGGGTCCATAGGTTCACCAGAATGACTATGGTAGGCAGGATAATGGCTCCCCAAAGATGTCCATGTCCTGATCCCCAGAACCTGTGAAATGTTTTGTTATGTGACAAGAAGGGAATTAAGGATGTAGACAGAATTAGGGTGGCCAATAAGCTTAACTTAAAATGGGGAGAGGATCTTGGAGCAGCCAGGGGGCCCAATGTAATCACAAGGGCTTGATAAGTGAAAGAGGGAGGCAGGAGAGTTGGGGTCAGAGTGGGAGATGTGGTCACCGAAAGAGGTTGTTTGCTCGCTGTTTTGCTGATGGGACGAGTCCGCAACATGAGGAGTGGGGGCAGCCTCCAGAATCTGGAACACTCGAGGAAACAGATTCTCTCCCTGAGCCTCCAGAAGGAAGTAGCCCTGCTGACACCTTGATCTCAGCCCCACGAGATCCACTCAAACTGCTGATCTCCAGAACGCAAGAGCATGAGTCTGTGTTGTGTCAAGCCACTAAATTTACACAGCAGTAGGAAAGTGATACACTGACAAAGAGGTCTATGCCACAAAAAAAGTTAGGAGCCTCTGTATCTGGACTAATTATCCATCATGGACAGTTGTATCTGTGGGACTCGTGGGGGTGGGGTGAATTAAGTTGTTTATCGCTGCATAGCAAAGTGCCCAACCATAGCAGCTTAAACAATGCACAGTCGTCACCTTACAGTTTCTGTGGGTCAGGAATTTGAGAGTGACTTAGCTGTGTGGTTTTGGCTCTGGGTCCCTCTTGAGTCTGTGGTCAGCAGAAGGCTGGAGTTGCTTCTGAGGGGTGTGCTCACATGGCCGTAAGCAGGACTCCTCTGGTTCTGGCATCCTTGAGAATGGGGGATGGGGAGAAAGAGCAAGGCAGAAGCCACATGCCTGTCATAACCAGTGTCTGAAGTCACACCATCGCCTCTGTCACATTCTGTTCCTTAGAAGTGGAGAGGGGACTTAGGCCCACTTCCAGTATCAAAGAGTCTGGGGACATATTGAGAAGAACTACATACTATTTCTTTCTCTTTGTTCCTTTCTAAAGTTTCTATGAAGAAATCCGTATCAAGAGCTGAAGCCAAGAATATTTGGATAAAGAGTGTAAATGACTGACAAGACTATATATAGAAAATTTCATTTTAATTTAATTTATATAATTTATTACAGCCTTAATTTAATCAAATTAGTAGTTGAACTCTTAAGCCAAAGAAATGAAATCCTTCCTTTTAGAAATTCTGTCATTACCAACTTGGCCTGGAATATTATGCTTTATTATTTTTTTTAATCAAGTTTTTATTTTGGAATAATTTAGGAATTACAGAAAAGTTGCCAAGGTAGTACGGAGATCTCATATGCCCTGTGACCAGTTTTCGCTATTGTTAATGTCTTACATTGCTAGGGTATATTTGTCGCAACTAATGCCAATATCAATACACTATTATTAACTAAAGTCTATACTTTTGTGGGGATTTTCTTAGATTTTGACTAATGCCTTATTTCTCCGAGCAGTACATTTATAGGGTAGGTTTCTTCTGTGTCTCTGGCAACAAAAACAAGTGGGGATGGAGGAGAGAAAAAACTCTGGAGATGGATGTAGGTATAAATCTCTCCTGAACCCTGGCCAGTTTTGCTCAATGGTTAGAGCGTCGGCCTGAGGACCAATGAGTCTTGGGTTCAATTCTGGTCAAGGGCATGTACCCCAGGTGTGCTTTGTCTCTGGTCAGGTCAACCAGTTGATGTGGTTCTATCACATCTATGTATCTCTCTGTCCCTCTGTCTCTCTCTCTGTCTGTCTCTGTCTCTGTCTCTCTCCCTCCCTCTCTCCCACTGTGTCTGATGATAAACGGGAAAAGTATCCTCAGGTGAGGAATAAAAAAAAATCTCTTCTGCATTACTTGTTAGCTGAGGGTCTCTAATCAGATTACTTCTTCACCTCGGTTTCCTCACCTGTAAAATGGGAATGACAGTACGTCACAGGAATGTTACGAAGGTTAAACAAATGTATATATGCAAAGCACTTTGGGTAATATCTGACACATTAGCCAGTGGGGTTTGCTATTACCGTTGTTATTGAATTCAGGGTTTTGGGAGGTAACCTGGCCAGAAAAAGATCTTTCCCGTACAACAGGACAGGTGCAGAGCCTCATTAGTGGTGGTTCGGAGGCCTGCTAAAGTGACATAATTGATCTTGATAAATGGAGGGGGATTTAGTGGGAGAAGGGCCCAAGAAATGGGAAGAAGGTGTCCAGGGGGAGGGGCGGTGTGATCAGTGGGGTGGGGCTGTGAATCAGCCTGGAGCTTTGAAAAAGGGAGCCGCTCAGTGTGTGAGGTGGTGAGTGTCCAGGAGCTGGGTTGAGGGAGGCGCCCAGACTGTGGTGGGGAGCTTGGAAATCCCCTCTCCTGTGGCAATGGGGAGCCATTGAAGGGCTTTTTGATTTTTTTTAAAGAGGAGAAACACTTTTTATTTTTTATTGTTGAAAGTATTACAGCCCAGCTGGTGTGGCTCAGTGGTTGAGCGTCGATCCGTGCACCAAGAGGTCGCCGGTTCAATTCCTGGTCGGGACACATGCCCAGGTGGTGGCCCCGATCCCCAGTGGGGGGCATGCAGGAGGCGGCCAATCAATGTTTTCTCCTATCAATGTCTCCATCTCTCCCTCTCCTTTCCTCTCTCTAAAATCAATAAAGAAAAAAAAATTAAAAGAGAGCATTTATGTTAAAAAAAAGAAGTATTACAGATGCCCCCTCTTTTCCCCCCACTGACTCCCTCCGCCCTGTTCCCACTCCCCTCCTGCATCCCCCACACTATTGTCTGTGCCCATTGATTACACAGATATGCATATAAGTGCTTTGGTTTATCTCTGCCCAACCCCTTACCCTCCTTCCCTCTGAGGTTTGTCAGTCTGTTCCCTACATTCACATCTCTGGATCTGTTTTGATCGACAGCTTATTTTATTCATGATATTCCACAAATAAGTGAGATCATGTTGTACTTGTCTTTCTTTGACTGGCTTCTTTCACTCAGCATAATGCTCTCCAGGTCTCTCCATGTCGTCTCGAAGGGTAAGAGGTTCTTCTTTCTTACAGCTGCATAGTATTCCATTGAGGGGTTTTTAACAGGGAAACAGCTCAGACTGGGATCTTGTGGAAGTGGGGATTTGATGGGGAGGAAATCAGAGATAGGCCGTTTGTCTCACGTAGAGGCTTCTGTAATCCAGTAGGTGAAAGGTGGTGAGGGACTGGTCACTGGCAGTGAGTAGAGACACATTAAAGACATATTCGTGGGTAAAATTCGCCACACCTGTGGATGCAGGCGGTGATGGAGAGGGAGACTATCCTAGTTTCCTAGGGTGGCCATAACAATGACCACAAACTTGGTGGCTTAAAATTACATACATTTCTTCTGTCACAGTTCTGGAGGCTAGAAGTCTGAAGTCAAGGTCTCGGCAGGGCCGCATTCCCTCCAAAGGCTCTCGGGAAGAATCCTTCCTGGCCGTTTCCAGCTTCAGGGGGCTCCTGGCGTTCCTTTGGGCAGCATAACTCCAGTCTTCACTTGGCCTTCTCTGTATCTCTTTGTCCTTTCCTTTTGCTATAAGAACGTTAGTCATTGGATTTAGGGTGAGCCTTAAATCCATATGATTTCACCTGAGACCCTCAGCTAGTTACATCTACAGAGATCCCATTGCACATAAGACCACATTCAGTTGAGGTTCTAGGTGAACACAAGTTCTTGGGGACACTATTCAACCCACTACAGTGGCACTTCGGATGATAATTTATAAGAAGCCAAAAGGAAGATTGTAACAAAATCATTCACAAATGAGTGAAGAGTGAATGACATAGCGACGGAGGATAATTTTGTTTTGTAAGAGGAGAGGTACATATAGTTTACTTGATGACTTATTTTCAAATCTTAATCTTTTTAAGAGTAAGGAGACATTTTGTTTGTATTTAGAAATGCATTCAATTCATTTAATATTTGACCTTACGCAAGCTTTTCCCTGTTGCCACGCAAACCAAACTGCCACCATTAGGGATGAGAGAAGCTGAGGACCATGCACGGTACCTTCTTCGGAAGGACAGCGATCGGGGATCACATTCCAGAGGTCATGATGTGCAAGCTGGACAAAAGAACATCAAGTTGAGTGCAGGTTTGATTTCCCCTATAACAGGCAAGCAGCAAGGTTGGCAGAAAGAAAAAATAAAATGTGAAAGCTTCAGAGTAAATTACTAACTGGCAAAATCACCTTGGCCATGTGGACTGAAGTACTGTCCTAGGCTTAATACACTTGAGTGATGAACCTGTAGGGTGTGTTGCCCCATAGGCCAGACTGGGGACTGCTGCCGAGACCCCCAACACTGTAGAAATGGAAAGTCTTGGGAGACAGCCGTGGTCCGACTCTCATTGTGGGCCAACGTGCTATGCTGCTGAAACACAAGCCCCATCACACTTGGAAAAGGCATTATGAATGGGAATTTGCAATCGGAGGTCCCACTGGGATGGGTGAGTTATTACTCACCCCTGGGGGAGGACGAACTACTTAATTTCCACTGGGATCCTGTTGTCCTGCTACCAGTGGAACCCGTCGAAATGCATGATAACCTGCAATGGAACATGTGCCGTTGAAAGAGGGGAGAGGAGGGGGATCCTGGTCTGGCATATCCTGCCCCCAGTCCACCTCCCCGCCCCTGATGGTGCTGTCTCCCTCAGGCCAACATGGATGCTACACACAACCAGGTCAAGTTCTTGAAGCTGCAGCTGCATTGACATTTAAAAATCAGTGCACACATATTAATTCTTATAGATGACGAAGACCTTCTCATATTAAATATCTGTCTTTTTTTTTTTCTTTATTGATTTTAGAGGGAGAGGGAGAGAGAGAGAGAAACATTGATGAGAGAGGACATTGATTGGCCGCCTCCTGCATGTCCCCACTGGGGATCGGGCCCACAGCCTGGGCATGTGCCTTGACCGGGGATCTAACTGGTGACCTCTTGGTGTATGGGTTGAAGCTCAACCACTGAGCCACACTGGCTAGGCAAATCTGTCTTTTTGACCACAGACGTTTGCTGTTCCTGTTGTGTCTGGGATGGGAACCTGATAGATACCTTTCTCTAGCAAAGGACTCCGTCTCACTGTTGGGGCCCTGCACATCTGCAGCTCATCAGGATGGCCACGTTGGGCATCACCACTGCAGAGAGGCGTTGGAAGGCACCAAAGCAGTTCCTGAAGGAGGAACATGTTAGGTCCAGTAATCTTATATTATCCAGACTGAGACAGAAAGCTGGCCCGTGGCACACACTCTCCATAACACGATGCATGGGTTTTCTTTTTCTGTCAGACTATGAAGGCAGCCTATCAAACTGCTGACTGGAGGGGTCCTAAAATACCACCATCGGAGCCAGGGTGGCTATGCTCAGATGCTCAGATTTGGGATGGGTTCATGTGGCTCACCCAAGTTATGGACATTTGATCACCTGGGTACCTCTATGTTGGGAACAGAGAAATCAAACAGAACCAACTCAATCACACCAGGAATATGGATGGATACCATTGGAACTGGGTACTCATTTTGTTATAGTACAGGACAGCAACTGATTTGGTACTGACTGGCCCTGCCACCAGGTGTTTATTGGGTAGCCACAAAAGGGATCCAATAATTGTATGACACAAATCTTTGGCAGTGGCTTCCACCAGTGTGACGAGGCTGCTGCACCCCAGGTTTTCCCTGAGTACAGGGGAGAATCTGTCCCATGGTAACAAGAACTGCCAACCTCCCTCTCTTCAAGGACAGATAGCCACATTCTGTTTTTCACTGGTACAATCATTTGGCCATCTCTGTCTTCTCCACGGGTCTGGAGGACATTGTAGCACACGTAGAAGTTCGTACTAAATTCACCCAGCAAGAATTGAATGATAGGCAACAGAGCTTCCCCTTCTTGAATACGTAAATGTCTCTATTAAGGAAAGCTGTCCTCCAAATAGGATGGTCTTGGGCATTATGACTGGCTTGCAAAGGGGCACCTGTGCCATTATCCAAACAGAATGTTGTGTTCAGACCTGAGGAGCCTGCTACTGTAGCATCTTTCGTAAATCACAGAAGGACATAAGTGTACTCCCTGAGTGATCTGACTCCTAGCCTAGAGGACTTAATACTTAAAGCAGTGGTGCAGATCATGGGGCTCTTGGTGGAAAAAATTGTTACTTATTTTGGGAGTTATCATCTTCAGCTGAGTATTTGGTTGCTGTGGTTTCTGCCTTGAATGCAGCCAGAGATGCACCAAACAAGCCACCTTCTTGCTAATGAAACCCCTCAAGGACCGCTCAGGGCACACGATGGAGGAGGGGGGCATGTAAGGATGTAAGAACCAGTGACCAGCCCTGGCCAGTTTGGCTCAGCGGTTAGAGCGTTGGCCTGCGGTCCTGAGAGACCCGGGTTCGGTTCCCGCTAAGGGCACGTACCTCGGTTGCAGTTTGTCCCCGGCCCTGGTCGGTTGTGCGGGTGGCAGCTACTCGATGTGTCCCTTCACATCGATGTTTCTCTCTCTCTCTCTCTGTTCCTCTCTCTCCCTCCCACTCTACCTGAACAAAAAATGGAAAAATGTCCTCGGGTGAGGATTAAAAAAAAAAAAAAAAAAAAAAAAAAGAATCAGTGACCAGGGGAGAAGTGTTGGAAGAGGTAGAGAAGATGTGTTTGCTGGTTGACCCTGAAGCTGGACCAGGGCAATTGGAAGCTCCTCACCCCTTCCCTGTCCTGGGATGTATGTTCCGCCCTCCATTCCCACAGCGGGAGCCCTCTTCAAGGACACAGTCCTGAGAAAGCAATGTGTTGTTGAGACCACTGAAACAGTGTATGCGACTGAACCCCGTTAAAGCCTCTGAATAAACTTTCAAGATTTTTGGAGGTGGGTGCAGAGATGCACTCATCTTGTGGCTGCCAAAACAAGCTTAGTAAGTTAAGTCTCCTTGCTGGTTAAACCAGCCATCTACCAGTCTGGAATGATCTACCTCTTTTGTTGGTCTCTCCTTGCCCTCTGTGTATAGGGGTCTGTTTCAGATTTCACCCAGGAAACTCCCGAGGCTGAGAACTAACACTGGGTGTGGATGGAACACAGATCTTGTCTTCATTAAAAAAAAATTTAATTACATTTGACATTCAGCATTATCTTGGTTTCAGGTCTACAATGTAGTGGTGAGACATTTATATAGTTTACAAAGTGATCACCCCGATAAGTCTAGTACTCACCTTGCACCATACATGGTTATTACAATATTATTGACTGTTTTCTCTATGATGTACTTTATATCCCCATGATTATTTTGTAACTGCCAATTTGTATGTCTTAATTCCTTCACCTTTTTGATCCAGCCCCTAACCTCCCTCCCATCTGGCAACCATCAGTGTGTTCTTTGTATATATGAGTCTTTTCTGTTTTGTTTGTTTGCTTATTTTTTTAAAATTTTTATTGTTTTAGATTTCAGTCTCAAGATACATTCACAATCATTAAAGGCAGTTTATGATATATTTATATAGCATGGCTAAGACTGTCATGCGAGAGGTATCTAATTAGTTCTCTGAAAACCTCTAAGTATGTTGTTTGTATTCCCTGACATCCCATTTCTTTACCTTAAAAGGCAGTGACCTGTTTACTATATAGTAGCACTTAGCTTAATTAGATAGTTTAGACATAGCCATGGTATTATAATTTTATTTCAGTCACTGAGGTTGCGGAAAAACAGGCCAAAGATTAAAGTAGTCACTGATGGCTTCTACGAATTTTAACCTTCCATTCTCCTCCAGGCTCTAGGGGTTTTATGACTTTAATGAACAATAAGGTTGCCTTCCAACTTTTGTGTTTGTCAGGCATTGTTGTTGGTGAGGTTCTAAAAAGCCAAAAAGAAGGCCAAGAAAAGCAAAGGAAAAAACCCTGAAAGACCTGGCACTGAATATGCAATGAATTAAAAAAATCTCCTGAACACCTGGAAGTTGATAGTATTCCCATCACTTGTGCATCGTGAAATGAAGCAATCTGTTCTCTTCGGTCTTCTAAACCATTGCTCTTCAAAGCGTGACTCCTGGGCTAGCAGTGTCAGCATCGCCTGGGAATATCTTACAGACGCAGCATTTGAAGCCCCATCCTAGATCCTCTAAATCATATTCTGTATTTTTTTTAAAGCTACTTAAAAAAAAGTTTTTATTGATTTTAGAGAGAGAAAGGGAGAGGGAGAGAAAGATCAAAATATCAATGAGAGAGAAACATCAACGTCAATCAGCTGCCTCCAGCATGCCCCCCACCGGGGATCAAGTCTGCCTGACCAGGAATTGAACGGGAGACCTCTTGGTGTATGGATCAACACTCAACCACCGAGCCACACCAGCTGGGCTTATATTTTGTATTTAAACAAGATCCTTAGAGGACCCATGGCATGTTAAGTTTTTCAGGAATTGGTCCATTTAATCTAAGTTATCAAATTTGTGAGCATAGAATTATTTGTAGTATTCCTTATTATCCTTTTAAAGTTCATGGGATCTATAAAGATGACCTCTATTTTATTTCTCAGATTGGTAACCAGTTTTGGTTTTGTTGATTTTCTCTTTTGTTTTCCTGTTACCAATTTTGTTGATTTTTGTCCTAATTTTTAAATCATTTCCATGCCTTTCCTTGCTTTAGTTTTAATTTGCTCTTCTTTTTCTAGTTTCCTAAGGTTGAAATCTTAGGTTATTAAACTTAGATCTTTTGACTTATCTAATATGTGCATTTAATGCTGTAAATATCCCTCTAAGCACAGCTTTAGCACATTCAACACATTTTGATGAGTTGTAGTTGAGTTTTCACTGAGTGTAACATTTTAAAACTTTCTCTTGAGATGACTTCTGTGACCCTTGAGTTATTTATAAGTGTGTTGTTTAATTTTAAAATATTTTTGGGATTTTTTTTGTCTATCTTTCAGTATTGATTTCTAGTTTAATTTCATTCTGGAATGAGAACATATTTTGTATGATATCTATTATTATAAATTCGTTAGGGTATGTTTTATGGCCCAGAACATTCTTTGTGAGTTTGAGAAGAATGTGTATTTTGATGTTGTTGGATGGAGTATTCTCCAAAAGTCAGTTCAAATTGATTGATAGTACTATCTAGGCTGTCTATATTCTTACTGATTTTTAGGTGTGTTGACATTTCTAAGTATAATATTGAATTTGTCTATTTCTCCTTGCAGTTCTATCAAGTATTTTGCGTTTTGGTGCTCTTTTGTTAGGTACATACACATTTAGATTGTCATGTCTTCTTGGATCTCTTTATCATTGTGTAGTAGCTCTCCTTATCCTTGATCATCTTTCTCGTTCCAAAGACTGCAGTGTCTGAAATTAATAAAGTGGCTCTAGCATTCTTTTGATTAGTGATAGTAAGGCACATCTTTCTCCATTCCTTTACTTTTAAACTATCCTACTTTATATTTAAAGTGGGTTTTTTTTTTTTTTTTTTTTGCAGAAAACATATAGTTACATTGTGTTACTGTATCTGCTCTGACAATCTGTCTTTTAATTAGTGTGTTTAGACCATCTGTATTTAAAAAGATCACCCTCATAATCAGACTAATATACAATCTTTGTAACTGTTTTTTTTTATTAATTATATTTAAAAATATTTTTATTAATTTTTTTTTAGAGATAGGAAGGGAGAGAGAGAAACATCGATGAGAGAGAAACATTGATCTCTGCCTCCTGCACTAACCTTACTGGGGGTCAAGCCTGCAATATGTCCATGTACCCTGACAGGGAATTGAACTGGGAGCTCTCAGTCTATGGGATGACGCTCACTCCACTGAGCCACAATGGCTGGGCCATTATACTTTTTTTGGTTTCTTTTCCCCCTATTCTTCTGCCTTCTCTGGTTTCAGTTGAGCATTTTATATGATTCCATTTTATCTCCTCTCTTAACATATCATTTATAGTTCTTAAATTATTTTCAGTAGTTGCCCTAGAGTTGACAAGATACAGTTTTAAATAATTAAAGTACATTTTCAAACAACACTATACTGCTTCATATGTATTGTAGGTAACTAATAACAGAGGATTCTCAATTTCATTCCCCATCATTTGTAACATTGCTGTCCCTCATTTTACTTATTCATGCTATAATCACCAAATATGTTATTATTATTGCTTAAACAAAGTTATATTTTAGCTCAATTAAGAATGAGAAATATAAAATATTATTTTACTTCAGTTATTGCTTTTTAAACAGTCTTTATGCAGATCAAGTTTATGTCATATAATTTTCTTTTGCCTGAAGAATTACTTCTAACGTTTCCTGCAGGGAAGGCTTGCTGGCAGTAAATTTCCTCAGGGTTTTTTTTTTTTTCTTTTAGTTTGAGAAAGTATTTATTACTCCTTATTCTGGAAGGATAATTTTACTGAACATAGAATTTTGATTGGTAATCCGCTTCCCCTTCTCCCCACAAATGTAAAGATTTTACCTTTTTCTTGATTATATGGTTTCTGGTGAGAAGTACACTGTAATTCTTATCCATATTTCTCTATAGATTAAGTTTTTATTTTTTCTCCTCTATTTACCTTCAGGATTTTCTTTGTCTTTGGTTTTTCTGCAGTTAGAATAAATAATTTTTATTTTTTATTTATCATATGTGGTGTTTGCTGAGCTTCCTAGATATATGGTTTGGTTTAATTTTGGAAAGTACGTGGCCATTACTTCAAATATTTCTTCTGATCCACTCTCTTTCCCCCTTGTGCATTTCAATTATGTATATGTTATACATTTTGAAATGGTCCCATAGTCATTGGATGTTTTGTGAGTTGTTTTCACTTTTTTGTCTTTTTGAATTTCAGCTTGAGTTTCTACTGAACTATCTTCAAGTTCACTGACTCCTTCCTTGTCTTTGTTGAATCTACTCATGATACCATCAAAGATACTCTTCATTTCTGTTACTGTGTTTTTGATTTTTAATATTTGCTCTTGACTTTTTCTTAAGAGTTTACATCTCTCTGCTTATATTACCCTTCTTGCATGTTGTCTGCATTTTCTATTACAGCCCTTAACATTTTAATCACAGTTACTTAAAATTCCCTGTCTGATAATCCCAACATCTGTGTTTTATCTGAGTCTGGTTCTCACGATTGTTTTGTTTCTTCAGACTGTGTGTGTGTGTGTGTGTGTGTGTGTGTGTGTGTTTTGTCTTTTGCATATATTGTAATTTTTTTGTTCAAAGCTGGACACGCTGTATTGGGCAATAGGAATTGAAATAAATAGATGTGCAACATGAGGTTTTGTGTTAATCAGGAGAGGATTTGGGCTGTGTTTAATGTTTGTTGTAGCTATAGGTACCAGAAGCTCCACTTCTTCTAGTGCAGTGGTTCTCAACTTTCCTAATGCCGCAACCCTTTAATACAGTTTCTCATGTTGTGACCCCCAACCATAAAATTATTTTCATTGCTACTTCATAACTGTAATTTTGCTACTGTTATGAATCGCCATTGGAAATATGTTTTCTGATGGTCTTAGGCGATCACTGTAAAAGGGTTTTTCGACCCCCAAAGGGGTCGCGACCCACAGGTTGAAAACCACTGTTCTAGTGTCTTTGTTTTGTCTTTTCTCTTGGCTTTGGAGCATCTCTGTGTTTATCCAGAAAGAGTCTCTGTCTTGCAACTCTTTCAGCTATAACCCACTGTTTTTGTACTGAAGCCTTATTGTGGTAGGTTATGGTAAGGGCAGTTTTGTACAGTCTTTTGATAAAATATTGGTGTTTTAGTGGGCCTGTGTCTTGGGGTTGTTCTCCATCAGTACGGCTCCCCTACCTACTCTGTCAACTGCTCCCTTCTATGGCTGCAGCATTCCCAGTCTGCTTCCTTGTTGCCCTGTCGCCTGTTGACTATGGTTTCTCCCCTGTAGATGAGACAGGAGCTGGAGGGGCTGGAATAGGAGGAAGGCTCTTCCTTCAGCTGGAATAAGGTTCCAACGATCTTCTCCCCTTATTATGGAAAAGGTCCTGAGTGAATTTTCCTATCATTATGTTCCCTCTATCCCTATAAAAGCCATGAAAAGAGCCATCTTGGTTTCTCAATATGAGACCCTGGTGGGGTTCCTGGAGAGAAACCTCATGAAATTGGGGGCCCCCCATGACTGCAGCCTCAGGAGTTTCTTACTCTGTACTAGTCCACATTCAATCTCCAGCAATTCATTAAAATCGCCCTTTAAATGTTCCTACCAGTTCCCCCCTCCAGTGACTTCTGCGTCAGGTAAGCAGGTATCAGTTGCTGTATTTCTCTGATTGGGCCTATTTCTTCATATTTTGAGGTGATAGTTTGCTCTGGGACCTCAGTTTTAGAACTTAAGAAAAGTACTGATTTTCAGTGTATCTAGTTTCAGTTTGTTATAAGAATAGGATGATGTCTTCCAAACTCTTCACATATCAGGGCTAAGATCAGGGTCACCTAAGGTTTGAGGAGGACATTGGGTTAGCTGTTCAGGTCCTAGGGGGAGGGTGGTCTAATGGCTTGTACTGGCACAATGTCAGAGGACTCAGGTCTGGCCTGAGGGCGCAAGCACTCACTGCCTCAAGGGACATCATTTTCTTATTTATTACATGGGAGCAGTTCCGCCTGCCTCAGAGTGTTGTGAGAAGACAAACGTGACAGATAAGAAGTGTCACAGAGCCTTTCTGTCAGTGTTAAGACAGCCATGCTCCACTTCCCTAGAACCTGTGGCTCTAGAGGAGCGGAAGGGAGATGCTGCTTTCTGTGGAATTTGCTTTCTCTGTTGTCCTTCTGTGCCTCTCCGGACCTGCTCCCTTGTCAAGTAATCAACCCCCGTTTATAAAGCCGTAGACTGGTTTCTTTCAGGCTCCTCTCTCTCTGTCTCTTTGTCTCTGTCTCTGTCTCTGTCTCTGTCTCTCTCTCTCTCTCTCTCTCTCTCTCTCTCTCTCTCACACACACACACACACACACACACACACACACACACACACACACTCTCCCTGCCCCAGCATTGGCTGGCCTCCAATCATCTGAAACATGCATTTTGTCGGTTTTTAAAGGGGAGTTGACAGGAGTCATCAAGGAAAACCACTCATTCTGGGACCTGGGCTCATGGAATTTGTTCCTGCTGGATATTCCCGGACCCTGAGCAATGCCAACATCATGCGATGCCACCGGCCTCCCTCTTTGCCTGACCTTTCCCGCTCCATGCCTAAGGGCCTTGCAGAGCAGCTGCAGAAGACTGGTTGATCTCCAAAGTCAGCTCCTGAGGGCTGGCTGCCAGGGAATTCTCTCAAATGGGGCCTTCTGAGGGAGAAGCCTGACGTAGAGAAATTAGAAACAGAAAGAGACATTGAAAGATATTCTGCTCAAAATAAGCCCCCATCCCCTCCCCCAGCAGTCAAATAAAAGTTCTCTTTCATTTGGGTATATTTTGTTTTTAAAAGTTCAGTTTGACAGCTTTTAAAAACAAAGTGGAATAGGTCAGAAATTTGTTAAAAAAAAGGAAAAAAAGAAAACAAAAAAACCCCCAAAAACGAAAACAAACAAACAAAATACCCTACTGGAATTTTCTCTTTCTACAAGTGCCTCCTGGCGGGACTGTCCCTTGAATCTCTCACAGAGAGTTTCTCACCACTCTGCTTGGATCACTTTTCCAAAAGCAATGCCCTTTTAGGCCTTTGGGTGACCCAATCACCCCCATCTCCTTCATTCTCTGGATTTGTGTCATTTTCCCACCTCAGCCCCCTCAAGGCAGAGGAAAGCTGAAGGATGCTCCAACTGATGACATGTAGGAGAGCAGCTGGTCCAGGTCCAGGTGAGAACATGAGACAGTGTCTCCACATGGTTTAGGGATAGGTGTAGCCTCTTGAAGATATTTCACTTTGAGAAAACTCTTGACCAACTTCCTGGCAGGCGTTGGGATAAGAACAGAGTCTGTGACTGCTGATATGATTCATCCAAAGTATTGGTCTCACCCGTGTACTGTCTGTCCCAGAGAAAGTATATGTGTAAGGAAATATGGATCTATTGCCCTTGCTTTACCTACCGCTTCTGAAAATTCTCATTGGATTGTCCTTTTCAGTCACTTTGCTTCTCATGGAAATGAGTTGTCTTTATATATTTCTTTATGTGATTATTTGTTTAGAACTTATTTCTCTTTTGTTCTAGGCTCCAATGAAGGTCTTGATCACTCATCATTAATGAATTCTTTGGGCTTAGCACAGTCCCTGACACACAGTAAACTCTTGACTATTTGGTGAAATTGCTTTAATCCTCACAGTAGCCCTTTGGGTAAGTTCTATTATTATTATTACTTCTCGCCCAAGGATATTTTTAAATTGATTTTAGAGAGATGAAGGGAGAGTGAGCAAGAGAGAGAGTGATTGATGTGAGACAGAAACATCAATTGGTTACCTCCCATAGGTGCCCCAACCAGGGATGGAACACAAAACCCAGGTATGTGGCCCAAATGGGAATCCCTTTGGTGCACAGATGACACTCCAACCAACAGAGCCACCTTGCCAGAGTGGTAACCTTTATTCTTATACCCATTTTGCAAATGAAGAAACTGAGACACTGTCTCCCAACTGAAAATCCAGACCTGAGTGGTTGATTAAGCCCATGCTTTCATTTGACACAGCCTAAATCCTGCTGCTAGGTGAGGGAGTGAGAGAAAATGAACACGCTGCACAATCTTATGAAAATTTCACAAGATGAAAAGAAGAAACATGCTTGAGGGACCTGTAAAAAGGGGGTCTAAAATATATGTTTCCGGCAAGATCTCTCTGGAAGGCAGTTTCTAATGGAAAGCGCATTTGGTTGCACTAGTCACATTAATATTTATCTTGGCAAGTCAGAGTTAGAAACTTTCTCTTTTGGCAGTCATTGAAATTAAAAAAAAAAAATCTATAAATGTATCTAAAAATTTGTTCATTTATTTCAACTAAATAACTTTCCTGGGTAAAAATGCAAGTTATTCTAATTCAAATTTAGTTGACATTGCAATTGTTAAAATATTAATTCACTAGCTGGAATTTAATATTTTACCTGGGGGAAGAATAGGAAGTATCATGTTTTGAGCATGAATTGTATGCTATGTCCTTCACATTGAACCAATGATAGCATATTTGAAGATATGTTATATCTCTTCCCTTGCTTTACTATCTCCTACAGTGTCTAAGAAATGGCTGAGGTTGGGAGGTCTAGGGTTTGTTTTGGGTTCTGCCTTTATGAATCCCTGGGATCTTTCTAGGGCATCATTTTCTCTTGAGTTAAATGAAGGGGGATGGGTTAGATATCATTAGGTTCTTCAGGGTTAAAAGTTCAATGAGTCCATGACTCCAGGTGGGTGTTCTGGACCTTGTTTTATAGTCCTCTCTCTTTAGGAATAATGGAAGGGCCAGAGAGGCAAAACCACTGTTCAGCCAACACCTGCACAGCCTGTCTGACAGGTGGGCCCTGAGAATAAACAGTCTCTATGTGTGTTGGCCAGGGGCTGAGCCTGCAGCCTGCAGCTGGCCTCCTTGGCTCCTGTCGACCCTTTGGCTGCCACATCAGTCTTTGGAATCTCCAAATCTCCGGCAACTGTTCAATCGTTTGCTTTTTCTCCTCCTAAGAGACAGTCAAGGGTGTTGGGGGGCTTGTTACTTTGGGAAGCCTGCCACATTTACAAATGCCTTGTAACCCCTATTGAGTGACAGATTTATTTGACAATTTTTGATAAGTGGGTTGTTTGTGACTCTCTGACGGAAGGAATTATTTGTAATTCCAACTTGAAAGCCTGACCATCTGAGAGCAATGACTAAGTGAGTGTGGGTATTAAAAGGTCATTTATCGTTGCTTAACATCCTGTCATATATCATCTTATGACCCCTCTGTTTTTATTGTTTTGATCTCAAAAAAATCTTTTTTAAATGTGAGAGCTGGAAATTGGGAAATGACAGAACTATTTATGGTCCCCGTAAGCAGCTGGCCCATTTCAGTGACAAATGTTATAAACATGTTGTGTTAAAATCCCAGTCCTCCGCTCTTGATTTTAATGACTTGGAATTCATTGAACTTGAGGCACCCTGGATTCTGTTTCCTGCTGAGATTCGGTAATGGTGACATTCTGACTTGGCAAAGAGAGCGTCACTCTGCTGAGTCATGGTTCTCTTAACTTCGTCCAGGTCTCCGCAAACCTAAGAACTAGAATTTGGTCACTTTGCAGGTGTCTGGAACAGCTCCCAGTGCCTATTGCTAAATAAAAAGAACAACTATAAACTTGTTGCTTTAGAGAAATGCAAACCTCTTTTTTCTTTCCCACTGGGGTCCCCTCTCTGATAACTTAGTTGTTTAATGTGCAGCACTATTAAAAATTGGTTCTGTGGCTAGTTGACAAGTTAAACAGCAGTAGATCTCTAAGCACTTACTGTGAATTTTTCTCATTTGATCCTCACAATACCCTTCAGAGGTAATTGCTGTTACTGTTCCTATTTTCAGGTGAGGACTAGTTAGCTAATTTGGCTGAAACCATTCAGCTAGTAAGTGGCAGAGCCAAGATGTGAACCCAGGGAGGTCTGACGCCAGGGCCTGGGCTGTTATTATCTATGATTCATTGTCAGTTAAAATGACTCTAGTTCTTGGCCACTTACATCAGCAAGCCACCTGGGAGATGTGTAAAGCTGGTCATGGTGGGAGGAGAAGGGAAGGTGTGGCCGGCACCAATCAGATGAAAGAAAGGAGTTACCCAGAGCAAATTCTTCCAATTTATTGGAAAACCAACAAAACAAAAAAAATCAGGGAGAAGAACTCACCAATATGTAGCATACTTTTTTTCAAATACAATACATACTTTGGGGTTCAAAGACCCTAAAATAATATGAATATATTATTCCTAGGAAAAAATGGACAAAGAGAACGGATGAGATTTCAAAAGTGGAAGCCAGGACACAAACAAAGATCAAAACCGAGATACCATTGATGTCAATGGCTGCTCTTCTCGTGGAAGATATAAATTTCTATTGAAATATAAATTTCTATTGAAATATATTTGCTAAGGCCTAAGGCAAACAGTGGCTGCAAAGGAACAGTGGAAAAGTACTGATGACAAATAAATTAGCTCATCAATTCATGGGTTTACCAAAGGCAGCTAAAGGAATAATGGCTCGTGTGTATACTTGCAATATTTAAAAATACACCCAAAGAACAGGGAAACAATAACAGAAAGTTTATCAGAATTTTTAAATATACTGTCATAAGGAATAATGCTTTTCATAATTAAAGCAGGGCCTTCTGTGGTCACAGTAGAAAGAAAAGAGTTCTGCAGCTTATTTTTTTCACTCCTGTGATATGTCTTCAACATCTGTTCATGTTAGTAAATAGAGATCTGTCTGGTTCCTTTGATATTTTACAGTGTGGATATTTAGTTATTTTATTACCTCTCTAGCAATGGGCCATTGAGGGAGGGGGCATTTTTTGCTGGTACAAACAGTGTCGCAAAGGATGTTCTTGGTGCTTGCCTCCTGTGGTGGCTGTCACCCTTCAGGAGAGCCTGCTGCAGGGAGCAGAGCTGGCTGATGCGTCCCAGCGACACTCCTCTGTATCCATCACAGCCAGACCGTGCTGCCAATGACCGAGTGCGGCAGGGATACTATACCTGTCTGGTGTGTGAACCCAGGACAACTTTGACTAAGGCTCTCCCCAAATATTTGGGTTAAATTCTCTCAAAAATGAGCTGTGGTCTATTTCCTTCCTTTCTCCTTTTTCAGATGTCAGATCTGAATCATAGTCTAAAGGGTCTGCCTGCCTTCTCCTGTCCCCTTTCCCCTTTATTCTCTGCAGTGTTTCCCCCAACAGATCTCTTGCATTCTAATCTTGTCTTGGCATCTGCTTGTCAGGGGACCTGAACTAATCCACCCACTGAACATATTGGTAAGTATTTCTCTAGGGAAAACTCAGAGAAATAAAAACTTGGGCCATGAGGTGTGTACATATTTGTATATCTGCCTATGAATTTATTTAAAATTACATTGGTATTGTATAAATTTAAAAAATTCACATATCATAACTAAGTAGCATAAGTAATTCACAAACTGAGCACACCCATGATATAAGCACCCAGATTAGAAATCAACTTTATTGGCCCTACAGAAGCCCCATCATGTCCCTACCTGTCATTTCCCACCTCCCCAAAGCTAACCACTCTCTGACTTCTAGAACCATACATTTGTCCTGCTTGTTCTTGAGCTTTATGTAAATAAAATCATATGATGCATTCGTTTGAATCTGCCTTCTTTCTCTCACTATTATGCTTGTGAGATCAATCCACGTTCATTTATCATCATGGCTATATAATATTCTAGAGTGTGACTAAAACATAATACATTCATCCAGTTTATTATTTATTATAACCATCACTTCTAGTTTTTGGCTCCTAGAAACAGTGCTGAAATGAAAATCTTGTACAAGTTTTTTGGTGAAATATGTGTGCATTTCTATTGGGTATATACCTAGAAGTGAAATTGCTGGGACATAGGGTGAGAATATATTCAGCTTTAGTAGATGCTGCCAAACAGTTTTCCAAAGAATAATCAATTTATAATAATAATCAGTGTGTGTGTGTGTGTGTGTGTGTGGTATAATAAATATAAATGATATGTTTATATTTTGAAAAAATTTTTATTGATTTTTTTTTTTAAGAAAGAGAGGAAGGGAGAGATAGAAACAGCGATGTGAGAGAGAAACATCAATCAGCTGCCTCCTGCATGCCCCCTTCTGGGGATTAAGCCCACAACCCAGGCATGTGACCTGACCGGGAATCTAACTGGGACCTCTCAGTCCATGGGACAGTGCTCAATTCACTGAGCCACACTGGGTAGGCGATATGTTTATATTTTTTAAACAAATATAAATAAATAGTAATCTAGAAGGTCACTGGAATATCAATGTAAACTCCCCCCAGCGATGGATAAGAGTTCTGGTTGCTCCTCTTATTCTTTTTTTTTTTTTTTATCCTCACCCGAGGACATTTTTTTCCATTTTTTGCACAGATAGAGTGGGAGGGAGAGGGAGGAAGAGAGAGAGAGAGAGAAACATCGACGTGAAAGGGACACATCGAGTGGCTGCCACCCGCATGACCAACCAGGGCTGGGGACAAACTGCAACCGAGGTACATGCCCTTAGCGGGAACCGAACCCGGGTCTCTCCGGACCGCAGGCCGATGCTCTAACCGCTGAGCCAAACTGGCCAGGGCTCCTCTTACTCTTTAGTACTTAGTATTATTGGTCTTGTTTATTTTAACCATTCTAGTGGGTGTGTCTTCCATTATGATTTTAGTATGCTTTTATCTGATGACTAATAATGTTGAGTAGCTTTTAATATATTTATTGGCCACTTGAATGTTCTTTTCTATATAGTGTTTAAGTCTTTTGCCCATTTTTCTGTTAGAATGTCTATCTTTTTTTGTATTGATTTTTAGGAATTCTTTCTATATTCCAGAGATGAGGGTATGTGTGTTTTAATTTTTTTGATATTCAGCTTTTTTCAATAATGTTTATTTATGTGTTGATTATACTTTATATTCTTCTTCTTCTTCTTTTTATTAATTTATTTTTGTTACAGATGTTTCTCCTTTTTCCCCCATTGACACCCTTCTCCCAATCCCCCCAGTCCTCCACCCCTATTCCCAACATTGTTGTCTATGTCCATGGTTATACATAAAGGTATATAAGGTCTGTGGTTTATCTCTTCCCTCCTCCACATCCCCATCTTCTGAGGTTTGTCAGTCTGTACCCTACTTCTATGTCTCTGGGTCTATTTGGTTCATCAGTTTTTTTGTTCATTATATTCCACAAATAAGTGAGATCATGTGGTATTTGCCTTTCTCTGATTGGCTTATTTCCCTTAGCACAATACTCTCCAGGTCCCTCCATGTCATCTCAAGGGATACAAGATCTTTCTTTCTTACAGCTGCATAATGTTCCATTGTGTACATGTACCACAGCTTTTTTTTATCCACTCATCTATTGATGGACACTGGGCTGTTTCCAAATCTTAGCCATTGTAAATAGTGCTGCTATAAACATAAGGATACATACATTCTTTCTGATTGGTGTTTCAGGCTTCTTAGGATATATTCCTAGAAGTGGGATCACTGGTCAAATGACAGTTCAATTTTTTATTTATTTTTTATTTTTTATCCTCACCCGAGGACATTTTTCCATTTTTTGTTCAGGTAGAGTGGGAGGGAGAGAGAGGAACAGAGAGAGAGAGAGAAACATCGATGTGAAAGGAACACATCGAGTGGCTGCCACCCGCACGACCGACAAGGGCCGGGGACAAACTGCAACTGAGGTACGTGCCCTTAGCGGGAACCGAACCCGGGTCTCTCTGGACCGCAGGCCGACGCTCTAACGGCTGAGCCAAACCGGCCAGGGCGGCAGTTCAATTTTTAACTTTTTGGAGGTAACACCATATTGTTTTCCATAGTGGCTGCACCAGTCTGCATTCCCACCAGCAGTGTACTACAGTACCCTTTTGGGTAGTATGAATATTTTAATGATGTTAATTCTTCCAATCCATGAATGAGGTATATGCTTTCACTTTTTTATATCTTCCTCTATTTCTGTTTTCAATGTCCAGTAGTTTTCTGAGAACAGGTCCTTCTTTGGTTAAGTTTATTCCTAGATAGCTTATTTATTTATTTTTTTTGCTGCAATTGTAAATGGGATTTTTTTTTTTTAGTTTCTCTTTCTGTGAGTTCATTATTGGTGTATAAGAATGCCATTGATTTCTTGATGTAGATTTTGTATCCTGCTACTTTGTCAAATTCATTTATTAAATCTAGTAGATTTATGATGGAGTCTTTAGGGTTTTCTATATATAATATCATGCCATCTGCAAATAATGACAGTTTCACTTCCTCCTTTCCAAGTTGGATCCCTTTTATTTTTCTTCATGTCTGATTGCTGTGGCTAAGACTTCCAGCACTATGTTAAATAAGAGTGGCAAAAGTGGGCATCCCTATCTTGTTCTGGTTCTTCAGGGAAATACTTTTAGTTTTTGCTCATTGAGTATGATGTTGGCTTTTATTATGTTGAGATATGATCCTTTGGTTTTTAATACATGGCCTTTATTATGTTGAGATATGATCCTTTGATTTCCACATTGCTGAGCATTTTTATCAGAAATGGGTGCTGGATTTTGTTGAATGTTTTTTTGACCATCTATTGATATGAGCATATGTTTGTTTTTTTCCCCAATTTTTATTACTTTATTTTTTTACAGATGTTTCTCCTTTTCCCCCCATAGACACCCTCCTCCCCATCCTCCCCTCCCACCCCCTATCATTGTTGTCTATGTCCATTGGTTATACATACATGCATATAAGTTCTTTGGTTCATCTCATTCATCCCCCCCCGCCTCCCTACTCTGAGGTTTGTCAGTCTGAACCATACTCCTTTCTATGTCTCTGCATCTATTTCATTCACCAGCCCATCTTATTCATTATATTCCACAAATAAGTGAGATCATGTGTTATTTGTCTTTCTCTGATTGGCTTATTTCTCTTAGCATAATATTCTCGGGGTCCCTCCATGTTGTCTCAAAGGATAAGAGATCTTTCTTTCTTTCTTTCTTTCTTTCTTTCTTTCTTTCTTTCTTTCTTTCTTTCTTTCTTTCTTTCTTTCTTTCTTTCTTTCTTTCTTTCTTACAGCTGCATAGTATTCCACTGTATATATGTACCACAGCATTTTTTTATCCACTCATCTATTGATGGACACTTGAGCTGTTTCCAGATCTTAGCCATTATAAATAGTACTACTATGAACATAGGGGTACATACATTCTTTCTGATTGGTTTTTCAGGCTTCTTAAGATATATTCCTAAAAGTAAGATCAGTGGGTCAAATGGCAGTTCAATTTTTAATTTTTTGAGGAAACACCATACTGTTTTCCATAGTGGCTGCACCAGTCTGCATTCCCACCAGCCATGTACTAGAGTCCGCTTTTCTCCACACCCTCGCCAGCCCTTATTGTTTGATGACTGGTTGATGTCAGCCATTCTGGCAGGTGTGAGTTGATATCTCATAGTTGTTTTAATTTGCATCTCTTGGATGATTAGTGATGTTGAGCATTTCTTCAATGTCTCTTGGTCATTTGTATGTCCTGTTTGGAAAGGTGTCTATTTAGGTCCTCTGCCCATTTTTTAATTGGGTTCTTTGTCTTCCTTTTGTTAAGTTGTATGAGCACTCTATATATATTGGAAATTAACCCCTTATCTGATGTATCATTGGCAATTATGTTCTCCCATACAGTAGGTTCCCTTTCCGTTTTGATGGTTGTTTCTAAACATATGGTTTTTATCTTTCATTTTGTTTATGTGGTGTATCACATTTATTAATTTGTAAATATTGTACCAGCCTTGCATCTCTGGGATGAAACCCACTTGGTCATGATGAATATATATTTTTTAATGTATTGCTGGATCCGATTTGCTAATATTTTGTTAAGGATTTTGGCATCTATGTTCATCAGGGATATTGGCCTGTAGTTTTCTTTATTTGTAGTGTCTTTATCTGGTTTTGGAATTAGACTTATGCTGGCCTCATAAAAACAAGTTTGGAAGTCTTCTTTCCTCTTGACTATTTTGGAATAGTTTGAGGAGAATGGGTATTAGATCTTCTTTGAATGTTTGGTTAAACTCCCTTGTGAAGCTGTCTGGGCCTGAGCTTTTGTTTGCTGGGGGATTCTTGATTATATCTTCAATTTCCTTAGTTGTTATTGGTCCAGTTCAGTTGTGGGAGACTTTGTGTTTCTAGAAATTTGCCCATTTCACCTAATTGTCCAATTTGTTGTCGTGTAATTTTTCATAGTATTTGATAACAATCTTTGGTATTTCTGTGGTGTTAGTTGTTACTTCTCTTTTATTTCTGATTTTGTTTATTTGGGTCCTCTCTGTTTCTTGGTGAGTCTAGCTAAGGGTCTGCCAATCTGGTTTATCTTTTCAAAGAACCAGGTCTTTTCTTCATTGTTCTTTTGAGTTGTTTTTTACTTTTTTTTTAGTTTCTATGTCATTTATTTCTGCTCTGATCTTTACTATTTCTTTCCTTCTACTTACTCTGGGTTTTTTTGTTTGTTTGTTTGTTTTGTTTTGTTTACTTTCTAGTTCTTTAAGTTGTAGGGTTAGAAAGTCAATTAGGAATTTTTCATGTTTCTTGAGGTAGGCCTGTAGTGCTATGAACTTCCCTCTCAGAACTGCTTTCACTGTGTCCCATAGACTTTGTGTTGTTGTGTGTTTGTTTTCATTGGTTTCCAGGAAGTTTTTAATATCTTGATCTCCTTGGTCCATTCATTGTGTAATAACATGCTATTTAGCCTCCATCTGTTTGATTGTTTTTGTTGTAATTGATTTCTTGTTTCATGCCATTGTGATCTGAGAAGATGCTTGATATGATTTTAATCTTCTTGAACTTGTGCAGACTTAGTTTGTGCCCTAATATATGGTCTCTCTTTGAGAATGTCCCATGTGCACTTGAGAAGAATGTGAATTCTGCAGTTTTGGGGTGTAATTATCTGTAGATATC
Source organism: Molossus molossus (assembly GCF_014108415.1). Classification (NCBI taxonomy): domain Eukaryota; kingdom Metazoa; phylum Chordata; class Mammalia; order Chiroptera; family Molossidae; genus Molossus; species Molossus molossus. The sequence goes on from NW_023425399.1 coordinate 29,218,347, forward strand.
TATTAAATTTATTTGATCTAGTGCATCATTTAGAGTCTTTGTTTCCTTGTTAATTTTGTGTCTAGAGAATCTATCCAGTGATGTCAGCGGGGTGTTGAAGTCCCCTGCTATTATTGTGTTGCTGTCGATTTCTCCTTTGAAATCTTCTAGAGGTTTTTAAATGTATTTTGGTGCTTCTATGTTGGTTGCATATATGTTTACCAAGGTTATATCTTCCTGTTGGATAGATCCTTTCAATGTTATGTAGTGGCCTTTTTTGTCTCTAGTTATGGCCAGCATTTTGAAGTCTATTTGATCAGATATGAGCATTGCTACCCCAGCTTTATTTTCCTTTTTTGTTTGCTTGTAAAATATTTTTTCTATTCCTTCACTTTTAGCCTATGTGAGTCTTTTGTTGTGAGATGGGTCTCTTGTAAACAACATGTATATGAATCATGCTTTAATATCCATTCAGCTACTATGTGTCTTTTGATCGGAACCCTTAATCCATTTACATTTAAAATTATTATTGATATGTACTTATTTATTGCCATTTTTGTTTATTATGGTTATGTTTCTCTTCCTATTTCTTCTACTTATTATAGCAGTGCTTTTAACATTTCTTGCAGTGCTCGTTTGGTGCTAATGTATTCCCTTAGCCTTTTTTTTTTTTTTTTTTTTTTCTGGGAAGCTCTTTATTTGACCTTCTATTTTGAGTGATAGCCTTGTTGGGTAGAGTAGTCTTGGATTCAGATCCTTGTTTTTCATTACCTTGATTACTTCATGCTATTCCCTTCTGGCCTGTAGTGTTTCTTTTGAGAAGTCAGCTAATAGCCTTAATGGGGTTTCTTTGTAGGTAATCTGTTGCTTATCTCTTGCTGCCCTTAGGATTCTCTTTGTCTTTAATTTTTGGCATTTTAATTACTGTGTGTTTTGGTGTGGGCTTACTTGAGTCTGCTTACTTGGGTCTCTTTGTGCTTCTTGAACTTGTATGCCTGTTTCCTTCTCTAAGTTAGGGAAGTTTTCTGTCAATATTTCTTCAAATATATTCTCTAACCCTTGCTCATTGTCTTCTTCTGGCACTTTTATCATGTGGATGCTGTTATGTTTCATATTGTTCCCACAGTTCTCTCATGCTGTCTTCCTGTTTTTTAATTGTTTTTCCTTTTGGTTCTCTGTTTGGGTGATTTTTTTCTACCCTGTCTTTTAATTCATTGATCCAATCCTCAGCTTTCTCTACTTTGCTGGTTATTCCTTCCAATGTGTTCTTTATTTCTGCCATGTAATTCTTCATTTCTACTTGATGGTTTTTAATTTCCAGTTGGTTGATTTTCAATGTTTCTATGTCTTTACTCATGTTGTTGAGCTCTTTACTCATGCTGTTGAGAGCTTACTCATTTTCATTACTCTGAACTCTACCTCTGATAACTTGTATAATTGCATTTCATTTATCTCTTTTTCTGTAGAATTTTCTTGTTCTTTCATTTGGGATTTCTTTTTTTATTTCACCATTTTGGCTGTCTCCGTGGGTTTTGGTGCCTACCAAATTTTCTCTGTAGGTGTTGGTGTTCTGCAGCTTGCGGCTCCCTCTACTGGGTTTGGATGAGTGTGGGAGTACCCATGTTAAAGACCACTGTCAAGTCTTACTTTCCTGTGTAGATTTGCAGGCCAAGGAAATGTTCAGTTATCCCCTAGTTTTTGCCTGCAGACGATTAGTCTCAGTTACTTGATGAGCCTTGGTTTGTAGCCCCCAGCTGAATGAAAAATCCTTAGGTGTAAGAGAATTTCCAGTGAGTGGGGTACTTGCTTGCTTTCAGACTCGAGTGCTAAATGAGCCTCAATTTGCAGTTCTCTGGCCTGGCCTGGTGGTGTTGAATTCCTGAGGGTGCTGCCATTGCTTCCCCCTGGGGCTCTGGGAAGAGACTCTTTGAGTAAGATGGCTACTGTTCTTTGAGGAAGTGATTCAGCACAAAACTCCCAATGTCCTCCCCTCCAACTCTTTCCTGAGCCAGGAGCCCCGGCCTCTCTCCACACAGTTCCAGTCCAGTCCACCCTCCATCTGCCGGAGCCCAAGGTGAATGGCTTTAGCTGTTTGGTGCTTTTTAAAACCCTCACTTTCTCAGCGGGAACTGAGGTAAAACAGCCCTCAGCTGCTGTCTGTGGGCTCCCAGCCCACCCTCTAGCACCTCTGCAGTTCCTACCAGGCTCAATTTGGTGTACTCTTTCTGTCCCTGGTTATATAAGTTCTCTCCAGATGCTTTTCAGTTGTTTTACCTCAGTGATTTGTCTTTATTTTAGTTGTAATTCCAGTTTGGTCCTGGGAGACCATCTGTGTGGCTTCCATTCACTCCACTGCCATTTCTCCCTTAATTCTAATAAATATAGCTAAAATGCCCTTCAGCATGGCTGAAACAATTTAAATGCCAAGAGAACCACTTTTTGTGTTTCTCTGAAGGCCATGTACCAAGTTACATTATTCATTTAATTAATAATAATTAATGCAGATTTTCAAGGAAATCCCTTTTAGCCCTACCACAGTTTCTTTTTTATCCCAAGGAAGCCAATTCTTACCCCCCTTCCCTCTATATTATGAGCTTAGGATAATAAGAATTTTGCTAAATTTTTGTCTCTGAGGATCAGAAACCAACAATCCATGAAGCCTACCCATACATCTGGAGATAGCTGTCCCTTGTGACATGTAAGGAGGGATATCTGGTTCTCAGCTGGAGCAAATCCAGGGCGATTTATGCTCTGAGTTATTTTGCTCAATGAGCCAACATTATAAACTTAGGAAGACCTAGAAGCCTCCCTTTTTTTAGTGTTTGCTCATTTATATTTTAATACTGCTTTTAAGGAACCAAAACATGTGTCATCAATAATAATCTAGAAGGTGACTGGAGTGAAATGAATTGAGCTTGCCATTCTGATGTTAATCTTTCTTCTGGAAGACATTTGTGAAACAGAGAGAAACTTGAGATGGAAGGCTTAGAAGTGAACCAGGGCAGGGTTGTTCCTTACAGAGACATGTTTTCAGATTTATCTTTGGTGTTAAATACTTGAAAAAAAAACAAAAACCAAAAACCAAAATGACTTCCAGTCAAGATGGTGGCGTAGGTAAACGTGGTATCGGGTCCTCCCACAACCACATTGAAGTTAAAACTAAACTACAGAACAACCATCATTCAAAACCACCTGAAATCAAGCTGAATGGAAGTCCTACAACTACGAAATTAAGGAAGCAGCCACATCAAGACTGGTAGGAGGGGTGGAGGTGCGATGAGCTGGCCCCACACCCATGTAAGGTGGATAAAAATCAGGAGGCTACCTCAGCTGGGAAGGTTTTCCCTGAGGACTGAGGGGTTCCCATCCCATACCAGGCACCTAGCTCAGGGTTCCAGTGCCAGGAAGAGAAGTCCCCATAACTTCTGGCTGGAAAAACCAGTGGGAACTGAGACTGAGGGAGGCTGAGGCAGCTGGAGCCCCAGGCAGCTCCTCTTAAAGGGCCTGTGCACCGACTTACTCGGACTCACACCCTCCAGGCTCCAGCACAGGGGAGGCAGCTTGAAAGGCACCAGAGACATACAGGGGAAGAACTGAATTGTTTGGCATTGGAGCGAGGGCTGGAGAGGCAGCTTTCTCCTGGACAGATGTGCTGTCAGAAGCCTTTGTTCCTTTGGTGAACCCTTCTCTGGAGCAGCAGATGGCAGCCATATCTGGGACTCTAGCAACCTGCCCTGGTGATTCCCTGAGGCCCTGCCCCACCCAACTTTCAGGCCCACCCAAGCTGTTGCCAGTTGCTTTACCATAGGATTGGCCTGTCCTGAATCCTGCTTCAGGTTTTCTTAAATTCTTTCAAACAAGCAGCATCTGGTCTCAGCTAGCCTCATACCTCTCATTAAACAATACATAAAAACAAACACAGGGAAGTAGCCAAAATGAGGAGACCCCAAAAAACAGGTCCCAAATGAAAGAACAGAACAAAAGTTCAGGAAAAGAACTAGGCAAAATGGAGATAAGCAACCTAACAGATGCAGAATTCAAAACACTGCTTATAAGGATGCTCAATGAACTTAGTGAGAACCTCAGTGAACTTAGTGAGGGCCTCAAGAGCATAAAAAAGGACCAGTCAGAAATGAAGGATGCTCAGTCAGAAATGAAGGAGGCACTAACTGAAATAAAGAATAATTTACACAGATTCAAGAGTAAAGTATGTGAAGCCAAGAAGCAAACCATCGATTTGGAATATAAAGAAGCAAAAAACACCCAATCAGAACAGCAAAAAAAAAAAAAAAAAAAAAAAAAAAAGAATCCAAAAAAATGAGGATAGTGTAAGGAGCCTCTGGGACAACTTCAAGCATGTCAACATTAGCATCTTGGGGGTACCAGAAGGAGAAGAGAGAGAACAAGAAATCAAAAACCTGTTTGAAACAATAATGGCAGAAAACTTTCCTAACTTGGTGAAGGAAACAGACATACAAGTCCAGGAAGCAGAGAGAGTCCCAAACAAGATGAACCCCAAGAGGCCCACACCAAGACACATCATCATCAAAATGCAAAATGTTCAAGATAAAGAATCTTAAAAGCAGCAAGAAAAAAGCAATTAGTTACCTTTAAGGGAGTTCCCATAAGACTGTCAGCTGATTTCTCAAAAGAAACTTTGCAGGCCAGAAGGGAGTGGCAAGAAATATTCAGAGTGATGAAAACCAAGAACCTACAACCAAAATTACTCTATCCTGCAAAGCTGTCATTTAGAATCGATGGACATATAAAAACTTTCCCAGACAAGAAAAAGTTAAAGGAGTTCATCACTACCAAACCGTTATTATATGAAACGATGAAGGGTCTTTTTGAAGAAAAAGATAAAATGTATGAACAAACAAAATGGCAATGAATACATATCTATCAACAATGGAATCTACAAACAAAATGAACAGGAAGAACAGGAACGTTCTCATAGATACAGAGAACATTTCGTTGGTTGCCAGTTGGGAAGGGGGTTGGTGGAATGGGTGAAAAAGGTGAAGGGATTAAGAAGCACAAATTCAGTGCTAGACTGACAAACCTCAAAGGGAAAGGGGTTGGGGGGTGGGTGGGAAGAAATAAACCAAAGAACTTATATGCATAAACAATGGACACAGACAATAGTGTGGGAAAAGGCGGGAGGGGGCGGGAGTAGGGAGGAGGGGGTCAATGGAAGAAAAATGTGGAACATCTGTAATACATTTTACATCCAACAATAAAGATTTGAAAAAAAAAAGAAGAAGTACAAATTGGTTGTTAGACTGACAAACTTCAAAGGGAAGGGAGGTTGAGGGGTGAGAAGAAATAAACCAAAGAACTTTATGCATATATACATATACCAATGGACATAGACAATAGTGTAGAGAAAGGCAGGAGGGGGGTAGGTGTGGGGAGGAGGGAGTCAATAGGGGAAAAATGAGGAACATCTGTAATACATTCAACAATAAAGATAAGTTAAAAAAAAAACAACTATTGGTATCAGTCAGGGCTCAACCTGAAGACAAAAAGCACACAGTATTTGACTATGGAAAGTTTAATATAGAAAATTATTAACTGTAACAGGGGATTGAGGTAACGAGGGATTGGTGAGTATCAAGTGAAGAGAACTCTAAAGAATGCAAGAGCATATGTAAGGAGTAGCCACCACCATGAGGGTTGAGATAGTGTATCCAAGAAGGAGCTCTTCCTCCTCTCAGGGTGGATCCAGACCTTGTTGGGAGGACAAGGGTGTGACTCTCTGGATGGTGGGTAAGTTTGCTGAGGTGCTGTGCCAGTAGAACATGCTGGAGATCTGCCCTCTGGGGTGTTGGGGGAGTTGGCCATAGTGTCAGGGAAGTGGTGGCCCCTGGGTACTGCTGGTTGCTGGATGATAGAGAAATTATTCACTCAGAGGCCAGACACTGGAGCAACTATATACTGCAGGAGCTGGGTGACAGGAACACACCAGACCAGAAAGAAAAAAAATCTCTTCCTTTTGCAGTGGCTCTCTGATGCTATGACAAAGCTTAATATGATGCCAGCTGGCAAAGGAGAAATATTTACGGGGTCCAGCTTCATTTTTGCAGCGTAAGCAATGAAACAATGAATTTGGAGCTAAGATTCCCCAAATTGATAACTGATTAATAGATATTGTAGTATGTTTTAAGAAATAGCCTTCTAATCTTCTAGAAGTATCAACATTATTGTACGTGGTCCTAGTATAGGATTTGAGATATTGCACAAATGGATATCTCTACTTATTCTCAAGGGCCCTCTTCACTCATTTACTTCTCAAACTTTGAACTTTTTGGCAAATCACCTATGTCATGGGCCTGAAACATTAGGGTGAGTTCTAATTCAATATGACCAGTGTCCTTATGAAAAAGGGAAAGTTTATTTATTATTATTATTATTTTTATCCTCACCCGAGGACATTTTTACATTCATCTTCAGATAGAGCGGGAGGGAGAGAGAGAGGAAGAGAGAGAGAAACATCAGTGTGAGAGACACATCCACTGGTTGCCACTCACATGACCCCAACAGGGGCTGGGGACGAACTGCAACCGAGGTACGTGCCCTTAGCAGGAAATGAACTCCAGACTCTCTGGTCCGTGGGCCGATGCTCTAACCGCTGAGCCAAAATGGCCAGGGTAGGAAGTTTAGAGACAGACACACAGAGAGAGGACATCATGTGCAGATCAAGGCAGAGATCAGGGTGATGCTTCTACAAGCCAAGGAATGCCAGTATCTGCCAGCAAACCACCAGAAGCGAGGGGAGAGAGTTTTTCTTGTAGTCTTCAAAAAGAACCACATTGGCTTACACCCTGATCTCAGACTTCCAGCCTCCAGAACTGTGAGACAATAAATTTCAGTTCTTTAAGTCTTGTGATACTTTGTTATAGCAGCTCTAGCATATTAATACATCAAGCCATATGATACATATATTTGTATAAGTATGTATGTGTATTTATATTATATTTTCTTTTTTTGGACTACCTTTTTATGGCATTAATATTTTTTCTCTCTCCTTACTTTTGTATATATCTATGACCAATATACCCCAAACTCTCTAAGAGAAATGTACATTTCTCTCTCTCTCTTTGTTAATCCTTACCAAAGGATATTTTCCCATTGATTTTTAGATAGAGTGGAAGGAAGGAGGAAGGGAGAGAGAAACATTGATGTGAGAGACACATCGATTGGTTGCCTCCTGCATGACCCTGACTGGGGCTGGGGACCAAACCTGAAACCCATGTACATGCCCTTGACTGGGAATCAAACCTGTAACCCTTTGGTCCAGGGGCTGAGCTCTAATTGCTGAGCCAAACTGGCCAGGGCTGTACATCGTTTTAATTTATAAAACACCAAATAATCTCTTAATGTCATATTTTTTTTTTCTTGGAGATGTCCTTCCTGGAACTCTTTATGATTGTGCTCCAACTTGAGCTGGTTGCTTTCCCAAACTGTCACTCAGCTGTTGTCCTGGGATCTCCCTTTTAGTCATTCTAGGGATTCCTTTTTCCTCTCTTTTGGGTTGATCCTGATTCCATGTCTTTGTTTTCTTGTTTCTAAGAAAAAGTGGTGTGAGGTAAATTCTTTGAGACCTTGAATACTTGAAAGATGTCTTTAGTTTAGCCTTATATTGGATTGATAGTTTGGTATTTGTGTTACTTATCTATTAGTACATAACAAATCACCCCCAAACTTAGTGGCTTAAAATAACAACCATTTCTCATCTCATGGTTTTTGTGGATCAGGGATCTGGTTGGGTCCTCTGGCTCAGGGTGTCTCACAGGCTGCAATCAGGGTGTCTGTGGGGCTGCAGTCATCTCAACGTCATCTGCTTCCAAGCTCACTCATGAGGCAGTTTGCAGAATTCAGTCCTCATGGGTTGCAGGATTGAGGACCTCAATTTCTCACTGGCCATTAGCAGGATGTCTCTTAGTTCCTTGCCACATGAGCCTGTCCATAGGGCAGCTCATAGCACGGCAGCTGGTTTCCATCAGAGTGGGCAGGCAAGAGGGCAGGAGGCAGCCAGTGTTATTCTGGGACCTAACCTCAGAAGTGACATTCCAATGCTTATTTGAAGCCAGTTACTATGTCCTGCCTATATTCAAAGGCAGATGGTTACATAAGGGCATGAATCCAGGAGGCAGGCTATTTGGAGTCATTTTAGAGGGTGCTCACAAACAGTAGGATACAGGATTTTTGATACAAAAATAGTTCTTTTAGAGTTCATTGTTGCCTTTGAAAAGTATAATGCCATTCTTATTGTAATTTTTTATATGTAACCATTTTTTTTTTCTTTCTCTGACACCTCATTACCTCCAAAATTCTGAAAAGATTTGGTGATATACCTTAATGTGAGTCTATTTTTTCTATTATTCTGGACACTCAGGGACCTCTTTTCATCAAGAAACTTATGTCTATGTTCTGAGAAGTTTCATGAATAATTTCTTTTTGTTTCCTGGATATTTATTTTGTATCCTGCTACTTTATTGAATTCATTGATGAGTTTTAATGGTTTGTGTTTGTGTGTGTGTGTGTGTGTGTGTAATCTTTAGGGTTCTCTATATCATGAGTAATTTTTTTTGATAATTTTCACCCCTCCCATGAACTGATAATTTGATTCTATTGTCTTTGGTCTACCATCAAAAAAGAAATCTTTTGGGCCTGGCTGGTTTGGCTCAATGGTTAGAGCGTTCACCTGCGGTCTAGAGAGACCCGGGTTCAGTTCCCGCTAAGGGCATGTACCTGGGTTGCAGTTTGTCCCCGGCCCTGGTTGGGTCGTGCGGGTGGCAGCCACTCGATGTGGCCCTTTCACATCGATGTTTCTCTCTTTCTCTCCCTCTCTCCCTCCCACTCTATCTGAACAAAAAAATGGAAAAATGTCCTCAGGTGAGGATAAAATATCTATCTATCTATCTATCTATCTATCTATCTATCTATCTATCTATCATCTATCTATCTATCTTTGTTGTTGTTTTCTGGAGATTTCCTCATATTTATTTTCCAAATATTTTATTAGTTTTTAAACTTGATGCCATGTTAATTTTAACTTCCTAGATGTCTTTTATTTTGTCCCCAAATGTTTCTTTTTGTATATTCTTATTCTTACATTGTGGATGCATTATATCTTCTCTTATTTATGAGGATTTTAAATATAATTCATGAAAAACAATTTATTTTTTATTTTTTTAAATTTATTTTTTATATAAATTATTTATTTATTTTTTTGTTACAGATATTTTACCTTTTTTACCCCATTGGCACCCCCCTCCCCATTCCACCCCCACCCCATCCCCGGCTTAGTTGTCCATGTCCATTGGTCATGCATACATGCATATAAGTTCTGTGGTTTATCTCTCCTCCCCCCACCCCCTCTTCTGAGGGATGTCAGTCTGTGCCCTACTTCCATGTTTCTGGGTCTACTGTATTCCTCAGACTGTTATGTTCATTATATTCTGTATATAAGTTAGATCATGTGGTATTTGTCTTTTTCTGCTTGGCTTCTTTCACTTAGGATAATACTTTCCAGGTCCCTCCATGTTGTCTCAAAGGATAAGAGATCTTTCTTTCTTACCGCTGCATAGTACTCCACTGTGTATATGTACCACAGCTTTTTTATCCATTCGTCTACTGATGGACACTTGGGCTGTTTCCAGATCTTAGCTTCTGGTCCCCACCCCCTTTGTCTATGTTTCTTCTTATATTCTTTCATTTTATTTTTTAACACTTTTATTAAATTCATTTAAATCTTGCCCCAAATACAGTATAACCATTTCACTACTAGTTAAAATTAATATATTTCAAAATTTTCACTAACAGAATATTCTACATTATTGTTAAGATACTTTTTGAGGTGCAATTACAGAAGCAAATGGAAACATATTTAAATATTCTTAACACATTTCCAAATTACTCTTTAAAAAGCATTATTTACACATGTACTATGATGGGCAGAGAGTCCACTCATGGAATTCTTTTTTTTTTTTTTTATGAATTTTTATTTATTTTTTTGTTACAGATATTTTACCTTTTTACCCCATTGGCACCCCCCACCCCACCCCACCTCCGCCCCGTCCCCGGCTTAGTTGTCTGTGTCCATTGGTCATGCATACATGCATATAAGTTCTGTGGTTTATCTCTTCCCACCCCCTAACCCCCATCCCCTCTTCTGAGGGATGTCAGTCTGTGCCCTACTTCCATGTGTCTGGGTCTACTGTATTCCTCAGACTGTTATGTTCATTATATTCCATATATAAGTGAGATCATGTGGTATTTGTCTTTTTCTGCTTGGCTTCTTTCACTTAGGATAATACTTTCCAGGTCCCTCCATGTCGTCTCAAAGGATAAGAGATCTTTCTTTCTTACCGCTGCATAGTACTCCATTGTGTATATGTACCACAGCTTTTTAATCCATTCGTCTACTGATGGACACTTGGGTTGTTTCCAGATCTTAGCTATTGTAAATAGTGCTGCTATGAACATGGGGGTACATATATTCTTCCTGATTGGTGTTTCAGGCTTCTTAGGGTATATTCCCAGCCCACTCATGGAATTCTTACCCGGGCATTATTTTGTATATCTTTGATAATTTGATGGGTAAAGGGCTTCAATTTCTTTTAATTCTAATTTTGTCGATTATTTGTATGATAAAACATTGGAAATATATTTTATAATGTTTATCCATTATAGTCAATACTTATTCTTTTACATTTTCTTTCTTTTTATTTACCTTTTGTTTGTTTATTTATTTATTTTTGGCTTTTCTAAAGTCAAGAAAATTTATTTTCTGAGGTCACAACACAGGAAGTGGGCTCAGTCCCAGCTGTGCAACATTCTAAGTGGGGCCAAGGCCTTACTGACATGCCAGTGGACCAGGAAGCTGGTTGTGAAATGTCCAATTGCCTCTGTTAATGTTCAAACCGTGGAGAGCCGGCTGTTTATTTATTTTTTATTAATTTATTTTTGTTACAGATAGTTTTCCTTTTTCCCCCATTGACACCCTCCTCCCCTTTGTTGCCCATGTCTATCAGTTATGCATACATGCATATAAGTTATGTTTTTCTCTTCTCCCCCACCCCTTCTGAGGGTTGTCAGTCTGTACCCTACTTCCATGACCCTGGGTTTCAGACTGTTCCTCAGACTGTTATGTTCATGATATTCCACAAAAAAGTGAGATCATGTGATATTTATCTTTCTCTGCTTGGCTTATTTCACTTAGGATAATACTCTCCAGGTCCCTTCATGTCGTCTCAAAGGATAAGAGATCTTTCTTTGTTACAGCTGCATAGTACTCCATTGTGTATATGTACCACTGCTTTTTTATCCATTAGTCTGCTGATGGACACTTGGGCTGTTTCCAGATCTTAGCTATTGAAAATAGTGCTGCTATGAACATGGGGGTACATATATTCTTTCTGATTGGTGTTTCAGGCTTCTTAGGGTATATTCCTAGAAGTGGGATCACTGGGTCAAATGGATGTTCAATTTTTAATTTTTTGAGGTAACACCATAGTGTTTTCCATAGTGGCTGCACCAGTCTGCAATCCCACCAGCAGTGTACTAGAGTGCCCTTTTCTCCATACCCTCGCCAACACTTGTTGTTTGATGATTTGTTGATGGCGGCTATTCTGACAGGTGTGAGGTGATACCTCATTGTTGTTTTAATTTGCATCTTTCTGCTGATTAGTGATGTTGAGCATTTCTTCATATGCCTCTTAGCCATTTGTATGTCCTGTTTGGAGAGGTATTTATTCAGTTCCTCTGCCCATTTTTTTATTGGGTTCTTTGTCTTCCTTTTGTTGAGTTATATGAGCACTCTATTTATTTTGGAAATTAACTCCTTATCTGATGTATCATTGGCAATTACGCTCTCTCATACAGTGGGTTCCCTTTCCATTTTGATGGTTGTTTCTCTTGCTATGCAGAAGCTTTTTAGTTTGATGTAGTCCCATGTGTTCATTTTTTTCTTTGTTTCTGTTGCCTTAGGTGATGTATCAGTGAAAATTCTGCTGTGTATGATGTCCAAAATTTTGTTGCCTACAGTTTCTTCTAGGATTTTTATGGATTCATGAGTCACATTTAAGTCCTGTATCTGTTTTGAGTTTATTCTTGTGTATGGTGTAAGTTGATGGCCTAGTTTCATTTTTTTTTTGTGCATGTAGCTGTCCAATTTTCCCAACACCATTTATTAAAGAGGCTGTCTTTACTCCATTGTATGCTCTTGACACCTTTGTAAAATATTAATTGAGCATAATGACCTGGGTCAATTTGTGAGTTCTCTGTTCTGTTCCACTGGTCTATATGCCTGTTCTTGTGCCAGTACCAGGCTGTTTTGAATTATAATAGCTTTGTAGTATAACCTGATATCTGGTATTGTGATCCCACCTACTTTGTCCTTCTTGTTCAAGATTGCTGTGGCTATTCGGGGTCTTTTTTGGTTCCATATGAACTTTTGAAGTATTTGTTCTAGTTCTCTGAAATATGTCATTGGTATTTTGATGGGAATTGCATTGAATCTATAGATTGCTTAGGGTAATATGGGCATTTTGATGATGTTAATTTCTCCAATCCATGAACAAGGTATGTGCTTCCACTTTTTTATATCTTCCTCTATTTCTTTTTTCAATGTCCTGTAGTTTTCTGCAAATAGGTCTTTTACTTCTTTGGTTAAGTTTATTCCTAGGTATCTTAATTTTTTTGCCATGATGGTAAATGGGATTGTTTTCTCAGTTTCCCTTTCTGTGAGTTCATCATTGGTGTATAAGAGTGCCACCAATTTCTTGATGTTAATTTTGTATCCTGCTACTTTGCCAAATTCATTTATTAAGTCTAGTAAATTTTTGATGGAATTTTTAGGGGTTTCTATGTATAATATCATGTCATCTGCAAATAATGACAGTTTCACTTCCTCCTTTCCAATTTGGATCCCTTTTATTTGTTCTTCATGTCTGATTGCTGTGGCTAAGACTTCCAGTACAATGTTAAATAAGAGTGGTGAAAGTGGGTATCCCTGTCTTGTTCCTGTTCTTAAGGCAAACGCTTTTAGTTTTTGCCCATTGAGTATAATGTTGGCTGTATGTCTTTCATATATGGCTTTTATTATGTCGAGATATGATCCCTCTATTCCTACATTGCTGAGCATTTTTATCAGGAATGGGCGCTGGATTTTGTCAAATGCTTTTTCAGCATCTATTGATATGATCATGTGGTTTTTATCTTTCATTTTGTTTATGTGGTACATTACATTTATTAATTTGTGAATATTGTACCAGCCTTGCATCCCTGGAATGAATCCCACTTGGTAATGGTGAATAATTCTTTTGATGTATTGCTGAATTCAATTTGCTAGTATTTTGTTCAGGATTTTGGCATCTATGTTCATTAGGAATATTGCCTTTAGTTTTCTTTCTTTGTAGTGTCTTTATCTGGTTTTGGAATTAGAATTATGCTGACCTCATAAAACGAGTTTGGAAGTCCTCCTTCTTCTTGAATTTTTTGAAATAGTTTGAGGAGAATAGGTGTTAGTTCTTCTTTGAATGTTTGACAAAATTCTCCCGTGAAGCCGTCTGGGCCTGGTCTTTTGTTTGCTGGGAGAGTCTTGATTACCTCTTCAGTTTCCTTACTTGTTATTGGTCTGTTCAAGTTTTCTATCTCTTCCTGGTCCCATTTTGGGAAACTATGTGTTTCTAGAAATTTGTCCATTTCACTTAGATTGTTGCATTTGTTGCCATATAGTTGTTCATAATATTTGGTAATGATCCTTTGTATTTCTACGGTGTCAGTTGTTACTTTTCCCCTTTCATTTCTGATTTTGTATATTTGGGTTCTCTCTCTTTTTTTCTTGGTGAGTCTAGCGAAGGGTCCATCAATCTTGTTTATCTTTCTGAAAAACCAGCTTTTTGTTCCATTGATCCTTTGAATTGTTTTTTTTTTTGGTCTCTATGTCATTTATTTCTGCTCTGATCTTTACTATTTCCTTTCTTCTATTTGCTCTGGGGTTTTCTTTTTGTTTGCTTTTTAGTTCTTTAAGTTGTGAAGTTAGATAATTTATTAGAAAATTTTCTTGTTTCTTGAAGTAGGCCTATAGTGCTATGAACTTTCCTCTCAGAACTGCTTTCACTGCATTCCATAGATTTTGTGGTGTTGTGTGTTCATTTTCATTGGTTCTCAGGAAGTTTTTAATTTCTTCCTTGATCTTCTCAGTAACCCATTCATTGTTTAATAACATGCTATTTAGCTTCCATGTGTTCAAATGTCTTTGCATGTTCTTGTTGCATTGATTTCTAGTTTCTTGCCATTGTGATCTGAGAAGATGCTTGATATGATTTAAATCTTCTTGAACTTGTAGAGATTTACTTTGTGTCCTAGCATGTGGTCTCTCTTTGAGAATGTCCCATGTGGACTTGAGAAGAATGTGAATTCTGTAGTTTTGGGGTATAATTCTCTGTAGATATCTATTAATTCCATTTGGTGTAGTGCTTCATTTAGAGTCTGTGTTTCCTCATTAATTGTTTACTAGAGGATCTATTCAGTGATGTCAGCAGGGTGTTGAAGTCCCCTGCTATGATTGTATTGCTGTCAATTTTACTTTTGAAATCCCCCAGAAGCTTTTAAATATACTTTGGTGCTCCTTCATTGGGTGCATATATGTTTACCAAGGTTATATCTTCCAGTTGTATAGGTCCTTTCAATATTATGTATAGGACTAGGAATAATCTTAACCAAATAAGTAACAGACCTATTTGCAGAAAACTGCAGGACATTGAAAAAAGAAATAGAGGAAGATATAAAAAAGTGGAAGCACATACCTTGTTCATGGATTGGAAGAATTAACATCATTAAAATGTCCATACTACCCAAAGCAATCTATAGATTCAATGCAATCCCCCTTAAAATACTGATGACATATTTTACAGAACTAGAACAAATACTTCAAAAGTTCATATGGAACCAAAAAAGACCCCGAATAGCCACAGCAATCTTAAAAAAGAAGGACAAAGTAGGTGGGATCACAATACCAGATACCAGGTTATACTACAAAGCTACTGTAATCAGAACAGCCTGGTACTGGCCCAAGAACAGGCATATAGACCATTGGAACAGAACAGAGAACCCAGAAATGGACCCAAGACATTATGCTCAATTAATATTTTACAAAGGTGTCAAGAGCATACAATGGAGTAAAGACAGCCTCTTTAATAAATGGTGTTGGGAAAATTGGACAGCTACATGCACAAAAAAAATGAAACTAGGCCATCAACTTACACCATACACAAGAATAAACTCAAATTGGATAAAATACTTAAATGTGACCTGTGAATCCATAAAAATCCCAGAAGAAAATGTAGGCAACAAAATTGCAGACATCATATGCGGCAGAATTTTTAATGATACATCACCTGAGGCAACAGAAACAAAGGAGAAAATGAACACATGGGACTACATCAAACTCAAAAGCTTCTGCACAGCAAAAGAAACAACCATCAAAATGGAAAGGCAAGCCACTGTATGGGAGAGCATCATTGCCAATGATACATCAGGTAAGGGGTTAATTTTTAAAATATATAGAGTACTCACACAACTCAGTACAAGGAAGACAAAGAACCCAATTAAAAAATGGGCAGAGGAACTGAATAGACACCTCTCCAAACAGGACATACAAATGGCCAAGAGACATATGAAGAAATGCTCAATATCACTAATCATTAGAGAGATGCAAATTAAAACAACAATGAGGTATCACCTCACACCTGTCAGAATGGCCGCCATCAACAAATCATCAAACAAGTGTTGGCAAGGGTGTGGAGAAAAGGGGACTCTAGTACATTGCTGGTGGGAATGCAGACTGGTGCAGCCACTGTGGAAAACAATATGGTGTTACCTCAAAAAATTTAAAATTGAACTTCCATTTGACCCAGTGAGCCAACTTCTAGGAATATACCCTAAAATGCCCGAAACACCAATCAGAAAGAATATGTGTGCCCCCATGTTTATAGCAGCACTATTTTCAATAGCTAACATCTGGAAACTGCCCAGGTGTCCATCAGTAGACGAGTGGATAAAAAAGCAGTGGTACATATACACAATGGAATACTATGAAGCTGTAAGAAAGAAAGTCTCTTATCCTTTGAGACGACATGGAGGGACCTGGAAAGTATTATCCTAAGTAAAACAAGCCAAGCAGAAAAAGACAAATACCACATGATGTCCCTTATATATGGAATATAATGAATATAACAGTCTGAGGAGTAGGGTAGACCCAGAAACACGAAAGTAGGGTACAGACTGACAACACTCAGAAGAGGGGGTGGTGGGGGGTGAGAATAGATGAACTACAGAACTTATATGCATGTATGGATAACCAATGCACATGGACAACAAACCTGGGGATGGGGCGGGGGGGGGGGCGGCGATGTGGAGGAGGGTGTCAATGTGGTAAAAAAAGGAGAAACATCTTTAACCAAAAAAAAAAAGAGGATTTCCTGAGGGTGGGGCAGATGCTGGTTGTTAATGAGCCTCAATTTGCATTTCAATGGTCCACCTAGGTGGGGTTGAATCTTTGAGGGAGGGGCCACTGCCTCTCCCCAGAGCCCTGGGAAAGAGTAAGATGGCCACTATACTGAGTGGCTAAAACTCAGCAAGAACTCTGAGTGCTCTCCAAAAACCAATGTCCCCACGCAGTTCCAGTCCAGTCTGCCCTCCTTCTGCTGGAGCTCAAGGTGAGTAAGTGTGACTGTTTTAGTTCTTGGTCCAGGCCCTTTGCTCTGTGAAATGGGCTTGAGATTTTAACCCCGAGTGTGCTGCTCACAGCTATGACTGCTGCTGTCTGTGGGCTCCCAGCCCCCTCTTGCACTTCCGCAATCCTACCAGGATCGAGTCAGTGTCCCTGGTTATGTGGTCCTCGCAAGCTGCTTTTCTGTTGCTTTTTCCTGACGATTTGTCTGTATTTTAGTTGTAATTCCAGTTTGGTCCTGGGAGATGGTTTGTGTAGCTTCCATCCACTCTGCTGCTATTTTGGAATCCTGCTGTTTATTTTCATGTTGGAAGTTTCCCTCAATGCCTGGTGATTCCCAACTGTATTAAGAGTAGTCTCGGGAAACCCACCTAATCCTCTTCATCTCCTTCTTAGTCTTGGGTGTTATTTTACTTCACCCAGGACACTACTATAATCTTCTAGCTGGTCTTCTTGCTGACTGTCCCCCGATTCCCCCACTTCTACTGCAATTCATCCTCCACACAAGGAGTGATTTTTATAAAATGCAAATCTGATGATGTGATTCCCCTTTCTGACATTTCTCAAGGGGTCCTTATCACCTTTGAGAGGTGAAGGCCATCCCTGGTTGATTCACAGCCCTCATGTTCTAAAGCTGCCCACCTCTACAGCTCCTGCCCTGTGTCAGATATCATCCCTAGTCTGTCCTCTCCAACTCAATCGGCAAGTGAAGGCAGCCTCAATGGGAGCCAGCTGTAAGATGAAACTGATTGTGTGGAAATAAAACAGAGAGGTGAAAAGAATTCAAGTCCTGAGTGATATCCCTGGACCTCTAGATCAAAATGCCCAAAATGCATTGCTGGACATTCTCATATACTAAGCCCACAAATTCACTTTATTGTTTATATTGTATATAATCTTGTTACTTGCAACTGAAACCATCACTGCTACATCATCTCAGTACAGATCCACAGTCTAACACAGGACCCTGTCCGATCACTGGTTACTACTGTCATTTCCCACTGGACTCTAGTTTCCATCCCAAGCATGGCTCCTGTTATGCAGAACTTCCCAGTGAGCACTGCCATGGGTTCTTGGAGTCCTTAAGAGGCAAAACCATCAGAGCAATCTGAACAAAATGAGATTGGAGAATATTTCTCTCCCCTTCATATTACACTCTGTGAGAAAATCTCAAAACTCATTGCTCTGGCCACAATATTGCTCAGAGTTTTAGTGCAATGGATATTTTGATCTTACTGGCATTGCAGCTCTCTCTCTCCCAAGGACAAGATATGAGTTCATGCCCTGGCTTGTTAGAGCATTGGCCCATGGACCAAAGGGTCTTGGGTTTGATGCCTGGTCAAGGGTATATATCTGGGTTGCAGGTTTGATCTCTGGCCCTGATCGGGGCCTGTGTGGGAGACAACCAATTGATATGTCTCACATCAATATTTCTTTCTCTCTCTCTCCCATCTCTCCCTTCCACTCTCTAAAAATCAAGAGAGAATAATATCCTCAGGTGAGGATTAACAAAAATAAGAAAGATAGAAGATATCAGTTTGTGGAACACAGTCAAGGACATTTCACTAATAGACACCACCCAATAGTTAAGTTCATTAGTTTCTCCAGAGCCAACCAGGATCCTTCTAATCTTAGATTATTCTTTCCCAGAAGGCCCCTCAGTCCTTTTCAAATAGACTAATTTATTAGACATATATTGGTATATCAATCAGGTTGTGCTAATTTAGCCTGCAGTAACAAGCAATCCCCAAATCTCAGTGGTTTGCAACAAGAGTTTTATAGTTTTAATATTATTAATTTTATAAACGTAATTGTTCTATATATAAATTTATTCAAGATTAATCACCAGCCTTTTAATATAATGGTTTATCCATTCTTTATTTAGATTCATCTCTTGATTAACTGACTTCCATCATTAGGTAGTTTTTCAAGAAGTACTTAGGGGTGTGAGAGTCCTCGTACTTTCATGTTTGTGAATAACTATTGCCTTTAGAGTTGAGTGATAGTTTGGCTGGGTAAAAATATGTTGGCTTATACTTTTCTCAGAACTCTGTAGACAATACTCCACTATCTTTTGCTACTGAATGTTACTGAGGATAAGCTTCAGACCAGTTGATGTTTTCTGCTTTGTGAGTTATTTGCTTTTTCTACCTAGAGGCCCATACGATTTGTTCTTTAGTTTTTTTTTTCTGTTTGTTTGTTTTGTTAATCCTCACTCAAGGGTATTTTTCCATCAATTTTTAGATAGAATAGAAGGGAAGGAGGGAGGAAGAAAGAAAAACATCAATGTGAGAGAGACACATCGATTGGTTGCCTCCTGTACAACCCAGAGGTATTGAACCTGTGACCCTTCAGTTAGTGGACTGACACTTTAACCATTGTGAAAACTGTCCAGGACTTTCGTTTTTAGTTTTAAGACTTAGTTACTTCACTAGGATGTGTTTTTCTGGAACTTAATGTGCCCTTTCAAACGGTACATTTGGGTCTTTCTTAATAGGACAGTTCTTCCTCCCTCCCTCCCTCCCTCCCATCCATCCATCCATCCATCCATCCATCCATCCATCCATCCCTCCATCCATCCGTCTACTACTTGAAAGAACCGTATGCTGGAGTTCTTTGGTCTATTGTGAATATCTACCTATTTTTTCTATCTGTTCTCCATTTCATTTAATGAGATTTTTCTCATACTTATCTGTTGTGGATCTTACTCTGCTTTTAAAAATCTGCTCTATTCTTGTGATTGGCAATACATTTTTTATCTTTTTAATACATATATTATCTTACATTTTTATTTTTTAATCTTTATCATCTCACTTTTTAATCTTTCTCCATTGTTTTAATGTTGCTTCTTTAATCTCCTTTATCTCTTCCATGAGTTCTTTCATTTCCCCATGAAGAGTTCATGTTCTCATTAATTTCCTTGATTTCAAGAATAGTATTTTCTGAAACATACCTTTGTTTACTGAAGTAATTCTTTTTTTTATATGCATTTTCCATCAGTTTTTTTACTTGTTATATATCTTTTCTTCTGTCTCTGTTGTAACAGCTTTCTTAATGGTTTCTTTTTGTTTATTATCTATCTTTAAATGGGAAAAGTTCTGTGTAGGCCAGCACTTTCTTAACAATTATGTTGAACCCTGGCCAGTGTGGCTCAGATGGTTGAGCATTGTTCCGGGCACTGAGAGGTCACTGGTTCAATTCTTGGCCCAGGGTTTGGGCTGGATCCCCAGTGAGGGTTGTGCAAGAGGCAGCTGATTGATGTTTTTCTCTCTCACTGATGTTTCACTCTCTCTAAAACAACAACAACAACAACAACAACAACAACAACAACTACAACAAAAGAAGATGTACACACACATACACACACACACACATTTTAAAAAATAATTATGTTGGAGAGGTTTGGGGGAGTGTGCCAAGGTAGGTGACAGCTTCAATTTAGACATGAATCTAAGACAACTTTCTCACCAAAAACACAATATCCTTAGGTTCTGGTGACTCCCTCTTATCTTGAAGATAAACTAGAAATCTTTTTGCAGTTCCATTTTATTTGAATGTCCTTCCTATAATTTTCTACCTTTATCTCGTCATGTTAAAAATCAGCTTTATTGGGTTATAATTTATACACATTAATATTCATTTTGAGTGTACAGTTCAATGAGTTTGAGCAATTATATACAGCCATATAACCACTATCAAATCAAGATGTAAAGTATTTCCATCTCCCTAAAAAGTTTCTCAGTGTCTTTTTGTATCATTCCTCTCCTCTATCCCCACAGCCCACGGCAACCACAGATCTACTTTCTGTCTCTATAATTTTGCATTTTCTAGAAACTCATGTAAATGGAATCATATAATCATATAGTATGTATTCCTTTATGCTTTGCTTCTTTCACTTAGTGTAATGCTTTTGAGATTCATTCATGTCTTCTTTGGTGAAGTGTGTCTAAATATTTTACTCATTTTTAAATTGGGTTTCTTATCTTATTTCTTAATAAGAGTTTTAAAAATATACAAGTATACAAGTCCTTGATCAGACATATGTTTAGCAAATATAGTCTTCCATTCTGTAGCTTGCCTTTTTATTTATTTTATTTATTTATTTTTTATCCTCACCCGAGGATATTTTTCCATTTTTTGTACAGATAGAGTGGGAGGGAGAGAGAGGAAGGGAGAGAGAGAGAGAAACATCGACGTGAAAGGGACACATCGAGTGGCTGCCACCCGCACGACCAACCAGGGCCGGGGACAAACTGTAACTGAAGTACGTGCCCTTAGCGGGAACTGAACCCGGGTCTCTCCAGACCGCAGGCCCACGCTCTAACCGCTGAGCCAAACCGGCCAGGGTGCCTTTTTATTTTCTTAATGGTGTCTTTTGAAAAGCAGAGCTTCTTAATTTTAATGAAGTTCATTTGATCAGTTTTCTTCTTTTATGGTTTATATTTATTGTGTCCTTTACCTTGTCTTAGAGGAGCAAGATAAACACATCAAGAGATAGGAAGTTGAGAGGTAAAAATGGACAGGTGTGTTGTTATCAGAGAAGTCTTTAAACAAATGTCAGAAAATAAACAAGGGAGTTTAGGACCACAGAGGCTAACAACAGTATAAGGCCCTGGGCTCTGGGGAGTCCCATGACAGGGGAGCCACACAAACGGGGAGTCACATGACCAGGAAATGGACCACGGGAAGAGAAATAGAAACCACCGAATACCTCCCCTCTTTGTTCCTCAACCCCACCCCCCTATAAAACTTTCCTGGGCGGCCATAACAGCCTGACTTCCCTGGCCCCCTCCACGTGGACCAGTGAACCTCCCAGGGAAGCTTCAATAAAACTTTGCCCTCTTTTGCGGCTCTGTTTCTCTTTCTTCCTCCATGAGCTACCTTACAAGCAGGGCCCCAAAACTATTTTTATATCTCACCCCCACCCCCACCAACAGCCCTAGGTGTGTTTCATTGTCCAGCAGTTAGCAATGAAATTAACATGTGTGTTTTGAATTCTTAAACCACATGGGAATTCTCCATTGTCTCCAAGTCCTAATAATCACTTAAGCTATACATTTTGGGGTAAATTTAATGTGGAATTACACTTATAAAATGTCCAATATTTGTTGCTCATAAACATTAAAAAAAGCATTTTATGTGTTTATTCTTTCAACAAGTATTTCTTGAGTACTTACTGTATTCTAGCCACAGACATCCTCTATGGACATATGGAGCTTAAAGTCTAGTGAGGAAACAGATATGAAGTATATAATCACCCAAATAAAAATACAATTACAAACCCGAAGGAACTGTATAGAGTTTTGAGAAAGCAGAAATGGACTTTACTTTGGTTGGAAGTTCAGAGAAGTTTTCCTTAAGGAATTGACATTTAACTTGAAACTTGAAGAATTAGTAATCATTACCTTGGAGGTAGATAACTTTAGAAGAATTCCAGGCTGAAGGAACAGCAGTGCAAAAGTCTCAAGGGAAGAGACTTAATATGTCTAAGGAGCTGAAGGAAAACCAGATGGCTGGTGCACAGTGTGTAACGATGGTGATGAAGGCTGGAGCAGTAAGTGAGGCCCGACCTTACAAGGAATAGACCAGACCAGCATAATTCCCAAGTCCCTAGCATGACCTACTGGGGAAATGGACCTGTAATTTATAAAAATGGGGCATATTGGTTGGGGAGAGATCAAGAATTCAGTTTTGGATAGGTTTAGTTTGATATTTAAGTGAAGATGTCAAATGGGCAGTTGGACATATGAATCTAGATCCATGGAGATGTCTGGAAGTGTAGTGTGTGGGTGCTCAGAAGATCTTTAAGAAAACGGGAAGGGATGAGATCACATATGTTGAGAATGTAGAGAATGTAGAGTTGCCAGGAATAGGGTCAAGGAAAGAGCACAAACTTGAACACTTAAAGTTCAGTTAGAGGAGGAGGAGCCAGCAGAAGAAACTGAGAAATGATAGATAGCCAGAGAAGAAGGAGGTAGACCAGATGTCACAGAGAAGAGCATTTCCAGAAGGGCAGGATGCAACTGTGTCAAAGTAAGATGAAGGTTAAGAACTGACCATCAGAGAGGGCAACATAGAGGACCTTGGTGACTTAGCAAGAGTTGTTTTAGTGGGCAAAGTCTAGTGGGGGAAGGGGATAATTAAAATGGGGTAAAGAATGAAATGAAGAAGTTGTGACAGCAAGTGTAGGTAACACTTGATAGTTTTGCTTGGAGGGAGAGAACGAACACATGCAACAATGCTAGAGGGGGTCAGGGAGAATTTTTTGTTTTTTAAGATGGTAGACTACAACATATTTTGTTAGAATATGTTTTACTGTTCAAGGAAAGGCTATAGGAAGAGAGATTGAAATTGCAAAAAAAGAGGGATAAAAGATGGAACGAGGACCCCAGAAGGCAGGAGGACTGTAGAACCCTTATGGAGCGATGATGTTTCCCCCACATTGTACCTGGAGAGAAGGATAAGAGAAAGAGAGAGTTGGGCTATGCAAAAATGATGAATCCCAACCTGTTTTTTTTTTTTCCTCTAGGAAGTTTTGGCACTGAGCATCCTTCTCTAAGATGAGGCCAAGAAATAAGAAAATATTCACAATGCAGTAATTTGGTAAAGCACAATAAAATTACTCATCTTTTCATTCCTTCAAAAAGTTTTGCATTTCATCAGAACACCTCTCTGTTGTTTTATTCTAGCTAATTCCATTCATTTGTGCTTCTAATTGAGTCAGGAATGTATATGGAGTGATTCTCTGTTGATTGAGAGGGCGAGTAGATTTTCAGGCAAGCCTGAAGTTTTACCTCCCCTTGATCTGGCCACTGACCTCCTATGTTGCCTCTCTCCTACTATGACTATACTACTGCTGTCTTCTAGCTTTCCTGTCTTGTTCACTCCAGCTTGGCAAAAGGAATACAACCCTTATTGTGAACACCTGGCTGTCACTTCTTAAGAACTTGGAAATAAAGAAATTCAGATTTCCTTCTGAGAATTAAAACCCAAAACAGCAGAGATGCACAAAAGTATTGGAGAGAAATAGGGGCAGTCCCAGTAGGCAAAACTGGGCACCTGGAATGTATTAATAACTAGCGAATGATTAAAAGGGCATCAGTTAGTTATAAAGAGTAGAAAAAGGTGGATGACAGAAAAATATTGGCAGTGCTCACCTGAGAACTGTCCTGCAGGCAGGGAGTTTTAGTTAATAGATTTTCAGTATTTCAATCTTACTAGCAAAACCATTGGTAAAGCAGGGATGGGTGCAAATGATGCTAGCCCAGGGGTTCTCAAATTTTGGTTGTAGCAGAATCACCTGGGGAACTTGTGAAACTTACAGGGGCCAGTCCTCTTCTACTTCAACCAGCCTGGCTTCGTCAGCTCTCCAGGTTCTTCTGACGCACACCAAAGTGTGAGGACCGCTGCTCCAGTCAACGGTTGGAGGCATTCTGGTTGTTTGTAAGACCCTCCCTCCGGTGAAGTGGACTCAGCAGGCCCTAAACACAGTTGATCCCTCTAACTTCCCTTGTTCTGATTCCACTCTCACCAAATGACCTTCTGACTGTGAATCAACTTCCTGCATATATCTGCTGACAGGTAAACAATGCAGTGATCCTATGGACTCATGGTTTTTCATTCCCATGACAATGATTTCTCATTGTTAACTGAGATGTCCTTGAGCTTGGTTAGTGTGTCTCTCTCTGGGACAGTGGTCCTCAACCTTTGTCACCCAGCACCTATCGGCTCTGCGGCTCTGCGCTAACTCTGCTGGGTACTTCTAGGACTGCTGGGCTGCTGGTTTTAACCCTTCATATGCTGCCAGTCTCAAATTTCAATTGGAGGAGAGAGCATTTCTAGGCAGCCTTGCAGGGTAGAGGGAAATGTGAAAAGCTTTGCTGAAGAGGCCTTCCAAGAACATTCTTTTTAGGAGGCAATACAATATTAAACTAAAAGAAGGAGATAAAGAAAGGTGTGAGGAGAGAGAGAACACTGGGTAAAGAGCTAGTTAGACTTTAAAGCCCAGGCAAGTCTTAGCACTACTAAGATAAGGTGAAGATAGGAAGGGAGCAATCCTCTTTTCAGTTGAAATGTGATGAAAAAAATATCAGAATATAATTTCTGTAGATAGAATTCAGCCCAGGGACTGGTCTTACTGCTTCTGATCCTGAGCAAATTCACAAAAATCAGGCAGTCTGAGAAGACAGAAGTGGTGGGATAAAAGTGGGAACATACGCAATATTCTTTGGGTGCTGGAGCCCGAACACCTTTCTCTCCAGTTTATCTTCCAAGATTTCTTTACTCCGGTGCTTTAGTTGGTTATGATTCTATCTACAAAGAGGACAATGGCATTTGAGACCGCTCCTCAGAGTTTGCAAGCCTTTCTATACACTAGGATCTCAGTTTTCTCCTTTGGTGAGAAAACTGAACGGTAGGCAAGTCAACCAAGAGAGTCTGTCTTTTGTGTTTCCCAGTAGAGGGCATCCTTACGTAATGAATTTCTCTTTGCCCTCAGAATTATTTGCAGTTAAGTGATGTGTGTTAGGGAACAGAGTTTGCTTCTAAAGGCTTTCAGTTCGGCTTGTTTTTGGCAAGTCATTTATACATAAGGTGTTAAAGTGTTAAGAAGATTTGTTCCAATATTTTTCTTAGTTGGGTAAGTGATAAGTTGTACTATTAATGATGGTGGTAGCAGATCATAAAGTAGTTTAACTAAAGTTCTGCTGATTTTATTTACTCATAAATCTGACAAATATTGATTGAGTGCTTTCTGTGTGCAAGGCATGAGGGTGGGGGTGTGTCTAGAAGGGCGAGTCTGAACCCAGTCTTCCTGGAAAAGAATTTATGATACGGAGAGTGGATAATTCATAAATGCAGGGAGCTAAAATACAAGACACAATACATATTTCTGTTTCAAATGCTTGCTTATTAGAAGCACTGGTTTATCTAATATTAATTGCCAGTGGGCTTTAGAAATCTTTCCATTTCCTGCTGTAGATGGCAGCCAGGATAGTCAAGTTGCTTTGAAATCTTTTAGCTTGTGCCAGAATTGATTTGTTCAGGACTCCTTTCTTCCTACTTTTAAACTCCAGCTATATTTTAAGAGGAAATTAATCTGTACGTTGCAATTCCACCCCCAAAATTTAAAATATATTATTTGGAAAGACTTGTTCATTGTCTTGGTTTCCTCTAAAGTCTTTCCACGTCTAGTGAAAAGGAGGAATTGTAACTCGGCCCTCCTCAGCCCAGAGGAAATCTGGAGTGAAATTCGGAAGTGGCAGAGTAGTTTAACCTTTTCCTATCAGAGTGTTGACAATGGAAGGTTTGTTGAAAGTGTGTGAGTTGAATGATATGCCGTAGGCTTGAGACCATGCCACATGCTCTGGGTGATTCATTTGATCATTGCAGGCCAATTACACCAGATGAGAAACAAGGGATTCTCTAAGTTCAGATGCTTTCTCCACCTCCAGGATGAGACCACTCAGACCCCCACAGAAAACCAGAACCAGCAGTTTTAGAAGCTTATCCTGATAGTATAGCTTGCAGTAGCTTCTGAGGGTAGGGAGAGGGGTGCAGCTGGACAGATATGAATATGAAAATGCTTTCAATTTTGGGTTCCATGTCCTATAACACAGGGAGCTAAGTGCTGAATCATACTCGTAGGTATGGACTCCTCCAGAGGAACCACAGGTGTATGCTCAGTGTACTGGGTGACCACACTTTCTATAATTGTCCTACTGTGAGAGACACCAGAGTGGCCCCGTGTGCCAGGCACCTGGGGGAGAGTGCCATTCTGGAGGCTGGTTAAGTTTCTCAGTTCTCAGGTTCACTTCTAGTGACAGTATCTGTGGCAGGTATTGTTAGTGCTTCTTCATCTAGACCCCCTTTACTAGACTGGCACACACGTTCCAGGTGTGGTGAGTATTGACTACTAACAAGTCATAGCTGTTCCTTCTCTAGAGAATTGTCCTCCACTGATGGGAGTCACCTTCCATGGAGTTTATGTTCCTTTCAGCAATTCACAAACAACGATTGGTTGAAAATGGTGTACAAAATGTTGGCTCCCTTTCTTCAAGACAGGAACCAATTTTGTGGTGTGGCTCACGCTCCAGGGCATCCCATGGAATCAGGCCAAAAGTAAAGTCCAGCTAAGTCTACCTCCTCCTTGCTTAGCAACTTTCCTGTCTCATGCTACTTCCCTCCTCTCCTTCTCCTGAGAGCATTCCTATAATAAATCACCTCAGGCTCTTTGAGAAACCTTACCTGAGCAGCTCCTCTTTTGACATGGTAGGACATGCAGTCTGCTTTATGTAATGTGTTGGTTGCATACGAGCAGTCCTCTCCCTTTTATGAGGACATTTTATTCATATATGAGGGGGCTGTGTGCTTCAGTCCATTTTGGTCAGTGAATCTTGTTAAATGCAAGCCAATCACAGTTTTATTCTTCTTTTCAGTGAGTGGTTTAAGAATAGCATGTGACCAAATTCTAGTCAATGGCACCTAAGAGAAGTCTGCTGCACAACATCTGGACATGTTTTCTTTGATCTTAAAAAGAGAGCAAAGAAAAATATATGTTTGTGTTCCTATCCCTAGACATTGTTGAGTGAGAGAATGTAATAGTGGAGCTTCAGCAATCATTTTGTAATCATGAGGAGATGCTAAAATAATCTCAGACTCTGAAGGTTATGAAGTCACTGAGCCACTGAACTACCTAATCCTAGAACCCTCCAACCAATCAGCTGTACCGATTTTAGTTTGTAAAATAACAAAAGTTCAATCTATTTGTAAATGAGAACATTCTAGATATCTATAAAGCTAGGCTTGATAAAAATTACTTTCTAATAACCAAGTGATATTAAGAACATAGAATAGGAAAAAAGTAATTGATACTCTCTACCCCTTTTTTCTATCATAAACAGAAGAATGGGCTGGTAATAATTTGTACAATATTTTTGTTTTGGCTTGTATAGCTGGTTTATTGAATGGGCCTAACTTAATGGAAGCAAAAACAGGAAATGGGTTTAATGGGTTTATTTTTCTTTCATCACTGACTTCAAACATTCTTGGTTGCATTTCCTTTGCCTCCTCTCCCCTGATGACAGCTTTTGTTCACTTTCAGCTGTAAGAACAGTCTCATTTTTGTGTTATGAAGTATAGTGCAAGTTAAGTCAATACTTTTAGTCTTGCATTCAGTTACAAACATGTTTTTTCCAACAACTCAGGCTTGAAGATTCAAACTTGAGGTCCCATTATTGCATCCTATTTTTCAGGGTCTTTTTTTGCTTAGTTGATGCTTAGTGTAGTTCCTCTTGGCTAATAACTACTGGCCATCATATCCTCTGTATGGCTGGTGTTTAAATGCTGTCTTTTTCGTGGGACACATTTATGGGTTCCTTATAAATGTCACGGGAGACATCTCTGGAGCTGTTGATTTATTCTTTGCTTGACCTTCTGAGATCCCTCCTCAGCTCCTGTACTCCCTCTCCCAGCTATATATCTCACACAACCTCTCCTTCTTCCCAAAAATCTATCCTCTTATTGGAGTACCATAAGATGCCTTGAGATTGGTTATCTTCCTCATTATCTTTTTAATCAATCTACTCTTGCATTTTTACCCCAGTAAAGGAAGATTTGGAAGTTGTCCAGTGCTGACCTCTTCCTCTTTGCCTTGCTCGTTGTAGACAGCTTCAGTTAGTACCCACTCTCTTCTCCCCCAATCCAGATTTCTCTTGGTGGGAAGCAGAAACCAGTCTCCATTTGTATATACTCCAAACTCCTGGTGATACACATCAAGTTCTTCTAGGTACTTTCTCACATGTTCCACCCCAGAGGCCACACCAATAGACTTTCTAGATTTTGCTCTGCTAGGGAGCAAGAATCCAGTCTCCCTAATGTCACGGACACCACATTCTCTCTGAGAAGTTCTACTTGGGGTCTGTCTTTACTTGGTCTGGGGCAGGATGGAGGAAGCAAAGCCAAAGCATTTTCTACTCCAGTGAATTTCTGCCAATGCTTAAGTTAGAAGTGATGCTCTGAATAGTTCTGGTCAATGAAATGTGAGTAGGAAACATGCTTTTCACTTCTGGATGGAGGCTTTTAATTTCCAGTGCTTGATTCCAAGCCCTCTTTTTACCTGCATGACAAACCATGAAGGTTTCATTTTGGGGGTATATTTTTATATACTTCCTGAGAGTACATATGTCTTAATCTCATAATATAAAAATAACTTTAATAAATGAATTTCTTTGTAGCTATTCTAAAGAATTCCTTTGAGAACATCTCTAGGGGTTTCTTGGTGGAAGATCATCCTCATAAAAATCTGATCTCATCTGGCTTATTCAGCCTTGAACTTGCCTTCTCTCCAGCCTGTCACCCCCATGCCAGTAAAAGTTCTAAATGCACTTGTTCATTTTTACCTCTGAAAATTTACCATAACATCCTAACACATAGCCTTTCCTGGAGTTTCTTCTCTTTCCTTTTGGTCTCTCCTCTCCCAGAAATTTAAGTCATCTAATCAAATACTGATATCTATTGAACATTGTTTTAGATTGGATTCCCCCATATGCAGGCTGCTCCAAGAGCAGGTATTTAATTAATTAATTAATTAATTAATTATTGTTACAGATGCCCCCCCACCCCAGACACCCTCCTCCTGATCCTTTCTCAGGATTGATGTCTATGTCCATTGGTTATGCATATAAGTTCTTTGGTTTATCTCATTCCTCCCCCCACCCCTCCTCTGAAGTTTGTCGGTCTGAATCATACTTCTTTCTATGTCTCTGGGTCTATTTTGTTGGTCAGCTTATTTTGTTCATTATATTCCACAAATAAGTGAGATAATGTGATATTTGTCTTTCTCTGATTGGCTTATTTTGTTTAGCATAATACTCTCCAGGTCCCTCCATGTCATCTCAAAGGATATAAGATCTTTCTTTCTTAC
This sequence comes from Molossus molossus, assembly GCF_014108415.1. NCBI lineage: Eukaryota > Metazoa > Chordata > Mammalia > Chiroptera > Molossidae > Molossus > Molossus molossus. Next base: position 29,247,989 of record NW_023425399.1, read on the forward strand.
AGCTGCGTAGTATTCCATTGTGTATATGTACCACAGCTTTTGTATCCACTCTTCTATTGATAGACACTTAGGCTGTTTCCAGATCTTAGCAATTGCAAATAGTGTTGCTATAAACATAAGGGGTGCATCTATTCTTTCTGATTGGTGTTTCAGGCTTCTTAGGATATATTCCTAGAAGTGGGATCACTGGGTCAAATGGTAGTTCAATTTTTAATTTTTTGAAGAAACACCATATTGCTTTCCACAGTGGCTGCTCCAGTCTGCATTCCCACCACTGGTATACTAGAGTCCCCTTTTTCCCACATCTTTGCCAGCACTTGTTTGATGATTTGTTGATGGGAGCCATTCTGATGGGTGTGAGGTGATACCTCATAGTTGTTTTAATTTGCATCTGTCTGATGATTAGTGACATTGAGCATTTTTTTCATATGTCTCTTGGCCATTTGTATGTCCTGTTTGGAGAGGTGTCTATTTAGGTTTTCTGCCCATTTTTTAAAAAATTTTATTTTTATGATTTATTTTATTTATTTATTTTTATCCTCACCTGAGGGTATTTTTGCATTTATCTTCAGATAGAATAGGAGGGAGAGAGGAAGGAAGAGAGAGAAACATCAATGTGAGAGAGACACATTGAGTGGTTGCCACCCACATGACCCCAACCGGGGCTGGGGACAAACTGCAACCGAGGTATATGCCCTTAGTGGGAACCGAACCCGGGCCTTTCTGGTCTGGGGGCCGGCGCTCTAACCGCTGAGCAAAACCAGCTTGGGCTCTCCTTCCCATTTTTTAATTGAGTTCTTTGTCTTCCTTTGGTTGAGTTCTATGAGTACTTTATATATTTTGGAAATTAACCCCTTATTTGATGTATCATTGGCAATTATGCTCTCCCATATAGTGGGTTCCCTTTCCATTTTGATGCTTGTCTCCTTTGCTGTGCAGAAGCTTTTTAGTTTGATGTAGTCCTTTGTTTTCCTTTGTTTCTCTTGCCTTAGGCATTGTATCAGTGAAAATTCTGTTACGTGTGATGTCCGAAATTTTGTTGCCTAAATTTTCTTCTAGGATTTTTATGGATTCACAAGTCACATTTAAGTCTTTCATCCATTTTGAGTTTATTCTTGTGTATGGTGTAAGTTGGTGGACTAGTTTCATTTTCTTGCATGTAGCTGTCTAGTTTTCCCAACATCATTTATTAAAGAGGCAGGCAGGTATTTATTTAAAGGTGGTGCCAGGAAACACCAACAGGGAAGTGGGAAAGTGAAAATGCAATGAGTAGAAAGTCAATGCAGAATATGTTAATGTACAGGTTATTTTTCATGGCACCTGCACTCAAACCTACTGGGGACTTATGGGAGAGAGCTTTATAGAGTTCTATAGAGTCGTTCTACTCAAAGTCTAAGGATGCTAGGGGTATTAATCCACCAATCCATGGGCAGTTGGTTGAGGACTGCTCCCAGGAGCATTTATTCTACAGTTCTATTTTTTTCTCATACAGGAAAAAATAGAACTAGATAATCCAGCACCAGAGACAACCTGTGGGGCAGGTTCACAGGTGCTTGCAGTAGGAAGTCTAGACCCGTAAGAATGGTGAGTGCAGAGAAGCCTACAGTAACTGCTACGATCATGTCCTGTGTTCAGAGTGCTGGTTGGGCCTCGAGTCACAGGATTGAGAAAGGGAGGCAGGCAAGCATCCATTCACTAAACCCTGAGGTAGGATGTATGTTTGTACAATGGCTAAAAAGAATCAGCAGGAGCATGGGGAAAGGAGAAAATAATTTTACTTTGGGAGCAGAGAAGATGGATTTTTTTGGCTTAGAGTGTAGAAAGGGTTGAGTTAAGAGGAGCTTGTTTCAAGTTCAGGGAGTAGTGTTAGCACAGGCATGGCTGCTACAGCATCGGATTATGTTTTGGGAAAATTGTCAGCAGTGGGTTTGACTCAGACAAAAAAAAAAAAAATGGTTGAGAGGAAGTAGGAGATCAAGTTGGAAGTGCATGGGGCTGGATTGTAGGGGACCAAGAGTTTAATTTGTGGTATTTTCATGACTGGGAGAAAGTACTACATTTTTAAAACTTGCAGATGGAATTAAACTTCCATGCCTGATCCCCCACATTTACCTGCCTCCTCTTCCTCCTCTTAGAGTTCTGAGGTTGCTTTTTCTGGTCCAGCTTTCTAAATGTTCCTTTCCACATTCTATTAGCTGATTCCTCTTTAATTTATTCTAAGTCCAGGGTTCTGAACCTGGCACCTTTGCTGGCTTTCTTTTCCTGGACTCAAGGCGGACACAGTGGTCTTGCATCCTGCCACCTGGTGGCTGTCTCCACATTTTCCCTTGTGTTCTGGCTACTTCTGGCTCCTAAGTGATCTGTCCTCACGTTCCCACTTCCTCTTTATATCAGAGAACTCTTCCTTTATGCCCTAATGTGGGCTACTAAACTCTTGTTTATTTGCAGTGTTCTAAATTTATTTTTATTTCTTTTCTTTTTAAAAAAATCCTCACCTGAGGATATTTTTCCATTTATTTTCAGAAAGAGTGGAAGAGAGGGGTAGAGAGAGGAACACCGATGTGAGAGAGACACACCAATTGTTTGTCTCCTGCATGACCCTGATCAGGGACTGGGATGAACAGAAACCAAGGTACTTGCCCTTGACCTTCAGAACTGAACCTATGACTCTTTGGTCTAAGGGCTGGTGTTCTAACTGCTGAGCAAAACTGGCCAGGGCAATTGCAGTTTTTCAAAGAACTGCATGTCCTTCTGAATCTGTTGTAGCTATAGATTCATGACAAAATCTGCTAATACCTCTGAAATTTGTTCTAAGTCACAGAAAATCACATTATTCTCTCAGTTGATGGATCACTGTTTCACATGCAGTATTTGAGAACAAGACTTATAACTGCATTTACAATAAACTAAATGAATAAATAAGTAAATAAAAGGAGTTATTTTTTAGCTCTGCTAGGGAAGCAAATACGCTAAGTAAAGCTAGTATAACAATAATTTGTCTGCAATATGCATTAACACTAATAGTTTTTACAATTTGCTAAGTTCTATTCTGTGCTCTTTTTATGAATTAACATTTTTAATCATTATGACAACCCAAGGAGATTTTGTCATTATTATTTTGATAATATAAATAAAGAAATGGAAGCAGAGAGAGGTTAAGTAACTTGCCCGAGGTCACTCATTTTGAAAAGCAGAATTGGGATTTAAACCATGACACTGGCCCAGAGTTCCAGCTCTTTTATGCTAGGCTATTGTGTTACTCACCATGCTGTACTGCAGGGCTTCTTAAAAGTGTGGTCCTTGGACTAGTAGCATCAGCATTGCCTGGGTCCAGGTTAGAAAGGTGCATTCTCTGGTCATGGTCCAAGCTACTAAGCTGGGAATTCTGGGGAGGGGACCTAGCAAGCTGTGTTGAAATAAGCCATCCACGTAATTCAGTGCGTGCCAACATTTGACAGCCACTGCTAGACTGTCATCTATGTAGCAAGTAATTTTTGATTTACCCTTTGAGTTCTGCCTCCTGTTGGATAAGTAGGAGAAACTTATCCAAAATAAAGAGTGGGTTTTAGTGTCCTGTTTTGAGGCAGGAGGATGTTTCCAGTAGTCTCCCTAGCCCTTCATTTTCTCATCTTCTTACCTCCCTGGGAACTTTGTGGAAGATGAAGGAAATGCTGTATGCAATGCTTGTTCAATAACAGCGCTGGCACTGATAACATTTAAAGTCTGTGAGTAAGTCATGAAGCTGATCACCCGTAACTGAGGATTAGCTATGATTATACTGCTGATAACTGAATAGGGAAAAAGTAAGACATTTTGTTCCCTTTCTTTTAAATTGTTAACTTTTACTGCATGTTATTTACGGTGGGCAGATAAGGTTAGAATAGAATAGTTTTCATATTCCTTTCATAAAACCTGCAAAGCCATACAGTGAGGATAGTGTTACCCCTGGCCTTAAACCAATGAGAGGCAATTTTGCTGTCTCGTTCGATTTTTGTCTGTTAAGGCAGGTCTGTCTCTGACACCTTAATTTTTACTGATCACCCCCTAGAGTTCTTTATTTCTCTTTGACACTGAGAGAAGCTATTTATTCTCTCCTGCTTTTCCCACCTGTCTCTTCAAGTTTTCATTCCTCTTGTCTTTCTGGTATTTTGAAGAACCACTTTATAAAATGCTAAGCTTAGTCTTTCTCTGTGCACCCAATTTCAGTTCTGTAGCAAAACCATATGTGCCAACTTGTTTGATGTTCAGCTGCTGCCTATCACCAGGTGTGGCCTGAGGAAAGGATTAGAGCTCCTCAAACTTGAATGTCATACAAGGCACCTGGGCAATCTTGTTGAAATACGAATTTGGCTCCTCACAAGGTCCTGGGCCACACTTGGAGTGACAATGCTCTATTAGGGGTTCTTGACCTTGGCTGCACACTGGAATCACCGGGAGGGCTTTAGAAACGACCAGTGCTTGGGTTGTACTCCATAGGTTGTGCCTCAGTTGATCTTGAGTGGGGCACAGGCACTGATAAAGTTCCCAAGGTGACCCTCATATGCAGCCAGAAAAAGAGGAAGGCACTTCCTTAGGGGCTTTCTGATACTGTACCTCATGATGCTCCCAGGGATGTGTTCAAACTGATCTGAGGTAGAACAGTGTAGTGGTAGAGAGCGAGACACTGGACCCTGACCTCCTGTGTTGAAATCCCCATTCCCCTGCAAAGGAGCTGTGTGATCATAGACAAGTTAATTAGCTTCCCAGTCTTTTGTAAAGTGGGGATAAAATGGCATGTTCTTTTAAAGGATTATCATGAGTTAAAATATGCAAAGCGCCTAGAGTTGTATATTAGTTATCTATTACTTTGAACTAATTACCCCCATATTAGTGGCTTTACACAATACGTGTTATTATCTACCAATACCTGTGGGTCAGGGATTTGGGTAGTTTTGGCTCCAGGTCTCTCATGAGGCTGTAGTCAAGATGTCAGCAGGGGATGCAGTGATCTTGCCAGGGGCTGGGAGAGTATTACTCCTCAATCACATGACTGTTGGCTGGAGCCTCAGTTTCTTACCACCTGGATATTTCCACAGGGCTCCTTAAATCTCCTTACAGCATGGCATCTGGCTTCCCTGAGGGTGAGTGATGAGAGAGAGAGAGGGAGAGAGGCCACAATGGTGTTTTATAACTGAGCCCCAGAAGTCACAGCATCAGAATCTGTCACATTTTATTCATTAAAGTGAGGCCACACTCTAGCCCTTACGAACCTGGGCTCCCTTTCCAAGTCTATCTCCATCAACCTTTCCCATACATCCCACCCAACTGGTGCTTCCTAAAATTAGGCCTTTGCATGAGCAGTTGCCTCTTGCTGGAGGGTCTCAGCCTGGCAAACTACTCTTTCTTCAGACCTGGCTCAGTACCACCTCTTCTGTGACTTTCCCCTTCATCTCACTCAAGAAGTAATTGTTGCTGCTTTTGTATTCCCAGAGAACTTTGTATGCCTGTCCAACAGGATTTCCACATATGCAGTGTGGTCTGTGTTTGTGTCAGTTATTTGAGGCTTGGGACCACATCTTGATTTATTTTTTCTGTTGTTTGCACCTAGATAATTCCTCATAATGCCTCACTTATCCAAAACCATTGAATTGTAGAAAGCTATTGTGGTAAATATATTGCATAGTTTCTAACACTGAAGCAGCAATCTGTAAGCCATTACATGGCTATTTTTGTAGAGAAACATATGACTATTCACACTAAGTGAGCCACATGAAGACTATTAATAGCTCTACATCAGTTGAGCTCAGATTTTGCCATCAAATGGGTTATCACCAAACTTTTGTTCTCAGAAGTTCATGGAATCCATATAATTGAAACAAATGGGAATTTTTCAGGTCAAGGATGAGCTTGTCACTCACCAGATGAATGGCAGTCTGGTTCCTTTTTCTTGCTGATCCCCACACATGGGAAAGCCCACATTAGGGATGCACCTGGGGCAGAAACTGGAGAATTGGGGAGAGGCCTGACTGACATTGTTCTTGCTAAAGAAGTTTCTTTTCCAATGAAATTCTGGATCTTCTCTTGCTTAGGAAGCAGGTGGTTGGGGTTTTACTTTTGTGTTCAGTTGACCCTAAAAGGGTAAAACGACATAGGCGGTCTAAAGGGAAAGTTAATTTCCAAGGTTTTGAAACCAGGAGAAAGATAGGAGAGATGTGCAATGATTTTGAACAGAAAACCCTTGATGGATCCTAATGTCCATCTGAATAAGATCAATTCTACTATTATTATTTCTATTAGTCCTAAAATATCATCTTATTACCTTTTTTCCTTAAGCGCTGTTCCCAATTCTAGAATTTGCCAAAATGTTCACATTAGCCTTTATAATTTAATAAGTATGTTCAAGATCTTCATGTTTATATTAATTTTGGTATGAACTTCTTGGATATATACCCTAAGAGTGGTTAAATCTCACTCGCTGGATCTTAACCCTGGATGAAAATCAAGTTCTCTTTTCTACCCCCTTCTTTGTTTTTGTTTAAAAAACTTTTCTTTTTTTCTTTATCGATTTTAGAGAGAGAGGAAGGGAGAGGGAGAGAGAAATAGGCATATCAATAAGAGAGAACATCGATTGGCCACCTCCTGTATGTCCCCTACTGGGGACCGGGTCCACAACCTAGGCATGTGCCCTGACCGGGAATCAAACCTGAGACCTCTTAGTTCATGGGTCGATGCTCAACCACTGAGCCTCACTGGCCAGGTACCCCTTTCTTTGTTGTATACTAAGCAGAGGCCAAAACTTCAGTAAGAATGACATTAAGTAAGAAGATTTAGTTGTTTATTCTCTGTCAATTACTGATTTGACCCTGTACTGGTCTTGTAATATGCAGATCTCACAACACAGACTATTTGCAAAAATTCATAACATTCACCAAAAATAAAAAATATGATATATTATTGAGTTAAATGTCTGGGTTTTTTAAAAATAATTTTATTATTTATTTATTTATTTTATTAATTAATTTTTGTTACAGATGTTTCTCCTTTCCCCCCCACTGATTCCTCCTCCTCTCCTTCCCTGCCCTGTCCCCAGCTTTGTTGTCCATGTGCATTGTTCATGCATATAAGTTCTGTGGTTTATCTCTCCCACACCACCCCCTCTTCTGGGGATTGCAGTCTGTACCCCACTTCCACGTCTCTGGAACTACCCCATTCCTCAGACTGTTATGTTCATTATACTCCACAAATAAGTGAGATCATATGATACTTGTCTTTCTCTGTTTGGCTTGTCTCACTTAGGATGATACTTTCCAGGTCCCTCCATGTTGTCTCAAAGGATAAGAGATCTTTCTTTCTTACAGCTGCATAGTACTCCATTGTGTATATGTACCACTGCTTTTTTATCCATTCATCTACTGATGGACACTTGGGCTGTTTCCAGATCTTAGCTATTGTAAATAGTGCTGCTACAAACATGGGGGTACATATATTCTTTCTGATTCGTGTTTCAGGCTTCTTAGGGTATATTCCTAGAAGTGGGATCACTGGGTCAAATGGATGTTCAATTTTTAATTTTTTGAGGTAACACCATAGTGTTTTCCATAGTGGCTGCACCAGTCTGCATTTCCACCAGCAGTGTACCAGAGTTCCCTTTTCTCCACACCCTCGCCAACACTTGTTGTTTGATGATTTGTTGATGGTGGCTATTCTGACAGGTGTGAGGTGATACCTCATTGTTGTTTTAATTTGCATCTCTCTGATGATTAGTGATGATGAGCATATCTTCATATGTCTCTTGGCCATTTGTATGTCCTGTTTAGAGAGGTGTCTAGTTCCTCTGCCCATTTTTTAATTGGGTTCTTTGTCTTCCTTTTGTGGAGTTGTATGAGCACTCTATATATATTGGAAATAAACCCCTTATCTGATATATCATTGGCAATTATGCTCTCCCATACAGTGGGTAGCCTTTCTGTTTTGATGATTGTATCTTTCGCTGTGCAGAAGCTTTTGAGTTTGATGTAGTCCCATGTATTTATTTTCTACTTTGTTTCTGTTGCCTTAGGTGATGTATCAGTGAAAATTCTGCTGCATATGATTTCTGAAATTTTGTTGGCTACAGTTTCTTCTAGGATTTTTATGGATTCATGAGTCAATTTAAGTCTTTTATCCATTTTGAGTTTATTCTTGTGTAGGGTGTAAGTTTCATTTTTCTGCATGAAGCTGTCTAATTTTCCCAGCACTATTTATTAAAGAAACTGTCTTCACTGCACTGTATGCTCTTGCCACCTTTGTCAAATATTAATTGAGCATATTGCTTTGGGTCCATTTCTGGGTTCTCTGTTCTGTTCCACTGGACTATATGCCTGTTCTTGTGCCAGTACCAGGCTGTTTTGATTACAGTGGCTTTGTAGTATAACCTGAAATCTGGTAATGTGATCCCACCTATTTTGTTTTTCCTTTTCAAGATTGCAGTGGCTATTCGAGGTCTTTTTTGGTTCCATATAAACTTTTGAAGTACTTGTTCTAGTTCTGTGAAGTATGCCATTGGTATTTTGATGGGGATTGCATTGAATCTATAGATAGCTTTGGGTAATATGGACATTTTAATGATGTTAATTTTTTCAATCAATGAACAGTGTATGTGCTTCTTCTTTTTAATATCTTCCTCTATTTCTTTTTTCAATGACCTGTAGTTTTCTGCAAATAGGTCTTTTACTTCTTTGGTTAAGTTTATTCCTAGGTATCTTAATTTTTTTGCCATGATGGTAAATGGGATTGTTTTCTGAGTTTCTCTTTCTGTGAGTTCATCATTGGTGTATAAGAATTCCATCGATTTCTTGACGTTAATTTTTTTATCCTGCTACTTTGCCAAATTCATTTATTAAGTCTAGTAAATTTTTGATGGAGTCTTTGGGGTTTTCTACGTATAATATCATGTCATCTGCAAATAATGACAGTTTCACTTCCTCCTTTCCAATTTGGATCCCTTTTATTTGTTCTTCATGTCTGATTGCTGTGGCTAAGGCTTCCAGTACTATGTTAAATAAGAGTGGCAAAAGTGGGCATCCTTGCCTTGTTCCTGTTCTTAAGGAAAATGCTTTTAGTTTTTGCCCATTGAGTATGATGTTGGCTGTAGGTCTTTCATATATGGCCTTTATTATGTCTAGATATGATCCCTCTATTCCCACATTGCTGAGCATTTTTATCAAAAATGGTGCTGGATTTTGTCGAAGGCTTTTTCGGCATCTATTGATATGATCGTGTGGTTTTTATTCTTCATTTTATTTATGTGGTGTATCACGTTTATTGATTTGTGAATATTGTACCAGCCTTGCATCCCTGGGATGAATCCCACTTGGTCATGGTGGACAATTTTTATGGTGTATTGCTGGATCTGATTTGCTAGTATTTTGTTCAGGATTTTGGTGTCTATGTTCATCAGGAATATTGGCCTGTAGTTTTCTTTCTTTGTAGTGTCTTTTTCTGGTTTTGGAATTAGAATTATGCTGACCTCATAAAGCAAGTTTGGAAGTCTTCCTTCTTGAATTTTTTGAAATAGTTTGAGGAGAATGGGGTTTAGTTCTTCTTTGAATGTTCGGTAAAATTCCCCCATGAAACCATCCGGGCCTGGGCTTTTGTTTGCTGGGAGAGTCTTGATTACATCTTCAATTTTTTTTGTTGTTATCAGTCTGTTCAAGTTTTCTATCTATTCATGGTCCAGTTTTGGGAGACTATGTGTTTCTAGAAATTTGTCCATTTTGCTTAGATTGTCGAATTTGTTGCCGTATAATTGTTCATAGTAGTTGTTAATGATCTTTTGTATTTCTGTGGTGTCAGTTGTTACCTCTCCCCTTTCATTTCTGATTTTGTGTATTTGGGGTCTCTCTCTTTGTTTCTTGGTGAGTCTAGCTAAGGGTCCATAAATCTTGTTTATCTTTTAGAAAACCCAGCTCTTTGTTTCATTGATCCTTTGAATTTTTTTTTTTTTTGGACTCTATGTCGTTTATTTCTGCTCTGATCTTTATTATTTCCTTCCTTCTACTTGCTCTGGGGTTTTCTTTTTGTTTGCTCTGTAGTTTTTTAAGTTGTGGGGTTAGATAGTCTAATAGAGATTTTTCTTGTTTTTTGAGGTAGGCCTGTAGTGCTATGAGCTTCCCTCTCAGAACTGCTTTTGCTGCATCCCATAGATTTCGTGTTGTTGTGTCTTCATTTTCATTTGTTTCCAGCAAGTTTTTAATTTCTTCCTTGATCTCCTCGGTAACCCATTCATTGTTTAATAACATGCTATTTAGCCTTCATGTGTTCAAATGTCTTTGTATGTTCTTCTTGAAATTGATTTCTAGTTTCTTGCCATTTTGATCTGAGAAGATGCTTGATATGATTTCAGTCTTCTTGAACTTGTAGAGACTTAGTTTGTGCCCTAACATATGGTCTATCTTTGAGAATGTCCAGTGTGCACTTGAGAAGAATGTGTATTCTGTAGTTTTGGGGTGTAATTCTCTGTAGATATCTACTAACTCCATCTGGTCTAGTGCTTCATTTAGTCTCTGTTTTATTGCTGATTTTTTTGTCTAGAGGATCTCTCCAGTGATGGCAGTGGGGTGCTGACGTCCCCTGCTACAATTTTATTGCTATCAATTTCTCCTTTGAAGTCCTCCAGAAGATTTTTGATATATTTTGGTGCTCCTATATTGGGTGCATATATATGTTTATCAAGGTTATATCTTCCTGTTGGATAGATCCTTTCAATATTATGTAGTGGCCTTCTTTGTCTCTAGTTATGGCCTTCATTTTGAAATCTATTTTATCAGATATGAGTATTGCTACCCCAGCTTTTATTTCCTTTCCGTTTGCTTGGAAGATTTTTTCCCATCCTTTCACTTTCAACGTATGTGAGACTTTTGTTGTGAGGTGGGCCTCTTTTAAACAACATATAGGTGAAACATGCTTTCTTATCCAATCAGCTACTCTGTGTCTTTTTATGGGAACATTCAATCCATTTACGTTTAAGGTGATTATTGATATGTACTTATTTATTGCCATTTTTGTTTAGTGTGGTTATATTTTTCTTCCTATTTCTCCTGTTAATTACAGCAGTCCTTTTAACAGTTCTTGCAGTGTTGGTCTGGTGCTAATGTTTTCCCTTAGCCTTTTTTTTTTTTTTTTTATCTGTGAAGCTCTTTATTTGACCTTCTATTTTGAATGATAACCTTGCTGGGTAGAGTAGTCTTGGATTCAGATTCTTGTTTTTCATGACCTTGATTACCTCATGCCATTCCCTTCTGACCTGTAGTGTTTCTGTTGAGAAGTCAGCTCAGAGCCTTATAGGGTTTCCTTTGTAGGTAACCTGTTGCTTCTCTCTTACTGCTTTTAGGATTCTGTCTTTGTCTTGAATTTTTGGCACTTTGATTACTATGTGTCTTGGTGTGGGCTTGTTTGGGTTCTTCTTACTGGGGGCTCTCTGTGCTTCTTGAACTTGAATACCTTCTTCCTTCACCAAATTAGGGAAGTTTTCTGTCACTATTTGTTCAAATATATTCTCTAACCCTTGCTCATTTTCTTTTTCTTTGGGGATTCCTATGTTGTGAATGTTATTACATTTCCAGTTGTCCCACAGTTCTCTTAAGCTGTTTTCCTGTTTTGTTTTTTTTTTTTTTTTATCCTCACCTGAGGACATTTTCCCATTTTTTGTTCAGATAGAGCGGGAGGGAGAGAGAGGAAGAGAGAGAGAGAAACATCGATGTGAAGGGACACATCGAGTGGCTGCCACCCGCACGACCAACCAGGGCCGGGGACAAACTGCAACTGAGGTATGCGCCCTTAGCGGGAACCAAACCCGGGTCTCTCTGTACTGCAGGACGACGCTCTAACCGCTGAGCCAAACCGGCCAGGGATGTTTTCCTGTTTTTTAATTATGTTTTTCTTTTGGTTTTCTGATTGGTTGATTTTTTTCTACCCTATCTTGTAATTCAGTGATCTGGTCCTCAGCTTCCTCTACTCTGCTATTTAGACTTTCCAATGTGTTTTTCATTTCTGATATGTCATTCTTCTTTTCTTCTTGGTGGTTTTTAATTTCCAATTGGTTGATTTTCAACCTTTCTATGTTTTTACTCATGGTGCTCATGTCCTTACACATGCTGTTGGGCTTCCTCAAGATCATGGCTCTGAATTCTAGTTCTGTTAACTTGCTTAACTGCACCTCATTTATCTCATCTTCGGTAGAGGTCTCCTGTTCTTTCATTTGGCTTTTGTTTCTGTTTTCACCATTTGGCTATCACAGTGGGCTTTGGAGCCTGCCAAATTTTCCCTGTGAATGTTGGTGTTCTGCTGTTTGTGGCTCCCTCTCCTGGGTTTGGATGAGGCAGGGAGGACCCACTTTAAACACCACTGTCAAGTCTTAACTTTCCTGGTGAGAGGTGCTAGCCCAGGGAATGGTAGTTACCCTCTAGCTTTTTGGCCTGGAGACTATTAATAGTGGTCACCTGAAGAATCATCTGGTTTCTGAGTTGTCTGTAAAACTCCCTCAGGTGCTCAGTGTAAGAGGATTTCCAGAGGGTGTGGCAGATGTTGGTTGTTAATGGGCCTCAATTAGCATTTCAATGGATACAGGTGGGGTTGAATCTCCAAGGGAGGGGCTGCCACCTGTCCCCAGGGCCCTGGGAAGGAGTAATATGACCACAGTCTTGCGTGGCTGCACTCAGCAAAAGCTCTGAGCACCCTCCAAATCCTGAGTGTCCCCACACAGTTCCAGTCCAGTCTGCACTCCCTCTGCCAGAGCCCAAGGTGTGTGGCTGCTGCCAATTTAGCCTCCTTCTGGGCTCTGCGCTGTGGAGCTACCTGCGACTTTAACCCGAGGGTGCTGCTCCCAGCTAAGGGTGCTGAGGCTGCGGCAGCTCCCAGCAGAGGGCGTAGCACCCAGCCGAGGTCACAGGACCCAGCCGAGGTCGCAGCTTCCAGCCGAGGCCGCTGGTCCCAGCCAAGGGAGTAGCACCCAGCCGAGGTTGCAGGACCCAGCAGAGGTGGCCACTGGTCCCAGCCGAGGCCACAGGACCCAGCCGTGGGCCCAGCTTCCAGCCGAGGCCACTGGTCCCAGCTGAGGCCGCAGGTCCCAGTCGAGGCGGCTGCAGGTCCCAGCAGAGGTCACAGGACCCAGCCGAGGGCACAGCTTCCAGCCGTGGCCACTGGTCCCAGCTGAGGGCGTAGCACCCAGCCGAGGTCACAGGACCCAGTCGAGGCAGCCGCTGGTCCCAGCTGAAGCCACAGGACCGAGCTGAGGGCGCAGCTTCCAGCTGAGTCCGCTGGTCCCAGTCCAGGCCGCTGTGGACCGTGGGCTCCCAGCCCCCTCTCGCGTCCTCACAAGCCTACCAGGATTGAGTCAGTGTCCCTGGTTATGTGGTCCTCCAAGCTGCCTTTCAGTTGCCCCTTTCTGATGATTTGTCTTTATTTTCATTGTAATTCCAGTTTGGTCCTGGGAGATGGTCTGTGTAGCTTCCATTCACTCCGCCGCCATTTTTTTCTTCCTTCTGCCTGGGTTTTTGAATAAGCATAGGAAAGTAATTAATATGTTTTATAATCTATTTTCATGGGTCATGGAGGTAGTATAAAATTAAATGTTCAAATCTGAGCACTTGGGGCCCCCTGGTGGTCCAAACTAACCCAAGACTCCTTATATCACCCACATCAGAGCTTCCAAGCAATCCCAAACAGATGAAGACAAATTAAATTATTTAAAGCAGGAGTTGGAGTGAGGGGCTACTTCTTGAATAGTGACTTAGTTTAAAACCTGCCTAGCTAAAAATATTGCACATCTGAAGCACACTCTGAGACATCTATGGCTCATGGGCCTCCATTGTACTCTCCCTTCAGCCAATGTACTATAAAGACTCCCCAATCCATATCCAATGTACAGACATCTTCCTTTAGTCATAGACATGCATCTGTCTGCCTGTTGGCATCTTCACCCAGTTGTTCTGCTGCCATTCAAAACTCAACCTGTCTTACACTGAAATCACTGTCCGTCCTCCACTCTTTCCCCAAGTTCCAGAGATGTGGGGATCCCTTACATGCTTTCCTCTGCCCAAGACTCCGTGATTACATGACCACAGGGATGGGTAGAAATAGTGTCTGTTATACTAAGTTTTGCCAAATTGTTCTCCAAAAATAGTTGTGTCAACCTATATTCCTAACATCAGTATATAAGGATTTGTTTCTCTACACCCTCTTCAACATTTGGAATGTTAGGTTTACATTTTTACCAATTTGATGAATATTAGATGGTAACTCATTTTGATTTGAGTTTGAATTTCTCTGATTGTCAGTGAGACAGGATGCTTCTGTATGTTTATTGTACATTCATTTATTTTCTTGATGAACTGCCTATTAATATCTTTTGCTCATTTTTCCATTAGGTTGCTTTTCTTTTTTAGATGAAGCACTGATCCTGTGTTGGTGTTATGCATGGAAAATAAATTTTCCTAGATTGTAACTCCTCATTTAGCTTTTTTATACTGGCTTTCATTACAGATGAATTAAAAAATTTAATGCAATAAATGTGTTAATCTATTATTTGTATTGTGCTTTTGCATGTCTTATTTAAAAAGATGCTTTTCCATCTCCAGGTTATAAAGACATTCTCCTACCTTTTTTTCTAATTTTTAAGAAGTTTTGTGTTTTGTGTTTGTTCTTAATTCAGCTGGAATTTATTTTTATTTTTGCATGAGGTAAAAATAGAATCTATTTAAAAATATGGACAACTAATTACCCCAGAAATTATTGACTAGCTTATCCTTTCCCTATTGATATGCAAGTCCATTTCTACCAAATACTAAGTTTTTGTATGTGTTGGTCATTTCTGGGATCTTTGTTTTAAAACATTAGTCATTTTATCTATATTTGTATCAAAAATAGCTGTGAGATTTCTATTGCTTTAAAATAAGCCTTGATATTTGGTAAGGCAGTTTTCTCCATTTGTCTTCAAATATTTCTTGATTATTTTGGGGACTTTTCTATAAAAATTTTAGAATTAGTATGTCAAGTATAGTGAAAACTTACAGATTAATTTGGAGACTTTACATTAAAAAATAGTCTTCCTATCAATTAATATATCTTATTAAAAGTCACTTTTTCTTTTTTCAGATTTATTGAGATATAATTGACATATAACACTAAGTTTAAGGTATACAATGTGTTGATTTGATACATTTATATAGTGGGCAATGATCACCACCATTCATTAACTAACTCCTCTATTATGTCACATAATTACCATTTTTTTGGTGTGTGGTGAGATCATTTAAGATCCACTCTCTTAGCAACTTTCAAGTGTAAAATACAGTATTAGTAACTATAGTCACCACGTTGTACATTATATCCTCAGAACCTATTCATTTTAAAACTGGAAGTTTCTATAATAGCTAAGATAAGGAAACAATATACATGTCTGTTAATAGATGAGTGGATAAAAAATGTGGTATATACAATGAACTATTATTCAACATAAAAAAGGAGGAAATCCAGCCATTTTTGACAACATGGGTGGACCCTGAGGGCATTATGCAAGTGCAGTAAGTCAGACAGAGCAAAATCACATTTTCTAACTCGACTACTGTCACATAAACAGCAATTGATTTTTGTACATTGATTCTGTTTCTGGCAACCTTGCTAAACTTTCCTATTAATTATAATAAATTATATATATTTTCTTTTGGATTCTCTACCTGAATAATTCTACTGGTTTTGAAAATGTCCACAAAGCTCTGACTGGTTTGACTCAGTGGTTGGAGTGTCGGTCCACAGACCCAAGGGTCTCAGGTTCCATTCCTGGTCAAGGGCACATACCTGGGTTGCAGGTTCAATCCCTGGCCCCAGTCCAGGTCATGTAGGTGGCAACCAATCCATGTGTCTCTCTCACATTGATCTCTCTCTCTCTCTCTCTCTCCCCCTCTCTCCCTCCTTACCTTCCACTCTACCGAAAAAAAAAAAAAAGAAAAGGAAAAGTATCCTCATGTGAGGATTAACAAAAAAAAAGTCCACAAATTCTTTGACACTTATCATTCAAGAGGTGGAACCTAATCTTTCTCCCTTGGGTGTGGGCTGGAATTAGTTACTTGCTTTTAACCCAAAAAAGGTGGAAGTGATGGTGTGTCACTCAGATTTGGTTATGAAAGACACTGAAGCTTCTCTGTCGCCCTCTGTATATCTCTGTGTCTCTCTCTCGCTGATGACTCACTCGGGAGAGCCAACTGCCATGTCATGAGAACACCCAGGCAGCCCTGTGGAGAAGTCCATGTGGAGAGGAACTGAGGCCATCTACCAACAGCCATTTGAGCAAGTCACCTTGGAAACGGATCCTCCAGTCTCAATCAAGTTTTCAGAGCAGTGCAACCTCAGCCGGTATCTTAGTTACAACTGCCTGAGAGACCCTTAGACTCTAAGCTGCTTCTGGATTTCTGCCCTTCAGAAACTGTTTGAAGTAATAAAGGTTTGTTGTTTTAAGCTATTGAGTTTTGGGGTAATTTGATACACAGCAGTAGAAAACTAGTACTATTATCATATAGTTTGCAAATAAGAACAGTTTTCTTTCTTTCCAGTCCTCCGGGCTTCTGCATCTAGTGTGCAGTATGTTCCATTGTACTTTTAATTTAATTTCCTTTTCTTTACAAGATCGAACAAAAATAGTTATGATAGCTCTCTTGTGTTGGTCCTGATTTTAGAGGAAACGTTTCCCAATAGTGCACCTCTAAGTATGATGTTTGCTGCAGATTTTCGGGGAGATTCCCATTATTGGGTTGTCAGTTCCATGACGTTCCTATTTATTTAAGAGATTTTATTTATTTTATTTAAAAACTGATGAATGGATAATATATTCCAAAAAGCCATTCAATAAGACATTATGGTGATCTTATGGGGTTTTCTCCTAACCTGTCAATGTAGTGGATTCTAGCTCACTGTGTTTTTAAAAGATGAAGCAATTTTTTCGTGTGCAGCTTGGTCTTGATGTATCTGTTGTTAATGCACTATTAGGTTCAAGCTGAACGTTATGTTTAAGATTTTTCTATTGATGTTCATAAGGGAGACTCTTCCATAATTTTCTTTTCTTTTGCTATCATGTCTGATTTTCATTTTAAGATTGTGATAATCTCTTAGGAAGAATTAGAGATTATTTCCATTTTTCTATTTTTGGCAAGAGTTTGTATAATGTAGAATTAAATATTTCTTGACTGTTTGTACAACTTGTATCTAAAACTATCTGGACAGGGTGTTTTTTTCATAAGTAGATTTTTTTTTTGAAACTGATGATTCAGTTTCTTTACTCTTATTTCTACTTTTTGAGTCTGTTTGGCACGTTACATTTTTCTAGCAAATGTCTATTTCATCTAAGTCTTCAAATTTATTAGCATAAAATTTTACATAATTTTTGATTATTTGAATCTTTGCTTTATGCAGTTTTGCCATCTTTTTCATTCTTAAATGGATTATTTTACTTTCTTTCCTTGATAAGCCACCCCCTCTTTTATATGTTCATTAAAAAATGTCATTGGTTTCTTCTCCTTGTGGAATTATTTTCTTCCTTCCGCTTTGGGTTTATTTTATTTTTTTCTAACTTTTTAAAATGAGTGCTAAGCATCTTAATTGCCAACTTTTTTTTCTTTTCTAAGATAAGCAATTATAGCCAAAGAGATAATTCTCAAATATCATCATAATAGATACATTTCATAAACTTTGGAATGCAGTATTCCCAATATTGCTTAAATCCAAGTATTTTAAACTCTTTTCTATAGTTATCCTTTAAAAATTTTTTTCTACTTAGTTATATCATGGCAAGAAGATATTATCCGAATAATACAAATGCTTTGAAACTTACTGGAAATTGCTTTAGGGCCTGAGGTGTGATCAGTTTGGTACATGGTCCACATGTGTTTGAGATAAATGTGCATTTAATGGGTTCTATATATGTCTATTAGCTGAAGTTTGTTAATTGGGTTGTTTGTATGGTTTATATATTTGAGGGTTTTTTTTCTGCATGATGTACTGATTAGTGAGAGAAATGTGTTTAAATATGACTTTACTTATATGTGGAATCTTATGAACAAAATAAACTAACAAACAAAATAGAAACAGACTCATAGATACAGAGAGCAGACTGACACCTGTCAGAGGAGAGGTAGGTGGGGAGCTGGGTGTAAAAGGTAAAGGGATTAGGTAAAAACAAACAAACAAAAACTCATAGACACAGACAATAAAACAATAGTATGATGACTACAAGAGGGAAAGAGGGGGTGGGGGCAGGTCGAAGAGGGTAAAGGGGGTATAAATGGTGATGGAAGGAGACTTGAATTTGGGTGGTGAACACACAATATAATATACAGATGATGTATATTTGAATGGTACACTTGAAACATATATAATTTTATTAACCAATGTCACCCATATAAATTCAATAAAAATTTTTAAAAGAAAAAACATTTATTTCTTCTGTCCTGCCTCCCCATACTTTCTGCGTTACATATTCTAGGGGCCTATTTTTAGGTGCATATAACTTTAGACTTACATAATATCCTAGTTAGGTAAATGGCTCATCATCATCTCTTTATCCTTAATAATGCTTTATTTTGATGTCTACATGATCTGATGTTACTATTTATTGCCATACCAGCTTTTTTCTGACTGATGTTTACTTGGAACAAACTGTTTACGTCATTTAACTCTCAGTATTTCTGTGTCCTTATATCTGAAATATGTCTTTTGTAAATAGCAGATAGCTGGAAACAATTTGACAACCTTTTCTTTTAGTGGGCTAATTTAGTCCAATAACATTAATTATGATCACTAATGTATTTGATTTATTTTTGCCATCTTAGTTTGTATTTTGAATTTGAACTAATTTTTCTAAGTTGCTACTTTTTTTCTTTCTTGCCCATTTGATCAGTAAGCTTTGTGACATTTCCTTTACTCTTTGAAAATTTTACTTTTTCTTTGAATGATTGCTATTAAAATACTAACATGTGTACTTAAAGTCAAAAGTTAATATTTCTACCCACCTTCGTACAATTCAGCAATCTTAAAATACTTTAACTTCAATCACCCCACCATCATACATTATATTGTTTTCCAGTATTTTATTTCTATTTTAATTTTAACTCCCAGGTTAGATGTTATTATGATTATTTTTACATTTCCTATTTATATGTTTACCAGTTTGTTTACTCACCATTTCTTCCTACACCTCAGATCTCTATGGATCATTTTCCTTTTACCTGGAGTACATTCCTTTAGTGAAGGCTTCTAAGGAGTAAATGATCTTAGTTTTAATTTTTTGGAGTTTACTACCTCATTCTTGAATAAGTTTTAGTAAGGTATAGGACAGGTTAAAATTATTTTTCTCTTCATATTTTGATGATATTATACTACTGTCTTCTAATTTGCACAGTTGTTGAAATGTCAACTTTCATTCAAGTTATTGTTTTTATGTAGATAACTTGAAAAAAATCTGACTTTTTATTCTTCAGTTTTCTCAGAACAACAGGAATCGTGGCTATTTCCCAAGTAAGGATGGAGGAGGAAGTACTGGAGGTTTAAAGGGAGAAGAAAATATAATTGGGCAGATTAAGGGCATGGACGAGGTGGGAACTACATGTTCGCTAGCACACCAGAGACCCACTTACAGCCACGAGTTAGCATGGTTGTATGTTGTTAGCTCCCCATGTTGGTCAATCCAAATGTAGGTTTACGGGACATGAAGAGTTACAGTTAAAACGAGATGAGGTTCTGCTAAATGAGTTTATTAAAAAAAAAAACATTTAAAAAAGGAGAGTGAGAAGAATAAGGGTCTTGAAGGTTTAAGGTGGTGAAAGAGATAAGAAAGGACAGAGGGACAGTAAAAATTTGGTAAAATCAACAAATTCTAGGGCCCAGCAGGCTTAATGGATTGTTCCTGTTGGCGGTGTTAGAGAGAGTGAGCTGGAAAGATAAGGTGGTGGATGAAAGTGGGATGCTTTAACAGTGAGATTAATTGAAAACAAGATGTTTTGCTATCCCGGTGCTAATATAGACTATTTTCATTGCTCTAGCTATTTACTAAATTGTAGTGACTTTTAAGATGGGGCCCCTTCTCATTTATTCTTCTTCAAAATTGTCCTGGCTATTCTGGTCTTTTGATCTTCCATGACGAATTTTAATCAGTTTGCCAGGCTCCTTGAGAAATGCTGTTGGAGATTGTGATATAATAGAAAACATGTATATGGTCTCTGCCCTGAGTTCCTGGCACAGAGCTCCTAACACCCTTATAACTGCCAAAGTGATCAGGGCATTAGGAGCATCACTAATTCTATTGAGGCAGCTCTGAGTGGGCTCCTGATGACCCCTGAGTAGGACTGGTCACCAGAAAGACTAAGCTGTGATTAGAATGACACTTGAAATGTTCAGACCCACCTTCTATCCTCGAGAGAGGAGAGAGGAGCTGGAAATGTAGTTAATAATTAATTATTCCTCTGAGAGGAAGCATCCGTAAAATGCCAATAGTAGGTGAATACCTCCACACCAGGACACATCTCAACTCCTCAGGAACAGAGGCTCCTGTGCTTGGGACCTCCCAGACCTTGCTCTGTGTATCTCTTTTTAAAAAATCTTTATTGTTGAATGTAGAATGTATTACAGATGTTCCTCATTTTTCCCCCATTGACCCCTTTCTCCCCCCCCACCCCCCTCCCGCCTTTTCCCACACTATTGTCTGTGTCCATTGGTTATGCATATAAGTTCTTCGGTTTATTTCTTCCCACCCCCCAACCCCTTTTCCTTTGAGGTTTGTCAGTCTAGCAATGAATTTGTACTTCTTAACCCCTTCACTTTTTCACCCATTCCCCCAACCCCCTCTCACCTGGCAACCAACAAAATGTTCTCTGTATCTATGAGAATGTTTCTGTTCTACCTGTTCATTTTGTTTGTAGATTCCATTGTTGATAAATATGTATTCACTGCCATTTTGTTTGTTCATATATTTTATCTTTTTCTTCAAAAAGACCCTTCATCATTTCATATAATAATGGTTTAGTGGTGATGAACTCCTTTAACTTTTTCTTGTCTGGGAAACTCTTTATATGGCCATCGATTCTAAATGACAGCTTTGCAGGATAGAGTAATCTTGTTTGTAGGTTCTTGGTTTTCATCACTCTGAATATTTCTTGCCAGTCCCTTCTGGCCTACAAAGTTTCTTTTGAGAAATCAGCTGACAGCCTTATGGGAAGTTGCTTGTAGGTAACTAGCTGCCTTTCTCTTGCTGCTTGTAAGATTCTCTCTTTGTCTTGAACCTTTTGCAATTTGATGATGATGTGTCTTGGTGTGGGCCTCTTGGGTTTCATCTTGTTTGGGAGTCTTTGTGCTTCCTGGACTTGTATGTCTGTTTCCTTCACCAAGTTAGGAAAGTTTTCTGCCATTATTGTTTCAAACAGGTTTTCGATTTCTTGTTCTCTCTCTTCTCCTTCTGGCACCCCCAAGATGCGAATGTTGGCACGCTTGAAGTTGTCCCAGAGGCTCCTTACACTCTCCTCATTTTTTTGGATTCTTTTTCTTTTTTTTGCTGTTCTGATTGGGTGTTTTTTGCTTCTTTATATTCCAAATTGATGGTTTGCTTCTTGGATTTACGTACTCTACTATTGAATCTGTGTAAATTATTCTTTATTTCAGTTAATGCCTCCTTAATTTCTGACGGTGCATCCATCATTTCTAACTGGTCCTTTTTTATGCTCTTGAGGCCCTTACTAAGTTCATTGAGCATCCTTATAAGCAGTATTTTGAACTCAGCATCTGTTAGGTTGCTTATCTCCATTTTGCTTAGTTCTTTTCTTGGGGTTTTGTTCTGTTCTTTCATTTGGAATCTGTTTCTTTGTCTCCTCATTTTGGCTGCCTCCCTGTGTTTGTTTCTGTGTATTACTTAACGAGTGGTATGGGGCTAGCTGAGACCAGATGTTGCTTGTTTGAAAGAATTTAGGAAAAACCTGAAGCAGGATCCAAGACAGGCCAATCCTATGGTTAAGCAAGTGGCAACAGCTTGGGTGGGCCTGAAAGTTGGGTGGGGCGGGGCCTCAGGGAATCACCAGGGCTGGGCAACCAGTGTGAGCCAGGTTGCTGGAGTCCCAGATATGGCGTCTGCAGCCCCAGAGAAGGGCTCATCAAAGGAACAAAGGCCTCTGTCAGCACGTTTGTCCCAGAGAAAGCCCCTTCTCCAGCCCTTGCTCCAGTGCCAAACAGCTCAGTTCTTCCCTGTATGTCTCTGATGCCCCTCAAGCTGCTTCCCTTCCGAGCTTAGAGGGAGAGAGTCTGATAAGTCTGTGCACGGGCCCTTTAAGGAGCTGCCTGAGGCTCCAGCCATGTCAGCTTCCCTGAGCCTCAGTTCCTGCTGCTTTTTCCTGCCAGAAGTTATGGGGACTTCTCTTCCTGGCACTGGAACCCTGAGCGGGGCACCTGGTGTGGGACAGGGATCCCTCAGTCCTCAGGAAGGACCTTTCCAGCCGAGGTATCCTCCTGATTTTTATCCGCCACACGTGGGGGTGGGACCAGCCGGTTGCGCCTCCGCCCCTCCTACCAGTCTGGATGTGGCTGCTGCTTTAATTCCATAGTTGTAGGACTTCCATTCAGCTTGATTTCAGGCAGTTTTGAATGATGGTTGTTCTGTAGTTTAGTTGTAACTTTGATGTGGTTGTGGGAGGACGTGATACCGCGTTTACCTACGGCGCCATCTTGACCGGAAGTCTCTGTGTATCTCTTCATCTGGCTGCTCACTGGTATCCTTGATAACATTCTTTAATAAACTGGTAAAGGCAAATACATGTTTCCCTGAGTTCTGTGAGCTGCTCTAGCAAATTAATCAAATTGGGAGTCATGGGAAACTCTGATTTGTAGCCAAGTCAGACATAACTGTGGGTAACTTGGAGACCTACTACTTGTGATTGGCATCTGAAGTGGGGTGGGGACAGTCTTGTGGGACTGAGCCCGTAAGCTGTAGGATCTGACCCTGTCCCTAGGTGATAGTGTTAGAATTGAGTTAAATTGTAGAACACTCAGCTGGTGTCAAGAGAATTGCTTGGTCTGGGGAAAACCCCTCTCACATTTGGTGACCAGAAGTATCAGAAGTGAAGTGTTCTGTGTGAGCAGTAAAGGAGACGTACATGGTAGGACTTAGTAATTTTTCTAACTCAGAGATTTTGATTGGAATTATAGGTTAATTTGGCAGAGAACTTTAAGAAAACAATCCCCAGAAGAGGGGTTGGGAGGGGGAGAGGTAAACCACAGAACGTATATGCATGTGCGCATGAACAATGGACATGGACAACAAAGCTGGGGTCAGGGTGGGGAAAGGGAAGGAAACGGGGAATCAGTGGGGAAAAAAGGAGAATCATTTGTAACAAAAATAAATTAATTAATTAAAAAAAATAAAAAACAAAACAAAGCAAAAACATTGTCTTTCTATCCAAGTGATTCCCACCATTTTAAATAATATTCTCCAGCCTTTGGCTATATTTATTAATTTCCCCCATTAAGGACTTTCATATTTTCTGTTAGATTTATTTTTATTTAAAAATTTTTAATAGTTTGGCTATTTTCTTGTGTTTTCTATATAGGCAATCATACATTACAAGATTTTACTTCTTATATCTCTTAAATCTTTTCTCACCTTATTGTACATCTTGGAAATCTGGATCAATGTTGAACTGAAGCAATGGCATCAGAAATCTTTGCTTTTGCCCTGACAAAGGTAATGCATCTAATTCATCTCTACTCAGAACAATACTTACTATAGATTATTGAGTTCACACCCAATTACTAAGGTCTTTATCTGACACCTAAGTCTACATGTCTGTAGACTTTTTTTTGGACTGTTTAGTATCCCCAGGGTGGAACATTTAATCTCCTGCCTGCAGGTTAGGTCTACCTGACAGTCAGTGTTCTCAGAGCCAAGACAATAAGGGCATTTGTAATCTCATCAAAGATTTCCCTGTTTCGGTTTGGCACCTCACACTTGCCCTTCACTGTGCCTGTTCTCCCAGTTATAAATCTATCTGGTCCAACCCTTCCAGGGTGCAGATAGATTTGTCTCTTGCTAGGGTTAAGAGGCCCTGCACTTTTGGAGAAGGGTCCAGTTTCTTGTGTAGAACTTCACCCAGACTTACTCTTTTCAATGCTCCCCTTTATTGGGCTTTCAGGGGTACGTAATGCCTTTGTTTCAGGCTCTTTTGGGTTTCTGTGGTGAGTGAGTTAGACACTCCATGTTGCCTTCTTACCTCCTGCAGACTGGCTGCTGGGTTTCAGCTTTCTCTGCTCCGCTGAGTCAGTCACCACTTACCTTTCTGCTTTCCTTCTCCCACAACGTTCTTCTGACGTTTCATCTCTTCTGTTGTCTTTGTGGGTTTCTTTTGGAGTTTTAGAGGAGAGTAAGGATAAATTGGTTTACATTTCTAATGTTTAACTGGAAGTCCTGATTTATCTTTTTTATCCCTTTCTTTCATAATTTTGAGGTCATCTATGTCATCATTTCACTTATAAACAGCATGTAGCTGGATTAAAAATCTGATTAAAATCTAACTGGAGAATATTTTTTTAACTGGCAAGTTTAACTCATTTATATTTATTGTGAATAGTCTTGCCCTTAAATGTATTTATTTCCGTCATCTTCATATTTTATGTACCACGTCTTTTTTTTGTTAACCTTTCTCTTTTTTTCTGGTGTTAATTTTATTGACGTTTCTTCAATCCCTGCTCTTTTCTCTTTACTGGTTTGGAAATTATGGATTCTATGTCTGTGGTAATAGGAATGACATATAAATTTAAAGTTGTGTATTTTATTTAATCAAGTCTGAGAATAAGCATCCATACCCTTTTCCTGATCCATAGGAGCTCCTTAGAATGATTAACTCTTATTATTAACTCTTGATTGCCATCCTGTCTGTTCAAGATTCCTTTGTCTTATGTTTAGCTATTCATTTTTCTAAATGCCCAAATTAGTCATCATCATTGTTATTATTATTGCCACTATTTATTTAACAATTTCTTTGTTCACAATTGCATCTCACATTTTCCTTCTGGGTTCAATTAACCTATTACTGAAGAACATGCTTTAGTAGTTTTTTTTTTTTTTTTGGTGAAAGTCTTTGAATAATACATTCTCTTAGACTTTGTGTAACAAAAAAAGGTACCTATTTTACTTTTATTTTAAATCTTGGTTAGTTGGTTATAGAGTTTTAAGGCCATTGTTAACTTTTTCCACACATTGAAGATATTGTTCATTATCTCCTGACACCGGTTGTTATTGTAGAGAACACTTCTGATTGATCCTTGTAGTTAATTTCTCACCATTTTTTTCCTTCTAAGAATCTCTTTTAGTCTTTTTGTTCTCCAGATCTATTTAAATATATCTAGGGATGGTTTTATTTTTATTTTTTATGCTTGCAATTTTTAAACAATATATCTAGGTATATATTTGTTTTTATTTTTTATGTTTACAATTTTTTGTGCCTCTTCTGAGGATTTATATTTTCCATCAATGCTGGAAGATTCTCCGCCATTGTCTTATCAAATATACCCCTCTTCTTTCTGGAACCTTAGTTTTATGTAAATTAAAATCTGTCATTCTCTCCTTTCTTTCTATACCCCCTTCTTCTCACCCTTCCCCCCACCAGTTCTCCTCCTCCTCCTCCTCTTTCTTCTTTTTCTTCTGGATAATTATTCTCTCTTTTATGATACTAAGTTTTTTCCTCTTTCAGTTTAACTAATTTGTATCTTAACCCATCTGTTGAGATTTAATTTCAATGTCACTGGTTCTTTCTCCAAAATTTTCAGCTATTTTCTCCCCAAAAGTATTCTATTTTTATTATTGTTTCCATTTCTTCTTTTACCTCTTTATTAGAAACATTTTTGTTTTATAATTTTTCTTGGCATATTCTGTTATCTAAAATTCTTGGTATGGCACATATTCCACTTTGCTATATTTGCTGACTTGTGCTGAATACTTTTTGAATGTAAGTTTATTTTCATCAAGGATTAAAATTGTTTTGAATGTTTGTGGCTGTTGTGTGCAGCCTACAATTTCTATGACATAGATGTAGTGGAAAGAATGTGAGTTTGGGAGCTGGGTAGACATGGATTTCAATTTTGGTTCACCTGTTATTAATTGTATGACCTTAGATAAGTTATGTCCTATCTCTGCTATGGTTTCCTCATTTCATTTTATTTTCATTTTTTATTTAATAATTTATTTTTTAAAATGTATCGTTATTGTTGAAAATAAGTTTTCCCCATTGACACCCCCCCCGGCTCCCCCCCCCCCACCTCCCCCAACCCCCGCACCTTCACTGCACTGTGGTCTGTGTCCATTGGTAATGTGTATATGAATATAAGTTCTTTGGTTTATCTCTTCCTGTGCCCCCAACCCTGTTCCCTTTGATGTTTGTCAGTTTGTTCTCTACTTCAATGTCTTTGGATCTATTTTGTTCATCAGCTTATTTCGTTCATTATATTCCATAAATAAGTGAGATCATGTGGTACTTGTCTTTCTTTGACTGGCTTATTTCACTTAGCATAATACTCTCCAGGTCTCCCATGTCATCGCAAAGGGTAAGAGATTTTTCTTTCTTACAGCTGCATAGTATTCCATTGTGTAAATGCAACACAGTTTTTTTATCCACTCATCTACTGATGGACACTTGGGCTATTTCCAAATCTTAACTATTGTAAATAGTGCTGCTACGAACATAGAGGGTGCATAAATTTCTGATTGCTGTTTCAGGATTCTTAGGATATGTTCCTAGAAGTGGAATCATTGGGTCAAATGGCAGTTCCATTTTTAGTTTTTTGAGGAAACACCATATTGTTTTCCATAGTGACTGCACCAGCTTGCATTCTCACCAGCAGTGTGCTAGAATCTCCTATTCTCCACACCCTTGCCAACACTTGTTGTTTGATGATTTGTTGATGGCAGCCATTCTGACAGTTGTGAGGTGATACCTCATGGTTGTTTTAATTTACATCTTTCTAATGATTTAGTGATGTTCAGCATTTTTTTCATATGTTTCTTGGCCATTTATATGTCCTGTTTGGAGAAGTGTCTATTCAGGTCCTCTGCCCATTTTTAATTGGATTGTTTGTGTTCCTTTTATTGAGTTGTATGAGTACTCTATATATTTTGGAAATTAACCCCTTATCTGAAATATTGTAAGCCAATACTGTGGGTTTCCTTTTCATTTTGATACTAGTTTCTTTTGCTGTGCAGAAGCTTTTTAGTTTCATGTAATCCTATTTATTGAGGTTTTTTTTTGTTTGTTTCCCTTGTCCTAGGTGATTGGTGAAAATTCTGCTACTTGTTCTGTTTAAGATTTTGTTGCCTACATTTTCTTCTAGAATTTTTATGGTTTCACAAATTACATTTAAGCCTTTTATACATTTTGAGTTTATTTTTGTGTATGGAGTAAGTTTGTGGTCTAGTTTCATTTTTTCTTTTTGCATGTAGCTGTCCAATTTTCCCAACACTGTTTATTGAAGACTGTCTTTACTCCATTGTATACTCTTGCCTCCTTTGTCAAATATTAATTGAGCATAATATCTTAGATTGATTTCTGGGTTCTCTGTTCTGTTCCATTTATCTATATACCAGGCTTTTTGATTACAATGGATTTGTAGTATAATCTAAAATCCAGAATTATAATCCCTTCAACTTTGTTCTTTTCAAGATTGCTGTGGCTATTTGCCATCTTTTTGGTTCCATATAAACCTTTAGAGTATTTGTTCTATATCTGTGAAGTATGCCATTGGTATTTTAATAGGGATTTTGTTGAATCTATAGATTGCTTTGGGAAGTATGGCCATTTTAATGATGTTGATTCTTCTAATCCATGAACATAATATATGCTTCCACTTGTTTGTATCTTCCTCTACTTCTTTTTAAAATGCCCTGTAGTTTTCTGAGAATAGGACTTTTACTTCCTTGGTTAAGTTTATTCTGAGGTATCTTAATTTTTTTGTTGCAATAGTAAATGGTATTTTTAAAAAGTTTCTCTTTCTGATTGTTTGTTACTGGTTTATAAAAAGCCATCTTGCCCAGCCAGTATGGCTCAGTAGTTGAGTGTGGACCTATGCACCAGGAGGTCGCCAGTTTGATTCCTGGTCAGAGCACATGCCCAGGTTGTGGGCCCGATCCCCATTGGGGAGCATGCAGGAGGTGGCCAATCAATGTTTCTATTTCTCTCTCCCTTCCCCTCTCCCTCTCTCAAATCAATAAAGAAAAAAAAAATTTCGATGACATAAATTTCTGGATGTTGATTTTGTATCCTGCTATTTTGCCAAATTCATTTATTAAATTTAGTAGTTTTTGGTGGGGTCTTTAGGATTTTCTATATACAATATCATGTCATCTGCGAATAATGACAGTTTTACTTCCTCCTTTACAATTTGGATGCCTTTTATTTTTTTCTTCTTGTTTGATCTCTTTGGCTAAGACTTCCAGTATTACGTTCAATAAGAGTGGTAAAAGCGGACATCCCTGTCTTTTTCCTGTTCTTAAGGGAAATACTTTTAGGTGTTGCCTATTGAGTGTGATGTTGGCTGTAGGTTTGTCTTGTATGGCCTTTATTAAGTTAAGGTATGATCCTTCTATTCCCACTTTGCTGAGAGTTCTTATAAAAAATGGGTGTTGTATTTCATCAAATGCTTTTTCAACTTCTATTGATAGAATAATATGGTTTTTATCTTTCATTTTGTTTATGTGGTGTATCACATTTATGGATTTGTGAATATTATACCAGCCTTGCATCCCTGGGATAAATCCCACTTGATCATCATGAATAATCTTTAAAATATATTATTGGATATGATTTGCTAATATTTTGTTGAGGATTTTGGCATCTATATTCATCAGGGATACTGGCCTGTAATTTTCTTTTTTTGTAGTGTCTTTGTCTGATTTTGGAATTAGGATTATGTTGGCCTCATAAAAAGAACTTGGAAGTCTTTCTTCCTCTTGAATTTTTTGGAACAGTTTGAGGAGAATAGGTGTTATTTCTTCTTTGAGTGTTTATAAAACTCCCCTGTGAAGCTGTCCAGACCAGACCTTTCATAGGCTGGGAATTTATTGATTACTGCTTCAATTTCCTTAATTGTTATTCATCTGTTCAGGTTTTCTAACTCTTCCTGTTTTAGTTTTGGAAGACTGCATGATTATAGGAATTTGTCCATTTTGCCTAGGTTGTCCAATTTGTTGTAGTATAATTGTTCATAGTATTTTCTTAATAATCCTTTGTATTTCTGTGCTGTCTGTTGTTACTTTACCTCTTTCATTTCTAATTTTATTTATTTGGGTCCTTTCTCTTTGCTTCTTGGTGAGTCTGGCTAAAGGTTGATTGATCTTTTTTATCTTTTCAAAGACCAGCTCTTGATTTCATTAATCTTTTGTATTTTTTTTTTTTTTGGTCTCTATTTCATTTATTTCTGCTCTGATCTTTATTACTTCTTTCTTTCTATTTACTCTGGGTTTTTCTTTTTGTTCTATTTCTAATTCTTTAAGTTGTAGGGTTAGATATTTTATTAGAAATTTTTCTTGTTTCTTGAGGTTGGCCTGTAATGCTAGTTATGAACTTCCCTCTCAGGACTGCTTTCACCATGTCCCATAGATTTTGTGTTGTTGTGTTCATTTTCATTAGTTTCCATGAAGTTTTTTATTTCTTCTTTGATTTCATTGGTAACCTGTTTATTGTTTAATAACCTGCTATTCAGCCTCCATGTTTGAATGTTTTTGAGTGTTTTATTGGTAATTGATTTTTAGTTTCATGCCATTGTGGTCTGAGAAGATGCTTGATATGACTTCAGTTTTCTTGAACTTGTAGAGACTTAGTTTGTGTCCTAATATGTGGTCTTCTTTGAGAATGTCCCATGTGCACTTGAGAAGAATGTATATTTGCAGCTTTGGGGTGAAATGTTCTGTAAATATCAATTAAGTCTAACTGTTGTGGTGCATTGTTTACGGTCTCTGTTTCCTTGTTAATTTGTTTAGAAAATCTATCCAGTGATGTCTGTGGGGTGTTAAAATTTTCTGCTATCATTGTACTGCTATGGATCTCTCCCTTGAAGTCCTCCAGAAGTTTTAAAATATATTTTGGTATACCTTTATTGGGTGCATATATGTTTACTAGGGTTATATTCTCTTGTTGGATTGATCTTTTTAATATTATCTAGTGACCTTCTTTGTCTCTAGTTATGGCCTTCATTTTGAAGTCTATTTTATCAGATATGAATATTGCTACCTCAGCTTTTTTTGTTTCCATTTGCATGGAAACATTTTTTCCATCCCTTCACTTTCATCCTGTGTGAGTTTTTTATTCTGAGGTGGGTTCTTGTAGACAGCATATATATGGGTCATGTTTTCTTATTTATTCGGCTACCCTATGTCTTTTGATTGGAGCACTTAACCCATTTTCATTAATGTTATTATTGATAGCTACTTGTTTGTTGGCATTTTTAAACCTTTTTGTTTTCTTATTTTTTATCCTTACCCAAGAACATTTCTGCATTTTAGATAGAGTGAGAAGGGGAGAGGGAGGAAGAGAGAGAGAGAAACATCGATGTGAGAGAGACACATCGACTGGCTGCCACGCACACGGCCCCAACTGTGGCCTAGGACAAACTCCAAATCAAGTATGTGCCCTTAGCAGGAACCGAACCCAGGTCTCTCTGGTCCATGGGCCAACACTCTAACCACTGACCCAAACTGGCCAGGGCTTGTTGTCATTTTCATTTTTTATACCTGTGTTTCTCTTTTTCTCTGTAGAGAACAGTCCCTCTAGCATTTCTTGCAGTGCTAATTTGGTGATAGTAAACTCCTTTAGCCTTTTTTTTTTGGTCTGTGAAACTCTTTATTTCCCCTTCAATTTTGAATGGTAGCCTTGCTGGATAGAGTAGTATTGAATTCAGTCCCTTGCTTTTCATTACTTTGTATACTTCATGCTACTCTCTTCTGGCCTGTAGTGTTTCTATTGAGAAATCAGCTAATGGTCTAATGGAAGTTCCCTTGTAGGTAACTTTCTGTCTCTCTCTTGCTGTCTTTAAGATCTTTCTTTGTCTTTAACATTTGCCATTTTAATTATGATGTATCTAGGTATGGATTTTTAGGGTTATCTTGATTGGGACTCTCTGTGTTTCCTGGATTTGTGTGACTTTTTCCTTCACCAAGTTAGGGAAGTTTTCTATGATTATTTCTTCAAACAGGTTCTCTTTTCCTTTCTTTGATTCTTCTCTTTCTGGCACTTCTATAATGTGAATGTTGTTATGTTTCCTATTGTCCCAAAGCTCCTTTAAACTGTCCTTCTTCTTAAAAAAATTTTTTTTTTCTATTTGCTACTCTAATTGGGTGTTTTTTCCTACCTTGTCTTCTAACTTGCTGATTTGGTCTTCAGCTTTTTCTAATCTACTATTGAATCCTTCAAGGTTATTTTTTATTTCATCTATGTCATTCTTTATTTCCTCTTGATTTTTATTCATAGCTTCTACCTCTGTTTGCATGCCTATGTAGTTTTCACTGAGTTCTTTGTAATTCTTATTGAGTTTCTTGTAATTCTTACTAAGTTGTTGGAGCACCTTTATTACCATTTCTTTGAATTCTTTATCTGATAAATTGCTTGCCTCCATTTTATTTAGCCCCTTTAATGGTGATTCATTCCTCCTTTTCTTTCATTTGGGGGTTGTTTCTTTGTCTCATCATTTTATCAGTCTGGTGGTCTGGGGCCAGGTAGAGCAGCCTTGGTCGCAGGATCAAATGGGTGTGTCCAGAGGTGTTGGTTGTGCTGGGTCCGGTTGATGAATCTGGTCCAGCCATCTAGGGATGCTAGTGGCTCTTAGAGGCAGAAGTGGGCTGGTGGCTCTTTGCTGCAGTGGGGTGGGTAGAACAGCAGCTCTCTGCTCTGGTGGGTCCCACAGGAATGGTGGGCCCCTCTGCAGCCAGAGGAGAGGCAATGGGGCTGGAAGTATCTGTCTGTGGCCTAGGGCTCTGGGTTTCTGCAGTTCCCTGCAGCTTCCTCCCAAAGAAGATCCTATGGATCCTCCAAAATGGCAGTCTCTCTGATCTGGAGTGAGGAGAAGTACCCGGCAGGGAGCATGCTTCTGCTGCTGGCAGCTCCCTGCACTAGGAGCACCCAAATGGCCAGCCCTGGATCCCCCTACTGATAGGTAGCTGCCCACCTGTATTGACACCCATGCACACTCTCTCACACACACTTACCCGCTCACAGTCTCACCTTCACTCTGGTCCTGCCCCCATCATGTTGGAATTCTGTTTTCCTCATTTTAAAAATGGGGAATATATACAAAATAGGATTGTGCAGATGGTCTGAGATTATATTGGTCAAGCACTTAGCACAATGCCTGATACATAGTGATTATATTCTTAGACTGTCAGCTACTATTATCAGCGTAAGGATAAAAATTATTAGAGAAGCTATTTAGTGCTAACTGCAATTCTGACATCAACTGTGTATTAATTTTGTAGATGGCCTTGCTGATCAGAGTCCTAAGAGGTTGTAAGATGGGACTCAAGAAAGAGAAGCAAAGAAAGTGCATCTTTAGGGTCTCTCAGGGGGAAGAGCTCCTTTGACATATTCTTTGGTGGTTCCAAGGCTAAATTATTATTACATTTTTAGGTCACTTCATTCTGAAAGTCAGTAGTTAATGCGATTCCCTTAAATTTCTTGGTTTATATTCTCCTTCCTTGGAAATAGTTCTTTCTTTCACGATGTCCTGCCTGTACTGTACATGATCAACACCATTTTTCATATCAGTTTTCACATTTTGTTGTTTTGCTATTTTGGCAGTCACCAGTGTGGTGTATAATCCCCAACGCCCAGTCCCCACATGTGCTACATCTTATCTAATCTACATTTATCAAAATATTATTTAAGCTTCAAGACCTTTCTGAGGTATACTGCTCTCTCCCCCTTTCTGATTCTTATTATTCTTAGAGTTTGTAACACACCATTTAGCACTTATTATTTCCTGCTTGTATTGCTCAAGTTGGATGGTGAACAACTTGAAAATTGGGGCCATATTTTGGAGAAACTTTATGGCTCATATCAATCTAATTTATGCTATTGCTTGTCATAGTTCTCTTTTCTGAGATACTTTCCCAGGTTCCTAAGCACACACATTGTTAGCTCATATAATTGTCAAAATAAAATATAGGTATTGCAAAAATAAAAGGTGGAGGGCTGTGAATATCTCCTTCACCCCTATATTAGGACTATAAATGCAATTTATACATTCTCTTTCTTTTCTTGCCCTCTATTTGTTCTGTACTAAGTGAAATACGTTTTTTTGGGTAGTATGTAAATGATAAATGCAAATGAAGCAGCCCTTTGATGTCATAAACTACATTTGCCTCCAAGCCAGAGGAATGTGGAAACTTGCCTACATTAATGGAAAAGAATCACTAGTTTATATTTAAAAAAAATTAACTTTAAAATGTATTGAGATGACCTCAGGCAGCATTAAATTTGAGGCTTCCAATGATGGCTTTTCCTGTGTTTGTTGTGGTGTTTTCGATTATACCAATAGAGGACTGACACATTTCTATTTCTTTTCACTATGAAAGGACAATAGAATTATTTAAGTGCCAATAGGTATTTATAGAGTTGCATATTTGTCTCATTCACTTTCTCTCTCTCTCTCTTTCTCTCTCTCTCTCTTTTTTTCTTAGACACATTTGGGATTTGAAGAGAAACAAAGCTATAGACCTTACAGTCAGAAAATTAACATTAAGAGCAGAATACATCAGTTTTTCTTTAAAAAGTCAGAATTTCTCCCATATTCCCCAAAGTATGTTATTAATTCTCTTGGCATGTTACACAGCAAAATGAGAGTATTTATAATGTGGCTACTTCTTTTAACAAGTTCCAATAACTGCTTCCTAAACTTGTGTTTTTATATCAATTACATACAGTAAGCACTGAAATCGACCAAAGAGAACTGCAGAGGCCAACTTGAGATATTCATGTGAAGTGAGGACTGCCGCCTGCCAAAAGTGAAATGTGGACATAATTTTATAACACCATTTGATAATTAAAGTCATAAGTGAGGTTTCCTGCTATTGTTTAAAAATGTGTCATGATAAATTTACATCAAAGATATGGGCAAAGAAAGTTCTGCAGAATAACAGATGAGGGCAACTAAGATGGTACAGGAACACGGCCTGGTGCAGAAAAGAAACACATGCAAACAATTTTAGTGAAATAATTACATTTATTGTAGATGGAGTTCTGTTTTAGGAACTATAACCACTTAGAAACGGCTTTCATTCATGTCAGATTGAGGTTAACTTGTTGGTACTGACTGTCTATAGAGAGTTCTTTTTTACCAGCATAGAAATTTAATATATAGATTTAGTGATAAGACCATGTCTTCTGACCAAATATTCACCCAATTTGCCTAAAATTGAAGAATGTGACTTCAGCATGTGGAGTCCACAGCAGTTAGTGTCAGATTTAGCAAATAAAAATACAAGACATGTAATTAAATTTGAATTTCAGGTAAGCAACAACTATATATTTTAGTAGCAGTATGTCTCATGTAATATTTGACACATACTTATACTAAAAGTTAGTTGTTGTTTATCTGACATTTAAATTTAACTGGATGTCCTGTATTTTCTGGCAAGTTTAACATTAGTAAAAAACAAATTTTGGCAATGGATTTTTGTACTTTTTAAGCTAAATATTTGAAGGAGAGTAAATTTAAATGATCAGAGCAGAAACTAAGGTAAATTTATTTTTGCATTGTCAGCTCATTAAGTTTCTAATGTTCACAGTTACATGGATGAATGATGATTTCTGTGCAGTGATGGGAAAGATTTTTGCTTTGCTAGTGAACATAACCCATTTCAAAAAGCTGCTCCCCAAAGGAGATATGTTGATTCACATACATGGATAGATTTAATCATTAGGACATTCCTGGCTTTAGTAAGTCATGTTCGTCTAATGTGAAGGCCGTTCCCAATGTATCAATTCATTCATCTTGTCTCTAATACAAGCCATGTGTTTCATGAGGGAGTTGAAAGGACATTAATCAGAATCTCCCTCTTCAACCAGTCCAAGGGGATGCAAAGTTCTTGGTTACATCTCAAATGTCAAGATATGGGAAAATGGATAATAATATTCAAAGCATATCACCTGTAATTCATACTGTTGTTTCAATTGCTGTGAAATGTGTTGGGGGTAGGGAGGCAATGTACCATAAAGCAATGTCTATTCAGTGGAAACTGTGGCTGGAAAGGGCTGGAGGGCTGTATCTGCTTTTCCTCAGCAGACAAAACTCCCATTGAATCCACGAGAAGTCAGGAATTGGTATCCAAACTTATGCATAACTTGATTGTCCTTTAAGGCTGAAAAAAGATGTAGTCATCTATGACTTGATTTCCTTCTTATAGATCAGTGAGTCTCAATGTTGTCTGCACAAAGAACTAGCTTTTAAAACCCCCAGCACCCAGACTGCCCTTCAGACCAATTAAATCACAATCTCTGGGTTTGGGATCCAGGTATCAGTTGTTACCAAAACTGCTGGTGGGACTAAAAATTGGTGTAGCCACTATGGAAAAGAGTATGGAGACTTCCTCAAAAACCCAAAACAGATCTACCATATGATTCAGCAATTTCACTTCTGGGTATTTATCCAAAGAAAATAGAAACACTAATTCAAAAAGATATATACACTCCTGGTTTATTGCAGCACTATTTACAATAGCGAGGATATGGAAGCAACCTAGGTGTCTATTACTAGATAAATGGATAAAGAAGATGTGATATATCTATATCTATCTATCTCTATCTCTATCTCTATCTCTATCTCTATCTCTATCTCTATCTCTATCTCTATCTCTATCTCACTGAAAAGGAATGAAATCTTGTCATTTGCGACAACATGGATGAACCTAGAAGGTATTCTGCTAAGTGAAATAAGTTAGACAGAGAAAGACAAAGAGCATATATGGTTTCACTTTTATGTAGACTCTAAAACAAAATAAAACAAACAAAAAAACTCAGAGAACAGAGACCAAAGAGACGATTACCATAGAGGAGGGAGTGGGGGGATGGGGAAAAAGATGAAGGCACTATAGTGAATGATATTGTGATAAGTTTGCACAATGACAGATGATTACTGGCATTAGTGAGGTGATCACATTATAAAGTAGAAAAATGTCGAATCACTATACTGTATACCCCAAACTAATATAACTAATGTAATATTGTATACCAACAATACTTAAATTAAAAAAATACAATAAAACAAACAAACAAAACTCCCCAGGTGATGTCGATGTACAGCCAAGTTTGAGCGCCATTGGCTCATCCCGGGAAATTCTGGTTATAGACATGGAAACACCTACTGACTTGTTGACATTTATGGCTTTTGATTTTTGTACCAATCATCAACATTGTCAGCTAGGTCATCATTGTCACCATCATATCATTATGATGATCATTTCTTATGCTCTTCAGAGGAAAAACAATGGTAGACAATTAAACAAAATAAACAACTTGTAATAAGATGCTAAAATGTAAAAGAGATTTATTTTCTAGGCACCGGGTTAAAGTAGTCAGAGAAGGCCTTCTCTGTAGAGGACATTTAAGTCAAACTATAAAACAGTGGTTCTCAAAATGTGGTCCCAGGACCAACCACCTCAGCATTACCTGGAAACTTGCTCAAAACAATAATTCTCAGGCCCCACTCCAGCACTTTGGAAACAGAGACTCTGAGAGTGGGGTCCAGAAATCTGTGTTTTAACAAGCTCTCTAGGTGATTCTCAAGCATGGTCAAGTTTGAGGCTATAAACATTTCTCCAAATAT
Source organism: Molossus molossus (assembly GCF_014108415.1). Classification (NCBI taxonomy): domain Eukaryota; kingdom Metazoa; phylum Chordata; class Mammalia; order Chiroptera; family Molossidae; genus Molossus; species Molossus molossus. Next base: position 29,284,829 of record NW_023425399.1, read on the forward strand.
TGATTTACAGCATCCCACAGGAATTGCTGTGTTTTCAGTCACTTAAAATAATATGTACTCTCCATTTTGATTTACCTTTTAATGTAAGGTTAATATAGAGGAATGTTTTAGAACTTCACGTTAGATGACTTTTTGTTGCTAATTTCCAGTTTTATTGTATTGCATTTAGATAACATAGCATAGCTGATTTATAGTTTTGGGATTTCACTGAACATTTCCTGAGGTCATCAGAACAATTTTACAATGTTTCATAGGTTTTGGAAAAGAATATGTAGTATTTTGAGTATATGTGTTTGTATCTATTAAGTCAGACTTGCTAACTGAGTTATTTATTTATTGTATGCTTGATCTGCAAATTTATGACTATAGAGTGTGAAAGATTTCCACTACATTTGTGATTTGCCAATTGTTCTTTGACTTTCTAACATTTTTTCATATATTTTAGAACTATGTCCTTACATAAAAATTAATGAGTATTATATCTTCTTGATACTTTTTTTTAAAGCATATGTAGCACTTTATTAGCTTATATCATTCCCAATTAACATTGTTTTTTGCCATTAATTCTATTTTGCCTGCTATTTAATTTGCTTGGTGTATCTTTGTTTTATTTCCATATTTCATTTCATACATTAGGTGTGTCTCTTAAAACAGCTTACAATAGATATCCTCTTATGTTGTTAATTTTAAATCCAATTTTAAAATTTGTGATTTTAACAGCAGATATTAGCCAGTCATAGTCATTATAATTTTTGAAATATTAAAACTGCCATCGTATTTTGTGTGTTTTTTTTTTAAAATCATTTTATTCCCCCCCTCCCCGACTTAATAGTATTATAAAAATTCTGTTTGGCTTCCCTTTTCTTTCTTTTTTAAAAATTTTAAATAGTTTTCTTTATTGATTTTAGAGAGAGAGGAAAGGAGAGGGAGAGAGAGAGATAGAAACATCAATGAGAGAGAACATCGATCAACTGCCTCCTGCAAGCCCCCTACTGGGGATCGGCCCACAACCTGGGCATGTGCCCTGACTGGGAATTGAACTGGAGACCTCTTGGTACATGGGTCAATGCTCAACCACTGAGCCACACTGCCCGGGCTCCCTTTCTTTCTTTAAACCACTAGTTATTTTTATTTTTTTTTTTGGAAATGACAACCGAAATAATCTTAAGGTCTGTCTTCAAGTTCTCTGAAACTTTATAGTCTTACCTCCCTTCTCTTGAGTATGGGCTAGCCTTAATGACTCACTCTGAATGAATAGAACATGGTGGAAGATACAAATGGTTTCTGATAGTTTCTTTCCATGCTCACCATTGGAACCCAGCCACCATACTATAAGGAATCTCAGGCCACATGGTAAGGCCATGGGGATGTGTCTAATAGTTCCAGCTGAAGTCCCAGCAGAGAGTCAGCATCACTTGACAGATGTATGTAAATGAGGGGCCTTCACGCCTAGTTGTGCCCAGTCAGCCCCCAAACCATGAGAGGTAAAAAGTAAATGATTATTGTTGTTTTAAGTACCAGCAATAGATACTGAAGCAACAATCGATCACTAAAGCAATATCTTATTTTTATTTTTCTATTTTAGTTAAAATACTTGTATACTTATGTAGATTACATCAAGCATTAATCAATATTTATAACCCATAACATGAACAAGGAAAGATCTTTAGCAAATTTATACTTAACCTCTCCCCCTTTTGGCTTTCTGTAATACATTTGAGATTGTTATATCTTACATTATGTTCTTGCTATTTAAGAAATCTTATTAATAATTATTTTAAGTGTCCTATACATATTAGCAATAGTTATTTAGAGTCAATCATAAGTTTTGTGATTTTTGTTGTGTATCTTACTACTATTCCAAGTGTTCCATGTCTTTCTCTTCTTTGGATTTATTTTTTCATTTCACTGTGATATATCCTTAAATCATTTTTCAGAGAGGATATATAAATACTGAACATTTTAATCCTTGCCTATGTAAAACCTTAATTTTGTCCTCACATATGAGTAATAGTTTGGAATAGAATTCTCAATTCTAAGTAATTTTCTTTCAGAAATTTGAAAACAAGTTCCGTTGTATACTAGTATTCTTCGCTGATGAGAAATCAAATGCCAATTCAATATTTGTTCTTTTGTTTATAAGGTACTTTTTTATTTTTGGGATTTTCACTTTATTCTTTAATGTAAATATTTTAGTAGTGTGTACCTCTACATATGACTTAAAATTATTTCTGTTTATTCTTTGATGGTCCATTTCAGCCTGATGATTCAAGTTCTTTACCTCAGGAATTTTTTTCTCCTATTATGTCTTTGACTTTTTGTTCTCTCCTTTCTCTGTTTTCTCTTTCTTGAATCTCTACCAGAATAATGTTGGTATCCTGGAACTCTCTTCCATATTTCCTCAATTATATTTTTACATTTTTAATCTAATCTCTTTTTCTCTCTCTCCCACCCTTTCTTCCTCCTCCCTTTTTTCTTTCTTTCTTTTTTAATCCTCACTGGAGGATATTTTTGCATTTATCTTCAAATAGAGCGGGAGATGGGAGAAAGAGAGGGGGGAAGAGACAGAGAAACATCGACATGAGAGAAACACATCTACTGACTGCCACTCACACAACCCCAACCAGGGCCAGGGACAAACTGCAACTGAGGTATGTGCCCTTAGCGAGAACCGAACCCGGGTCTCTCTGGTCTGTGGGCCGACGCTCTAACTGCTGAGCCAAACTGGCCAGGGCCCTTCTTTCCTTCCTTCCTTCCTTCCTTCCTTCCTTCCTTCCTTCCTTCCTTCCTTCCTTCCTTCCTTCCTTCCTTCCTTCCTTCCTTCCTTCCTTCCTTCCTTCCTTCCTTCCTTCCCTCTGTCTCCTTTTTTTATGTATGCTATATTCTGACAGATGTATTATCTAGTACACAATTTTGGTTTATTTAAAACATATCCATTCTATTATTTAGCCCTTCATTCACTATATTATTTTGGAAATAATGTTTTTACTGCTAAAGAGCTCATTTTTGTTTTCTAAATGCTTCTTAGTAGTCTGTTCTTAATTCATGGTTCCACTATCTTCTCATAATTAGAACAAAAAAACTCTCATATATTTGCTATATTATTGACTTCTGCTTATATCATATGTACTTTAGTGTCTTCAAACATCTGATGGTAGTGACCACCTGTTCATCAAAGGAGAAGTAGGTTGGTTACTAAAGGTATCAAGTGCAGGTACCATCGGGAGATCTCTTTCCAAATGTAGGCACATTTCTTTTGAATGTGCACAAAAGGAAGCAGTGAGGAGAGACAGACAAATCTGGATGAACCTGGAGTCTTATTTCCTTGTGATAGTTTAGCAAAAAGCTGACTCAGGAGATCTGAGTTAGCTCAACAGGCTGATAGCAGGTGCTCAGCTCTTGAGATAACTCCTTCAGTTTCTTCTAACACAGCCTCTTCCCTGGCTAGAAGAGTCCATGCAACAGTCTCATATCTGTTCTTTCCCATGATCCTGTAAAAGGTAGAACATTATGGGATCAGAGTCCTACTCTCTTAGGATGTTGACTGTGTTCACACCCTTATCCATGCGTGGTCTAAACTGTGGGTTAATGAGAAGTTCAGAGATTATTTACACTCTACTACTTCTCTACTTATGGTTTTGTTTTTGTTTTTACTTGATAAACTCTATTTGCTATCTGTACTTCATGGTACTATGTTTTGGATCTATGACCCATTTTTATGACAAGCAGACTTAGGGAAACGTAACATATAAAAAACTGAGATGGCATTACTCTAGGCATGGGATGATGCTAAACTAAACTTTATTTAGTTTCTCTACATTGCTATCCTTTGCTTTTCTGTTCATGTCTATTGTGGAGTCATGGAGTTCTCTCTTTGGACATAATTTCTGCACCTGCGTCTTCCCCTGCACTTTGAAGACATTACAGCGACTGTCCTGGAGGCAAACACAATAGCCAGCAGCTCTGCACACAGGAGTCAGGACACATGTTCCTTTCTTGTTTTTAATATCAACTGCAGTGGATCATTGGACAACGTGAGGATTAGGGGCACTGACCCCCAGCACAGTTGAAAATCTCCATGTAACTTTTGACTTTACACTCTGCCCTTTGCATTTGTGGATTTAGTCAACTGCAGATAGAAAACAATATTTTCGATCCCAGGTTGGGAAACTGCAGATGGGAATGCAAAAATGTATTTTTTTTTATCCTTGATTGATTGAATCTGCAGATGTGAAGCTCCTGGATAGGAAGGGCTGACTGTATTTATTGAAAAAAATATGCCTATAATTGGACCTCACAGTTCAAATCCCTGTTGTTCAAGGATCAACTGTATCTGGAGAGGGATGGGGGCAAGTATGTCAGAGAGCGCAGAGTGCACCATTAAAGGTAAAATAGTGATGAACTGTCCAGTCTCCTCACTGGTGAAGAACAAGAGCAGGTGTTGTGAATCTGTTCTTTCAATGTACTTCAGTTTCCATGTGCCACTCAGGGTGAGCATCTCATCAGGCTGAGTATGATTCTAACATTTAACAATATATATTATTTTCTGTACAATGTACACTCATAATGCAAGTCACAAACTTTCTCTGGTGCTCAACTAAAAAATTATGATCTATTCTGATGTGGGAGGAGAAACTGTCAGATTTATCAGGAAGCAGTCTATCTGTAATCTGCCTAGTGACTGAAGATATTTTCAAGGCCAATAATGACCCCAGGGAATTTTCGCCTTACATAATGACCTTAAAAGCAACCTCCTTGATGGCTTGGCCAACTCACATGGAGGACTGGCCTTTATTTAAGCTCCATTACCTGTTCCCACTCCCATCTTTTTAGATTAAGAACTTGGAGGTTCTTTGGGACTTTTTGGGGAAGAAGTTATTTTAACAATATAAATTCCTCTGCAAGTTCTAGTTTAGGTTGTAATTTTTCTCTATTCTGTCTTTTACATTAAGTTAATTCTACCTGCTTACATTAAACATATCTAGTTGAAATTATCCATTAGTCCATTCTCATTGTAATTTCAAGCCATAAGAAAAATTATAAGAAAGGCCACCTTTGATGTCCAATCTAGAGTAGGCCTGAATTCCTGTCTTTCCCATCTGTTAAATGTGTATCCAAATGTATTTTTCCGAACCTGAACTTTCCTGCCCATACATGTATGCATAATTTTAAAATGTATTTTAGCTATCTAGTGGTCTGTTTGTTCTGCTTACAAACAACCCCAAACTGTGTGGCTTACAGCAACGTGCATTTTATTATATCTTATGATTCTCTGAGTTGGCTGGGCCTTAGCTGTTTAGTTCCTTTACTGGTCTTTCTTGTGCTCTGTAGATAAAAATGTCTGTAACAATATTTCCCACTCTACATGCTATTCCAGAAACTTGCCACATTCTGATCAAATGGTGGAGGCTATATCTTCTCTTCTTAAGCTGGGTGAGCCATTGTAAATTGCTCAACTAATGGAATATAGAAGAAGAGATGTTATATGACCAAGGCTAGTTCATAAAAGGTAGTCCAGCTTCCTATGGCTATCTCTTGGGGCTCTGGCACTTGGAGCCCAGCTACTCTTCCCCAAAATAGCCCAGGCCAAGTGCAGCCTCAGTCCTGGTTGAGATTCCAGCTGATAGGCTGCACTGACTTGCCAGCGATATCATTGAGCTTAAATGTGTATCCTCTAGCCCTCAGTCATGTGGAGCATCATGTGGGGATGCCAAACTCTGTCCAAATTGAAGATGTATGAGTAAAGGAAATGTTCTTGCTTTGAGCTACCACATTTCGGAATGGTCTGTTTTGCAGTAGGATAATCAGAGCAGGTGCTCTAATGCAGCTGTAGTCAGATGGTGGTGTGAGTTGGATATACACCACCTTAGTACTCCTCAATGCTGCCTCTCTTCTCAGAAGGGGAGCTTGCAATCCTTATGTGACAGCTCAGGGCTCCAAAAAGGACACAGTGGAAACTTCTGGGCCTTTTTCATGCCTGAGCTTGGATATCCCGGAAGGTTACTTTATTCACATATGATTGGTCAAAGCAATCACAGGCCCAGCCCAAATTTTAGGGGAGGAGACATAAGCTCTACCTCCTGACAGGAGGGAGGAGAAAACATGTGCACACAGGAAGAAAAGGAATTGATGTTGGTCACCTTTGGAAATCAGCCGCCCTACTCCCTTCATTAGACTGTTGGGTCCAGGAGAACCCCAACTTCGTCTGTCTTATTTACCATTGGATCCCCTATTGCTGTACTTGGCATGTACTATCTGTGAAAATATTTATCGCAAGAGTGAATGGATATATAATGTAAATGTGCAACTTTTGTATGAGACTATTTCCTTTGACCAGAATACACTTTCCTCTTTTCCAGTGCTGACTAATTCATCCTCAAAACTCCTCAAAATTCAATCTAAATGCCATTCCCTTCATGGCTCCAGGCAGAGTTAGTTACTCTCCCCTCTTGGTTCCCTGTCTATTGCTCATGTCTCATTTTGTGTTGGGCATTTCTTGGTTTCCTTTTAGAAAGATCACAAAGGGCAACATCATATCTTAGTTATATCTTTGGATGATTTCCAGTGTCTGGCAGGTAGCATTCTTAGAAATAGAGCCATGGCTCAGAACAAGTGAACACTCAAAAAGCAATTTCATCTAATCTGGGCACCATGCAATAGGGAAATAAAACATTTGAAATACATTTAAGGATAAGTTATGACTAAAGGCCTTGGGGTAGGGGTAGGGGGACAGTGGGAAAAAGGGGAATTATTTCTCCCCCTTCTGCCAAATAAATAAATTGGGATTACTGAAAAGTTAAAAATAGATGAGCTTGCAAGAACAGGAATCTCTCATTCTTGACTTCATCTGTTAAATAGAAATATAATAGTCCTTATAATAATTTAAGGTTGCTATGAAGAGTAAATGGAATAAAATATGCATAGAGTTTGGACCAATGCCTGGAACATAGTAGGTGTTCAATAAATGGTAAGTATAATAAAACCTTTAACAGTATTTGCCATTTATTGACTGACCACTTTGTGCCAGAAACTGCACTCAAGGATAATATAGATGCCAATGAATGGGTGCTTCTTTGGTAAAGTAATTCAACATGAAGCAAGAAAGGAAGAGTAGCCATTGGAAAACATCAACAAGGTGGTGGCACTTCAAGGAGCTCATTCCTGTTGGGTTTTGGTGGCACAGTCAGTGGCTAGAACCTTCTCTGGAGCAGGAGGGAAGGCAGGTGAGCCTGAGATTTGCTGATTCTGCAGTTTGGTGAACAGGTGAAAAGTCAAATGTTACTAAGAAGAGCAGAAAATCCCACATCTGAAAAGAAATCTCCAGTCCCAAGGTTTCTAGCTTTTGAGAATTTGAGGCTTGTTTTATGTAGAACTTCCTTTCCATTCAGTTATAGAGTTAAAAATAAGGCTGTTTTATTAAAATTAGCCTTCCTATGAGAGTTATTCTGAATAACTCAAAATGGCACAGACCCTACCTAACGACCACAAGATGCTGACGAAGTATCCAGCAGACGTGTCACCGGCAGCCTCACACATACGCTACAGCCAAACCCTCAAGGTTTCTTGGGGAATCCATCATCAACTGAAATTGCTTTGTTTGATACCTTAGATGGCCTGTTCAAGGGCAGAAGGCCCAGACAGATTGTTTTGCTAGCTGCCAGCTAATTAATTTACCTCCAAAATGCAAAATAAGGCTCACTGTTCTCAGGTTTTCCCTCTTTTTTCTTTCTCACCACTGTTTTTTAAAAAGTAAATCCTGCTTTGCCTTTGTTAACTGACATCTGTTTAAAGACCATCTCCTTTATATACAACGGAATTATTTGGTGTGCGTGTAATTAACTACATGTTTCTGAGTCATTCTTTGACATATGACATCATGGAGATTTACTGTCATCTTATATGCAGTTCCTTACAATATTAGTAAATGTTCTGTTTAGATTTTTTAAAAATATAAATGCCACTTTTGGAGCCTGGGTTTATAATATAGAAATCAAGACAGGCACCTTGTTGAAATAGGATGGTTTATTATTCAAGTGAACACTGATTGATCTGGATACCACACAATTAAAAGTACTTGGAGGTTTGTTGGCTGAAGATAGAACTAAGTATTTTACCCAGAATTGTCCAGTTAATATCAGTATGTAAGTGGAAGAAAACGAATTATTTTCTAGACGTCTAAGGTAGTGGTTCTTAAGTGGGGACTGTTTTGCATTCTGGGGAACACCTGGCAATGTCTGGAGACAGTTTTGGTTGTCATGACCCGGGCAGATTGGGGGAGAGGAGTGTCACTGACCCCTAGTGGGTAGAGGCCAGGGATGCTGCTCAACATCCTACAGTGCCCAGCTCCTCAAAACAAAGTTAGCTGGCTCAAAATGTTAATAATGCCAAGGTAGGGAAGCCCGGCTCTAGGGCTACAGATCCCATTGACAATCACTCTGGATGGCACTGATTGGTTAAATCTACCTTTCATCGCCCCACTCTATCCCTTTGCTGTATTAAAGTCTCCTGCATTTCTCTAAGCCAGTGTCAAACACAAGGCCTGGCATATATTGGACAAGCAAATATTTTTTATTGATTTTGTGACTCTGTGAACATTTGATAAATGAATGAAGGAGCTACTCTTACCAGCAAATTGTTTGTGCTTCTTAAACATTTTGACATCTCTGTATTCTTGCGTTGGTTCTGCTTTCCTCCTCCTTCACTGGGACTTAGGCTTGCAGTTACCTAAGAGAGAAACTGCAGCGATGTGGAAAGACAGTAATGAAGCTGTAGGCAGTAGGGAAATAATTAACATTTCTCTGCTTTGATGCTAAGATTACCAGGATCCCTGGATAACAGTGAATTTATAAGAGGTTATATGCTTCATGGTAACATTTATATAAAAAATATATTTGTTAAGAGACTCACATGAATAAATGAATCCTCACAATGTTCCTGTAGTGGATCTTTGCATCTCCACATGTTTATGGAGTGTCTTTTATAAACCAAGAACTGGTTATTTCTCCAAACTCTGGTGAGACCAAGAGACTTTATGTCATTAGCTGGTGAGTTGTTCTAAAAGTGTCAGCTTATTCATGACCAGGGAGTTCCATCCCTTTTGTGGCCTTGGCCAGATTTTATAAAGTGAGGTCTCTTGTTTGTTTATAATGGACTTTGAGATCCTTGGACAAGATGTATTACATATGTGTGAAGGATTAGAGGGCAGTTTTTAATAACAACGGGAATAATACTGCTTTGTACTGCTAAACTGTAGATCTTTTCTTCTAAAGATTTAAAGCCCATTATAGACATAATTTGATTGTTGCTCTATTGCAACAGTGTTTTTCCTTCTCTCCCTGTCCAGTCAGATTGCTTCTTTATTAAAGATGGCACGAATACTTTCTCATGTTATGACCTCTTTGATAAACAGCTCAGGATGTTATAAAAGCAAAGCAGGAGATGTCTCAAATAATTAGCGACAGAAGGCTTGCTGATGCTTGGGTGTTAACGTTGCCAGAAAGCTCAGCTATTTGTGGGTTGCTCAGTACGTTTTTGTACAGATGTGTGCGAGGTTGAGTTTCAGCCATACGCCTGTAACAGCATCAGGAAACATTTTGTCATGCTACTTCCTTGGGTGATCTTTTATGACCAAAAGAAAAGAAAGTCATATTTCTGTCTTGTGAAATTGAGCTCGAATTCTGGGTAGTTTAGCGGTAATCAGTATATGCCTGAATCACAGCTGCATGGGATGGTTTGTATTATATACCAATAGCAACTACTGCTCTAAATATGGAAATTAAATACTTTAGGTTCAGGCTGATTCAAATCTGTGGGTAGGAAACGTCTGATCTTTTCCAAGATAAGTTTAAAAGTGTGTGGAAGTTTCTCTAGGGCTACAGATCCTGTTCACATTCATATGTATTTCTTTGGGAATGGTCCCTTGAGGTCTCTTGGCAGCCACCTTCTTTAATATGGGGAGAGACTGGGATCCATAGGAATGCCAAAGGGAAAAAAAAATCAAAACGTCCTCAGAAGATTACCAGAGTGTGGTTGATCTAGAGACCAAATTCGACAGTTCCAAGCCTCAAGAGATGAGTATCAAACAATACTTGGCTTTCCTCCCTCTAGGCATGAGACATCCACATTTACGCAGAATCAGTTCGTAATTTGGAAGCTTCTCAGGTTACTGACATTCTCAGATCCAGCACCAAATTTCTCGTCCCCTCTTCTAATCATAAGTAGTTACGTACGGTATTCTGGTTGCAGTCTTGACAATTCTTTTATCAGTCCATCATTCTCAACACATTTCTCAGAGCTTATGTGGCCATGGGACAATACTCTAATACTTACAAGATGACTACATGGAACCCGCCTAGAAAGCTACAGGGCTTCCTTAATGTGGCCCGATTAGTGTGCATTACAGCTCACATAAAAATTTGTTAAGGAGTAAAATCGACTTGCTATTTCAAATTACTTACTATTGTCTTGCTAGACAGTCCAAATCTATGACCTTCCAGACATCTCCCAGGCTATGCTGTGCCCTGTTCTTACCCTTCCAACCACCTTGGAGGCCACATGTAACTTTCGTGGACGCTCTCCGTCACACCAATGGTTTCTTACCTCGAGCACTTCTGTCCTTCTGCCTGAGGGCTTTCTTTTGTCTTAGGGCACTGGTTCTCAACCTTCCTAATGCTGCAACCCTTTAATACAGTTCCTCATGTTGTATGTGGGCGTATCTGCATGTGGGCGGACCCACCTGGAGACGGACAGAGGAGCAGTGTCTTGGTTCCTATGACCATAAGAAATATGTGTTTTCCGATGGTCTTAAGCGACCCCTGTGAAAGGGTCATTCGACCCCCAAAGGGGTCACGACCCACAGGTTGAGAGCCTCTGTCTTAGAGCTGGCTCGGGGCAGGGTACAAGTGCTGGGAAATGAGCACCCTTAGTTAGGATTGACCCTCAACTATTGAAGGATGAGAATTGGTGGATATGAACCCAGGTTTCCTCACCCCCTGGTTCAGTTCTGAGCTGGATTCTATATAGTGTCCCAGAGGGTACCAGTGGGATTGAGCCTTAGTACTTACACCAGTTTACAAGTCATTCACACACCCTTTGCTCATTCTGTCACTCCCCTGTCTCAGTCCCTCCCTCGTGATTCCTGCTATCACTTCCCAAATAAACTACCTGCACTCAGATTCTTGTTTCAGGATCTGTTGTTGGGGTAACTCAAACTAAGGCAGCATCTAGTACAGTAGCCCACCAGGGAGCTTTCCTCTTCTTGCCCAACATTCAGTGGTTGCTAAGTGTTTGTCTCTACTTCCTTAATGACCCTTAAAGTGTCTCCTCTACTTCTAGAGTTTAGTTCTGATCCTAAGTATCTCACTTAGTTGATTACAGTGGCATTCTAATGGGTGTCTCCATTTTATTTATTTTAATTTTTTTTTCTTTATTGATTTTTAGAGAGAAAGAAGAGGGAAAGAGAGATAGAAACACTGATAAAAGAGAACATCGAATGGCTGCCTCCTGCACGCCCCGCACTGGGGATTGGGACCACAACCTGGGCATGTGCCCTGACCGGGAATCAAACTAGCAACCCCTTGTTGCATGGGTCAGTGCTCAACCACTGAGCCACACCAGTCAGGTGGTCTCTCCATTTTAATTTATTCCTCCATAACCACTCTTTCACAATGCTACCAGAGATACCTATCCAAAAGGCACACCTGATGCTGTTACTTCTCAGCTTCAAGTCTTTCATTGGTTTGAACCATTCATCACCTGACCCTTCCTTACCCATGCTGTGCTCTTCTTGAACCCCACACTGTTGCACATGTTCTGTGGCTGCAGTGTGGGGTTTACACTCACTTTTGTCCACCTGTGAACTTCAGCACAATTTTAAAGTCAAAATAAACTTCACCTTCTCTCTGAAACTGTCCCTCCAGTGACCACACTCAGTGGTGGCTTCTTCAGCCCCACCCCTTTGCTTGTACAGGTCTGCATAAGAATCTTTTTCTCTGTTTATTGGCATGTGAATATACAGGGTGGGGGCAAAAGTAGGTTTACAGTTGTTTGTATGGAAAAAAATACCATAATTAATAAATAATAATACAAGAATGAACTGTGCTGCGAGTACTCACAGCTGTGAACCTACTTTTTCCCCACCCTGTACTGACTATTATCACTCAGCTGAAAGTTCTCTTAGAGCAGAAACCACATACCATTCCCAGCCCCTGACTCAGCACCAGCATGAAATCAATACTTGATCCTGACAAGGATAAGTTGGCCATTCAGTTTGTGCTTTGGAAGTTTGTTCTGGAAAATATGGCAGAGCTGAGGGTTGTGAGGAGGCTCTTTATTCTGCTAACACATAAGAACTGCTTAATACAGAGAGACAAAGTGGTGGGGATGGCTGCATGACCCAGAAGTTCGGTGGGAGAATGTGATTAAAGTAATCACGAAATATTTTATACCTCAAGCATTCCTCTGGTGCTTCATTGCTAGACCTCCTTATTCTGCCACGTTTCATTTCTTTTGAATGCATGTACTCCTTAGCCCTTGGGAAACATGTAGGAGGAAATGGAGGCAAATTTTCAGGAAGCACCATTTCTCTGGGATTTATTTTGTCACTATTTCTAGATTTGTTATGTTAAGATCTCAGAGTCATTGAATTCCAGTGATAGAAAAATCATAAAGTACAATAAAACAGTGTTCAGTTCTGTCTAACCTTGGCTTGGAAAGTACCTAGATTTCTGATGGTTAGTTGTGCCTCTTTGGGGGGATACTATATGGACCAGCCAAAATGCACAGCTCTGTTCCTTCTGAGGGAGGACTGTGGGGAGGACTCTGTTTACCTAGTGCCGTGGCTTGGGTATGGGCTTTGGCTCCCTTCCCTGTGGAAACTTCTCCATGCTGGAAACCAGATCTACTGTCCCAGGGAAGGGGTGGGGCAGGCTGATTTCACCATAGTTTACACATGGTCTAGAATGGGAGTTGGTTCTCATTCTTTGAAGCTGTTCTCCATCATTTTGGCATCATCCCCTAGAACTTTCTAGTGTCAGGGTGGCATGGTGGAACGAAGAAAACATGGTGCTTCATGATGTCTCTGTGGAGGACCCAAGAGTTGAGAAGGGTCAGAGTCATCAAGCAGGGTTGTGGTCAGCTGTGGTCACCACAGCCACCTCCTAGCTGCATTGGCACACATAGTCACACTCATGCTGGTGGCTGGAAAGTTTCTCCTGGGTAAGATGGGAAGCTGGGTGTTCCCAGTCTTGCAAGGGGCTGGGAACTTCTTTTTAATTGGGTAGAGCCCTGAGGCCTGTGTGATGGGATATAGGCGTACTCTGCAATACAAATAAAGCCACAGGTGTGGGTCTACCCTGAGGAATGGAGACAGGAGGTACTGGCCAAGACAAGGCAGAGAGGAGGCTGGGAAGCCACTGCCCACAAGTAGGGCACAGGGGTCTAGTTCCCACGCATAGCCAGTGACCTGTCTCCCGCCTGAGATTCCAGGAGAGCAGCCCTCACCTACCTAGGCTGGGGTTTCACTTTCTGGTATTGGTTTTGTCACTCTTTCCATGGGAGTCTGGTGTACTTTGTCCTCTCATTTTTTTTTTTTTTTTTTCCTCCTTGCCCATGCCCATCTGAGTTTAGAAGGTGGTGAGTCCCAAGTTCCAGGCCAAGGCCTTGTCCTTGACCTCTACTTCCAGCTCTGCTCTCAAATAAAGTCTCTTTCAAAACTGAAAAGCAAAGATAAAAAAAAAAATTCATTCCATCAATGATAACAACACTCCTGGTTATTCTGCTCCATTTTGAGAGGTATTGAAGAACCAGATATTTCCATTTCAATAAAAATAATTACAGTCATTTATGTTTTAAAAATGCTTTTCATGAGCTCAGAGCTAGTTACACACTTTGTTTTCATAGTTTTGTTTAATCTTCATGACATTTCTTTAAGGAAGGTATTACTGCAAACTTCATTTTATAGACGAGGAGACAAAGAAACAGAGAAATTAAATAACTGAGCTGGCAGCCATGAGTACTGTGAGCAGCTGTGTTTACAGTTGTGAGTACTCAAAACACAGTTTATTCTTGTTTTTAAATTTATTAATTATTGTATTCTTTTCCATAAAATAACTGTAAACCTACTTTTGCCCCACCCTGTAAACATTCCACCATCTACTTTTTGCTTAATATATGTAAACACTGTAGACTCAGGTGTTTTGTAGCATCAAGGAGATACTCATGGTGGATACAGCAGTGCTGCTGAGGACACACTGTACATGTTGCAAAGGACAATGGACAGGTTTCCATCTTTTTATTGTCCTCTTACCTTCCTACCTACACCATCTCTTTCCCTGGGGTATTCTCATGCCTGTTTCCTTCAACTTTAGATTTCCAGGCATACTGTTTTTATGCCCCTCTGTCCACCCAGTTTGTTGACTTTCTCTCTCTTTCACCTCCACTGGTCTCCAATTTCCTCTCCCACAGAATAGTAGCTATAACAATGGTATCACTACCCCTAACAAGACGTTGGTTGTCTGTTCTATGGGAAGGAATGCATCTATTTGTTCAGAAAAGTTCAAATAAACTATTAGGATCTTCTAAACCTGCACTGCCCAGTATGGGAGCCACCAACCGTAAGTGACCACGAGAAACGTGGTGAGTTGGACTTGAGATGTGCTGTGAGTATAAACTGCGCACCACATTTCAAAACTTAGTATGGGGGTAAAAAAAAAAAAAGAATGTAAGACATCTCAATAATTTATTAAATATTGACTATGGGTTGAAATGATAGTGATAAAATAATGATTAAAATTAATTTTACTCATCCTTTTTGCTTTTACTTTTTTTTAAGGTGTTAATATTCTTTGTACTGTTGACAGTATTACAGATGTCTCCCATTTTCACCCTCCACCCAACCCCCACCACACCCCAGGCTTTCCCCATACTATTGTCTATGTCCATCGGTTATGCATATATGTTTTTTGGTTAATCCCTTCCTGTCCCCTTCACTCCCCACCCCCGCAACTGAGATTTGTTATTCTGTTCCATGCATCCATATCTCTGGACCTATTTTGTTTGTCAGTTTATTTTGTTCATTAGGTTCCACATATAAGTGAGATCATGGTGACATTTGTCTTTCTCTAACTGGCTTATTTTGCTTAGCATAATAGTCTCCAGGACCATCTATACTGTCTCAAAGGTAAGAGCTCCTTATTTATCATAGCCACATAGTATTCCATTGTGTAAGTGTACCACAGCTTTTCTATCCACTCGTCTACTGATTGGCACTTGGGCTATTTCCAGATGTTAGCTACTGTAAATAGTGCTGCTATGAACCTAGGGGTGCATATACTCTTTCTGATTGGTGTTTCAGAATTCTTAGGATATATTCCCAGGAGTGGGATCACAGGGTCAAACAGTTCCACTGTTTTCACAGTGGCTGTACCAGTCTGCATTCCCACCAGCAGTGTACTAGGATTCCCTTTTCTCTGCATCCTCGCCAGCACTTTTATTTGTTGATTGATTTATTTTTAAAAAAATCCTCACCTGAGGATATTTTTCTGTTTATCTTCAGATAGAGTGGGAGAGAGGGAGGAAGAGACAGGGAGGGAGAGAGAAGGAGGGAGAGGGAGGGAGGGGAGAGAGAGAGAGAGAGAGAGAGAGAGAGAGAGAGAGAGAGAGAAAGAAAGAAAGAAAGAAAGAAACATTGATGTGAGAGAGACATATTGATTTGTTGCCTCCCACATGACCCCGACTGGGGCTGGGGACCAAACTTCTACCTAGGTATGGGCCCTTGACCAGAATTGAATCCAAGAGGCTTTGGTCCATGGGCCTGCACTCTAACCACTGAGAAAAACCAGCCAGGGCTATTTTTTGATTTATTGATGGTAGCCATTCTGGTAGGTGTGTGGTGATACCTCATTGTAGTTTTAATTTGCATGTCTCTGATGATTAGCAACATTGAACATTTTTTCATGTTTATTAGCCATCTATCTGTATGTCCTCTTTGGAGAAGTGTCGATTCAGGTTCTTTGCCCGTTTCCCTTTTTCTAATGAGACTATTAGAAAAATGTAAAACTCTATACAGGCAAACCTTGTGATATTGTACTTCACTTTATTGTGCTTCACAGATGTTGAGTGTTTTACAAATTGAAGTTTAAGACCCTTCGCCAACAAAAAGATTACAACTTGCTTTATTGTGGAAGTCTGGAACCGAACCCACAATATCTCCAAAATATGCCTATATGTGGCTCATGTTACACTTTGATTGGACAGTGCTGCTGAAAACCCTGTGTTCACTCTTTAAGCTGAAGAAAGGAGGAAGGCCCAGCCCTGTGCTGAGGGAATTCCCAAGCTCATGGGTGTATGACCTCCAGTGCTGTTGAACAATGCAGACTGTAGGGCTCTCCCTGTAGAAGTCATCTGCATTTTAACGGAAATTCAAATCTAGTGCTGGGAGTTGAGGCATCAACAACCTGCTAGAGAGATCAATGTCAGCTGCCAGGCCCTGGATTGTGGAGGCTGCACCTTCTTTGCAGTTCCTGGCACAGCACCTGGAGCAGAGTTCTGAGCAATCACTGGCTGTTCAATGATTGAACGGATTTGGGTCTGAGTCCCACAGACCTCATCACATGGGCAGCTGCCTCCTCTGCTTTCCTAATGGGATTCTTCCCTCCCTGTTGCCATGCACACCCATCAACAGCCCTGCCAGATTTACCTCTTTACTTATTCTCCAAGCATCCCTTTCATGTCCCATGTCTTAACCAGAGACTTCATCATCTTTTACTTAGATCCTATCTGGTCTTCCCACCTCTAGGCTAGCCCAGGGATTCTCAAATTCTAGTATGAATCAGAGTCACTCATTCATGCACAGACTGCTGGGCCCCACCCCCCAAAGCTTCTGACTCACTGGGCCTGGGTTGGGGCCTGAGAACAAGTTTCGAGGTGATGTGGTTGCTGCTGGTCCAGGGGCCACACTTTGAAGATTGTTGACCTAGTCTAATTATCTCCCTAAAATACAAATCTGATCATCACACCTTTCCCAAGACTTGCCAATAGCTGTTCAGAGCCTTCTGGATAAAGTCCAAACTCCTTAGGACCCATCCAAGGGCCTTCATTGTTGGTTCCCTGTGTATTGCCCCAGCTCCATCAATGAGGTCTTTGTTTCCTCCATAGTGCCTGTAGTTCTCCCAAAGGACTCTAGCTCATCTCTGAGTGCCCTGCCTGCTGCACATCTCTCTCCTTCCCTTGCAGGCTACCTTTCCCAGGCTCTTGTGACTGCTAGCTTTCTGCTGAGTTGGGCCAATGGGAGGTACTGGTAGGAGACGGATAGGAAGGCAGTGGGAGGGAAAAAACCAAGTCTATTTCTCTCTCCTCTATGCTTTGAGCAGCATCTACAGCAGTCATTGTGTGTTCTCCATGGCTTCATCTTCTGCCAGACAGGCATGCTATGTTTTCAGCTTCTGCCATCACCCAGCCCTAGGGCGCTGGAAACACCACCTCCGCCCTGCTGCCCTAGGGGTAGAAGTGGCTTTCTGCTGTCTTCTGTAACTGGGTGCTTCTCTGGCTTCGTAGCCCTTTTATTATGATATCTTGCACCAGATTCCCTCTGTGGTAAATGCATAAAGGTTACACCACTAATGTCCAAGAGATTTCTTTCTTTCTTTCTTTCTTTCTTTCTTTCTTTCTTTCTTTCTTTCTTTCTTTCTTTCTTTCTTTCTTTCTTTCTCTCTCTCTCTCTGTTGTTAATCACCACCTGAGGATATATTTCCATTGATTTTTAGATAGAGAGAGAGAGAGAGAGAGAGAGAGAGAGAGAGAAAGAGAGAGAGGAGAACATCTATGTGAGAGAGACACATCTATTTGTTGCCTTCCACATGACCCTGACTGGGGGATCAAACCTGCAATCCTGGTACATGCCCTTGACCAGGAATCAAACCCATAACACTTTGGTCTGCAGGCTGACACTCTAACCTCTGAGCCAAACCAGCCAGAGCAAGAATTTTCTTTTTAAAATTTTTTATAATTATCTTTTATATATCAATATATTTATGCATATATCTATCTCTATAGCTATAGATATATCTCAAGTCAGAAGCCAAATGATGGAACTTTCTGTCACAATTGGTTATTCTGTATCTGCCCTGTCCAGTATAGTAGCCACTAGCCACTATATTGACCATTAACACTTGAAATATGGCTACTGCAACTGAGGAAGTAAGATTTAATTTAATTTAAATTTAAGTTGACACATGAGACTAGTGGACGCTGTATTGGACAGTGCAGGGTTAGACCCTGCTTAATATACAGACATCAAAATTTAGAAATAGATTTTGAAATTGCCATCACAAAGAACAAGGAAGTTTCCTGTGCTCTTTGTTATATAATATAGTCTTGCTCTTTGCATATGAGGTTCATTACTTTTACAACCTTTAGATCACTTTCTGAAAGACAGACCTATAAGGGTTGAGATTAGAGAAAAGAAGACAGATTAACAGAAATTATTATTAAGCCCTGGCCAGTGTGGCTCAGTTGGTTGAGCATTGTCCCATGCCCGGAAGGGTTACCTGTTCAAATCCTGGTCAGGGCACATGCCCAGGTTGTGGGTTTGATCCCAGGTTGGGGTGTGTATGGGAAGCAACGGATAGATGTTTCTCTCTCATGTCAATGTTTCTCTTTCTCTCAAGTCAATGAAAAAAATATATTTAAGAATTATTAAGTAAATTAAAGCAAGTTATAGAACAATATAGTATAACCTGATTTAATTAAAATTAAAAAAGTAGAAAAGTGAGTCCTTATAGAAAAATGTCTGAAAAAATACCCCAAATACTGTAAATGGTGGGACTATGGGTAGGAAGGAGGTGGAGAACTATTATTTTTTATTTACTAAACTTTTTATATTTTTGTACTGTTTGGAGATAGCTATCTATCTATCATCTATCTATTTATCTATCTTCTATTTTTTTCCATGAGCATGTATCATTTATAAAAGCAGCAAAACAAAACAAAAAATCTGAATAAAGTGTTATTACGTTTCTATCAAATGGATTATATACTTTTCAGCTTTGTCATTTAGATTTTACTGAGCAAGATTCAATTATTTTCTTGATGACGTAGTGTTGTCACTTTGAGTTTCATGTTATTCATTATGATGTAATATGATATTTTAAAATTACCCAGGATTTGTTTTAATCAGCTATGGTAAGACACACAGAAACAGAAATGACTATCAGGAAGGAAAATTTGTTTATACTCACAGATCCATGGAAACAGGAGGCATGCATGCCATGTAGGGCCACATGGAGAAGCATCAGCCTTGGTCAGAAGGCAGAAGGGCAGAAAACTTGGGCAAGGACCTTTATTGCAGTTTCTGTGGGAAGGAGTGAGTGAGGCAGGGTACGTAGGCTTAGAATTGGTTAGTTTGGATCATTTCAGTGGGCTTCAGGGCCAGGGGGCTACTGCCTGGTACATGTACCTGGGATGCCTAGGGCAGGTGAACAGTGGCCCAGAGTGTAAGAGCCTGATAAAGGTGGTTGAGGTGTGGACCCTTGATCGGGTGGTTTCATATGAAAGACATGTTCCTGAGTTGAGTTGTTTGCTTTGCTGTCTCTATAAATTGGTGAGTCTTTGGAGGGACAGTCTCTATAGGATTAGCAAGGCCCCAAATGTCAAATCATCAGAAATAGAGAACATAAAAAGATATGGTTAATACATATGATGAAGTCTTCAGGAAAGTAGGTAAGACTGTATCTTTAAGCTGAACTTCTATGATCTTTGAATTCTTGCTTTCTGCTTGCCAAGATGTCAGGGATTCTTTCTTCTGCTGTGCATGGGCTTGCATCGGGGCTGTATCTTCTTTCCCTTTATGTTTGGTAGACTCACATGTCAACTAAGTAAATACGTGCTAACTGAGGGTGAAGGTGTTTACTCCTCTATTAACCCTCATTATGGCATTTCTGGTGGGGTATTCATTTTTGAGAAGAGATCACACCCACTGTAAGACAGATGGTTTCTAAGGACATGAAATTCCATCAGGAGGTAAGTGACCTCTTAGTGCAGGAGTTCATGCCATATGGTTGACCTTGTTACCCCAAGCTACTGCTGCCTGTCACTGCGATAGGTCAAGTGCTTTGCTCTCAGCGTCCAGTTCTTTAACACACGGGGCCTATATTGTTGCCCAGGGGAAACTTACTGCAAACAAACTATGCCGCAAAGAAGCATGCAGGACCTTCCTGATTCCTGAACCAGCCTCAGGAGCAACAAGGCCATGTCCTCATTCTGGGGTCTCCAGTGTCTTGGAAGAGTATGTCTGCTTCCAGCTTTCTAGGGTTCTGGAAAGACCATGTACCATATTTTTTCTTTCTTTCCTTGTCTTAGCTATGTACTGGAGTCTCAAGGCCATGGCTTCTAGATAAATTCAGTTGCTATTTTATGAAGCACCCATCTTTTCATTGTGTAGTGCTAATGATGATACCAAACAAGCCAACAGACATAGCAGCATGATTCTGGTTGTTATATAATTTGGGTGAGCTATGTAACTTTTCTGTGCCTCTTTTTTCAACTATAAAATGGCAATAATAATGCTTAAGGGTAGTTATGAAGGTTAAATGATTGAGTTTTTGTAATGCTCACACATTTACAATTCAAGACAAATGTGTGGCACCCAATGTGTGGAAGCTTGCTTTAAAGAAATTAGGAAAGTAAGAAGTGAGTTTAGTATAAACTATGTAAAAACTCAGTTGGGGTTTTGAGAATTTCCCCCACTGGAAAATCAATCCCTTAAAGAGGAATGCCCCACCTTTGGCATTTTATTCTGTGTGGGTAAATTAACACAGATGGCTGTCATTCCTGTGCCGAGATCAAGTACATGAGGGCCGTAGTCAATAGATTGGAGGCCTGGATGTGAGGGAGCATTGGAATGAAACACCCACTCTGCGCCACCTTCCAGCCCCTGCTTCCTGACCCCTGCATGTCTCTAAGCTGCTTACTGAGCTCAAGATTAATTTTACCCCAATAATCTGGGTCTGTAAATTTATTACCCCTGACATTCCCCTCCCCAGGGGTTTATTGCTTTCTAACTGCACAATGAGAAAGAAGGATTCACTAAATAGACTTTCTATGGTTAATCTAATTATGAAGCCTTCTAATAGGAGGTATACAAGAAGTTTCTTGGCAGATTTATTCATTATTTCCAAACCCTGGAAACAGCCCAAACACCCAGGAAAATGGATAAACAAATGGTGGTGTATCCACTGTGGTGTATCTTCTCAGCAATAAAAAGAGACAAACTGACAAACAAGATGGATGGAGATTAAAAACACATTTTTGTTCAATAAAAATAGCTAGACAGAAAAAAGTGTGTACTGCGTGATTCCATTATATGAAAACTTGTTACAGCGACAGAAATCAGAATGTTGCCTCTGGTAGGGAATGGCAAGGGGCATTGGGGAACATTCTCGGGGGGGTGGGGAGGGGTGATACAATAGTGCTATGTATTGCTCTGAATGATGTTTATCTAAATTAAATGCTTCAGTGCAGTAGTGTTGAGTATGGGCATGCTACTACATAAAAATCATACCTCAATAAAGTACTGTTTGCATATTGAAACCCTTTATAATGGCGACAACTTGTTATGAGGGAAATAAAAGAGAACATGTAAGAATACTTTATCAAATGAGAAGCCTTTAAAGTATAGTGTGTCACGCGTATTATTAGCTAGGATCTATTTCAGGGGCTGATTAGCTAAGAACCTTTCTCTTTCTTGTTTGACTGCTGGTCTCCTGACTTCACTGCTTAGGTGCACCTTGAGCAGAGCATTGGAGGAGAATACAAAAGGATTAAACTTTTCTATTGGAAGATACTGTGACCCTCAGAAAAGGACAGGGTTTTAGGTGGGTTTCCTACAAGCACAGCTAAAATGAGGACTCTTGAGCAAGTGATTTATTGAGGGAGAGCTCTCAGGGGAACCTGTGAAAGAGAGAGGGAAGCAGGATGGCACACAGGAAGGAGCTGGACATGATGTGGGCTGGGCTGGAGTGTAGCCTCAGTGCGATCCTGGAGAGCTCTGGAGTGAATGGTACCATAGAATTGTTTCACCTGGAGGCAAGAGGGTGGAGCTTTAGGACCCCTGTGCCTGTCACTCATTGGGGGGACTTCCCTGTGTGCACAGGTGCTTGCATGCATGGGCATGTGGGGCCCATGCATGCAAGGCAACTTCTAGGCATGTTCTGGTGAGGCAGATCCTGTCAAATGAGGGTACTTTTCCTGACAGGAGAAGCTGAGAGTTGTCAGCAACCAATACTGAGAGCAGCTGGGAGATGGGGTCATCTAGCTGGTAAAGGGGATTTGGGTGGGCACTGACAGCGCCTGTAGGCAGTCACAGGACTGGTGAGTAGCTGTTGAAGATAAGTTGGTAATGTCATTTCAAGTGATCACAAGGCAAGGGAGCCCACATAGGAGATCCACAGAGCCTTAGAGCATTGTGAGAAGATGGCATGGGTCATGGACTTGCCTTGGAGAAAGTGGGATATGCTGGCATCTGTTTGGAATTTGAAAAGCAACCCCCAAAGAGGCAGCCGACTTCTGTATTCCAATGGTAGGTGCTCAAAATACTCTGTGCTTTTTCTTCACTATATTTATCACAATAGCAATTGAATTGTAATTATTGTTGTACTTATTTAATTTCATCCCCTCTAGAATACTGTAAAAGCCTTGAGGGGGTCACAATATTATATAGTGCTCACTGTAGGTGCTCAGTAAATACTGATATATCAATGAGTAAATGGATTTAAGAAAGTGGCAGGAAGGTACTCATAGAGTTGACTTTTATAGCAATTGTTTTACTTTCCTGAACTACCTTTTCTGCTGTCTACATCAATCCTTGTCCATTTGTTAGTACCCAGCTCTTGCCTTCTATTGCCAGGTACCCTCTTCCCAACTCCCCATGTATGATACCATTCAACACTTACGACTACGTGAAACCGATCAACTTTGCTTTTTCCAACCAGTTTTATGTATTTATCTGTAATCTAACTCATTTTACAGAAAGCATTTTGCTGAAAATTTTTTTGATGGTCAAGTTTGTGTCTTGTCTTTGCTTGTCTTCTTTCGTATGTCATTCCTGTCACCTGAAAAGCACTTCTCCCGACAATCATTACCTACTACAATCCTTCAAAGACCTGTTTTGGCGCCATTCTATTACTGATTGGCCCCACTGAAAATCATCGTTATCTCCTCTGAGTTCTACCAATCTAAGGACTCCCATTTGCCTCTCTAGGCTTGTTGGCTCCTTTACAACAAGACCACACATTGGACTCTTAGTGCTATGAGTACTGTGGGTGCACAGTGCATGTGTTGATACAGTTAACATGCATATGTAGATATTGGGCAATTAATAAAGATTATAGGTTGATATACAATTATAAGGTTAGAAATTAAACAAGAAGGAAGACAAATTCTTTAATTTTTTCGGAAGTAACTCAAGTTCAGTATTTAATAACTTGAAGAAGAGGCAGAGGAGGAAGAGAAGTGGCAATAGGAGAAGTTTATCTGAGAATCTTCTTAATGCAGATTAATTGGGATCAGGAGAGCCCAGCATGGGATGAGTTCTCCATGAATTTTCTTTTCTCATATCTAGTTGGAATAACATATGCCAAACTTGGGTGATAGAGATCATCCTCTGTAACTTCATCAGGCCCACATTTTAGGACAATTCTTCCCAGAACAGAGTCATGTGGTTTGTGGTCAGCATGTCCTACTGGGTTTGGCACAGATGTTGATGATCGCTCCTTCAGCCTTGAAACAAGGGCTCTTAAGCCAGAAATTCTTATTAAGTGAAGCCCATTTCCTTTATAATGTGAGAGCACTTTCCTGATCACCCTTTAATCAAAACAGATGTTTTTGAAGCGGCCTAGAACAGGATATGGAAAATTTGGCCAGCCATCAAATATGGGTTCAAAGGGAGATCCTTGATGGCTCCCTTTGAGCTGTGGGCACTGTCTAAAAATAGCACATTGATATGGTACTTATGAAATAAAAGTAACTGCTAGAGATTGCTGTTGAATTCTAGAAAGCAGCCATCTGATTGCATGAAGATGCTCCCATATGAAACACAAGGGGGAATGTGGTGTGGGTGTCTTTCCTGTGGAAGTGTTCGGTGTTGGTGCTGGGCTCTGAAAGACTGTAGCTCACCTCTTGTGAGCTTTAACACAAAACTCAAGAAACCGAGAGAGCATGTGCCTTACCCCACATCCGGTTTATATTGGGAAAACTTAATTCAGTATTACAAATACTAATTAAGTCATATAATTGTGCTAACTTGCTACTGTGCTGGAGCCAATAACATACACATAAGGCAAAGGGGTGAGACAGGGAATTCAGTCGTAGAATTATAGAATTAGAAGAGATTTTAGTCATTAACTATTACAAAAACCCTCATTATAGGGATGGTTGGGTGGGAAGGAAGAGAAAAAAAAATTAGCATTTATTATGTGATGATTATGTGTCAGACATGTGTGTTGTGTTATTTCCTCCTCCCGAAAATGCTATGTGGGAAAAGGGGGAAAGGAATATATGAATATATTTCAATTGAGTACAATAGAGACATTGAACCTTTAAGTAACTTAAATTTTCACAACATTCCTGTGAGATAGATGATATATTTTTCAATTTTAGGAGAGGAAAATGAAACTCAGACATTAAATGGCATTTTTGACAAGTGGTTGGTTGAGTTGGGATTTGAACTGGTCTGTCTAAAGTTAAAGCCCCAATCCCTCCCAATCCCTATATTTCAGATGAGAACACAAAAGTGCAGAGGGATATGTTTCAGCTAAACCTTCTGGTCTATGGCTCAGCTGTCTCTCTCCTGTTTCTTACTGAACATGCTTATACGAGGTACTAGGAGGAAGCAGGCCTTAGTGGACTGAGAGCGCAGACCCAGTTAATTCTTCTTCCCAGATTACATGCCTTAGATCAGCAACTTTAATCCTAAATTTTCTATGGGAAAAAATTCCAGAGACCAACAAACATCCTTTAAAAAATTTTTTTTTTCTTTATTGATTTTAGAGAGAGAGGAAGGGGGAAGGAGAGAGAGATAGAAACATCGATGAGAGAGAACATCGATTGGCTGCCTCCTGCATGCCCCACACTGAGGATTTGGCCCACAACCTGGGCATGTGCCCTGACCATAAATCAAACTCATGACCTCTTGGTGCATGGGTCGACGCTCAACCACTGAGCCACACTAGCCAGGCAAATATCATTCTCTTTTAAGGTGTTTCTGAAGTTGCTGATGAGGCTACTTAGAATATTCTTCTACTTGCTTATACTTTTGTTGATTTATAAAATTTTAATTAATTCTTTTCTAACAAATTTGTATTATCAGAAATCTGTTTCCAGCCTCTCACTCTGTCTCATATCTCTCCTCTCCATGGTGTCTCTTTGGACTTCTGAAGCTGGAGTTGGAAAAATTTTCTCATTTCCTCTTCAGAGCAACTGGAAAAGAGGTAATAATTATTTTCTGAACAACACCCATTGAATATTTGGAGATAGTTATGAAATCCCTTTCAGCTTTTATTAATATAAAACTTTTCCTTAAAGCTTTTTTTTTAAATGAAGAAATTAAATAAGTCCAGGCATGCTTTTATGGTGGGGGAGGCATGTAGGGAAGGAAGGGGATAGGGAGGCTTCTACCCTGTCTTTGACCTAGGCAGAACCCAGTATGCTTGGGTGGCACCTACCACTTTGGTGATGATGAAAGCTGAAAGACTTCATGGCACTGTGTGAGTCTCAGATGGTCCTGCTTGGCCCAAAGGAGAAGGAATCAGTCTAATGGCAGCTGTTAGAAAACCAATGCACTTATTTGCAGTGATCAAGCATGTTAGTCTGGATTCTTGCCTTTAAGGGCAAGGCAATAAGGTCAGTAGAATAGCATTGGCCTGAGACTTGGCACATCTGGTAACTAATTGAATAACTCAGGGAGAGACTCTTCACCTCTCTGGTTTCTTCTTTCTCTTGGAAGAAGTGGGGAATCGAAGTAGCAATTGCTATAATCTTACCAGATCCTTGACAAGCTTATATCTTTAAAGAATTTTTAGGAGGGGCACAGCATTGCTCTTTCCCCACATCTTGGATAAGCACCAAAGGGGTGGGTTAATTCATGGATTAGTGAGGAAATGACTGATATGTTATTGGAAAATACACCAGGAAAGGACAATATGGTGTATTGAACCAAGAATCAGATGGCCTAAAGATTGAGTTCTCACTTTGCCATCAATTTACTGGGTGACTTTCAAGGAATAACTAAAACATTTGGGGTAAGTTTTTTTTTTATTATTTAAGTGATGGTTCAAAGTCAATGATCCCTTGAATGCCTACTGTTGATGGCTTCTATGTGCTAGTCACTGAGCTAAAGGCAGAAATAATAGGATATGATTCCTGACTGGAAGCTCACTGTTTGGAAAGGAGTAAATAAGCCATTATGGTGCTCATGTTAAGTACTGTAACAGAAGTATGTTCAGTTGCTACCAAATGAGTTAAGAATGTATATAAAGTAGGAGAAAGGACAGGGAAGACTATACAGGTCATATTTAGTCTAATATTCTCCGAGCATGAGGACTGAGGGGAAGGACATTCCAGGTAGAGAAATGAACAAAGTTAGGAAAGAACAAGGAAATCTGAGGCAAGGACTTGAGGGCAGTAACAGAAGTAAGGGCAAAGAGTGGAGGGCCTAGAATTGAGGTCACGCCACCTTTTAATGGACCTTTATGTCTTGCTAAGGAATTTGAGCTTTATCCTGCACACAGTGAGGATTCACTGAAAGATTTTAAGGGTCTAGCATGGTGTGATTTGTGTATTCTGGAGGAGAAAATGGAGGCGAGAGAGAAAATATCCAAGCAAATTAATTAGGAGTTCTTGCAAAAATCCAAGAAAAAGGAGTTGAGAACTTGAACAAAGGCCTTAGAAGAGGAAATAAAGGAGCAAACTTCAGGCTGGTTATTATCTTGAAAGTGAAATCTGAATTGGCTACATAATTTGTGGGGCCTAGTGCAAAATGAAATCGAGAAGCTCTTTATTAAAATAATTAATAATTTTACAATGGTGACAACAGATAATTAAAACAGACACAGGGCCCTTCTAAGCATGGGGCCCCTGTGTGACTGCACAGGTCTCATGCCCCTGAAGCTGGCCATGAGTACAATAATATTTATTTCCTTCCAGGTTTGTTGTCATCATGGTTGGAAAAAAAAATGTTTAAAATTTATGAGATTATACATTTCGGGGTCCATTTTGCAGGTAATTTCATTCTGTCTACTCAGCCATTTGTTTAGATTTTTATCGTATGTAATTTCTTTTTGAGTTGTCTTTCCAGGAGATAAGTCCAAACAAATGCTTCAAAGTCAGGCTGGCTGGGATATTCCACAGGTTTTCTGGAGCAAAGGTGTTCCCTACCTCACAAAGCAGAGCTGGAGTTTTTTATGGAAACAGCTAAGAAAAGAGAGAACAAGATAGTGGGATAATTTGAAAATAGGGCCTTATAATAGGGTGATATAAAATGGGGTTTATTTAATCTAAAAGTAGTAGTTGAGAAGGACTTTATTATGGTATTTGTATTAGTCAGCTATGCCACAGGAATGCTGTGTGATGAACCAAACCATCCCCAAATTCAGTGATATACAATAGCCATTTATTCTCATGCTCATGATTCTGCAGGGGAGCCTGGTTTATTTAGTTGGTCTAAAGTGGGCTCAGGTGGGTGACTCTACTATAGTCTGAGGATTGGCTGGTCCTAGATCCAGGCTTGGCATTGCCTTTAAAAAAATTTTTTTTTCTTGAGGCTCAGGCTAAAGAAGCAGTATCTACCAGGGCATGCTCTCCTGATAGCCATGCTAGGAGTATAGAAGGCTAAGCTGGTAGCATACCTAAGGCCTCTATTTGTATATACCTGTTAACATCCCATTGGCCAAGGCAAGTTGTATGGCCAAACCCAATGTCAATGGGACAGGGAAGTAAAATTCACCTACAGAGGAAGCAAAAAGGGAGTGAATATTTGCTGAGTAAGCCAAACTCTCAGAGGATTCAAGAATTTGCACTTTCTTACATAAGCTACTAAGGCTGTTGCTAGATAGTTTCACTGAGGCTACTACTGAAAGGAAGGGGGCGTGAAGAGCTTTGGTTAGCTAGGCAATCTTTTTTGACAAGAAGAATAGCTGTTTGGTAGAGGTTGGCAGTTTCTGAAAATCTTAAAGGTAGCTTAATTCTTCATCTGCAGAGACTGTTAGGTGAAGGCCTACTGGGAGGAAGGGGCAAGTTAAATGATCTTTTTATGTTCCTTCAAGTAGCAGGATTACAGAAGTCCTTCCTTATATGTGGAGTTACTTTCCATGGTTTCAATCATCCATGGTCAATGGCGGTCTGAAAATATTAAATGGAAAATTCCAGTAATAATTCATAAGTTTTAAATTTCGAGCTGTTCTGAGTAGCATGATGAAATCTTGCAAGACTTGCCCTGTCTGTCAGAGTCGTAGTCATCCCTTTGTCCAGCGTCTGCACGCTGTGTTCGTTCCTGCTTGTTAGTCACTCCCAGTGATCAGATCAACTGTGTGGTACTGCAGAGCCTGCGTTCCAGTAACCCTTATTTTACTTAATAATGGCCCCACAGTGCAAGAGTCCTGACATTGCCAATTAAGATATACCAGAGAGAAGCCATAAAGTGCTTCCTTTAAGTGAAAAGGTAAAAGTTCTAACTTAATGAGGAAAGAAAAAAAATTGTATGCTGAGGTTTCTAAGATCTACAATAAGAACACATTTTCTATCTGTGAAATTGTAAAGAAAGAAAAATAAATTTATGGTAGTTTTGCTGTTGCACCTCAAACTGCACAAGCCATAAGTTACTGCTTAGTTAAGATGGAAAAGGCATTAAATTTGTGAGTGGAAGAGATGAACAGAAAACATGTTCTGATTTATGGCGACATGTGCCAGAAAGCACTGAGGCTGTATGAAGACTTCAGCAAGAGATCCCTTGAAAAGAGGGACACCAAGCCGTTTCCTGAAAGTAAGGGATGGCCACACAGACTCAGGAATAGGTTTGGCATTTTATCATCTCACATGATCACAAGAAGAAGGGCGAGTATAGTATAATAAAATATTTTCAGAGATAGAACACATTCACATATAACTTTTATTACAGTATATTGTTATAATTGTTCTAGTTTATTATTCGTTACTGTTAATTTCCTACTATGCCTAGTTTATAAATTAAACATTATCATAGATATGTATAGGAAAAAACAGTATATATAGGGGTCATTATTATTTGTGGTTTCAGGCATTCACTGTGGGTCTTGGAACATATCCCCCATAGATAAAGAGAAGACTATGGTATATGAATTGAATAGTACCCTCAAGTAGCAATGTCTCAGAATGAATGCTTCCCTCTATTCTCAGAGGGAGAAGACAACTTCTCCTGGCTTCTGTGACACCATCTCTCAAGCACTTGAGGTTTATTGTCTTTTTCCTTATGAATCAAAAGTGAAGACCTATATTATACTCTATTTTTAATTTGATGGGTTTCATTTTCCCAATCAAATAATTCAATGTTATTTTTAGGTGCAGTTTTGTAATTTTTGTTTCAATAGTTTTTAGTATTTTATTTTTAAAGATTTTAAACTTGATTTTTAGAGAGAGAGAAAGAGAGAGGGAGAGAGAAACGGGACTGAACCCACAACCTGGGCACGTGTCTTGACCAGAAATCGAACCTGCAACCTTTTGGTGCATAGGACGATACCCTACCAACTGAACCACACTAGCCAGGGCAATATTTTCTAGTTTTTGGAAAGATTTGCTTTATGGTTTGGAAGATTTTGGTGGGCGGTACTTGCTTTTTTCCTTAGAATTTAATACCCACAAACTTTTCAGGATGCTCTTTCAATCATGAAGCAGCTTAAATCTTTGTGAATATGCTTCTGGGTTGCAATGGACATTTCAAAAAAAATGATACTGAAATAAGTAGGCTAATGATAGTGTGCCAACTAGTATATGTAGGAAGGATGATGGAGTTAGAAAACACTGTTTTGTGACCATGATTGGTAGTAATTAACTGAGGGAAAAAAATCATCGATGCATACTAAAACTAGTGGTTGAAATTTAATAAGAAAAAGGATATTCATAGTCTCAAAGTATCTTTTCACAAATTATTTATTGCTTATGGAAGGAAAAAGTTGGTGAGTGATCAAAATTAAGTGATCAAAATTAGCATTGCCAGCATCCTGTCTCTCCGTGTGATACGTGGAAAACACAACATCTGTTCTGTGGTAGGAGAAAGCAAAAGAGGCATAACCCCAAATGGGAGAATGTTCTACAAAAGGGCTAGCTTAGACTTTTTAAAAATCTCAAGGTCATGAAAGACAAAGAAAGGCTAAAGAGCTACTGCAAAATAAAGGAGACCAAAGATGCATGACAATGAAGTAAAAAGCATAAATCTGGATTGGATCCTGGACTGGGATAAAAGAGATAGCTATAAAGACATTATTGGGACAATTGTCAAACTTTGAATGTGGACTATAGATTCGATAGTAGAATTATACTGATGTTAAATCTCCTAGATTTTGATAATGATAATTGTACTGTAATTATGTAAGAGAATGTCCTTCTTTTAAGAAATACACACTAATGTACCTAGGAATAAAAGATCATGGTTTTGGCAACTTATTCTCAAATGGGTTGAAAAAATTATATATAGGAAGAGTGATGGCCCCGCCAATGTGGCTCAGTGGATTGAGCATCGTCCTATGGACTGAGAGGTCCCAGTTCAATTCCTGGTCAGGGCACATGCCCAGGGTTTCGAGTACAATCCCCAATAGGGGGCGTGTAGAAGGAAGTGGATCGATATTTCTCTCTCACATCGATGTTTCTATCTCTCTAAAAAATCGATAAAAACATTTTAAAAAAGAGTGATAAAAGTAATGGGGCAAAATTTTTACAGTTTGGCCCCATTTCAAACCTGGGTTAAGGGTACATGAGAGGTATTGGCATTATTTTGGCAACTTCTCTGGAGCGTAAAAATTCTATCAAATTAAAAGTTGTTAAGCCCTAGCTGGTTTGGCTCAGCGGTTAGATCGTCAGTGTGCGGACCAGAGAGGCCGGGTTTCGGTTCCTGCTAAGGGCACGTACTTTGGTTGCAGTTTGTTCCCAGCCCAGGTTGGGGTCTTGTGGGTGCCAACCACATCGATGTTTTTCTTTCACATTGATGTTTCTCTCTCTTCCCTCCTCTCTCCATCCTGCTCTATCTGAAGATAAATGCAAAAAATATCCTCAAGTGAGGATATACATACATACATAAACAAATGAATAAATGAATGAATGAATAAATAAATAAATAAATATATGTATGTATGTTGTTCAACCCCTCTCTCACAAAGATAAAGGTACAAAATAAAAATTCTATTGGTGCTATAATTACAAGATACTGCATTCCTATGAAACAAGCTGTAAATACTTGCAAACAACTAAGTCTGAATAACTAAAGCAGAAAAAGCCCCTCTCAACTTCGGAAAGAGGTTGTGTGCCTGGACACAACTGACGAAGTGTTCTCAGCGTTCTTCTTGGTCTTATGTCCTAGTTTAGTTGTACCTCACTGTTTAAAACAGAAAATAGAAAATATGTATTTCTTCCTAGCTATGGTACATAGAAACTGGATTTTACCTGAAAAGCATCCGAGACTCACAAGAAGAATAAGAGGGTAGAGAAAGAAAAATAAACGTTTCCTGGTTGGCATTTCTTGATCCCATATTGAGAGAAGGATGGCACACACGATCTATTGTGGTCGAGGTTCCAGAAGCCAGACAAGAAAGTTTGCTGTAATGTAGGGGTGTTGATTTGGAGGGTTGGATAGCAGTGGAAAAATCAAAACAAAAGAATTAATCCATCGGAAATTGTTTCTTGGACCAGATCCTGTGTGAGTGAGCCCCGAGGAGGGGCAAGGAAGTGGAGAGTTGGCCTATTTTAAAGGAAACATTCATTTAAACACTTGGATTCTCTAACTTCTCTTTTGCCTTCAGCTCCCATGTCACCATTTTCTTCAAATCCAGGCAAAACAAGAGGCAATGATACCACCAGGCCTCATGCTTGTGAGGATTTATTGCCTATGTTTTAATGTCAGTTCTTTCCCCAGAGTTGTGTGTTCTCCAAGGATGTCTCTGACCCCTCTGGCTTCACAGAAAATGTTGGCAACATAGTTGATAGATGTTTCAGAATATTCAAACAGCCCTGGCTGCTTTTGCTCAGTGGTTAGAGCGTTGGCCTGCAGACCAGAGAGTCCTGGGTTCCATTCCCACTAAGGGCACATACCTCGGTTGCAGCTTGTCCTCGGCCCTGGTTGGGGTTGTGTCTCTCTCACATCGATGTTTCTCTCTCTCTCTCTGTCTTCCCCTCTCTCTCTCTGTCTTCCCCACTCTCTCCCTCCCACTCTCTCTGAAGATAAATGCAAAAATGTCTTCAGGTGGGGATAAAAAAAAATTCAAACAATTCATTCTTTGCATGCTTTTATTTTCCACTCTTTTACTTGTAATGCATATGTATGGGATACATACATACATGCATACATATAGTTTTGCCATTGGTAGAAACACGTTAGTTAACTTTTACTGAAAAGCAGTTAAATGTAGGAGCTTTATATAGAAAATAAAGCTGTTTCATTGGGTCTTCGTTTGTATTTTTAGTGCTGAAACCCCGCTTGTCATCTTTGAGGAAGCAGTAGGTGGAGCTACAGGCTTTTTATCATGACAGAATTTTTCAGTAGCTGCCCCGTTGCCGGAATAACCTGAACAAGCACATATTTCCAAAAATAACAGAGGCACTTCCAAGTATTCCAGAAATATAGGCAAGACTGTTTAGTCATTCATAATCACCGCTTTGCAAGTACTAGAGAGATTCTGTAGAAAATATTTTAGAAGCAGAAAAAAGATTCACAGAATTTCTTGTATTTTTAGAATAGATTCTCTAAAAAAATGGAACTCATGAGGGAGGGAGCGGCACTTATTCAGCTCGGTCATGTACCACTATTTTTTTCCAGGTGGTGAAAGGGCCCAGAGGGGTGACCGGGGGTGGAAAAAAAGTCTTTTCCATTTGCGTCAGAACTCTGAGAAGCTCTTCATCTCCCCACTCGATGAACTTTTCTGAGGCTCTAAACTGCGGTTTCGATTTTCTTTGACTTACAGAGGGGTGGCCGAGGTTAAGTGATTCTGAGGAGGCCAGAAGGCACTTACAGCAGGTCACTCTTGAGCCATTGTTCTCAGTGGGTTCCCTGATGTTCTCGACTGTGACCCCAAGAGAGAGTAAAGAAACAGCTTGCTTTGCATCACTATGAAAAAGGCAGATTTTCTTCATGTAAAAATCACGAGTTCTGAGTAATACTCTGATGGGTATGTATATCCTACTATATACACTATTGGTTCTCTCTATAAATATTATGTATATATATATAAATACAATTTTGGCAATATCTCAGAATCTGATGAAAGCAAGGGACCCTAACCTCAGAAAAAAACCCACAGAAACAAAATTTCCAATAGAATTTATCAGGGTGGGGAAAAGTAGGTTTACAGTTGTGAATATGTGAAGCACAGATTTTATTCTTGTATTATTATTTATTAATTATTGTATTATTTTCCATACAAACTACTGTAAACCTACTTTTGCCCCCCCTGCATATATATATATACATGTACATATGTGGAGATGAGGGAGAGATATACTTATTTTAAGTAATTGGCTCATGGGATTGTGAGGTCTGGCAATCCAAGATTTATAGAGCTGGCCAGCTGGCTGGGAACTCTGGCACAGTTTCTGTGTCACAGTCTTGGGGCAGGATTTTTTTTTCCCTGGGAAACCTCAGTCATTACTCTTAAAGCCTTCAACTGATTGGATGAGACCCACCCATATTATAAAGACTGATCTGTTTTGCTTAAAGTCTACTGATTGTAAATGTTAGTCACATCTGTAAAACACCTTCAGAGTAGCATCTAGACTAGTGTTGGACCAAATAACTGGGCACTATAGCCTGGCCATGTTGAAATGTAAAATTAACTCATATAGGTCCCAACACTGTGACCTGGTTTCAGAGGAGCCCCACAAAGGAACGATGGAAAAGAGCTTCCAGCACACTCTTGCCCTGGGTGTTGTTTTAGGAGACAGCCACAGGGTGACTGCCATGGAAGCTCAAAGTCTCTCAGTCAGCCTGCTTGTCCCATCCTCTCCTGGGGACAGTAAATTGTGACACAAGAGTAGGGAGGAGACAAACAGGGAGACATTGCTAGGATTTAATAGTGAAAAGGTTGCAAACCCCAGTCTTTTCTTTCTTCAGCTCTTCCAGATGCTACTGACTTGTAGCTGAGAGAGGAGTAGCCATGATGCCTGAGGACTGTAGCACAATCTAGAACAGACTTGGCCACTGTAGACACCAGCCCTTTCCTTTCCTTCGTATTCTTTAGAACAAGTACAGCAACCCTCTGGTTTATAGATGAGGAAAAGGCTCCAGAAGCTTCACTGATTCATCACATACTGAGCAGCTGCCATGCTGGGAATATATACAATTGTGATTAAAACATGAATTTCGTTCTCTCACGGATCTAACATTCTAATGGTGGTGACAGAAAGCAAATCAAGTTAATAGACAAATAAAGAAAAACTCAAGTTGTGGTAAGTAATGAGAAGGAAATTAATGAGTGGGCTGAAACATTGCTGGGGAGATGGTGAGAAACCTATTTGAGGTGTTTTATGATAAAGCTCTCTATGGGCTGGTGAGGTGTAATCTGAGACGCAAATTAAGCTAATGGGTTTGGCTAAACCCTCCATTGATAAGCAAGGGTTGAAGCTGGGATGTATACCCAGGTTTTGTTTTGTTTACTTCAATCTATTAACATTTATCCTAGCTTAGATGTTGTGTCAGGCAAAAAAAGGTCTGATATTTCTTCTTAAAGTTGAGGGAGACTTGTGCATGCATTAAGCAAGGGCAGGTGTGCACATGCAAATGAATATATGCTCCTAAATTCCAAGAAAGGAAATGCTAGGTCATTTTAAGCAACCCCAGCTGGAGTATTTCCATCACTCTTGTTAGGCAGTTCTTCCTCTCTGTAGCCTGAATTTTTAATGCTGTACCTGAAGTCTTCTTCCTTTTGCTTTGTCTCAGGTTCATGATAAACATGCTGGTTGTTACCTTTGGTATAAGGGATGCTTGTCATGCTTCTCCCTTGGATTAATATATCATGTTTCTTTAGCCTGTCCTCCTAGATCTTATTCTCTGGCTATTTAATTATCTTCCAGGCTCTACACAGGTTGTTTGGATTGCCCTTGGGACAACCCCAGAGGGTGCCATTTACATGTAGACATTATAGATTAATATAATCACAAGGACACTATACTGACAGGTGGTACTGAAGAGTCTAGAGAGGTCTGGGGGAAGCTTTCTCTACTTAGAGCAAAGCATCTTTACCAGGTAGTGGTGGCTGCATGTCTGTTTTACTTATCAATCAACTTCTTTCTCTCTAATCTAAAGACACTTAAGAAGATTAAAAATGAGTTTACACATTGTTCTTTCTCCTCTTGACACTGTGAAGATACCTGGTGAATATGTTACAGAAGGGCATTCTCTGTTTTCCTTCTTTTCTGACTGCGAACAATTCTGGTATTTCATTTGGTGTCCAGTAACCTCCTGAAATTATACGTGAAATATTGTTTATGGTGGGTTGGTAGTTATTACCCATTCCAGGTAATAAGCTTACTTTTATTTAGAACAATATGAATAAGTGACATTTGGAAAATATTTTCACCCGAGGGAGAGATTGGTACCTTAAACCAAAAGAGAGATGTCAGGTGGGAGAGTCATTCAGGGGAAGAAGATATTAGACAGGGAGTGCTGTAGGTGCTTCTCAAAAACTCAACCTTTGTGTAGAGTTGGGTGTGCCAGGGACTTTCCGGTTCTTCCTTTATAGGTTTATGTCCTCATTGGAAAGAGTTCACTATCTTTTATTTACTCTCCCACATTGCAATTTTTAACTGACTATAGTATTTTTAATCTGAAGCTGGGATTATAAAGGATTTTTTTTTTATTCCTGGGATGATGGTTTACTCAAATTGCAACTGTATCACTTATTAGCTTTTTGTCTTTGGTAAATTATTTAACTTCCTCCAGCCTCAGGCTCTTTATCTATAGAATGCAGATAATAATAGTTATTATCTGATAAGGTTGTTGTGATGATTAAAAGACATAATTAATATAAAAACCCTTAATGTATTACATGGCACATAATAAATAGTAGCTATTAGAATTACATAGTTCTGTAATGGTTGAAGTTTTTAAAGCAATTATGTATTATTTTTATAATCTTCAAAATTAAGACTAGCAAATCAAAAAATAAAGTCTAAATTGTTCAAGCTTTTTAAAAATTTTTTTCATATTTTTTATTCTAGAGGAGAGCATTTTACATCTTGAAGTGTTCCTCATTTTGAGGAAGAAATCATTCTAAACCATTATTTAAATTACTAGAGGAAGTAAGCTTATAAAAAAGAGTTGTTTATTCTTGACACATTGAATAGAAAGGTTTGCAGTTGGTAAATGACTGTATGAGCAGGCTTTTTGTGAAAACGTTACATGAACTAATGGAATTTCAAAATGTGAAGCTCCAAGTATATTTAGGAAACCATGAATGGTCTCATATGATTAAAGAAAAATGTTCATTGGAAGGGTTCTTGCAGGTAAAGCTGGAAAGAGAAGTTGAGCTGAGAGGGCTTTGCTTGCTTAGGTGAGAAGTGTGGATTCATTGAGCCTATGGGAATCCAGCAAAGGTTTTGGAGGAGAGTGAGTCAACCCCAGTGTGAGGATTCCCATCCTCACTGCACGTATAAGATAAGTTGGATGGGGGCGATATCAAAGCAGGAGACAGTTGCAACAAATTGGGAAAGAAGAAAGTAGAGTTTGAGTGCAGGAGCCTCTGAAAAGTTAGAGTTGCCATAAACACTTGGACAAACTTTGGATGGGATCAAAGGAAAAAGAAGTATGGAAGTCTATGTCATTAACAGAGAGTGGGTACGAGCCAGTTGGGACTGGCCTTGGAGACAGTGTGTTCAGCTTGGACATGCTGATAGATCATCCTTAAGCGAGTGGCCCTTAGACAGTTGGAAATTGTTCAGGAGGGACACCAAAGCTGGTGATTCTGTTTGATATCTTCCGAGAGGTGATGTTTGAATGGAATACATTTCCTGAGGGGATCGAAGAAAGAAAAGTGCCAAAATCCTTGGAAAAGGAAGGAAGAGAGGAGGTGGACAAGGAATCAGTGGAGACTGAGGAGAAGCTGTGAAGCAATAGGAAATGAGATGGGGAGGAACAGAAGACAACGAGGAGGGTATTTCCATAATGGTTAGGTAATCTGACAATCATCAGGTCATTAGTCTTAGACAAGAGCACAATTGCAATGGAGAGGTAATAGAAAAGGCAGTTGAAATAAGTCAAGATGTGAATAGATATGATGAAGGACAGACAGGAAACAAAATGGTTGTACAGAGAATAAGAGAATTAAGCTCAAGGTAGGGCTGGATCAAAGAAATGTTGGTATTAGAAGAAAGGAGATTGAAAATACCAGGAAGAGAAGATAACTAGTGGAACCATATTCCAGATTCTAAGGTGGCACCCTGTAATTGCTATATGTATTGTCTTTCTCAAGCTTTTGAGACCTATTTCCTATTTCTCTTCTATCTTTCTGTTGCTGTTTATCTTAAATGCACACTAACTTTTTTCAATATGATTTATTATCATGTTATCAATAAAACCTCTTATACTTTCAATTTGTACTTAATATCTCCCTTTTCTGAACTTCTGTTGCATGAGTTTGAACCTCTTGGTGCTTCGCTTTCTTACTTTGAGTGGTTTAGTTGTGATTTTTCAACTAACTTTCTACCTCCTTAAATATTAAAATTATGTTTCTGGT
The DNA here is from genome assembly GCF_014108415.1 of Molossus molossus. Lineage (NCBI taxonomy): Eukaryota > Metazoa > Chordata > Mammalia > Chiroptera > Molossidae > Molossus > Molossus molossus. The sequence continues at coordinate 29,322,784 of NW_023425399.1, forward strand.
AACTTTAAGTCATTCACATTCCTGGGCACATGTCCATTGTGTCTATAGGGAATGACTAATTATTTTGAATCTTTACATTTTGACCACTTCAAAATTTGAGGGGCGGGGATGTGATTTGACATTCTAGTTTCATCATACTGATATTTCCAGGGCTGACAAGATTGGGTTCTCAATTATTTTTCCAATAAGCATGCTAGTTCAAATGGTATACAGTATTTGACATTGCCTTTCATATACCTTGGTGATCATTAAATATTTGTTGATTTGTTGAAATGGTTATTTTGGTTTAGATGAATGGATTTGATTTTATAAAATGGATCTTGTCGTAGCTGACACTTATTACTGAATTTAGTTACTTAAAGCAAATTTTGAATTTATTACTAAGATTTTGTGACAGGTAGCAACTTAAATTTTCTTTTTCTTTTACAAAGTAAAAGAGGTGGATGTTACTCGGGCTCACTAACATCTGGCTCTCCTTTCTTCCCTGGGCATGTAGGAGACTATATTCTAGCCCCCTTGTAATTAGGCAGGACCATGAGACTTATTATGGCCAATGAAACATGAGCATAAGTGAAGTATATTGCTTAGCCCTTCTACAATTCTCTGTCTCTTTTCCTCTGTCTTTCTGATCAGGGATATCTTTGTGATGACTTTGCCTCATGAATCAAAGCAGCCTGAATGGCCGAGGCACCATATGGAGGATGGTTGAGTCCCTTGGACTTGAGGTTTATTTTCTTTGAGTGGTAAATAATTTTTTTGTTGGGTAAAATCACTGAGATTTTTTTGTTTTGTTTTGTTACTGTAGCATAACCTGTCTTATCCTGATGATTACTATTAAAAGCTAGTGATGTGCCTAATATCCTTCTAGACAATGGGAAACTACCCAGGAAATAGGAAGTTGTTAACCAGCAAGCAATGGTTGTATAGGTAAATCTTCAATCTCCCAGGAGAGAAAAAAATAAATACTGTAACCAAATACAAATATAGAAGAATGAGATAAACTACATACAACCAACACAAACAATTTATAGATCTAGCTATATGTTAGGGATATATGTTTATAAGTGCTGATTTAACATGAGGGTGAACAAGTTAAGGTCAGGGGTAGGTATATTTTTAGATACTTGAGTCGGGTTTTCTAGAAGGGTTTCCTGGAAAAATCTACTTAATGTTAAGGTGGAGAGATGAAACTTAAAGAGAATAATTTCATGTGATAGCTTTAAGGCAGTAGAAGACAAAACAATTTAAGGATGATCTTTTTATATAAAAAATTAAGGCAAACTTATGCAATTAGAATATAAAATGAATAGTTAAAGATAATGGGAGTGAGGGAGGAAATAGAGGTAGAAAAATTTATCTAGCAGGGGTAAAAGAGATTAACAAGTTGCCTCATGACCAAACCAAAGACAGTAATAACATTAATCATTAAAAATGGAGTGGGATAGGTGGTTAATGGGGGTAAAAAGGGGGAATATCTATAATACTTTCCACAATAAAGATAAATTAAAAAAAAAAAAAAAAGAGTGTCCAAACTATAAGAAACAAGCCAATTAGGAAAATCAGAGCCATTCCTGACCGTGAAGTCTGATGGAAATTTCTAACATGGGTCTGCAAAATTAGGAGGATGTGATTTACAGACTGTAAATAGGCAGGAAAAAATCTTGGCAGTATATGCTAACTAGGAGAAGCTGAGAGTTATTTTTTTAAACAAAAATAAAACATAAAAGCTGGGAAATCATGGATATACATTTTTCTTTAATCTAAACACCATCATGTGAGGGAACCTGTAATTTAATGTCTCTAGCATATCAATAAAAGTATAAAAAAATGTGGGGAAGTTTCTAGATAATTGCATTGGCTATACAACACTTTGTGGTGTTTTATATGGGTAAAGGTTTTTACACTTTATTGCCTTTTGACTGTATTTGCATGGATGTATAGAGTAACTTTGAAAGAGATTGATTGCAATGCCTAATATATTTACTTTAAAACTCTTCTCTGGTCTAAAGAAAGATATGCCTGTTGTAATCAAAGTATTTATCGTTAAGGACTAGTAGACAGCCATGGTAGATATTCTAAAGGATCGGCAGTTCACTGAGACGGTGAGATAGTTTTATAGGTGAACCAAATGACCAGAGAGCCCTTTTACAGCTACTTAAATAAGTTAATATTGATTTTATGATGCTTTTTCTATTATTTTATAAGGGAAAGTAGTGAGAATATGAGGTGTTGGAGTCTGTTGACCACTTTTATGAACTGGCCTGCTTGCTTTTTTTTATTAACTATTTCCTGCTTTCTAAGGCAATTGGGCAGACTGTTCATGGGCCAAACACTAGATCAGAAAACAAATTTTCTTTTTCTTTTTTTGAAAAGAAGGGACAGAAACAAATAATTCATAGACTGGGGACCTTAGCATCTATTTCTACATTATTTTTTCCTGAACTTGGATTATTTTATTTACCTGTCAACAGAGCTAGGTCTCTTGTTAAAATGCTAATTGAGATCTCATAGGCAAGTCTCAAAACATTTCAAAGCCTTTATTTTTTTCCTCTCACTGTATTGAATCCAGAATGTTGTTAGTTATTGCTCTCTGAAGGTTCCCTAGACAGGTGACCCACCAGAGCCCATTTCTGTGGCCCAGGTTACTGCTGCTGTATAATTCTCCTTTAACAGATGTCCTCCAGGGCCACCATCACCAGATTTAGCCATTGGCTAAATTATTCTTACTTCCACATTTTTCTTAAGAGTCTCCTTTTAAAAAATGCTTCTGTTTTAGTTTTAAATCTCCTGAAATCTGGTTCCAACCCCCTGAAAACATGAGCCAATTGGCACCACTATGTGCTTAGATTTGTACACAGGTATTCAATTTCCTCCAAATTTGAGGATCTCAGGCCACGGTATCAGTTAATATATGTTTATACTATATCCTCTAACACAATTTTCCATATTCCTGGCTTGGGAGATCTTTGGGTGAGCTGAGGGCAGGCTCTGTATTCTTAGACGGATATTCTCATCATTCTAAGGAATGGAGTTTTACGGCAAAGATAAATGGACCAGGCTACTTTGCTGTCTAATATTGAGCCTTCCCAAAGCCTTTTTTTCTTATTTCTTTTAGAACTTGCAACTCCTTAAAAAATAATCAGCTCTAGTGGGAAATTTTAGCTAAAGAATTTTTATTTTTAGGCTTTGCCTTCAACCTATCTTTTTTGGCAAAGCAAATAAAATCTCATCAGGGCGGAAGGCACAGGGCTTACTGTTGGCTGTGTGATAACTGCATTCCCAAATGTAAGGCTGATGCTGGGTAGGGGTGCTTTCAGACTGAGGGAGAGGACTGTGGCATTCTGGTATGAAATCAACAGGCCCGCCCTCCCCTAACTTCCTTTGCGAGACCGAGGCCAGAGAACAGAAGGAGACCTACATACCCCATGTAAGTACACTTAAAAATTAGAAATCAAGCTAACAAACCATGAAAAAGAAACATAATTTAGCTTCCTACCTTGACAAATGTATCTTCATCTTTATGTAGAAGGCAAGGTTCAAAGTTAGAATTCTTAAAATCCTTGGATTCTCTGTTGGACTGTGCTGGCTGAACTGACCTCAGCCCTGAGGCCTGCAGCCTGTTTCTTCCCACCTCCAGCTCCTGAAGTACTACAAGACTCTCCTGTGCAAGCTGGTGTATATATGCCCTCTGAACAGCTGCTCCTTGGCACCTGTCAGGCTGAGTAGAGAATTTATTCTGGGCACATTCTGCCCTCAGGAGGATGGGCCTGGAGAAGTGGTCAATGCAGGCCCTGGAAGGGGACTCAGGAGATTCAAGGGTATTGGGGTGTCTCGTCGAAGGAGAGTGTATTCGTTTGCTAAGACTGCTCTAACAAAATACCACAAACTGGGTGGCTTATAAACAGCAGAAATATATTGTCTCACAGTTCTGGAGGCTGAAACTCTGAGGTCGAGGGGCCAGCAGGGTTGGTTGCTTCTGAACACTGTGTGAGAGAATCTGTTCATCCTACTCCCATAGCTTCTGTGGTTTCCTGGAAATCTTTAGCATTTCTTAGCTTGTAGATGCACCACCTCGATCTCTGCCTTCATCCTCAAATGGAATTCTTCCTGTGTTCATGTGTGTCCAAATAGACCCCTCTTTAAAAACACCGGTCAGATTGCATCAGGGCCCGTACTAATGAACTCATCTTAACTTGATTACACCTGCGAAGACCCTATTTGCAAATAAGATCACATTCTGAGGTACCAGGGGTGAGAACTTCAACTTCTGAATTTTTGGAAGACCCTTATGAACCTATCACAAAGGGGAATTGTGAGCTCCTGGTGGGTGCATCCTCTTGGCTTCATGGATTTCTTGTCCTATAGGGAAGGTTGTAGCTGAACAAGATTCTCAGAGGTACTCTCGAAAGCTTGGTGTCTATGGCAGGGACCCCTCTAATGGAAGTAACGGGAATAAATTCTTTATCAATAATATCATTGCAAATTTTTGACATGGGGAGAACCAAATAGTTTAAGAAGCAATAAAAAAGGCATGACCTCTTTCTCTGAATTTCCCCAGCTGGCCAAATTAATAAAGGTTCTTTCCCATTCTGTGAATAGTCTTTCCAATCTAGTCCTCCCTGCCAGTTTATTTCTTCTTCACCCCTAGCTCCCATTAGAACTTCTTACCCAGTTCATTTTATAGATTGTTTTTCTGCTTTTCACAATCCAAAGCGTTGGTTGTTAACATAGTATCAGGGGGCAAGCCTTCAATATAAATGTCTCCACTCTCTAGGCCTGCAACTGCCCCTGATCACATATTTAATGCATTAGCTTTGATTCTGGACAGTATATTTCTAGCTTTGAGGGCAGTCAGGCCCTCAATGTTTTGTATGTGGGTTATTTCTGAGCCTGTGTTTTAAAAATAATCCATGGCGGGAAGGAGGGGTATTCAATTCTGTGACTAAAACCAATCTCCTGGGAGCCAAAGAAACACACAGATAATGTTTATTCTCCATGCTAAAAATAGGTGGCTTGGTATTTTTAGTCATTCCCCAAAATATGGTGTCTGGACTCAAATTCAGCTGTGGATGCCTGTCTTTAAGGGATCGAATGAGACTGGTAGTGTGGGGAGGAGCCGCTGGGGTCAGATGTTAGGGAAAAAAATGTTTCTAGAAGAGAAGCTAGGCCTTGCTACCAATTTAAGGTTTCCAGCTAATGAGGGTGTAGTTGAATTTCAAACATTTTTAGAGTGGAAAAAAAACAAAAACAAAAACGAAGCAACCTCAAGGAATTATCGAGAGCATTAAGACCCACAGTTGTTACATCCCAGGCTGTAAAAATGAGCTACTTCATCCCCTCAGATGATGGCAAAACGTGGTCTGGAATCACAACAAAATTAATTTGTTTGCTCGAGTGCAAATTTAAAATGACTTACCTGATTTTTTCTCCTTCTGTAATTTGCCAGAGTTAATTCAGTCCCAGTGGATTTTCTGTGACCACTTTCCTATAAAATCTGATTCAATTTCACACAGTCCCCCCCCACCCCTCAACTAATCCCCGGACGAAATGTATGCTTTAAGAAAACACCAGGGCCATACAGCTTGTCTTTTTGTCATGTTTCTTGTATAGACTTTCTGGGACCCTAGGTGTGAGAGAGGGATGTGAGTTCTTCATGGGCATTTATATAGTTTAAGAAATCTTTCCAAATCAACACGGTGATTTACAAGTCACGTTTAAGGGATAATTTCTTTACCAGGTCTTACTGGTAAAGAAATTGCTGTTGGGTTTGAGATCAGTTGAGAGGTTTTGAAAGGAGTGAAAGAAACATACAGTGAAAAAAATGCTGAGGGTTGGAGGTGTCAAACTTAAAAATAAAAACAATTATTTCTGTGTTGTATGACAAAGCTATCTTCTTAGACTCGCCTGCCTAGGACCAGAAATAAAAGAGCCAGGGGGCTGCCTTCAAATCATGAGGCTGTGTGTGGGATTCAGACTAAACGCATCCCACAGCGGGGACATTTGGAAGATGTTTCATGTGACTTTGAAGTAGCAGGATGAGTAGTGTTGATTTTTGCTGTGTTACCATTGTGCCAGGCTGGTGCGAGGGTACTGGGGTACAGCAAAAGATGTTCTTGTTGTATGTGTTAGGAACAAACAACACATCTCTTCAAGCTGCTTGAAGGTTTGTGTCGTGACCACGATTGGGTTCAATAACACACTATGTTCCTTATATAGAAATCAGAAAATTAAGCCCTTGCTTGCAAGAATCTTGTCATCTCTTCACATGTTTGGTAACATTCGGGGAGGATCTATGGCCAAAGGACCAAGCAACTGAAGAAAAAAAAAAAAAGCCACCTATGCCATAGCATATGCCAAGCAGAAGGGATTTTTTAAAGATGGTGTCCCTTAACTCCATCCCAAATTAACCCCTCTGTCTACAGTGAACCATTTCAGATCTTTCATGGTAGAAATTGTGGGCATTTTGAGGGGAGTTGTATTATATCTTCCAGACTAATTTCTTCTTCTTCTTCTTTTTTTTATCTTTATTGTTGAATGTATTACAGATGTTCCTCATTTTTCCCCCATTGACCCCCTCCTCCTCACACCCACCCCCTCCCGTCTTTTCCCACACTGTTGTCTGTGTCCATTGGTTATGCATATAAGTTCTTTGGTTAATTTCCCCCAACCCCCTTCTCTTTGAGGTTTGTCAGTCTAGCAACCAATTTGTTCTTCTTAATCCCTTCACCTTTTTCACCCATTCCCCCACCCCCCCTCCCACCTGGCAACCAACAAAATGTTCTCTGTATCTATGAGAATATTTCTGTTCTGCCTGTTCATTTTGTTTGTAGATTCCATTGCCAATAGATATGTATTCATTGCCATTTTGTTTGTTCATATATTTTAACTTTTCTTTTTTTTATTTTTTTATCCTCACCCGAGGATATTTTTTCCATTTTTTTTGTACAGATAGAGTGTGAGGGAGAGAGAGGAAGAGAGAGAGAGTGAGAGAAACATCGACGTGAAGGGACACATCGAGTGGCTGCCACCCACACGACCAACCAGGGCCGGGGACAAACTGCAACCGAAGTACGTGCCCTTAGCGGGAACCGAACCTGGGTCTCTCCGGACCGCAGGCGGACGCTCTAACCGCTGAGCCAAACTGGCCAGGGCTATTTTAACTTTTTCTTCAAAAAGACCCTTCATCATTTCATATAATAACAGTTTGGTGGTGATGAACTCCTTTAACTTTTTCTTGTCTGGGAAACTCTTTATATGGCCATCGATTCTAAATGACAGCTTTGCAGGATAGAGTAATCTTGGTTGTAGGTTCTTGCTTTTCATCACTCTGAATATTTCTTGCCACTCCCTTCTGGCCTGCAAAGTTTCTTTTGAGAAATCAGCTGACAGCTTTATGGGAAGTCCCTTGTAGGTAACTAACTGCCTTTCTCTTGCTGCTTTTAAGATTCTCTCTTTGTCTTGAACCTTTTGCATTTTGATGATGATGTGTCTTGGTGTGGGTCTCTTGGGGTTCATCTTGTTTGGGGCTCTCTGTGCTTCCTGGACTTGTATGTCTGTTTCCTTCACCAAGTTAGGGAAGTTTTCTGCCATTATTGTTTCAAATAGGTTTTCGATTTCTTGTTCTCTCTCTTCTCCTTCTGGTACCCCCAAGATGCAAAAGTTGACACGCTTGAAGTTGTCCCAGAGGCTCCTTACACTATCCTCATTTTTTTGTATTCTTTTTTCTTTTTGCTGTTCTGATTGGGTGTTTTTTGCTTCCTTGTATTCTTGGGTTTACCTACTCTACTATTGAATCTGTGTAAATTCTTCTTTATTTCAGTTAGTGCCTCCTTCGTTTCTGACTGTGCATCCATCATTTCTGACTGGTCCTTCTTAATGCTCTTGAGGCCCTCACTAAGTTCGCTGAGGTTCTCACTAAGTTCACTGAGCATCCTTATAAGCAGTATTTTGAACTCAGCATCTGTTAGGTTGCTTATCTCCATTTCACTTAGTTCTTTTCCTGGAGTTTTGTTCTGTTCTTTCATTTGGGACCTGTTCTTTGTCTCCTCATTTTGGCTGCCTCTCTGAGTTTGTTTCTGTGTATTACTTAACAAGAGGTATGGGGCTATCTGAGATCAGATGCTGCTTGTTTGAAAGGATTTAGGAAAACCTGAAGCAGTTAAGCAGTTAAGGCCAATCTTATGGTTAAGCAAGTGGCAACAGCTTGGGTGGGCCTGAAAGTTGGGTGGGGCAGGACCTCAGGGAATCACGAGGGCGGGGCTACCAGTGTGAGCCAGGTTGCTGGAGTCCCAGATATGGCGTCTGTCTGCAGCCCCAGGGAAGGGCTCACCAAAGGAACAAAGGCCTCTGACAGCACATTTGTCCAGGAGAAAGCCCCCTCTTTAGCCCTTGCTCCAATGCCAAACAGCTCAGTTCTTCCCTGTATGGCTCTGGTACCCCTTGAGCTGCCTCCCCTCCAAGCTTAGAGGGAGCGAGTCCGATACATCTGTGCACAGTCCCTTTAAGAGGAGCAGCCTGGGGCTCCAGCTGCCTCAGCCCCCCTGAGCCTCAGTTCCTGATGTTTTTTCCAGCCAGAAGTTATGGGTACTTCTCTTCCTGGCACTGGAACCCTGAGTGGGGTGCCTGGTGTGGGACGGGGACCACCTCAGTCTTCAGGGAGGACCTTCCCAGCCGAGGTGTCCTCCTGATTTTTATCTGCCACACGTGGGTGTGGGACCAGCTCGTCTGCCTCTGCCCCTTCTACCAGTCTCGATGTGGCTGCTTCTTTAATTCCGTAGTTGTAGGACTTCCATTCAGCTCGATTTCAGGCGGTTTTGAATAATGGTTGTTCTGTAGTTTAGTTGTAACTTTGATGTGGTTGTGGGAAGATGCGATACTGCGTTTACCTACGCCACCATCTTGACCGGAAGTGGGACTAATTTCTTTTGAAGTGCACTCTTCATATTATAACCATTCTAAGATTGATTACCAAAATTTTGGAGCCATTATTTTCCCCTAAAACTCAATGTATAATTTATTTTCTTATTGGCTTCATGAAACTAGTCTCAAAATCATCCACTCTAATATAGAGATGGGGCCACCAATGGCATGACACATAGGACGTGAGTGACAAAAGTGGGGACCCACATATTGTGGCCATTTTTTCAGCTCTCCCATGGACCTTGACCAGACACTATCTATCTAGTGATTTTCTATCGCTTGAAATTAAAATATAAAGAGCTGACATTTTTCTCTGCTTGATATTCTCCACATGATCTTTTGGGAAGAGCTTAAGGATTTTTCTGGATTCCTGGGGCTTGTCTGGCTACCTCTCCTGACAAACCTGGACACAGCCCTATGTGTGTCTGTCACACTCAGCATGGCAGAAATGGCAGGACCTGCTGTGATTTCACAAGCTTGCCTTTCTTCTCTGGCATCCAGGCTGGGGTGTGTGTGTGTGTGTGTGTGTGTGTATGTGTATTATTACCACATCATTCACAGCTTGCTGTCAGCAAGCCAAGAATCACATCACCTTATCCCTCACTCACATTAGCACGAATAATTTAAATCAACATTTCTTTTGGGCTACATTGGGGGATACTGTTGTTTGGGAAGTCGGGTGCATCTACAGGGCCGCTGACAATGGTAGGTTTTTCTTGCTCTTGGTGGGCTCAAGTGCTTGTCTAAATACAACCCCTCAACACTGCCTTGTTGTCTGGACCCAGCAGGCAGCGATTTTGGCTCACTACATCACAGCCTCTCATGTCAACAAAGCCCCGTCTCTGCAGTTTTCCTGGTGTTAGCCCAAGGGGTGTATGTCTCTGTCTGTGAGTGTGTTTGCTAGGAAATTTTTCCTCTCAGATGAAGGAAAGGGAGACTAGGAAAAAGCCACAGAGTTCTGTAGAAATGCCGAGGCTTCATTCAGATTTCATTGTGAAGCTAAATGCTCTTTTTCCTCCCCCAGTCTTTTGAGGTCTTAGTTGATATATCCTGGTGTATCACAGTCTTTAATGATCTCTAGCTTGGACAGTCAGCTTGAAGGAAATCCAAATCTAAATAGTTTTTTAGTCTGCTTGGCATCTTTCAATCAGAACAACAATGCATACTCACTGATCTTTTTTTTTGTCAATGGGGACAGGATGGAGTGGTGCACAGGACCCTCAAGATATCCTTTCACTTGGTGCTTACATTCTTTTGAATTTGGGACGTGACTTTTAAAAAGACAACACCAAGTGCAATAATAGGCATAGTAGTAATGTATGTGTGAGACAAAGAATGAACATTTTGAGAAACTTATAGGGTAGAATAGGAGAAAGAGATACTTTGGGTTAGAAAATAGCTTTTTGAAGAAAAAGGTAGAATAAATGAACATTGAATATTTGATTAGCTGGCAAACTATGTCTCTTAATCCTATATAATCGTGGTTATTTAGGTCAGTGTGCAGGCTATTGGTCCTGATTCTTCATTCCCCTGTGGAAATACTTTACATCACAACCTCACCATGGTAGGCAGAGTGGATTACCTGATGCCTTAATTTTGCATTTGGCCATTTAACTTGTTTAGTCAATGGGACATTAATTGATGTGAGCCCTAAAATGTAATTGGGCTGATGGCCTTTCTTTTGCATTTCTTCCAAAGAACATCCCTGTCTCCTGACTCCATAGTCTCATGTTCCCAGGAGGATGAGAAATATGGAGTTCACCTGAAACCAACTCCAGCCTGAAGCCAAGCCCAGCTGAGCCCAACCTAGATCAATTAAACCCAAGCCAACCTGCAGATGTATGAACAAGAAATAAGTACTTACTGTTGTGTGTCTCTAAGATTTTGTATTTGTTTGTTATGTAGCAATAGCTGACTTTTATATTATATGACTGCCATTACTACCAGCTTTCACTTCACATTAATCCTATGAGGCTTTGTGGTTGGTTGTTATATAGTAATAACTGACTGATATATGCCACTACTATCGTTATTACTAACTCCCAGTTCATAACAATCCAATGAGGTTGCCTTTTATAAAGAGAGAGGTTGCAAGTGATCCTGGAGTTCACCCAATATTCCTATTCTGTCGCTGAGGAAACTGAGTCTCATAGATCATCACTTGGCAAAAGTAATATGATCAGAAAAGTTCCAACAGGAATCCTCTGACTGAATTATGATGTGGCCAAATTATTCTCAAGCTTCAGGTTAGGAGTGTAGGATAGTGGCTGATGTTGTGTGCAAGTCTAAACCATGTTGTGTGCACCAGTTACCTAACTGTCTTCTGTTTACGTGACATAAAGCCTACCCATATTTGAAACCAGGTGAGAAGATAAAGATCTGTAGATGAGAGGTTGTAGTCATCTTGTCTCATGTACAAGTATTGTATTTCTAGACTCTGCAATGCATCCAAGCACTAACTTTAATGACAAATTCAAAAATAGTGAAGTAACCACAACCAAAGCACTCTAAGAAAAATTAGGAGAAAAAAGTGGAAGCAACCCAAGTGTTCATTAATGGATGAATGGCTAAATAAAGTGTGGTCTATACATACAATGGAATGTTTTTTTTTTTTTTAATTATTTATTTATTTTTTTGTTACAGATATTTCACCTTTTTTACCCCATTGGCACCCCCCTCCCCTCCCCACCCCACCCCCGCCCCGTCCCCGGCTCAGTTGTCCATGTCCATTGGTCATGCATACATGCATATAAGATCTGTGGTTTATCTCTTCCCACCACCCCCACCCCCTCTTCTGAGGGATGTCAGTCTGTGCCCTACTTCCATGTTTCTGGGTCTACTGTATTCCTCAGACTGTTATGTTCATTATATTTCGTATATAAGTGAGATCATGTGGTATTTGTATTTTTCTGCTTGGCTTATTTCACTTAGGATAATACTTTCCAGGTCCCTCCATGTCGTCTCAAAGGATAAGAGATCTTTCTTTCTTACCGCTGCATAGTACTCCATTGTGTATATGTACCACAGCTTTTTTCTCCATTCATCTACTGATGGACACTTGGGCTGTTTCCAGATCTTAGCTATTGTTATTAGTGCTGCTATGAACGTAGGAGTACATATATTCTTTCTGATTGGTGTTTCAGGCTTCTTAGGGTATATTCCTAGAAGTGGGATCACTGGGTCAAATGGAAGTTCAATTTTTAATTTTTTGAGGTAACACCATATTGTTTTCCATAGTGGCTGCACCAGTCTGCACCAGTCTGCATTCCCACCAGCAGTGTACTAGAGTCCCCTTTTCTCCACACCCTCGCCAACACTTGTTGTTTGATGATTTGTTGATGGCGGCCATTTACAATGGAATGTTATTTAGTCTTAAAAAGGAAGGAAATTCTGACACATGCTACAATATGAATGAACCTTGAGGACATTACGCTAAGTGAAATAAATCAGTCATAAAAAGACAAATAGTGTATGATTCTACTTACATGAAATATCTAGAGTAGTCAAATTTATAGAAACAGAAAAAAATGATGGTTGCCAGGGAAACCTGGGAAGGGGACAATGAAGAGCTGTCATTCAATAGGTCTAGAGTTTCAGTTTTGTAAGATGAAAAAGTTCTGGAGAGTGGTTGTATAACAGTATGCATATACTCGATGCTACTGAACTGCACACTTAGAAATGGTTAACATAGAATATTTTCTTTTATATCTATGTTTTTATTTTACCACAATAAAAAAGTAAAAAGTAAATAAATAAATCCCCTTTGTTGATTGCTGAAATGAGATCCATTGTTTACCCCTCACTGCAGAGTTATGTCTTTAATTCCTGTTTTGATTTGTTTTCCACCCCATCTTCTTCTTATGCTTAAACTATCCAACAAGTAGTTTGATGACCAGTAATGCCAATCAGCACAGGACTTAATTTTCCTGTTAAAACACATATGAAATTATATCATCTTTTTCTTTTATTTCTAACTTTTTTTTAAAAAAACAACACATTTTTTTTCTTTATTGATTTTAGAGAGAGAGGAAGGGAGAGGGAGAGAGAGATAGAAACATCAATGAGAGAGAACATCTATTGGCCGCCTCCTGCATGCCCCCCATAGGGGATTGGGGCCCACGACCTGTTCATGTGCCCTGACCAGGAATCAAACCGGTAACCTCTTGGTGCATGGGTTAATGCTCAACCACTGAACCACACTGGCCAGGCTTATTTCTAACTATCAATAAGTAGGAAACACTGGTTTTATTTCCATTTATTCAAAAAGCATGTTGAAGACCCACTCTATATGTTGATAAAGAGTGATACTGCTGATGATTATAGAATCACAAAATACCTATGGGATGAATAAAAACCGAATTATATCCAGTTTAGTTATGGTTTATATTATATATAGTCAATCACAGTCTGTTTTTCAAAATAGATCCAGAGACATAGAAGCAGGGAACAGACTGATGAACATCAGAGAGAAGGGGAATGGGGGGTGGGTGGGAATAGATAAAACAGAAAACTTATGTGCATATTTGCATAACAAATGGGCATAGACAATAGTGTGGTGAAGGTGAGGGGGGTGGGGAGGAGTCAGTGAGGGAAAAGAGAGAGGACATCTTTCAATAATTAAAATAAATAAGTAAACGTATAAAAACAAATTAAGCATTCAGGTGATTTTGATGCATGTGGTCTGAGGACCATTCTTAGAGAAAAGCCATATTTTTTGTATTAAACACACCTGGATTTTAATCCTGGTTCTGCTACTTCATAGCTGAATCATACTGAAGAAGGATGTCCTAGAATTCACATTCATAAAACAGGGTTAATGAGAGTACCAGATCAACTTATGTCTAATTGTCTCTTGTCTCTGCCCTTAGATTTTGTAAGTCATCTCTGGAATATAAGATTAGTGAGAAAAATGAGGGATTGGCTAAAGATAGGAACATACTTCATCAGTAGTAGCAGTCAGTAAAATTATAGAAGTTAAGATGGCCATTTGGTGGCTTTTTGGTAGCGATCTGTAGGAATTCTCTTTTGATTACTGCAGTTTCTCAGTGAAGAAGGAAGCAAAGTCAAGCAGAGTAATGATAGGGAGGAGATATTTGGGAATGTGAGGACAGAGGAGAGGGTGTGAAATAGGCATTGCATTAGTATTCTAGTACTCCTGTAATAAGGTACCAAAGACTATAAATGGCTGAAACAACAAAAATTTATTATCTCACCCAGCTGGTATGGCTCAGTAGTTGAGCATAGACTTATGCACCAAGAGGTCGCTGGTTTGATTCCTGGTCAGGGCACATGCCCAGGTTGTGGGCCAAATCCCTAGTGTGGGGTGTGCAGGAGGTGGTCAATTGATGTTCTTTCACATCGATGTTTCTATCTTTCTCTCCCTCTCTTTTCCTCTCCCTCTAAAATCAATAAAGAAAAACATTAAAAAAATGTATTATCTCACAGATATGGAGGTTCCAAGATCAAGGTGTTGGCAGGGTTGGTTTCTTCCAAGGGCTGTGAGGGAGAATCTGTTCTGTGCCTCTTCTCTAGCTTCTGGTGGTTTATTGGCAATCTTTGGCATTTCTTGGCTTGTAGATAGATGCATCACCTCACTCTCTGCCTTTATCTCCTTATGTATATGTCTGTCCCTGTGTCCAAATTTTCCCTTTTTATAAGATCATCAATATAATTGGACTAAGTCCACCCTAAATACCTCATTTTAACTTGATGACCTTTGTAAAGACATTATTTTCAAATGAAGTCACATTCTGAGGTACTGGGGGTTAGAACTTTAATGCATCTTTTTTTTGGTGGGGTAGGGGTGGGGTACAACTTAACCCATAGGAGGAATGTAGGAAGAGGGTAGTGATTGGTCCAGTTGTGCATAACCTGACTGTAGTCAACATTCAGACAAGAGTCTAATTGACATCTGTGGTCATGAACTTAAATTGAGACCAACTAGTGTGGTGTGCATGTTTCTTCAGCTGTGTTCTTCTGCACAGAAAAACTTTGAATTCCATTTTATGTTTTTTTTACATTTGTTTAATTATTAGTTATTTAATTGGGGCACATTTGTCCACTATCTTGACCACATTGCATTTAATTGGTGGGATGTCATGCAACCACCATTTTTAACATTGATAAAATAAGAATGTGATTTAAAGATGAAGTATCTGGGTTTGTTTTGTTTTTGTACTGAAAACAGCAAAGAATTTGTTGGTGTCTTGTAGGTCAGGAAGATGCAGTTTCTGGGGGAATTCATGCCTGGTTCTCATCCAGTGACAAGACATAAGGAAAATTCAAACAAACAAATAAAACAATATCTAATGGGAAATTTCCAACATATACAATAGTAGAGAGTATGGTACAATGACCCTCTATATAACTACAATTTTGCTTCAACTATTATCAACTCATGGCTAATTTTGTTTCATTTCTATCTTCACTCATTCTTCTCCTCCTATATTATTTTGAAGCAAACCCCAGATAACAAATCTTTTCATTTACAAGTAGTTCAGTATCTCTAAAGGTTTTAAAAATTCCACAATACCTAAAAATTACTAAAAAATTCTTATTATCATTAAATACTCAATATTCTCCTAATTGTTTTTAAGTTTATTTGAAACAATATTTAAATAAGGACCACCGTGATTTGGTAATGTGTCATAAATTTCTTTAAATGTACCAGTTACTCCTCCATGTTGTTTCTCTTAAAATTTATTTGTAGAAGATGCTCTGGCCGGTTTGGCTCAGCGGTTAGAGCATCGGCCTGCGGTCCGGAGAGACCCGGGTTCGGTTCCCTCTAAGGGCACGTACTTCGGTTGCAGTTTGTCCCCGGCCCTGGTTGGTCGTGCGGTGGCAGCCACTCGATGTGTCCCTTTCACGTTGATGTTTCTCTCTCTCTGTCTCTTCCTCTCTCTCCCTCCCACTCTATCTGTACAAAAAATGGAAAAATGTCCTCGGGTGAGGATAAAAAAAAAAAAAAAAAGAATTTATTTGTAGAAGAAAATAGATTGTACAGTTACTGACTGGATTTTGTTGATGGCATCCCATGGTGTGGTTTAACAAGTTCCTATTATTTCTTGTATTTCCTGAATTTTGTAGTTATATCTAGAGGCTTAATCAGTCTTGATTTTTTGCCAAGACATTTCATGAGAGAGGATGGTTTTTCTCTCAGATGACATAAAATTTATGGTTGTTTCTTCTTTTGTGATATTAGCTGCTATTGATGTTTAATGACCAGATCCATTAATTTATTGGGGCTTGAAAATTAATAATATTCTATCATTCACTCTTCATTTGTTAGCTGTAATAGCTCTCTAGCTGCTATTTGGTTATTTGCTGCTATAGTTTAGATAGGAAAGGCAGGGTAATTGCTTGCTTCTTTTCCATTATTTTTATTTGTCTTTGCCTTTATTTAACATTCTCCAATGGTGGTCAATTACATAATGAAAAAAGTAGATTCACATAGTAAATTGTTTTATTTTTTTTAAATTTTTATTTATTTTTTATCCTCACCCAAGGACATTTTTCCATTTTTTGTTCAGGTAGAGTGGGAGGAAGAGAGAGGAACAGAGAGAGAGAGAGAAACATCGATGTGAAAGGAACACATCGAGTGGCTGCCACCCGCACAACCGACCAGGGCCAGGGACAAACTGCAACCGAGGTACATGCCCTTAGCAGGAACCGAACCCGGGTCTCTCAGGACCGCAGGCCGATGCTCTAACCGCTGAGCCAAACCGGCCAGGGCAGTAAATTGTTTTAAACATACTTAAACGTTTTCCAATAATTGTGTCAATCATAAATTTATTTTTTTATTATTATTATTATTATTTTTTTTATCCTCACCCGAGGACATTTTTCCATTTTTGTACAGACAGAGTGGGAGGGAGAGAGAGGAAGAGAGAGAGAGGGAAACATCGATGTGAAAGGGACACATCGAGTGGCTGCCACCCGCACGACCAACCAGGGCCGGGGACA
The DNA here is from genome assembly GCF_014108415.1 of Molossus molossus. NCBI lineage: Eukaryota > Metazoa > Chordata > Mammalia > Chiroptera > Molossidae > Molossus > Molossus molossus. Next base: position 29,339,665 of record NW_023425399.1, read on the forward strand.
AACTGCAACCGAGGTACATGCCCTTGGCGGGAACCGAACCCGGGTCTCTCCGGACCGCAGGCCAACGCTCTAACCGCTGAGCCAAACCGGCCAGGGCAAATTTTTTTATTTTTATTTATTTTTTATTTTTTATTAATTAATTTTTGTTACAGATGTTTCTTCTCCCTCCCCCACTGATTCCCCCCTCCCCCTCCCTACCTGCCCTGCCCTGTTTGTTGTCCATGTCCACTGTTCATGCATACATGCATATAAGTTCTGTGGTTTATCTCTCCCCCACCACCCCTTTTTCTGGGGATTGTCTCAATCATAAATTTTAAAATTTTAATTTAAAGAAATTAAAATGAAATAAAATTTAAAAAGTCAGTTTTTCTCAGTTGTACTAGTCATATTGCAAGGCTTACTAGCCACATATTGAGTTTGACAATAGGTTATGTGGATTACAAGTCATGAGGCATATGGACAAAAATTACATTTTCCCATTAAACCTGTGGACATAGTCCTGTTAAAAGGAAACATTTTTTTTAATCTCAGAGAAAAAAATGGGTCGAATTTTTTATTTTTCTCATGGGGCTGAATTTAGTCACTTTGCCTGCTAGAAATGATGTACTTTTTTTTTTTTTTAAAGCTGTCCTGTGGGGACCTGGGTGTTTTTTCAGCTTGCAGCTGCACTATTGCTAGGTCAACAATTAGCCTAGTTTTTTGAGTTGCATAATAAATATACTGGCTCCCAGGAAGCAAATGGTTCCAGGACAAACTTATGCCAATTCATGTGGAATCTCATTTGATGTGTCCTACCCTGTATTTGTGATAAATTAGGACTTTAAAATAATGTGGCCCTCGTAATATTGTATTTTTAAAAAATGTTTATAAAGAGAATAAGGGTATTGGAGTTCTTCTCTTTCATATCAACATTTACTAAGAAAAGCTCCAAACCAGAAAATTAGAAAGATCTTAGAATTTAATTCAATGAGTGTAACTGATTTTAAGCATTAATCAAACTCTACTACTCTTCATAATTCCAGATGTCCACAAGTAGGACAAAGCAAGGAAGTCACAGATAATTTAAGATAGAAAGGCCAGCATATGACAAGTCCACAGCTAACATTATATTCAATGGTGAAAAACTGAAAGCTTTTTCTCTAAAGTCAGGAACAGACATGGATATACACTTTTGTCACTTCTATTCAGCATAGTACTGAAAGTGCTAGCCAGAACAATTAGGAAAGAAAAAGAAATAAAATACATCTGAACCAGAAGGAAGAAGTAAAATTATCTCTGTTCACAGATGGCATGATCTTATACATAGAAAACCCTAAATAAAAACTGTTAGAGCTAATAAACAAATTCAGCAAAATTGCAGGATACCAAATCAACATAAAAAATAGATGCATTTTTTAAACAACTAATAGTGAATTATCTGAAAAGAAAATTAAGAAGACAATCTCATTCCTAATAGTATCAAAAATAATAAAATATGTAGGAAAAACTTAAGTAAGAAGGTGAAAGACTTGAACGTTGAAAACTCTAAAGCAGTGCTTAAAGAAACTAAAGTACACATAAATGGAAAAACATATCATGCTCATGACTTGGGCGACTTAATATTGTTAAAATGTCCATACTATCCACAGTGATATACAGATGTAATGCAATCCCTATCAAAATCCCAATGGCAACTTTTTTCTTATAGAAATAGAAACAAACAAACAAACAAACAAACGATTCTAAAATTTATATGGAATCACAAAGAACCCTAAAGGCCAAAACAATCTTGAGAAAGAAGAAAAAACTGAATGCCTTACACTTTCTGATTTCAAAACATATAACAAAGCTTTAGTAATTAAAATAGTATGGTGCTGGCATAAAGAGAGATAAAGATCCACCCTGATTCAAGGGAGGGAACAGAGTTTCTGCCTTTTGATGGAAACAAAGTCCTCTTTATTCTGTAGGAAAAAATACCACAAGCTTTTAGGGTGCAGAGTTTGGTTTGCTCCCTCACACCACTCTTGTTTGGGGGTGAGGGTGGATGGTGGAGGGATTGTGAGGAGAAATACTAATGATTTGTTACTTTAATAAGCCTACAAGAAAAAGGTTAATTTCTCCATTAAGTTATTCTACCACTTTCACTAAATGAACCAAAGCCATCTCTTGGTGGAAATGTAGTGATATGATTAAAGATAAATGTTCCAGCCCAGCTGGAGTGGCTTAGTTGGTTGAGTGTTGTCCTGTGTACCAAAGTTTCTGGTTCCATTTCTGTTCAGGGCACATACACAGGTTGCGAGTTTGATCTCTGGTCAGGGCATGTGTGGAAGGCAGCTGATCAATGTTTCTCACACTGATGTTTCTCCCTCCTTCTCCCCCGCCCCCTCCCTCTGTCTAAGCATGCATGTCCTTGGATGAGGATTAAAAGAAAGGTAAAAGTTCCAGTTATCTATTTCAATGTAACAGACTACACTAAAACTTAGTGAAATAACATCTGTTTTATTATACCTTATGATTTTGTGGGTCAGGAATTTGAGCTGGCTCAGCAGAGTGATTCTTTTGCTCTATGTGGTGTTGAGTAGAATCACTTAGTGGAATTCAGTTAGTGGCTGGGTTTGCCTGGAAGGTCCAATATGGCTTCACACATGTGCCTTGTCAGGCGTGTCTGGAAGGCTAGGCTAAGCTGGATCTCTCTCTTTCCACATGGTCTCAGGGCCTCTCCATGGGTTCTTTCTATCAGACCGTGTGAAGACATGGCAGCTCATCACTTCTGGCTAAAGCATTCACAGGGTGTACCCAGCTTCCAGGGGATAGAGAAATAGACTCTACCTCTTGATGGGGGAAGGGCAAGGTCACATTTCAGAAGAGCATGTGGATTGGGAGACATTGTTACAGGCATTGTTGGAAAATAAAATCTAACATAGGTAGCAGAAAGGTCATGAAGGAGAAAACTTCAGCCAGGATCATTGACTCCAGATTAAGTATGATTGATTGTCTGCCTGAAAGGTTAAGGTGATTTGCTAAATTCAAGGAATTAGGGCTGCTTAGTTCCTTATTTTTTGTCTGATCTTATTGTATGCTTTTGGCTTATTTATTAATTGACATGTGTTTTGTTTTGTCTGAAAAACTCACTTATTTTAGGGCTCAAAGGTACAAAATTTGACTCATTGGTTTACCCACAATTTTAGCTCACTTTGTTTAGTTTTGACAAGAAGGGTTTCATCCATCTGTCCATCTACCATCCATCCATCCATCCATCCACCCATCTATCCATCTATCATCCCCTTAATCATTCAGTATTAATTTAGTGTCTATGATGCATCAGACATTGTTTTAGGTGTGGAGTTGAAGCACTAAGCAACATGGACAAAGTTCCTAGGCATATGGAGTTCACGTTCTCCATATTTCTCAACTGCAAAGTAGTTCAGAACAAAGCAAAGGGAGAGTTATGACTAATGAGAATTGGGAATAGAAAAAGAATGTCTGTAAGACTCTAATGGTATGAGAAGAAATACTTCCCTCTTAACCAGCACATAAACACATTGAGGGAAGCCCATTTCTTTTTGTACATGTGGGGAAAATAAAATCTATTGGTGAATGTTGAGGAAAACTCTTCTGGAAGCCTGGAGTGATTTTAAATTTACCAGGAGGCTGTAAATGAAATGAACTGTTGTGTTCATTAGGTCAGAAAGGAGAAAACTCAGAACAGGGCATGCCAAGGGGCTTTTCTTATCATTCTGGGTGACTTGAGATCCTTTGCATTTTTCTTACTGATTGGAGGATATGGCATGAAATGCTTCTGATTTTATGTTGCACTAATTTTAGAACCTTAAGAAAAGTATAATGGAGGTAGGTAAAGATGATTCTTAATTTCAATACCCAAATATTACCTTTACAAATATTTTGAAATATTTTCTGTTTCTTTCTAAATAGCCATACCCACAGTCAAAGCTACATATCTAAGAAAATTGGGATCATTCACTATAAACCTGCTTTTTAAACTTAACATCATAAAAATGTGCTTTTCTCGACGTTACTAACTATATTGTTTTTTAATGGCTATGTAAGATTATATTTTATGAATATACTAACCGCTATTTTGGATATTTACATAGTTTCTTTTGTTATTAATACCACTGTAATAAACATCTGTGTGCATGGATGCTTGTGTATATTTCTAAATTTTCCTTAGAATAAACTCCTAAAAGTGGAATTTCTTGGTCAAAGACACAAACATTTCTAAGGCAAGCAGCTCTATCTTCTCCAGGCAGATAAAAAGGCGAATTTGAATTTATATTAAATTTGTCCTGAAATGGCATCTGATAATTGTGTAGGTAAGGGTGTTCTCTTGGTTTGTTACCAGGAGTAGTATTATAATAGCTGTCTTCACAATTTCTTAATGGGGGAAACCTCAGTGATAAGCATTATTGATTTGCTTTTTAGTTCCCAAGTCAAAGCAAGACAAGCAGACAAGTAAGTTGGAGGATGAATCTGTCACTTTCAGCTGCTCCTGATAAAAGAGCAGTTGGAAGTGCCTGTGTGCCGGCAGCTGCCTCCTGCTGGCTATCATTTCTTTCCTGTATCATCTCGAGTTTCTCATTCTGTCCAAAGTGCAGAGCTAAGAGGGCATCTGGTCTCAAGCCTGGGACCTGCTCACCTTATCACTTCAGCCCTGCAACCCATGAAGAGGGGAGCTTTTCTGTTTCCTTCCCTCCCCCTTCTCCACCCACACCCTTTTAGCAGTTTATAACTAGTTGTTCTGTTGTATACAGAAAAAGCAGGCCCTCAACAGGATCTGACTATGCTATTTGTAACTGTTTATGACTTATTTTGGACTCTCCAGGCAGGGCCATAAATACACAGTTAATCTGCCTGATAGCAAGAACAGCCACCTTGGACCCAAAAGATTAACTACATGTGGAAACACAGAGACCCCATCTTTCCTGCACCAGCCAGCTGTCCCCAAGGCTGGCCCTGTATGAATTAGATGGGGGGTTGGGCTGATGCTCCAGCTGCCTGCTTGGGCCATTTCCGGTCCCTACAGAGTTTTTCAAACACCTGGCACCATCCACGAGCCTTCCTGGACCTTTGAGAAGGTCTATCCGTTAGCCATTGGTTGTCCCTTTAACTAAAATTGGGAATTTACTCCCTGTCTTTGTGACTTGAAGAGCCTTGTCACCTCTCATTCAGGGCTGCATAGTTCAGTAAGATAGCCACTGGCCTCATGAACTATTAAAACTTAGATGAGTTAAAATGCACTAAAATTCAGTTTCCCTGTCACACTAACCACGTGTCAAGTGCTCACTAGCCACATGTGACTAGAGTTACTATATTGGATAATGCAGATATAGGACATTTCCATCATCATAGAAAGTTTCATTCAAACAGGGTTGATTTATGACCTTCGCATTGGGGAAGACAGAGGTAGGAAAAATGGCCTTCCCACTTCATATTTTGGACTTCTGTCATCCTGCACATGGAACAAAATAATAGTAGTAGCTGACATTTACTAAGCTTTTACTGTATGCTTAGAGCCTGGTATGTTCTACCTCATTGAAACCTCAAAATAAGCCTAGCAGGTGGTGGCTGTTATTGCATCCATTTTATAGAGGACAATAAGAGTTTGAATAACTCCCAAGATCATACAACTAGATTTTGAGCCTTTTCTGCCTTCCTCCCAGCTGAAGTGTCCTCTGCCATCGTGAGATGCCTCATGTTTGGACTGACACTCACAGGCTTCAGGACAGTTTGGGGACTTCTGAAACTCTGCAGCCCCTCTGGAGTGAGGGCTTGAGGCTGGAAGGCTGCTCTACCTCCAGGTTGTGGGCTCCTAGATCCAGCTATACCTGGAAGACTTACCTTCTAGAAATCCCTATGATTTCAATTTTCTGGCCCTTTGAGTGAGCAAAGGCTGGGCATTCATTGAGTATCATCTTGATGGGGGTTGCAGAGGGTTCCTGAGTTTTTCCAACTTAAGACAAGAAGTGACTTGGAAATCAAAGTTCCTCAGGAGGCATTATTTGGCCTGTCCCAGTCACCCAAGATACCTTCATGTGTCAGGGAGATGCTTTAGCTGGGTGGTCACACAGAAGGGTCACTGGGGCAGTGAAAGGAAGGGAGGAATCAGGAGGCCCTAGGACAGTCCTGTGGAGGATCCTGGACATTTTCCTGTAACCGGCTACTCTCTCACTCACAGCCAGTGGCCCTGCGGTCCCACCTCCTGCTTCCTCTCTTTCTGACATCTGGAGGCATCAACATTTTCTCTTCAGACTGGACACGAGCCAGCACCCCAGCACTTTGTGAGTTGAGTGTCAGGACAAGGTGAGACTTGATTCTCCCAGAAATTTCCCTTGTTCTAGAGATAGCCTGGGGGGCCAGGGAGCTCTGAAGGACCAAAGTTCAATTCCCTCCACTCCCATCACACTCGAATCTCAGAAGGTGCAAGTTCCACGTTTCCTGGTGGTGACAGATCAGAGGAGGCCAGACCTGACAACACAGCAGCTGCTGGAGAGGCTGAGAGGCAGGTTGATTAGGTAAAACCTGAACAGCCCATGGCTGTATCCGGCCTCCTGAAGGAAGCACCCCACCCCTGCCTCCTTAAACAGCAAGCCTGCTGTAGGATACAGAGCTCCCTGCCCTGCATGCCTGAAGTCTTGATTGTTTCATAGAAAACTCTCTGTAGACTTTTCTTTTATTGTTGTTTGTGTGCACAAGTAACTCTTTAATCAAATTGTGAACTCCTAGAGAGTGGAGTATGTACCTTAGTCTTTGTATTCATGAAGTCCTAGGTTGTACTTTATTATATGGCCATGATTTAAAAAAAAAAAGACTTTAGTGGGAGACCATGGCAAGATGGTCAGCATATTTTGTTTGATAGAAAAGAAATGTATCAACTAGTTTATATTGTTGCATCCACTTTTGGAGGAAATATAACCTGACTTCCTGTCTTCCTTTCTTTTTATTTAACTTGTCTCTTTCTTTTAATCCATACAAAGAAGAAAACCAGGATGTTATCTACAAAGTATCAACCCCTCTGGTTATCTCTGGGTGTTGGGATTGTGCCCCAGTTAAGCAACAACTCCAAGTCACTTAAGTAAGTATGGAGTGTCCTAAAAGCTGTGGAGCAGATCACAAACTGGAGGAAAGATCCAACACCTGGGCATTGGAAGGTCAGTATCAAAGGGAGTTTCCAGATATGGGTATTCCAAAATAAAGGAAAGCCCCTGATTTTGCAGTTACTAAATTCTAAGCATTTAAAAATTTTACGTCTCCCTTCAAAATTCAAAATCCTAGGAGAGAAAAATCTGATTGGCCTAGATTGGGTCAGATGATAGTTCTTGGCTAGAGGAGGGTGGGATGCTTTGACTGTTGGGAAATGGGCTCTTACCAAAGAAAGGGGGAGAGGTTCTGGAAAAGCAAAAACAACAGATGACGTCTATGGATCATGAATACTTCTCTTTGTGTTCATCTGCAGTTGTTAAATTTCTTGCAACAAACATTAAAAAATTACTTTTATATATATTGCATATATATTTATATACTTTATAATAAAGTCTTTTAAGATTTGGTATTTTGATAGAAAAAAAAAAATGGCAGAGCAGCAATACTGTAAGAGGGACCTGATACACTAGAAGGGATTCAGAGGTGAACATTTGGGAAGGTAAGGGGATAACAAATCATGCAAAATGGGTTTTGGGAAGGAGCCTGGGATGTTTGAATGAGAGACAAGGAGACTCCGGTGCATATGAGAGCTCCTTCCACCTCAATGGGGAACAGCATGTGGATGTGGTGGGTTCTGCAGGGCTCCAGTGGGGAGGGTGATGGGCCCAGGAGTGCTTCTGAAGGTTGGCACTGCTGAGAGAAAGCAGAGGCAGCCTCAAGAGCTCGCATATGACCTCACCAAGGGTATCCACGGAGCGGCTCTCTGACTCACACTGCAGTTGGTTTAACTGGGTGAGAAGATTCTGTCGTCCCTCCCCACTCTGATTCCTAAGGTTCCATGACTCACTGTAGCAATCGTGTGTGTGTGTGTGGGGGAAGCAGGCAGGCCAGTTTGTTCAAAGTCAACTGATGCCTGGGAAGAAGTAGAAAAATAATATCGTTGTAATACTTCTACATATTGAAAAATATATCCCAGAATATTTTAAAGATTCTTATCTTTCAGGACCATCTTCTCTGCCCCATCCCTGGTTCACCCATTCTCCTCCCCTTTGTCTCTAGCCTTTAACTCCAGTAGTGAAGAGGAGGAGCAGGGACAAATGAAATGGCCCTCAAGATGACAACATGGAGACAAAACAGAAATTCGTCAAAGACAACTATATAGAGACATAAAAGGTAAACTCAGAGAATCGGTCATTTGGTGACTTGGCATTCAGGGAATTGGCTGGTGATGAATCAAACTTCAATTTTGGGGTTGTTTTCTACATGTATAGGAATTCAAACAAAAGTTTCCCAATTCTCTCAGCTTCAGAGAGCTTATCTACCCTGGCCCGACTTGGACACACCAGCCTTCAGAGCCATCTTTGAGTACCCACTCCTGAGGTAGGTGGGGGCCTTTCCTGGGCAGTGCAGGATGTTCTGGATGTTTCTGAGGGGTCTCTCAATGCTAATCCAATTTGAAGCTACCTTGGAAGGATTTGGGGGTTGGTTGTACCCCAGTCAGGAGAACTTCTGAATCATTCTGGGTTGTTCTGAATTGTTCCTGGGGCTCCTGTGTAGAGCTGTTCATGGGCCTCCCAGATTCACCTTCATGGATGAAGCACTCACTACCACAGCTGCTAGAAGTGTTCCTAAGACAGCCATCAGCAGCCAGAACTCTCTGGGCAACCTTGGCCGAGGAGAGCTGCTTGTCCATCTGCTTCTCAGGCACCCCTATGAAGACTGAAATAGAGGTAGAAAGGCCCTACCCCCTTGCTCCAGTTCAACAACTTCAAGTCTTATCTCAGGTACCCTGTGGTCCCTCTGGACCATCCTGGTGGCTCTGAAACTTTGTGCTGTGTCGTCTGCCTTGTGCAGAATATATTGTAGAAATTACTACACTTTTATGAACATACAATACAGTATTCTTTTTAAAGTATTTGTATGTTTCTTAAAACAAGGAGCTGTGTAAAACATATATATTAATATGTCCAAGTAGCCTGCACATAGAAGGTGCTTAATAAATATGGGTCAATATCTGACTATTAACTAATGATGATTGCTAGCATTTTTTTATGACTTACTATTTAATGATCTAAAATCTTTATATATAGTATTTCAGTCAATCATATGTATACCTATGGTATAGATGGTATTGCTATCACAATTTTAGAGGTAAGAAAACCAAGGCTTATACATGTACAGTAATATGACCAACATTATAGATGGTAATGGTGACTTGGAATAATTATCCTTATTACAGTATACTTAGTTTTTTTGGAGCTTTTCAGTATTTAAGATTTTATTTTGTTTTTCTTACATCCTGTGAGCAAACCATTTAACAGATGAGGAAATAAAGGTTTATACCATCTAAATCCCAGTAAAGTCACATAAGGTTTGGCGAAGGTCACCATGGGAACAGGGATCCTGGTCTATCTAGAATCTGGTGGCCTTTGCATTAACTATGCTTACAATGACTGCCTGATGTGAGCTCAGGTCTCTGTTGGCAGCTGGGGGTACTTGAAGTAGGCTGCGGAGTCTCCTGGCTCCAGAAATGTTTTCAGGTTTCCAAAATCCTCCACTGTTTTGTAGTTTCTGGGAAAGCCCCAAGTGATGCCATAGCACATTGGTGTATTATCCAGTGCAGAGCGGTAATGAGGAAAAAGATGCATAGGAGAAATAGTAAAGCATTCTGAAAACATAACTAATGGGCTATGACCAAGAAGAGATGAGAAAAAAACACCTTCTGTTAAAATAAGTAGAGATGTGGTTAGTCAAAATTAACAACAATCTTTGTATTTTGGCTCCACTAATGTTGAGCAAGGATCATAAATCTGTCACCAGAATCTCTTACACATCTTCATGAACCTAGACAGCTATACCCCTCCTCTCAAAGTATGCATGAACCATGTCTGGAATTTCACATCAATACCCCTTGGATGATTTATAGAAATTGTTTCTGATTTTTTAGTAATTCTTTTAGAGGCAACATCACTACCCTCCAAGTGTGTTTACTGCTCGAAAATAAACAGTGAAGACAGGAAACTGATGTGGGGTAAACACAATCCTTGTGTTTTACTCCTGTGTTTCAGAAGAGTCAGTATCTTAATGTGACTACATGTGCTCACTGTCATCAGTTTAGTTTGGCTACTCCTTCCTCTGCTTCTTATGGCAGAATGGAAATAGGATGAACAGATTATGGGTATTAAGTACTAGACTTTTGAACTTGATCAGTGACCGTCTGGCCTGCCTTGATAAACAAGGTACATTTTTGTCATCAAGAGCGTGGATGATACAGATGAGCTTATCTTCACATTACAAAAATATACACAACAAAAGGAAAAGGCCAGATTTTAGCAGCTGCTAGATTTTGCTTTGAGTTCTGGTCAACCAAGAGTATCTGGGACTTTCCTGTATTTCTTAATAGAGCAAGAAGTGTCCATGTCACACAGAAAGACCTGTTGACCAGACAAGACCTGTCAAGGGCACATTGTCCTCTCACCACTATTTAGGTATTCCTCATCTTGTTGGACAAATGCCATTATAATCACGACTGATTCACACAGGATATTGATGCTTATGATTGGTCAGGATGCCGCATCATAAATGTGGCTCTTAAGGACTGTAGTCCCTTGCAAAAGAGGGTGTCCTTAATTTTGTTCATTTCTTTCTTTCCTCTATACCATTCTCCATCATGTCTCTGCCTTCTTTTCTTGATGTGTCAGAACCTGTTAGGTGGGAAGGATGATTCAAAGGCCATTCTTGTCCATGTGTAGCTCAGATTCTTCAGGAACATGGACAGTTCATACCTCAAGGTCTCACCAGGAAAGTCTTGAGTATTTAAGAAAGAGGGACTGAAGTGGCACAGAGAATAATAACAGCAGGGAATTGCGGGCACAGGTTATGAAAGAGTGAGAAGTCAGACAGGGGTCAGTGAAGCCACTAGAGATTAGCAACAGCAAGAACCCTTCACCATCACTTGGCAGGAGGTAGAGGAGGAGGAGGAGGTAAATTAAGCTTGGAGGGATCAACTCTTAGAAACTGGAACACAAAATGGGTCTGTTCAGTGGAAACAGGAGTCACAGTGGAACTTAACTGTGCTGGAGAAACTGTCCAAGGCAGAGAAGGAAGATCCCAGTTTCTCCTTCCCATCTGTCTTTCAATCTCCTGCCACCGCCTCCCAGTAAACAAACCCAGTAAGAGTTCTATTAAGAATATTGATTATTTATCTGCTGTGATAGCCCTCGGCCCATTTTTCTTCTGATCCAGTTCCTAGCCCTCCTTTTCTCTGTTCTGAATCTTGGGATGGACAGAGCCTGGGAAATATAGCCTGCAGGGACCAGCCCCTGATATTTAGTACGGAGAAAGGGAGGGCTGAGGACTGGATGGGAGGGCAAAGAGGGTCAGGACCATCAAAGCAGGTAATCAATATCCATAGTAGAGTCCTTACTACAATATTCTTTCTCTAATTCTTCATCTGCTACTTCCTGCTGGCTTTTGGAAACCAGTTCAGTGCCACTCCTGGAAAGCAAATCCGAGGTCTGCCTCTCTTTTGTGCTCCCATAATGTCCTGGGCACACTTTTATTAGGGCATGAATTATATTAAATTGTAATTGACAATTTACTGCTTTGTCTTTCTCCAGTAGCCCTAAATCTTGATGGCATTTCTTATCCATCCTGCAGTTTCTAGTGCCTAGCACTCTTTTTTAGTAGGAGGTTAATACACAAATGAAGAAATGCTTGAATTTTATAAACTGAGCTGTGTTAAGATATTAAGATATCTTCACATGCCAGTCACTTGCTTTCTAAAACATAAAAATTGCACATTTGAAAAATGGTCTAATTAGCTTTTGTCCTTCTTTGAGAATATGCATATAGCTTAATTTTAGAGCCCAACCTGAGCTCCGTAGGTTCAGAGCTGGATATCCTTTATCTTTCCTTTTGGATGCTAAATATGTGTCTTTGGCAGATAGAAACTGTTGACAGATTGCTGGAAATGCAACCAGAGATGACAGAAGTGTGAAATAAATGGTCTTGGGAGCTGAAAATTGATCTTCTGAATGTTCCCTTCTCTTATATGATGGTTATCTACCAGAATAATATGTCAATTTGTCTTTTGTCTTTTCCCCCCTTTATTCCATAATAAACAGAGTATTGCTACTGTAGACAGGATGAAAAAAAAATAGTTTAATTTAATCATTAGAATGAGACAGTGCATGATCTTCAAGTTTGAGAAGAATGAACTTTATCCCACTGTTCCTTTTTATTTTCAACAATCACTCACTTCTCTACTAAGCCTGATTTGATTACTTTTTTTTTTTTTTTTGTTAAGTCAGATGACACCCTGTCTGGCCAAAGTAGCTCAGCTCCTGTCTTCCTCTTGGGTGTATGGGAAATGGGTTGACATATTTATCATAAAATTTTTTTCAAACCTTAGTAGAATTTGCCTATTCACAAAGTGAGTAGCAGTTTATGTCATAACATTTCTCTGTTTCTAAATTTAATTTGATATTTTGGGGAATATGGAACACATTCAGAGGTATAGAACATTTAAGGCAAGAAATGTTTTACTTTATATATATATAATGAAACCTATAAAAGTATTTCACCACATTTTTTTTTTTTTTTTATCCTCACCCGAGGACATTTTTTTTTTTTGATATTTTGTTCAGATAGAGTGGGAAGGAGAGAGAGAGAGAGAGAGAAACATCGACGTGAAAGGGACACATCGAGTGGCTGCCACCCACACGACCCAACCAGGGCCAGGGACAGACTGCAACCGAGGTACATGCCCTTAGCAGGGACCGAACCCGGGTCTCTCTGGACCGCAGGCCGACGCTCTAACTGCTGAACCAAACCGGCCAGGGCTTCACCACATTTTATATTTCAAGTTTCTTTTACTCATTCTTGTCTGCCAATCACCTAGTTTTTCTCTCCGCATCAACTACTATTACTTGTTTCTTGTGTGTCTTTGTAGAGCTATTCCACGCTTGAGAAAAGCACACAGCCCATCACCCTTTCCTCCAACACTGGGTACAAATGAAGCATATTTTACCTGCTATTTTGCACTTGCCTCTTGCATTTTCTTTTCTTTTTTTTGGTACGTGCCCCTAGCGGGAACCGAACCCGGGACCCTCTGGTCCAGAGGCTGATGCTCCAACCTCTGAGCCAAACTGGCCAGGGCATCTCTTGCGTTTTTTACTCAACACTACAGAACCCATAAATCCAAGCATACCAGGAAAGCTTTTCTTTTACCCTAAATTTCCTAAGTAGGTCAATTTATGATGCTAGGAATTTATATTTCTATGAAATAATGAATTTTTTTTCACATATAAAATCTGTAGCACTGAAGAGACAACGCACTGAACTTCCTCAGACATTGAAAACTTAATATGAACTAGTTAATCTCTTTCTAATCAACTAAGGGAGGGATTGATGAGAGCATAAGAGGTTTGGGATTTTGATGTAGAAAGATTGCTGTGACTGAGAAGGGACGTGCAGAGAGGAAATTCTTCTTGCTTCTCTGATTTGTAGAGTGCCCTTCTGAAATGTAAACAACTCACAGAAGGTTAAGCCATGAAAGGCAGAGGGCCAAGGAGAGCAATGCTTGAATCAATATTGCAACACCAAAGTGCTTGTCAAAGACAAACATAATGGATCTGGGAGATAAGGATTGTTTTATAAATGCTATGAAGAATAGCTGGAAAAATATATTAATAGAGATGATTTCAAAAAATGAATTCAAAGGATAACATATGTGCTCCATAACTCAGCTGTGAGGATGTTTGTTCATCATAGCATGGTGATGAAATAGTGAAAAGAATTTAAATGACGTCAAAGTTGAACAACAGGAAATTGGTTTTACAAATGATGATATGTCCATATAATGAATAATCTGGTCAGAAAAGGTTTGAAATATAATCTCACTTGGAAAACATAAGTATATGGAATTTTATTCAATTTTGATGAAATATATTCACTATCAATATATTGATGAAAGTATGTATTTAGAAAAAAGCATAGATTTATGTAAAGTAAATCTAGGTGGTAGGATTATGGATGATTTTAATTTCCTTTTTTGCTTGCCTATATTTTCTGCAGTGAATATGTGTTAATTTTTCAACAAACTTTTGAAAAATATAAGAACAATGAGCTGAGATGCATATAAAGTAGTCAATATTGTTAGTTTTAACCCTACTTCTTCCATTTTGCTGGATGTCCTGCTTAAAATTATTCATAAAAGTAAAATATGAAATATGTATAATTTTCAAAATGATAGGCATTGTAGGCTCTTGTGGAACAGCACTGAAGTAAATCCAATCTTCATTCTTGAATTTTTATCTCAAAATTCTATTCAGCATCACTTTTTTTTTCCAACTTGGAAAATTCTGTTTGCTCCACAGAGTGTGAGTGAATTGTGGCCAGTATCTGTTATGAAACAGAATCACACAGTGCTCACTCACTCTTGGAAATAATTCACAAGATCAGTCAGCTGGATTCCATTCCCACTTTATTATTATTTTGTTTTGAGGTTGAGTTCTTCTGTCAGAGTTTGGGTGGTGGTATACGTGTGCTTTCTAGAGATATGAGTGTTTTCAAAACAAGCTGCTTTTTTATTGTTCTAAGGCATGTTGTGGTGGGTGTGGCAGGGACCCTAAATTTATGTTTAATGATGTTGATCCACGTAAAAAAGAGGGCTGTTATATTTATTTGCCATTGTGGCCATTAGAGGTCTGAGAATTTAGATGATAGGGACTGTCCTGAAATGATGGTGCTTCAATGTAAGCCTTCATATAACACCTGTTAAGGAAGTATATAGAAAAATGTATTCCCCTGCCACAGAGACAAACTAAATACAAACATTCAGACTTTCAATAGAACAAAGATCTTATTGAACAAAACAGAAACAAAAGCAGATGTGAAAAACAAATATATGAATGACTTTCATAAAAAACAAATTAACACTCAGTGCGATAAATGTTCTAGAAACTTTTTCAGTTAATTATTATCACTATAATGCGTCAAAAGAAACAATCACAAAACATCAGTGCTATAGAACAATAAAAATTTGTTTTTCTCTTGAATCTATGGGGCAGCTGAATTATTGGCTTTGGTAACTTTGTCTGGGTGTGCCCTCATACCTGTAGCCTGCTGGCAATTCAGTTCCATGTGGTCTGTCATCCTGCAGAGGTTAATCTGAGCTTGTTCTCAGAGTGAAAGCAGGGGTCCAAGAGATAATAGAAGTATGCAAGGCCTCTTGAGGCCTAGGCATGGAACTGATACAATATAATTTCAGTCATATTCTATTGGCTACAGCAAATTAGATTCACGGGGTGGAGAAATAGACACCACCTCTTGATGGGAGACATATTAAAATGGTCATTGATCAGGAAGGGGTAGAGAATTGATGCAGTTTTTAGCAATTATTATGCACAGGGATTTTACATTTTGAGAAATAAAAGATTGCCACTTGATAACATTGATGATTTCTGGATCCTCTTCATGAATAGAGTGGTTACTTGGAAATGGGATTTTGATAGTTTTTCAGTTCATGTGTCATAAAACTGAAGTCTATATGAATGAGTTGTATTCATGATATGTATTTGTACTTCCTATAAAGGACAAGAATAAGTAAGAGGATGCAATGCCTTAATTTTCCAAATAGACCTTTGTTCTTTGGTTAAAATTTATGGTATTTGAAACTAAAATGGTTTTAACTTTCTTTCTTTTTCAGTCTGGCTTTGAGTAAAATTAAAAGAGATGTGTATAATCATAGAAATAAAACATAAGAAAGATTGTGAGATTTCTTATTGTCCCAACTTCATCAGTGAAGACCCAGAAATATGAGTGATTCCATCCACAACTTAATCTTTCAAAAATTTACATCCAAAAACATAAAACAAAAGCCCTAAAATACAAGAAAAAGATTTAAAAAAAATCTTTATTGTTGAATGTAGAATGTATTACAGATGTTCCTCATTTTTCCCCCATTGACACCCTCCTCCCCACTCCCGCCCCCCTCCCGCCTTTTCCCACACTATTGTCTGTGTCCATTGGTTATGCATATAAGTTCTTTGGTTTATTTCTTCCCACCTCCCAACCCCTTTCCCTTTGAGGTTTTTCAGTCTAGCAATGAATTTGTACTTCTTAATCCCTTCACCTTTTTCACCCATTCCCCCAACCCCCCTCCCATCTGGCAACCAACAAAATGTTCTTTGTATATATGAGAATGTTTCTGTTCTACCTGTTCATTTTGTTTGTAGATTCCATTGCCGATAGATATGTATTCATTGCCATTTTGTTTGTTCATCTATTATATCTTTTTCTTCAAAAAGACCCTTCATCATTTCATATAATAACTGTTTGGTGGTGATGAACTCCTTTAACTTTTTCTTGTCTGAGAAACTCTTTATATGTCCATTGATTCTAAATGACAGCTTTGCAGGATAGAGTAATCTTGGTTGTAGGTTCTTGGTTTTCATCATTCTGAATATTTCTTGCCACTCCCTTCTGGCCTGCAAAGTTTCTTTTGAGAAATCAGCTGACAGCCTTATGGGAAGTTCCTTGTAGGTAACTAGCTGCTTTTCTCTTGCTGCTTTTAAGATTCTCTCTTTGTCTTGAACCTTTTGAATTTAGATGATGATATGTCTTGGTGTGGGCCTCTTGGGTTTCATCTTGTTTGGGACTCTCTGTGCTTCCTGGACTTGTATGTCTGTTTCCTTCACCAAGTTAAGAAAGTTTTCTGCCATTATTGTTTCAAACAGGTTTTCAATTTCTTGTTCTCTCTCTTCTCCTTCTGGTACCCCCAAGATGCGAATGTTGGCATGCTTGAAGTTGTCCCAGAGGCTCCTTACACTATTCTCATTTTTTTGGATTCTTTTTTCTTTTTGCTGTTCTGATTGGGCGTTTTTTGCTTCCTTATATTCCAAATCTATGGTTTGCTTCTTGGCTTTACGTACTGTACTATTGAATCTGTGTAAATTCTTCTTTATTTCAGTTAGTGCTTCCTTCGTTTCTGACTGTGCATCCATCATTTCTGACTGGTCCTTCTTAATGCTCTTGAGGCCCTCACTAAGTTCATTGAACATCCTTATAAGCAGTATTGTGAGCTCAGCATTTCCATTTCGCTTAGTTCTTTTCCTGGAGTTTCTTCTGTTCTTTCATTTGGGACCTGTTTCTTTGTCTCCTCATTTTGGCTGCCTCTCCGAGTTTGTTTCTGTGTGTTACTTAACAAGAGGTATGGGGCTATCTGAGATCAGATGCTGCTTGTTTGAAAGAATTTAGGAAAACCTGAAACAGGATCCAAGACAGGCCAATCCTATGGTTAAGCAAGTGGCAACAGCTTGGGTGGGGCGGGGTCTCAGGGAGTCACCAGGGTGGGGCAACCAGTGTGAGCCAGGTTGCTGGAGTCCTAGATATGGCATCTGTCTGCGCCCCAGGGAAGGGCTCACCAAAGAAACAAAGGCCTCTGACAGCACTTTTGTCCAGGAGAAAGCCCCTGTCCAGCCCTCACTCCAATGCCAAACAGCTCAGTTCTTCCCTGTATGTCTCTGGTGCTGCTTGAGCTACCTCCCCTCCAAGCTTAGAGGAAGTGAGTCCGATAAGTCGTCCACGGGCCCTTTAAGAGGAGCTGCCTGGGGCTCCAGCCACGTTATCTTCCCTGAGCCTCAGTTCCTGCTGGTTTTTCCAGCCAGAAGTTATGGGGACTTCTCTTCCTGGCACTAGAACCCTGAGCGGGGCATCTGGTGTGGGACGGGGACCCCTCAGTCCTCTGGGAGGACCTTCCCAGCCAAGGTATCCTCCTGATTTTTATCCACCACACGTGGGTGTGGGACCAGCCAGTCGCACCTCTGCCCGTCGCGCCTCCGCCCATCGCGCCTCCGCCCATCGCGCCTCCGCCCATCGCGCCTCCGCCCATCGCGCCTCCGCCCATCGCGCCTCCGCCCATCGCGCCTCCGCCGCTCCCCTCCTACCAGTCTGGATGTGGCTGCTGCTTTAATTCCGTAGTTATAGGACTCCATTTAGTTTGATTTCAGGTGGTTTTGAATGATGGTTGTTCTGTAATTTAGTTGTAACTTTGATGTGGTTGTGGGAGGAGCCGATACCATGTTTACGCCGCCATTTTGACCGGAAGTCAAGAAAAAAGATTTTTAAAACGAGATTGTGGTGAGATATTTTCAGGTAAAATGAAACAAGTGAGATTTGAAGATTATAGTCAAAAGCTTACTTTGCAAACAGAAATTTTATTCTTCTTAGTCTAATAAATATTTTATTTTTTTAAAAATCTAGCATTTGGTTTTTATCATTGATCTTTAAGCTTTCTTTGCATTCTACTTTATTATTTTCTGCTTTTTATCTTTATTTATTTTTATATTCTTTATGCTTGCTCCGTTTCTCTTTGTCTAGGTTTTTAAATAGAAATTTTAGCTAATTCTCAATCTTTCTTGTTTTCTAAAAATGTGCCTCTTTATATCCTTAGATATACATTTCATTCTCTTTTTATATATTTCACGTCTTTGTGCCATATTTCTAATGCTTTCTTTATATTTATCTTCTGATTCACTAAGCCTTTTTTCAGCTAAGTATAACTACTGCACAGCCATTTCATTTTCCAGCATTTTATTTTTCAATTCTAGAATTTCTACTTGATTCTTTTTTCATAATATCCTGAAAAACAAAAAACAACAACAAAAAAAACCCCAAAAAAACCAAAAAAACAAAAAACCGGCATAACATGTAGTCTCAATTAGTGTATGTAATTCTTCTTGAGTTGTGGTTGGAAACCATGGTCCTGGTTTGGCTTTGCTAGCTTACTGATGAGAACGGCTAATGTGGTGAATAACCAAATCTAGAATTGGAGTTAGCCCAAGTCAGAAGGCTGCTGGACTGCACGCTTTGATTTAATAGCTGTTTGGTGTTTTATGTGCTCTGTTGTCATTAGCTATGAAACTGGGCCTCACAACTAAGGGGAGTCTCTTGGAACTATTACTAATTTTTAAATGTTTAGTTCTAAATTTTATTTTAAAAATAATTATATCTTGAAAATTATACATTTTATTTTTATTGTGTAGTGGTTCTACTGAGCTACGCAGAGTTTATGTACTGCCTCATACCGTAAATCTTAAAAATCTAATGAGATCAATTTTACAGCTATTATAAACTTCTGTTCCATAGGATTCCACCATTTCTCTGTTGATAGCCTGCCATGCTCCACATAAGAATGGAACAGTAAATAATTATTTTCATGATAACTATTTGGAAGATAAAAGATGTAGGAGAACAGAATAAAAGATGGAAGTTATAGCAAATTGAATGTTTATCATGGAGTAGACAAAAAATCCTGTTCTTACTTTATTAATTCTATCCATTCCTATGTGTCTTTAAACATTTTTAAACATGATTATTTTAAACACTCTTTCAGACTTAGCTCTATGATCTCTAGTTCTTCATGGGTAAATTCTCCATTTGTTCCATCTATCTTTAATAGTTGTGGGTTTCTTTTTGGCCTATTGGTATGTTTCCTCTGCATGCTTTGTTATTTTTATGAGTAAGTTCAATTTTGGTGGGGAATATTTTACTCAAGAGCCCCTTAAGTGCCTGAAATTGTGTGGGCATCCCTGGGGCATCACCATATGTTCTGCTAGGGTTCTGTTGGAACATGCTATACCAGAAAGCTTTGAAACCAAAGGAAGAAATATTTCAAGGGAAGAGAGATTATAGTTACTCAAATGGTGCTTAAAATGGACCCTCAAATTTGGCAAGATGGAAGTTAAGTTGCTTTTAACTGAATAAGAGCAATTTTAGTAGCTTCTTGGAGACAAATATATGATTTGAATAAATAGAGAAGAAAATGGGAGATGAGGAAATAAGAAAGGAAGTAAAGGTATTATTTCGGAGAGTTTTGTTATAAGAGAGCACAGATAAATTTGAAGGGGATGGAAGGTGACATGGGGTCAAGGAAAGATATTAAAGTTGTTTTTAGAGATTGATGATTTTATATCATACTGATGGAAATGATGATGCGATGACGATGCAGGAGAGAGAATGGATCACGGAAGAGTTAGGGGATTGTATCTGATGCAGGGCTTGGTTTTAGATGGGAACAAGAATGGTTCACCCATTATGACAGGAAATTAGTACCATGAGTTAGGTTTGTATATTTATTGGTTTTCTGGTTATGTCTATCTTTTCAATGAAACAAAAAATAGCTATCAAATGAGAGTAAGGAGTGTGGTGGAGAGGTTTGGGAGTTCTGAGGAGAGAAGGCGTAGTTTTGGAGATTGGGAGGAATGTAGTAGAACTGCTAAGCAGTGTCAAGGCCCACTGAAGACCTATAAATATAAATTTCAAGTGAATAAGTATGTATAGTTTGAGGTTTTCTTTAAAGGCAGCCATGGAATAGGCAGAGGTGAGCTTTGGGGTTTGAATTTTTCTAGGTGGCCACAGATAGAAGTACAGATTAGGAAATCATCTTAATTTGGGCTGGTATTACAAATGCAATAGACTGGGTGGCTTATAAACAACAGACATTAATGTGCACACTTCCAAAGGCTGGAAGTTGGAGATTGTGGTCAGGTCTGGAGTAAGGCTTTTTTTTTTCTGGCTTGCAAACTGCTGATGTCTTATTGTACCCTCTCATAGCAGATAGCTAGCAAGCACTCTGGGGCCTCTTATAAGGGCACTAATCCCATTCATGAGGGCTTCACCCTCATGACTTAAACCCCTCCCAAAGGTCTCACTCCTAATACCAATCTTTGAGGGTTAAGAATTTAATATAAGAATTTTGAAGGAACACAAACATTTAGTCTGTAAGAGAGATCAAAGGAGTCTTTAAAGTAGTTATTATAAGATGGCATGGACTCTAACTTGAACAGTGACAGACTTGGAAACAGGAAGAGGGTTCTAGACTGTGGGAAAATGGTAGGGTCAATGGGACTTGAACAACTAATGGAATGGAAGTATTACATGTAAGAAGATGGAAAAATAGAAAGCATTTATCAGAGAATGTAATTCTAGATACCTGTGTTTTTGGAGGCAAAGCAATTATTGGTAAAGATAAGTTCTATAATGTGATGAAAGGTATGGATGACTGAAATAGAAAAAAAAAATTTGTTGGAAGTGAGAAGGTCATAACAGAGAGATGCAGAGCAGTGAATGGATTGCCTACATGGATGGTGAAGCCACTGAGGATAATGGAATGATAGTGGTGGAGGGAAAGATGGTGTGCCAGTTTCTGAAATCTGCAAGTAATAAGCAGGGATGACTGGGAGGGTGATTGGTGACTGAAATGTGAAAGGATTGTGGATGGAAAACTCCGCTGGCAAAGCCACTGGGTGTTTTGAGGGAGGATGGTGAAAATTGTTTGGAAGCAGCAACCTAAGAAGTAAGAAATATAAGAAGGTCAAACTATAAAAAGGGGAAAAAGTAAGTTGATGAAGAGAAAAGGTGATATGAAGTAGAATGAAAATAAAAATAGAGTAATAAGGATAAATAAAACAAAAACTAGATTTGTCTGTATGAACGTCCAAAATAAATCAACCACTGCCAAGCATAACTAAGGAAAAAAAGAAAGAAGTACAAAAATAGGAATGAGAAACCAAATATAGTCATAGATATAGAACAGACTAAAAGGTTGATAAGAAAGTATTATGCATAGCTCTATGGCAATCATTTTCAAAATCTAGTGGAAATGCACGGTGTCTTCGCAAAATATCAACTATAATTGACCAGGAAGGAAGTAGAAAACCTGACTAGGTTAATTGCCACTTAAGTGTGTGTAAGATAAAGATATACCATTAAAAAAGACAGTAAGCTGCCCAGTCTGTGTGGCTCCGTGCATTGAGCATCGTCCCATGGACTGAGAGCTCCCAGTTCCATTCCTGGTCAGGGCACATGCCCAGGTTGCAGGCTCAATCCCTAGTAGGGGTCGTGTAGGAGGCAGCTGATCCATGTTTCTCACATTGATGTTTCTCTCTCTCCTTTCTTCTCACACTAGAAAATCAATAAAAACTTATTAAAAATTAAAAATATTAGAAAACACAATAAGCTGGTTTTACAGCAGAATTGACATAAATTTTAAAGAAGAGTCAGTTTCAAATTGTTGAAATCATTCCAATTATAGAAAAAAGAAGTTCATAGATTCATTTTATGAAGCTAGCAATACCTTAATGCCCAAACTTGTAAAGATAATTTGAGTAAAGAAACCTGTGGGCAAATATGAACAAATTCTAAATAAATTATTAGTGGCAATGGTACTTTGAAAGAGCAGGACTCATGTGGTACCTTCAGAAAACTACTTTTTCTTTTCCCACTGTGGTGGTAGGATTTCTCCTGTCCCACGATTTTATAGCCATTTTTACATAATAAATAATTCTTATGCTACTTATGACTCTCAAGAATAGCCTAATTTCTATAATTAAAATTTTCAGACTTGTGTAATAATTAAAATTCTACACAATATTTAAAATTAAGACTACTCTCCTCAAGCTTGGGCCTACTCCAGACACCTGCAATGGAGGGAGAGGGGCATGGTTGAATTCTAATTATTTTATACTTCTGGTTTTCTTTGTCTTAATCACTTCCACTGTACTATCAGAGGGCACTTCTACCAGGTTCACACTTTTTTTCAGGTGTAAATCAAAGTCCAGAATATACACATCAAACCTATAGAAATGTATTTTTATTATAAATGCTAATAAAATATACAATAACAACAGAGATAATGTTAGGGTTCTTATAGTTTTTTAAATAGCATAATCTTTATTAGGGCAAGAAAGTTGGTTTCCTTATTTAGCACTGAGCGAAAGACATAAAAGAATATCATCACCCTTGGAAGAAGATTATCTGTGTGATACTATTGTAATCACCAGAACATCTAGTGAATATATACTATGTTCAGAGCATAAGACACTTTTATTCTATAATAAACAAATTAATTTAATCCCTGAGAGAGTTCACGCTATGCAGTTAGCAAAAGGATTGGGTAGAATACATATACATACTTCTCTCTCTCTCTCTCTCTCTCTCTCTCTCTCTCTCTCTCTATTTCTCTCTATCTTCCCCCCTCTCTCATTCATGCATAGCATGTTTGGATTATTCAATAGGTAGCAGAGTTGAAGCACTGATGAAAGAAGTAGGCAGATGGAGAACCATGGCAAATGAGGAAGCTATTAAAGAAGCAAGATTTTTTAAAATTGAATTTATTGGGGTGACATTAGTTTACAAAACCATACAGGTTTCAAGTGTACAGCTCAACAAACATCATCTTCATGTTGCATTGTGTGCCCATCACCCCAAGCAAAGTCTCTTTCCATCCCCATTTATCCCCCTTTTGCCCACCTCCACCTAGCTCCCACCCCACTTTCCTTCTGGCTATCACCACACCATTGTCTGTGTCCATGGGCTATGTATATATGGTTTTTGGTTAATCCCTTCACCTTCTTTCTTCCAGTCCCCCAACCCCTTCCCCTCTGACAGCTGTCAGTCTGTTCCATGTACCCATGACTCTATTTCTATTTTGTTCATCAGTTTATTTTGTTCATTTGATTCCACATATAAGTGAGATCATGTGGTATTTGTCTTCTCTGACTGGCTTATTTTCAGTAAGATTTTTATTTTTAGTGGTGTGAGTGACTTTGATTAAGATACAGAAGTATCGCCCTGGCCGGTTTGGCTCAGCGGTTGGAGCGTCGGCCTGTGGTACAGAGAGACCCAGGTTTGGTTCCCGCTAAGGGCACATACCTCGGTTGCAGTTTGTCCCCGGCCCTGGTTGGTCATGCGGGTGGCAGCCACTCAATGTGTCCCTTCACATCGATGTTTCTCTCTCTCTCTTTTCCTCTCTCCCTCCCGCTCTATCAGAACAAAAAAATGGAAAAATGTCCTCGGGTGAGGATAAAAAAAAAAAAAAAAAAGATACAAAAGTATTTTATGTCTGTCAAACTAAATGTATATTAGTTTCTACTTACAGTATTTGTTTTTTCAGGGCCTACAGATGAGTAGAAAACTCTTCTTTTAAAAGATAATAAACGTAAAAATCATGTTGTTGGGTTGAAATGTTGTAATGTAATGTAAAGCAGTACTGGAGGTTGCCAGTAGATGGAACCATAGATTTTAGAAATTCAGATTGAGATTTTCTTCTTCATGAACAATGTAATGTAACCAGTTTAAAAAGCATACTATTTTTTGAAAATAACACTTTCCTGGACACATATCAACCAGACTAAAAGTAGTAACTAAAGTAAATGTGTAACTATGAGATTCAGTCTTTGAGGTTATGTCCTTAAGGGTAAATCTTGGAAACACATTTTTAAAATTTTATATCTATAATTTTTGAATTTTTGACAGTATTACAAATGTCTCCCATTTTCTCCCTTTTTGCCCACCTCCACCCAACCCCCATCCCACCCCAGTCCTTCCCCACACTAATGTCTGTGTCCATGGGTTATGCATATGTGCGTATATGTTCCTTAGTTAATCTCTTCCTATTCCCTCCCACCCCAGTTAGATCTCTAATTCACTTCCATGCATCCATATCTCTAGACCTAGTTTGTTCATCACTTTATTTTGTTCATTAGATCCCACATTTAAGTGAGATCATGTGGCTACCATCAATAAATCAACAAACAACAACAAGTGCTGGCGAGGATGTAGAGAAAAGGGAAACCTAAAATACTGGTAGTGGGTTTGCAGACTGGTGGAAATTTATGATGGTGGGAATGCAGACTGGTACAGCCACTGTAAAAAACAGTATGGAGGTTACTCCA
This sequence comes from Molossus molossus, assembly GCF_014108415.1. NCBI lineage: Eukaryota > Metazoa > Chordata > Mammalia > Chiroptera > Molossidae > Molossus > Molossus molossus. The sequence goes on from NW_023425399.1 coordinate 29,364,543, forward strand.
AAAATTAAAAATGGAACTGCCATTAGACCCAGTGATCCCAATTCTGGGAATATATCCTAAGAAGCCTGGAACACCAATCAGAAAGAATATGTGCACCCCTATGTTCATAGCCAAGTTATTTACAATAGCTAAGATCTGGAAACAGCCCAAGTGCCCATCAATAGAAGAGTGGATAAAAAAGCTGTGGTGGAAGATGGCAGCAGGCAGGACCCAAGGGAGGGTGAGTGTGTGAGAGAGTGAGCGAGTGTGTGAGAGAGTATGAGTGGATGTGAAGGTGGACGACCAAACCCCAGCAGTGCAGAGTTGTGGAGCAGAAAGTTCCTGTGCTGTGGACTGGAGCAGCTGTCTACCTTGGAAAGTGGCCCTTCAGGGTACTTCTTCCTGCGCCTCTGGGAGGTCCCACAATTTTGGAAGATCCCGGGTCTTCCCTGGAAGGAGGCAGTGGGAGCAGCTAGGGCCCAGCAACCTGAGCCCACCAGCACATCTAGCATCATTGGACCAGTGGACACACTGTGTCAACACAGACCAGTGCACAGTAGTGGAGCTTCCAAGGTGCTGGTCGTGGAAGCCACAGACAGTCTGGAGCCCAACACCATCCCCCACAGTAACAGCCCAGTCAGAGTCCAGATATACCCCCAGCAACAGAGGCTGGGGAGCAGACATCCATCCCCACGCAACAGAAGCACAGACCAGCAGCTGAGACCCATCCCCCCAAATTACAGCAAAAGTTGAGCAGGAGTTGAGCCTCACAGGGCAGCAGCACTCCCCAGCCTCCAGAGGCTGGACCTGGGGCTCCACAGAGGTCTGTGCAGTCCAGTAACCCACAAGAGCAGTAGGAAGCCTGAGCCTGAGCCTGAGAGAGACTGGTGCAAACCAGCTGCCTGCCCACAGGAACTGCAGGGTACGGGGGCACCAGAGAGGCCTGTGCGACCCAGCAGGGACTGCATGATCTAGTTACTTACAGGACCTGTTGGGTGCTGAAGCACCAGAGAGTCCTGTGCGACCAAGTAGCCCATAACATAGGCATAGAGCCGGGTCCCCAAAGGGACTGTGAGATCTAGTTACCTGCAGGATCTACAGTGTGCGGGGGAACCAGATAGGCCTTTGTGACCCAGCTGATCACAAGATAGGCATAGAAGATGTGAAAATGGAGGCAGAGTGAATAGAAGCTACACGGATGATCTCCCAGGACCAAATGGGAATTACAACTAAAATAAAGACAAATCATCAGAAAAAAGCAACAGAAAAGCAGCAGGAGAAGACCATATAACCAAGGACACTGGCAGGATCTGCAGAGGTATGAGAAGGTGGCAGGCTGGGAACCCATGAACAGCAGCAGTCTTAGCTGTGAGCAGTGCCCTTGGGGAATAAAGACCAAGCCCACTCCACAGTGCAGAGAGCCAGGACAGAGCCACTCACCAGGGGGCTGTGGCAGAGGGGTGGCAGACTGGGCTGGAACTCTGTGGGGATACCCAGGATTTGAAGGGCACTCAGAGTTTTTGCTGAGTTGCGGCCACAAAGAACGGTGGCCAGTGTTCTCCTTCCCCAAACGGTGAGAAAAAGCAGCAGCTCTCCCACCCCTGAAGATTCAGCCTTTCCCAGGTGAGGCAAAGAAATGCAAATTGAGGCTCATTAACAACCAGCATCTATGCCATACTCTGGAAATCCTCCTATGCAGAAGATCAGGGCTGTATTCCAAGGCACTGAGTAACTGTGACTATTAGCCTCCAGGAAAAAACTAGAGAATAACTGAACCTTTCCTGGGCTTGCAAATCTACCCAGGTAAGTAAGACTTGACAGTGGTGTTGAACGTGGGCCCACCCAGGCTCATCCAAACCCAGTAGAGGGAGACACAAATAGCAGAACACCAATACCCACAGGGAAAATTTGGCAGGCTCCAAAACCCACTGAGATAGCCAAAATGGTGAAACAAGGAAACAAATCCCAAATGAAAGAACAAGAGAACTCTATCGAAGATGAGATCAATGAAATGCAGCTAAGCAAACTATCAGAGGTAGAGTTGAGATCCATGATCTTGAGGAAGCTCAACAGCATGAGTAAGGACATCAGCACCATGAGGAAAGATATAGAAACATTGAAAACCAACCAAGTGGAAATGAAGAATGACATAGCAGAAATTAAGAACACATTGGAAGGACTCTAACCAGCAGAGTAGAGGAAGCTGAGGACTGGATCAGTGAATTAGAAGACAGGGTAGAAAAAAATCAATTAATCAGAAAACCAAAAGGCAAAAAAGAATTAAAAAACAGGAAGACAGCTTAAGAGAACTGTGGGACAACTGGAAACATAATATCATTAGTATCATAGGAGTTCCCGAAGAAGAAGAAAATGAGCAAGGGTTAGAGAATATATTTGAAGAAAAAGTGACAGAAAGCTTCCCTAACTTGGTGAAGGAAGAAGGCATTTAAGGTCAAGAAGCACAGAGAGCCCCAATTAAGAAGAACCCAAACAGGCCCACAAAAGACACATAGGAATTAAAATGCCAAAATTAAGGACAAGGAGAGAATTCTAAAGGCAGCAAGAGATAAGCAACAGGCTACCTACAAAGGAAACCCCATAAGGCTCTCAGCTGACTTCTCAATAAAAACACTATAGGCCAGAAGGGAGTGGCATGAAGTAATTAAGGTCATGAAAAACAAGGATCTGAATCCAAGACTACTCTACTCAGCAAGGCTATCATTTAAAATAGAAGGTCAAATAAGGAGCTTTCCAGACAAAAAAAAAGCTAAGGGAATATATTAATACCAAACCAGCACTGCAAGATATACTAAAAGGACTGCTGTTATTAGTAGAAGAAATAAAAAGAAAAATAGAACCACACTAAACAAAAATGTCAATAAATAAGAACATATCAATCATCACCTTCAATGTGAAGGGTTTGAATAATCCAATAAAAAGACACAGTTGACTGGATAAGAAAACATGACTCACATATATGTTGTTAATAAGAGACCTACCTCACAACAAAAGACTCACAGAGGTTGAAAGCGAAGGGATGAAAAAAAATCTTCCAAGCAAACAGAAAGGAAAAAAAAGCTGGGGTAGCAATACTCATATCTGATAAAGTAGATTTTAAAATGAAGGCCATAATTAGAGACAAAGAAGGCCACTACATAATATAGAAAGGATCTATCCAACAGGAAGATATAACCTCAGTAAACATGTATACACCCAATATAGGAGCACCAACATATATTAAAAATCTTTTGGAGGACTTCAAAAGAGAAATCAACAGCAATACAATCGTATCAGGGGACATCAACATCCTGCTGACATCACTGGATAGATCTTCTAGACAAAAAGTTAACAAGGAAACACAGATTCTGAACGAAGCACTAGAACAAATGGAGTGCATAGATATCTACAGATAATTATACCCCAAAACTGCAGAATTCACATTCTTTTCAAGTGCACATGGGACATTCTCAAAGATAGACCACATGTTAGGGCACAAACTAAGTCTCTACAAGTTCAAGAAAATTGAAATCATATCAAGCATCTTCTCAGATCACAATGGCAAGAAACTAGAAATCAATTGCAACAAGAACATGCAAAGACATTTGAAAACATGGAGGGTAAATAGCATGCTATTGAACAATAAATGGGTTACCATGGAGATTAAGGAAGAAATTAAAACCTTCCTGGAAACCAATGAAAATGAAGACACAACAACACAAAATCTATGGGATGCAGCAAAAGCCGTTCTGACAGGGAAGTTTATAGCACTACAGGCCTACCTGAAGAAGCAAGAAAAATTTCTATGAGACTATCTAACCTCACAACTTAAATAACTAGAAAGCAAACAAAATGAAAACCCCAGAGCAAGTAGAAGGGAGGAAATAGTGAAGATCAGAGCAGAAATAAATGACATGGAGAACAAAAATCAATGAAAAGGATGGTGAAACAAAGAGCTGGTTCTTTGAAAAGATAAACAAGATTGATGGACCCTTAGCTAGACTCACCAAGAAACAAAGAGAGAGAACCCAAAAACACAAATCAGAAATGAAAGAGGAGAAATAATAACTGACACTACAGAAATACAAAAGATTGTTAACAAATATTATGAACAATTATATGGCAACAAATTCAACAATCTAAGCAAAATGGACAAATTTCTAGAAACACATAGTCTCCCAAAACTGAACCAGGAAGAGAGAGAAAACTTGAACAGACCAATAACAACAAAGAAATTGAAGAGGTAATCAAGACTCTCCCAGGAAACAAAAGCCCATGCCTGGAAGGCTTCATTGGAGTATTTTAACGAACATTCAAAGAAGAACTAATACCCATTCTCCTCAAACTATTTCAAAAAATTCAAGAAGAAGGAAGAATTCCAAACTCATTCTATGAAGCCAGCATAATTCTAATTCCAAAACCAGATAAAGACACTACAAAGATAGAAAACTGCAGGCCAATATCCCTGATGAACATAGGTGCCAAAATCCTGAACAAAATACTAGCAAATCGAATTCAGCAATACAACAAATAATTATTCACCATGACCAAGTTGGATTCATCCCAGGGATGCAAGGCTGGTACAATATTCGCCAATCAATAAATGTGATGCACCACGTAAACAAAATGAAAGTTAAAAACCACATGATCATATCAATAGATGCTGAAAAAGCATTCAACAAAATCCAGTACCCATTTCTGATAAAAACGCTCAGCAATCTGGGAATTGAGGGATCATATCTCTACATAATAAAGGCCATATATGAAAGACCTACCACCAACATCATACTCAATGGGCAAAAACTAAAAGCATTTCCCTTAAGAACAGGAACAAGACAAGGATGCCCACTTTCGCCACTCTTATTTAACATAGTACTGGAAGAAAAAATAAAAGGGATCCAAATTGGAAAGGAGGAAGTGAAACTGTCATTATTCGCAGATGACAAGATACTATACATAGAAAACCTCAAAGACTCCATCAAAAATTTACTAGACTTAATCAATTAATTTGGCAAAGTAGCCGGATACAAAATTAACGTCAAGAAATCGATGGCATTCTTATACACCAATGATGAACTCACAGAAAGAGAAACTAAAAACAATCGCACTTACCATTATGGCAAAAAATTAAGATACCTCAGAATAAACTTAAGCAAAGAAATAACGGATCTATTCACAGAAAACTACAGGTCATTGAAAAAAAATAGAAGAAGATATAAAAAAGTGGAAGCACATACCTTGTTCATGGATTGGAAGAATTAACATCATTAAAAGTCCATACTACCCAAAGCAATCTATAGATTCAATGCAATCCTCATCAAAATACCAACGGCATACTTCAAAAGTTCATATGGAACCCAGAAACCCCGAATAGTCACAGCAATCTTGAAAAAGAAGAACAAAGTTGGAGGGATCACATTACCAGATTTCAGGTTATACTACAAAACCACTGTGATCAAAACAGCCCGGTACTGGCACAAGAATAGGCATATAGACCAGTGGAACAGAACAGAGAACCCAGAAATGGACCCAAGGCAATATGCTCAATTAATATTTGACAAAGGTGGCAAGAGCATACAGTGGAGTAAAGACAGCCTCTTTAATAAATGGTGCTGGGAAAATTGGACAGCTACATGCAGAAAATGAAACTAGATCATCAACTTACACCCTACACATGAATAAACTCAAAATGGATAAAAGACTTAAATGTGACTCATGAATCCATAAAAATCATAGAAGAACTGTAGGCAACAAAATTTCAGACATCATATGCAGCAGAATTTTCACTGATACATCACCTAAGGCAACATAAACAAAGGAGAGAATGAACACATGGGACTACATCAAACTCAAAAGCTTCTGCACAGCAAAAGATACAATCATCAAAATGGAAAGGCAACCTACTGTATGGGAGAGCATCATTGCCAATGATATATCAGATAAGGGGTTAATTTCCAATATATATATATATATAGAGTGCTCATACAACTCAACAAAAGGAAGACAAAGAACCCAATTAAAAAATGGGCAGAGGAACTAAACAGACATCTCTTCAAACAGGCTTACAAATGGCTGAGAGACATGAAGAAATGCTCAACATCACTAGTCGTCAGAGAGATGCAAATTAAAACAACAATGAGGTATCACCTCACACCTGTCAGAATGGCCGCCATCAACAAATTATCAAGCAACAACTGTTGGTGAGGGTGTGGAGAAAAGGGGACTCTAGTACACTGCTGGTGGGAATGCAGACTGGTACAGCCACTATGGAAAACAATATGGTGATACCTTAAAAAAGTTAAAAATTGAACTGCCATTTGACCCACTGATCCCACTTCTGGGAATATGATCTAAGAAGCCTGAAACAGCAATCAGAAGGAATATATGTACCCCCATGTTTGTATCAGCACTATTTACGATAGCTAAGATGTGGAAACAGCCCAAATGTCCATCATTAGACGAATGGATAAAAAAGCAGTGGTACATATACACAATGGAGTACTATGCAGCTGTAAGAAAGAGAGATCTCTTATCCCTTGAGACGACATGGAGGGACATGGAAAGCTTTATCCTAAGCAAAATAAGCCAAACAGAGAAATAGAAGTATCATATTCTCTCACTTGTTTGTGGAATATAATGAACATAATAGTATATTATAAATGGGTAGTCCCAGAGACATGAAGTGAGGTACAGACTGCCAATCCCCAGAACAGGGGTTTGTGGGGGAGAGATAAACCACAGAACTTATATGCATGTATGCATGAACAATGGACATGAACAACAAAGCTGAGGACATGGTGAGAAGAGGTGGGGAGGGAGATATCAGTGGGGGGAAAAGGAGAATCATCTGTAACAAAAATAAATGAATTAAAAAAAAAAGCTGTGGCACATAGAAACAATGCAATACTATGCAACTGTAAGAAAGAAGCATCTCTTACCCTTTGAGATGACAAGGAGAGACCTGGAGTCTACTATGTTGAGTGAAATAAACCAATTAGTGAAAGACAAATATCATATCTATAATTCAATACAAACATTAAGATCTAGAAAAATAACCCTTTTACACATCTGTCAAATAATATGAGTCATGTAGGTAGTGAAGTAGGAAGGTGGTCTTTAGCAATTTAAATGCAATACCATTACTTGTTTGTTTATTCATTTTTAAAATTATTTTTATTACCCTGGCCAGTTTGGCTCAGCTGTTAGAGCATGTCCCGAGGACCAGAGAGACCTGGGTTTTGTTCCCACTAAGGGCACGTACCTCGGTTGCAGTTTGTCCCCGGGAGAATTTGAGTTGTTGGGTGGCAACCAGTGGATATGTCTCTGTCTCTCTCTCTCTCTCTCTCTCTCTCTCTCTCTCTCTCTCTCTCTCCCTCCCTCCTGCTCTATCTGAAGATAAATGCAAAAATGTCCTCGGGTGAGGATTAAAAAAATTATTTTTATGAATATATTTTTGTTAGAGATGTTTCTCCTTTTTTCCCCATTGACACTCTCTTCCCCAAGTCTCCCTTACCCTAATCCCCAGGTTTTTTGTCTATGTCCATTGGTTATACATACATGCATATAAGTTCTGTGGTTTATCTCTCCCTCCCCCCACCGCCCCTCTTCTGAGGTTTGTCAGTCTGTACCCTACTTCTCTGTCTCTGGGTTTATTTTCTTCATCAGTTTGTTTAGTTCATTATATTCCACAAATAAGTGAGATCATGTGATATTTATCTTTCTCTGCTTGGCTTGTTTCACTTAGCATAATACTCTCCAGGTCCCTCTATGTCGTCTCAAAGAATAAAAGATCTTTCTTTCTTACAGCTGCATAGTACTCCATTGTGTATATGTACCACAGTTTTTTTATCCATTCATCTACTTATGGACACTTGGGCTGTTTCTAGACCTTAGCTATTGTTATTAGTGGTGCTATGAACATAGGGGTACATATATTCTTTCTGATTGGTGTTTCAGGCTTCTTAGATTATATTCCTAGAAGTGGGATCAGTGGGTCTAATGGCAGTTCAATTTTTAATTTTTCGAGGTAACACCACAGTGTTTTTCCTAGTGGCTGCACCAGTCTGCATTCCCACCAGCAGTGCACTAGAGTCCCCTTTTACCATCACTTGTTTAAAAATTTTTTATTTAAATTCTTTGTTTGGTTGGAAAGTAGGCCTGTAGCTTACATTCTGGCATAGTTTTCATGCCTCATTTTGCGTTATCACGAGCCTTACCTGATTAATACATCCAGAGTTTAAGAAGAATTAGAGAGGCAGAGGGTCAAGCAGTGTGGTGCTCACTGGAGATTATGTCTCTCCGTGTGTGAGGTTTTGAAAGATGGTGTGTGAAGTGGGGTTGGTTGCCACCAAGTCCAGTCCACCAAGAGCTGGTCAAGTTTCAAAGGGAGCGAACTAAATGTGATATTGTTGACCAAGGGTTTCTAATTGCAACATTGTCAACTGAATCACATGTTTCCCTGCCGGTGTCTGAGGTATCCCTGCTTATTTCAAGGCATGCCACTCTACCAGCCCTGTTAGTCTTCCCTTCCCCCCACTGTTACGTGGGCATAGTTCCTAATCTTCTGCCCTGTGAAGGCAGGTGAACACATCATTTCCTGCTTTCTCCTCACCAAAATGGCGATATGAAAAGCCACTTCAGACCTGGCTCTTTCCGTTTCAAAAGGGACCACGCCCTTGAAAAATAACTAAATTAGTAATAACAATAAGAGTGGTAAATATTTAAAAGGCAGCTGTGTTTGGGCAAGAAAATTAAAAAACTCTTTTCTGTTTTCTCCACTGTGCGGTCTGTATTCTTTCTCTAATTTTCTCCCCATAAAGTACAGTTGATTATTTGTGATAGCTATGTTCTATAAAAATCTGCATGAACACTGAATTAGCAAATACTGAACCATTACTCCAAGGAGAAGTACAGGGTTAGGTTCCCAGGAGCCTTTGGTCATATTTTCATCAACCCACCAACACATCACCTTGTTTGATGTGTGTTTCTGTTTAAAGATACTTATTTAATAAACACTGTTGATCCATTAACATTGAACTCATGGCCCTGTACAGCACTATAACTTATGCTGGAATGAAGCTTAATGAACACATATTTTCTTCAGAAGGTACATCACAGCTTTCTTATAATTAGGTATAGGAGGCGGTACTTCAGCACTATGCGAGGACCTTCTTAAACAGGGTAATCTCCAACAAAAGCAGACAAACGCGTGTGCGCGCGCGCACACACGCACACACACACACACACACACCCCAAGAAGAAAGCAAAGAAAGTGGCACTAAGCAGACTGTGGGAAGGATACTTGCTTCCAGTGTGAGAGCTGAAACAAGAAGGCAGACCGTTGCCTCCCCCACCTCATCCAGGAACTGGCAGGTCAGATGACACAAATATGTTTCTACTCTGCTCACGTCGGTAAATGCAGGTGAAATTGTGAGAATTGATTTTGGACTTACCAACAACTTCTAGTAAGTAGGTGGATTTGCAAATATGGAATCTGTGAATAGTGAAGATGGAGTATTGTTAGGATTGGCAAGTCACGGCGAAATATCTTAATATCCTTGCCTCTACCCTGGTGACAACATATCTTTGATTTTATAGAATTATAATGGCAATGCCCTGTTTCTACTCACCTGTTTTGTATTTTATTATTATTATTATTAACCCAAATGAAACACGTGGGACATAGATTTTTAAGCTTGTGCATGACAGAGCCAGGATTAGAACTTAGATCCCCAGATATGTGGTCCAGTGGTTTTTCAGTCAGGTCATGTGTCTTCCAAAGCTTCTGAGCATGTGGAGATTTCCTCTCTTCTCTGCCAGGGCTTTGTACCCAGCCTATTTTACATAGCTTGGATAGTCTGGTAGGGGAAAAGGGGACCAGTAATTTGGACAACATCTAGAAAACTCCTAAACACTCGCTGATTTTATTTTTTATTTATTTTTTATCCTCACCCGAGGACACTTTTCCATTTTTTGTTCAGATAGAGCGGGAGGGAGAGAGAGGAAGAGAGAGAGAGAGAGAAACATCGACGTGAAGGGACACATCGAGTGGCTGCCACCCGCACGACCAACCAGGGTCGGGGACAAATTGCAACCGAGGTATGTGCCCCTAGCGGGAACCGAACCCGGGTCTCTCTGTACCGCAGGCCGACGCTCCAACCGCTAAGCCAAACCGGCCAGGGCTACACTCGCTGATTTTAGTTTATTCCTTTGGATTAAAATATAGATTGCTCCCATTAAAAATTCAAGAGTATGACATTAAGGAAAATTAAGCATACAAAAATGAATTAATATATCATATGAGTTAGCTCTGAGGTAACTAGATTGAGGCTGGCAAAGTCGATTGAGAAGTGGTCCTTCAGTAAGTCAAGCAGGTGGAGGGAACCTTCTGGGAAACTCACAGCCTGGGAGAGAAAGTGCTCAACATGCTAACTCCTGCACACTAGGCCTCCCTTGCACTCACTGAGACAAAAGTGGAAGCCACTGGAAAAATGGTCCGTCTTGTAGTTCAACATCTTTTTGGATAAATAACTCAGTCTGGGATTTCCTTTCCAGTCTTGCAGTGTTTGCCTGCATGCTATTTGAGTCTCATCCTTTTCTCTTTTCATGGGGATCTCCCTTTTTTTTTTGTCCTTGGCTAGGTGCTTCTCAGTTTGGGATGTTCACCTTGTTTCATCTTATTTAGATATTAGTATTGCAACTGGTTGGGATTCCTTTTCCTGCTTTTTCAGGGACAAAAACTCACCTCATTTATGGAAGCAAACTTTTATAATTAGAATGTTATATTTTCCTTTAGTTTTCTCAAAAGCCAGTCACCTATTGAGATTCAAAAAATGTATGCATGGCATGCATTAAAAAATGCTACCTAATTTCTCTAAAAGAAAATATTGTGGTACATATACACAATGGAGTACTACGCAGCTGTAAGAAAGAAAGATCTCTTATCCTTTGAGACGACATGGAGGGACCTGGAAAGTATCATCCTAAGTGAAACAAGCCAAACAGAGAAAGACAAATATCATATGATCTCACTTATTTGTGGAATATAATGAACATAACAGTCTGAGGAATGGGGTAGTTCCAGAGACGTGGAAGTGGGGTACAGACTGACAACCCCCAGAAGAGGGGGTGGTGGGGGAGAGATAAACCGCAGAACTTATATGCATGTATGCATGAACAATGGACATGGACAACAATAGCTGGAGACAGGGCAGGGAGAGAAGGGGAGGGGGGAATCAGTGGGAGAAAAAGGAGAAACATCTGTAACAAAAATTAATTAATAAAAATAAATAAAAATTAAAAAAAAAAGAAAATATTAAACATTACCAGTAAAAGTACAGTTCTGTGCCCCAAGAGCTATTGTTGATAGCTAGGGTGACCATATGTTTGGTTTGCCTGGGACAGTCCTGATTTATGCCTATTGTCCCAATGTAATTCTTGATAACACTTCCTCTCACTTGTGGATAACAAATTATATGGTTTTGCTACAGATAATACCGATGTAAGAATATTTAAAAAGTAAGAACTAGTATTTTCAAACCCTCTTAGACTCAGTTTATACATAATGATTAGTGTTTAATTTGCTGGAGTTTTTATCATCCTAAAATATAAAAAATACTTTTGCTTCTTTTAGAACTTCTTTGATTAAAAAAAAAAAACTAATAGAGGCACCTCGTTTTAGTAATTGGTGACTATGCCTTAAATATATATTTTTAAATGTCAAAAGTAACAAGTTTATTGCAGAAAGTTTAAAAAATGTCAAAAAGCTAAAAGAAGAAAATAAAATCCACCTATAATGTATTCACTCAGAGATAATCACATTAGCGTTTATTTTATATCTTTTTCTATAGAAATCATATAGTAGATGTATGGTATCAAATATATGCATTTTGCAGTTAGAAGAAAACAGAAATTTTGGGGTCCGGTGATTTTTAACTTGCTTTTCTACTAACATTATATTATGATTGCTTTTCTTTTTTATTGAATTTTTTAGAGTAACATGCTTAATAAAATTATATAGGTTTCAGGTGTACAGCTTTATCATATATCATCTGTATATTGTATTGTGTGTTCATCACTCCCCTGTGATGTCCTCTACCTCTCCTCCCCCCTTCCCTCTGGTAGTATCTATGAGTTTTGTTGTTGTTGTTGTTATTGTTTGTTTGTTTCTTTTTGCTTAATCCCTTCACCTTTTTCACGCATGATTGCTTTCCCACATTATCAAATATTCTCCTATGACAGTAAATTGAACAGAGTATTGAACAGTATTATTTGAATTTACAATTATTTATTTATCTGAACAGATTTTTAGGTTTTTGAGGTTCTTCCCAAGATAGTGTAGCAGGGGCTGAATTAAATCTAGATGGACTTGGATGGACACAAGGAAGAGCTCGCACAATGTGATTGCCCGGCGGTGACGGTGTGAACATCCCACCTGCTAATGAAATGATTGCTTGAGATTCACTTCCCTCCCTCATTTGATATTTCTGTGATGGTTTAATAGTTATGGGAAGGAAACTTATGCCCAATTATTTGTATTTAAGGTCAACTTTATTATTGTGCTTCTTGATGGCAGTAGTACATGCTTTGTGCATCCTTAAAGATACAGTGCACATTTAATTAAATGATTTCTTCTTTTTTTTTTTTTTTATCCTCACCCGAGGACATTTTTCCTTTTTTTTTTTTTGTTCAGGTAGAGTGGGAGGGAGAGAGAGGAACAGAGAGAGAGAGAAACATCGATGTGAAAGGAACACATCGAGTGGCTGCCACCCGCACGACCAACCAGGGCCGGGGACAAACTGCAACCGAGGTACGTGCCCTTAGCGGGAACCAAACCCGGGTCTCTCCGGACCGCAGGCGGACTCTCTAACCGCTGAGCCAAACCGGCCAGGGCTGATTTATTCTTATATAAGAAAGCATTTTACAATGGAATGATAGATTACTTTGATATGATTTTAAGGCCCCAAACTTAGGATTTTTGGGTCAGCAAATTATTTTTGAACTTTGTGAATGAAATGCCCACTTAGAGCATCTTCTTAGTTGAGTTGACTTTTAAAAATTATCAAATACACCTGGCCAGTGTGGCTCAGTGGTTGAGCATCAACCCATGCACCAAGAGGTTGCTGGTTTGATTCCTGGTCAGGGCACATGATCAGGTTGTGGGCCAAATCCTCAGTGGGAGGCATGCAGGAGGCACCCAATTGATGTTCTCTCTCATCAACGTTTCTATCCCTCTCTCCCTTTCCCTTCCTCTCTCTCTAAAATCAATAAAGAAAAAAGAAAAAATTATCAAATATCCAAGACATTAAACATGAATACTGTAAAAAAAACAAACATAGCCCTATCATACTATTTTCTTAGTTGTTTTTTCTCTGTGAAACTTATGATTTTGAAAGTTTGAGGGAAATACTACAATAAATAAATCATGGAGCCAATAGGTGCTCTTCTGAGGTTTTTCTCTTTGTAAGCAATTCACTCTGGGGTTCCTTCAGTGGACTAAAGAGCTACCATATCTACGTTTCATAAATTTTTGCATTAACGATAAATGAATCTGTTTTAATGTAATGAGAAACAATCAGGTAGAAGTGGTCTAAGCTTTCTCTTTTGAAGTTTAAGAGGAATCATGTACATGTCATCTTTTTCCTATTTCTAGACTTTGCTGGAAACACAAGGCCACCACAGGAGTGTTAATAGTAACATTTCTAGTGTCTCAAGTCACATTTTTAGGCAGGTTTTCTAAATTCATTAAAGGATGTGAAATTCTATCTAAGCACATAGTGCATCTATTTGTGGATCACTATTCAAAGCACTAACAAAGTTTAGCATCAATTTATATACAGAAATCAGTTATTCTTTTGCTTTTATTTATTTTAGTTTTTAATTGAATTTATTGGGGTGACATACTTTTCTTACACATGGTTTTGCTCTTAGCTTAGTAAACTTTCAAAACAGAATAGCTGTCTTAAAGATTAAAATAAACGGTCTTCTTAATTTATTTTTTATTAAGAAGCAACTTGGTCTTTACATATATATTATTTTTCATTAGAAGACTTGAAAATTTGAGTTTAAAAATGCTTCATGACTATGCAGAGTTTAAAAAGATCTAATCATTTTGCAATCACGTGTTGGTTCATTTTCAAGAATCCCATGGATTTTGACTCTGTGTTTTAAGATCTAAAATTCTGGCTCTTGTATTTATTTGTCTTTGATTAGTAACTAGTGGAACAAATTCCTTCTGTCATCTTTTTTGTTGTTGCCAATGGTAATAGTACCTGGTATACTTTTGCGATTTCCATGAATATGAGTGCCATCTATTTGTCGATGCATGTAGTCTGTGTGTTTGTTCCAGAGTAATACTTTGAGAAATATGTTTAATAACCACAGTTGCAGGGGCCTATGTTGGTGGCTTTCCTGGAATTTGATGGAATCCATTAATAGATTTAAAAAACAACCTTATTATTATTTTTATTTCTTTCGTGTAACAAAAGCCTTCTAGTAGCCATTGGGGATGCTAAAAGCTACTATCATTGTCTGGGAGTGGGAGAAATCGAATATAACTTATGTTCTATAGAGGAAAAAACTTTGCCCAAGAGTTTAAGGTTAGTAGTGAAAGTCACAGAGCAGTTCCTGAAGAAAGTATTGGTTAAGCAATAATTTCTTAATGAAGTTGATTAGATGATAAATGCTGATCCCTGAATTATGACATCACAGCATGTCATGGGCATGCTTAATTCTTTGCAAGAACCACAGTGCCATTGGTATAATTAGAATTGTATTATATTGTTTTAAAAGAAATATGTCAGTAAAACATGGCAAGATCACAGACAGCTTTGAGGAGAATACTTCAGTGATGCAGTGGTCACTGGACCAGTTAAGACTATTTTAATGCTGTGACATCCTTTGGATAACTTCTGGTGAATTATTTTGAAATATAAAATTTTGGTGATTCTTAAAGAAGAATTTTTCTATATAGATTTAATTCTTTGTAAAAATCACTTTGTGTAATTCTGAACTTAACTTTAAATATAAATTTATACAGTGACATTCTAATGTTTCTCCTGTTATTTCCCAAACTTATGTACAGTTGACCCTTGAACAACTAGAGGGGTTAGGAGTTCTGATCCCTCCACAGTTGAATATCTGCTTATATGTGACTTCACAAAACTTTACTAATAGACTACTGTTGATTGGAAGCCTTACCTATAACACAAACTGTTGATAAACACATATTTTGTATATGTATTATATACTGTTATTCTTATAATAAAATAAATTATAGAAAAGCCAATGTTATTAAGAAAATCATAAAAAGAAAATACATTTACAGTACTGTACTACATTTAGTGATACTATATATTTACACTGTCTGCTTTAGTCTACATAGTTCATCTGGAAGTTTTTTCAAATTGTTGGTTTAAAAAAATCCACATATAAGTGGACCAGTGCAGTTCAAACCTGTGTTATTCCAGGGTCAACTGTACTTTAAAATTTTTTTAAAATGAATTATATCACTGCATCATCAATTTCAAAGAAAAATTAATTAGAATATTGTCTTCCCTGTTAAAAATTTGTTGTCTGAAGCTTTCTGAAAACAGTGTTCTTTTCCATCAAATGTGATAATCTTGACATTTAATTTCTAGTTCTAAGCCTGTGGATCTTTGTTTTGCAACATTGCAGTTTTTCAAAATTAATGATATCTCTTGAAGATAACTTCCTGATGTACTTTATTTTGGAAAGTCCATGTGTACTTTTTTGGGTAACTGTTTATTGACAAAGTTTACTGCCAGATAACTTGCTGTTCTGCCTGGCCCTCAGGCTGGAGGGTTAGTACTTGTGCCGAAGCCTCAGAGTGGACAGCAAGCTGGCCTCTCATGCAGGCTCCCATTGCTACTCCCCGTGGAGTCCACGGCCTCTGCCACCACTGCTTCCATTGCTGCTGCCACCATTGCCACCACCAATGTGGGTTCAGGTCCCAACCTGGCTGCCCCCTTGGGGCTCTGCAGGATCACACACTGCCCTGGGCATGTGCCTGAGCACCAGGGTGCTAGGCCAACCGTGCAGCATGCTGCTGCCTGCTCTGCACATGGGCTTCATCGTGCGTGCGCGCGTGCGCACAGCTGCCAGACCTATTTCCTCGGCTCACATGCTTGCTTCATTGTTCCATTGGGCTTCACTTCCAAAACACAAATAAAAAAAAAAACTATGAATTTCATGATGGTGATAGCAGAGCATTTGACCAAGTGCACGACCCTTCTGCCATTGTGAACCTGTGTGACTGTACATATCACTAGTCAATAGAGCTGGTCCTGAGAGAGGCTTCAGGGATACTCACTCCATTTACCATTTTCTCCAGTCTCATCACTGCCTTGTGTTTGCATCTGAACTGACTGATCCTAGACCATTTTATCTTACAACTGGACACAGACTAGGTTCAATGGCTTTAGCAAGAGGAAATAATCTTAGTACAGTGTTGCCTTGACTCTGGAGCTAGGGCCAAAATCAATTTCTAAATCTCTTCTTGAGAATCAAAGGTCTCCTTGTGTTGCTGCCTTTCTACCTTGGAATGTAAAGTTTACATTATTCAGTAAATACTAATGAATGTGCATAAATAAAGCTTACCCTCTATTTCTAATCATCCGGTCTTTAAATATATAAACCATCTTCAACTTCCCAATTGCACCTCATGGATCCATTTCTGGTTTGACCTGTGCCACTTCTTGGTGATTTTCCACCTTATTTTGTGTATCTATATACTTATGTTTAGGCATCAGGAGGCTATATCTTAATTGAGTATGTAAATCTATCAAAAGGTTCATAAAATGGTTGAAATTATTAAATTCAGACCTAGATTCTTATCTGAAAACTTATCTAAACCTATCTGGTACTGTTTGGCTTAATATTTAAAGAGAAATTTTATAACATTTCTCTTTTCTAGAGAGGAAACGTAATGAAGACAGTTTGTTGAGATATTTCCTTTTCAGTGATGAAAAATAGAAGGGTATGCAATCTTTATTATTTATCTCAAAAACTCGTAGTATTACATGCTGCAGTTTAATCTTACATGTACTAGTTATAAAATGAATACCAAAGAAAGCTATGTTATAACTGGAGGAATAAATATCAACTAATTAACAAATTAACCAGATGTTCTTTATGCATTTTCATAGACCTTTATTTGCTTGTCTAATTATGCCTTTTCTTTGATTTGAAATGGTTCTATAGAAAAATATTTTGTAAACTTGACTTTCTGCCAAACCAAAGAGACTCAAACTTACTTGAGAAATATAAGCAACTTTCATTTACTAAGTGTCTGTGATTAAGGCAGAACCCCCTGCTTAAATCATAGCTTTGGGGAAGGAATATAAACAGAAACATAACTCATGCGTGTGCCCATTGTTTCTCCCACTCTGGACATTAGCCAAACTTTAGTTTAGCATTATCAAAAATACAGAGCGAAAATGGGGGTTGGGGAGGAGAACATCTATAATACTCTCAACCATAAAGTTAAAAAAATACAGAGCACTCTGTCATTAAAAACCTATTCACAACAGGACTTATTTTGGGTTAAAATTTACAGTCTTTTAAAGAACTTCTGATTTAGTTGCTATTATTGATGCGCACTTGGGAAAATGAGATAAAACTTAACTGGATATGAGTTGAGGAAGGAGGCAAATAAATTATGTTGAAAACTCTGACAGGGAAAGTCCACTTCTCTATTGTACTGGCATTTTTGTACTTCTTGTTTGTGATTGTTTTAGGCAAGAAAGTACACTTCCTTCTTTATGTACATTTCTCGCATTGCGAACAGTTAAAAATTATGTTCTTTTAAAAGCTGCTTTTACATAAAAAAAATGACTAAACATCTGTGAAACTGAACAAGGCATTGAGGTATTAGCCTTTCATCTTTGGGGACTTTGGTTTAAACCTGGCTCAGTTTAAGTGGAAACGAGTTTGATCTTGTCGCCCGCACCTCTACCAGCTTTTAGGGTGAGCAATAATTATAATGAACTGAAGCCACTCCAAGATATTTTAGCATCTCATTTTACTACATGAAGAACGGGAACAAAAGACTTCTCTGCACACTCAAGGAAGATTAATATTTATATTGAAAATCATTATATTGTAACCTTAATTAATCAGAAGAAAAATGAACTGCTGGAGCATCAGTTACAAGCTATTTCAGAAAATGAAATCAGAGTGTTAAATATGTGAAGTGTTCATTAACAATGTGAAGGAGAGGCTGATGCCTGGGGATTGGGCCACCTCCTCCTCTTTGGAAGAACCATTTCCTATCCTTCAGGTCCTCAACCCACGGGAAGCCTTTTCTTCACTGCTTATCAATTTCCACTCCAGTGAACTGCTGACCTGAGTTCCCCATGAGGTCCATAGTGAATATACTAGTTTAAGTCTAAATCCAGCTTTAGAACATTTCCATTTTAATAGGATTCCTGGACCTAAGCTGGAGAATGAAGCCTGAGAGTGGGAAGTTGGTAGGCTGAAAGAGTGAGTTCCACTGTCCTTCGGGAGCCTTTGAATCTTACAGAATTCATATTGGCACTAGTATTTTGGGCATGGACAAAGAGGATACTGAGAACAGCAAAGTGTCATTTTTACTAACTCAATTCATTCTGCTGTTTTTCTCCTCTAAGGACGCTGAGAATCTTGCGTGGCGTGGAACAGCCTTGTTGCTTCTTAGCTGCGATAACTTGCTGGATGATCATCGTCTTTGTCTTGGGCTCCGGTTTCTGCACACTCATGGAGTGTTTTGGACCTTTTCCTAACAAGGCCCCCACTGATGCCTCAACATTTACCATGGACCGATTTGCTGTGCTCTCTCTTCCATATAATGGTAGCAACTCTCCCTCAAGGTCTCTGCCTTCAAAAGGCTTCTAACTTGTTGGGGAAACTTCAGCTTCTTGGATGGGGCCCTGAGAGCTAGCTCCCTTGTGTGGGTCAGGTACAATCTTCCTTTGAGATTATAGGAGAACCTGCTGGTTCTCTCCGTGCCACTACATGTAGTACACAATTCAAAGTCTACAATTTAATCATGAATTAATTTTTATTCTTTCACCATGAAACTGTAAAAAAAAAAACAACCTCACATGTGATAAAAATGCTCCAACTTTAATGCTGGAGGTCTCCTAAAACACCTTAATTCTGGTCCTGTTAGTATCATCACAAAAGGAGTTCATCTCTTTGTTGCCAGATGGTCTCCATGTGTATTTGCATGTGTCAATATTAGTGAGAGAAACTGAACGGAGGTCAGAGGCCTCCAAGGGGAGGCTGCCCAGGCCTCTGAATGACCTGATATCCTATCTGTGCAGAGAACATTAGGCCTCAAGACATTGATTTTTTATTACTAAAAACTCATGAAGTTAAGAATGATAATTTATTCATCCACAATGAGAAATAGAGCTGTCACATGGACCAGGATAATGGAGATTTATGATCAGCTCACTTTTTCTCTATCATCAAGCTACGTGGTTTCTCTCTTTGTTCATTTGCCATAGGAAATCACTGCTGTATAGATCAGAAATGCTTACATGTACAGGGTCAGTTCCTTCTCTTTCTTTGCAACAAACTGACTTGAGAATCTGAAGGTTGTCTGGGGAACAGTTCATCAGAACAAGGGGAACTGGAAGAACAAATGATTAACTGCATTGGGCCAATGCAGTCTGATGCTTCCAGTATGCAGTACAAGTTGGCTTGTCGATAGGGCCAGATAGAACCAGGTTTGTTGACGGTATGCTGCACCCATTTCTACCCCAGGATTAGAAACACACCAACTCCGATGGCTGGACCTCTGTCTCTCTTGAACCGTGTTTGTTGGGCACTGGCAATAAACTTTCCTGTCTAATTGGTCCCTACTTTGATGAACATATTCATTCATCTTTGAATGTATAAATAGTTAAGTCTATTGGCTTGAAAGTCGGTAAGGTAACTTGATTTAACTATGCGTTTCTCATGGTATACTGTTCTTATACTTATTTCCAAATAAGACTGGTTATTTCTAAGTTCTTGGAGACACCTCACTTAGCCCCCATGAATTAACAAAAAACACTTGGAAGCAAAAAGAAGGCAGATTTTCAAGTTTCAATAAACAATTCTTAATTACATACCATCTTTGATGCAGTATATTAGAGATGATTTTTAGTGTAATTACTTTATACTGAGTACTTTTAACTATTACTCTTCTAAATAAAACACATTTATATTAATTATTTGGTGAATTAAACTAGAGCAGTTTCTGGTGGGTTTCCCAAGTTTGGATTTCTTGGTCACCAGAAGATATGCATCATCTTAAATAGGAAAGTAAATTTAAAATCCAAAACAGCTTGCTCACATGACTCGGCAAGGTCATTTGAATGGGGTCCTTTATGACATATACTGATGTGCAATTCTATTAAATTTATAATAGTCAATTATAATTATAATTTTTTAAAATTATAATAAAAAAAGTCAAAATACTCTTTCACATATATTTTTATAGTATTTTTATTTTGGTCTTTAGCTCTTTTGGTCATCAATTGCGCTTATTAGAGAAAGATCAAAAGATATCTGAGATTTGATTTTGGCTTCCATATTGCTGGCTTGGTTTTTAAAGTGCTTTAAATAGGACGGGAGGAGGGAGTCAATGGGGGGAAAAAGGAGAAACATCTGTAACAAAAATAATTTAATAAAAAAATATATACATTTTAAAAAGAAAAAAGTGCTTTAAATATATTTAAAATATTTATTAATGCATTGTTATGAGAAAAAACAGCTTTCAAAACAAATGATGATTTCAATTTTGTAGTAAATTTGTGCATGTGTGTATATATCAGCCAAGAAAAGGCAGAAAGGCAATTAAATATAATATGCATCAATAAGTTTATTTATTTTCAGGGTGGTGGGGAATATGAGTGAATATTTTAGTCCTTCTTCCCCAAGTTTTGTTTCTAAAAATTTATTTAAAAATATAATTAGAGTGTTCTGTTTACTCTAAAATGGCAATAAGTTAAAAAATACTCTGAGAGTTGTTTTTTCCCTAAAATAGTAATATATTCAGCAATTACTTTATTATAAAGTTTGTTTCATTAAAAATTAATATAAGTTACTTTCTTTTTTCCAGTGGCCTCTCATCTTCGTGAATGATTAATTTAGACTATTGAATAAAAGACACTTCCGTCCAGTTTTTGAGTGAGCTACAAAGATGTTTGATTTTTTTTGTTAATATGAAAAATCAATTCCATTTCACTTATCCAGTGACATCATTGATTAAAATCTTCATTCTTTGTAGGAAAATTTTTGAACTACAACTAACTAGAATAATTCATCTGTGGGAGAAATTGTTGAGGGGCAACCCCGTTTTAGATGATAACTAGCTTGCTAGATAAAGTTGTCATTACATGTAACTTGGTCTTTAATTATAAGCAGATGGATGAATTATTTTAATCGCTGCTATATATCTTAACAGTAGTTCATACACTGACACAAAGTGAAGAACATCAAACAGAAATTAAACGCGAGTGCAGGAAAGCAGCCAGCCTTCAAGGGAAGCAATTGATCACAACCTGTCATCTTTAAAGGCCAGAAGAATGCAAAATAAACACTTGGGATTAGTGTACTAAATATGGTTCATCAGTCTTCAGCTCTGTCCTCTGATAATTCATCTATCTCATTTATTTTAATGCTTTATCATGTATCTATCCAGCTCTGTAATTAGCCTTTCAGGTATTCCCTTTTTCTTTCTGCCTTTGAAATTGTGTGTGGTGAGATTCTGCAAAGAGAGGATAGTATTACAATCTCACACAAAAGAAGCTACTCTTGAATGATTCTGTTTTATAGCTCACATGCTGGAATTCTTGCTAAAACTTAGATGGCATGTTAGAATAGGTTTAAAGAGAAGGTCATAGTAAATCTACTATGCTCTTTTAAATAAAGCATTGACTTTAACTATAGGTAAGCTGGTTTCATAGGAGGAATCTGAATTTAGGTTTGCCAAACCCAAATGTTGATTAGATTAAAAAATACTAAAAAGACCAAATTTAGCTTTTGAATTAATTAAATCTAGTATTTTATTGACTTGTTCCTAAGTAAACAAATCATTTTTCCTTAACTAAAAAGAGTATCATTAATACACGTGTGTTCTCCCATAGCAATGAATATACTAAGATTATGTAGTAAATCATGTTTGTGATTTCTACTCTGCCATAAATTTTGCTGTGAAACAGGAGTGTTCACATGGATTCACTACAGCTTGTAGACTTATTAATTTAGTCATTAGTCTCAGAATATTAACAATGATGGATTAATTTGATTATTTATTATTACGCATTAGAACATTAAAACAATGCATGCAATCCAAATAGCTGCACTGTTTTAACCTTGACATTGTAAATATGGGATGGTTTGTAGTATTTTGAGTGTGGATGCAATGTAAAAATATTAAGTTCTTATATACTTGTTTACAAACCTGAGTGTAGAATTTTCTATTCTTAGCTTCTCTTTAAACCAGTGTGGTTCATTCACTTTGTAGATTATCAATGGTAAATCTTTTTTTTTTTTTTTTAATCTTCACCTGAGAATATTTTTTCATCGATTTTTTTTTTTTTTAAGATAGATTAGGAGGGAGGGAGGGAGAGAGAATAAGAGAAACATCAATGAGAGAGCGCCACATTGATTGGTTGCTTCCAGCACGCACCCAACTGAGTCCAGAGATCCGAAGCACATGACCTTAACCAGGAATGGAGTCCAAGACTTTTTGGTCAGTGGGCTGACACTTTAACCACTGAGCCAAACCAGCCAGGGCTCAATGGCAAAGTTTCAGTACTCTCAGATTTTATGTTGTAATGTGTCTAAGCTACTTCCCTTTGCTGGGGTTGAGAGTACCTTTGAGCCCCAACTTTCCTTGGAATTAAGTAAAGACCAGTATCATTTGGACTTTCCTGTGACAAATCCATATTTCAAAGTTAGAATTGATTTTGTTTTACAGATTCTCTGATGTGTTAGTTTATTTATGCAATTGTACCCCTTGGTGAGTATTGCCTACTTTGGGAGAAAATATCCAAATATAGTGCTATCAACAATGGTATGTAGGTTTCAAACCAACAGACTGGAGGATTTTGCACACAAATGTTCAGAAATACTTATCAGAGAGGCAGGTAAGCCCACATAGAGTTTGTAAGTGATCCTAAAGCAAAACTTCAAGGCTCAGAAGCTTATGTGACCTGTCTGTTGAACTCACCATTTTATTAGTGAATAAACAGCAGCAGCTATCAAGTATTGAGAGCTTATAAATGTGCTGGGTGAACCATCTTGAAATATACATATCTTATCTTACTTACACCTTACAAACTTCACAAGGTTCCTAGGAGTAGATATAAATTTTCCCATTTTATAGATAAAAAAAAAAATTTAGTAACATTAATTAATATGCCTTAAATCGTGAAGCTAGAGAGTAATGGGCATGTATGTTTAGTCCCCAAACCTTGCTGTTTGTTCATGCCACCTCTTGTGTGATCTATACTCATATGATCTTGTATAATGTTTGTTCATACCACCAACATGGGAGTGCAGGATGGTACAATTGTACCAAATGCACAAAGCATAAGGTTTAAATATTTTTTATTAAAGAAGATCCTGGGATTCAGAACACAAGCCCTCATTTTTAGTAAGGGCCCTACTGCTTATTATACGACACCAAGTCTCTCAGTTTTTGTCTTCTCATCGCAAAATGAACCTATGTTATAACAATATCTGTTATGGACTGAATGTTTACATGCCCTCAAATTTGTATGTTGAAGCCCCAACCCCCAGGGTAGCTATATTTGGACATGGGTTATCTAAGAACGCAATTAAGGTTAAATGAGGTCCAAAGGATGGGACACTCTTTTGACAGGATTAGTGTCATTGTAAGAAGAGATGCTAGAGAGCTTATCTGTCTCTGTCTGTCTGTCTATCTATCTATCTATCTATCTATCTATCTATCTATCTATCTATCTATCTATTTCTGTCTCTATCTCTTGTTCAGCTATATAAGGACACAGTGAAAATGTGGCCATCTGCAAGTTAGGAAGAGAGCTCTCACCAGAAACCAGTCATGTTGGCATTTTGATCTTGGACTTCCAGCCTCCAGAACTGTGAGAAAATAAATTCCTGTTGTTTAAGGCACCCAGTCTGTGGTTTTGTGTTATGGTAGCCTGAGCTAACTAATACAATGTGTATTTCTCCTGCTTTGTTTGCTGATGTAATGGTGTGTGGACTGGATTATTATAATTGTTTATCAGTTGCATTATGATTATATAGAGAATTACATAGCAGGTAGTAATGGATGGGCTTCCTCAGGACTATAATATCAGGAATGCATCTTAAAGTTTGAGGATCATAAAGTTGACTAATGTGCTTCATTCTGTTGACACAGCAACATCATTGGTTTTTAAACCCTCAGTATCTGATATAAGGCATGCTCAGGTAATTCCTGCACCAGGCACCACTGTATGCTCAAAGTCACTGTATTAATCAATACTGGGTTCAAGGAGTGATTTTATTGTCCTTCCTTCTGCATAACCTCATGTGTAGTAGTCTCCAAAATGGCTCACAATGATCCTTTCCTCTTCATATTGGGCCCTTCTGTGGTCTCTCTCTACATGTGTCAGAGTTGCTCCATGTGACCAGCAGCATATGGCTGAGATGGTAGTGTATGATTTTCAAGGCTAGGTCATAAAAAGCATTATGATTTGTCTCTTGGTCTTTTAGGCTACTCACTCTGGGAGAAACCAGTAACCATGTTGTCAGGAAACTCAAACAGCTTTGTGGAGAGGCCATGTGGGAAAGACCTAAGGCCTCCCACTAGTACCAACACTACTTTGCCAGCCATGTGAGTGAGCCATTTGGAAGCAGATCCTACGTGATAAGGATCTGGCAAGTCTTCGAGATTTCAGAGGAGAGAGCCCTGGCAGAATTAGAGACTTCAGGCCAGAACCACCCAGCTAAGCTGCCTCCAAGTTCTTGACACATAGAAACTGTGAGAGATAATAAATCTTATTGTTTTAAGCCTTCCTAGAGATGCAGAGCATTCTTCCGTGGCTGTTCCTAGCTGAGAGGTGTTGCACATGAATCTGAGCGGTAGGCATTTAACAGTCGGTTTTTTCAACAAACAAACAAACAAACAAACAAACAATGTCCTTATTTTTAGTATTTACCAATTACTGTAGTGTAAATGTTCCTACCATGGCTGATTTCAGGCAACCAGTGTGATTGAGAAGAAAATTGGGAAGAGAAGCATAGAAGTACTTAATTATATGGAATTTCCACATATAGATACCATAGTTGTAAATAACCTCAAGGTCATTGATAACAACAAAATATAATAAAGTAATTGGGGAGGGATAAGGTTTGAATACTTATTACTTTCATTTTTAATATAGTTTATTTAATTATATGCTTGTATAATTTAACTTTTTTTGTTTTTTTTTTAATCCTCACCCGAGGACATTTTTCCATTTTTTGTACAGATAGAGTGGGAGGGAGAGAGAGGAAGGGAGAGAGAGTGAGAAACATCGACGTGAAAGGGACACATCGAGTGGCTGCCACCCGCACGACCAACCAGGGCCGGGGACAAACTGCAACCGAAGTACGTGCCCTTAGCAGGAACCGAACCCGGGTCTCTCCGGACCGCAGGCCGACGCTCTAACTGCTGAGCCAAACCGGCCAGGGCGTATAATTTAACTTTTAGTGGTTATATTTAATAATCAGCTCACAAAAAAATACTGACAATTTAACAGTTGGCTCTTATGAGCCACCACACTGCTGCCAAGGTGATTTTTTGAGTGACTATTTTTATCCAGGTCCTTGTCTAGTTGAATTAGTGTTTGGACAGTGATTAACTTCATAACTGCAATAAATCATATTTATATCTATAACAAGTTGTGATTGGAGCACATTGATGAAATGGTTAGGGGTTTATGACACCCATTTGGTTGAAGTCATCACTCTGGAAGATGCAGGATCAGTTGACTATTATTTGCCTTTAACTCAAGTTTTAAATATCAGAAGTGCTGGTAATTGGTCAGCATGACATATGAATACATGAAAAGAAAATAACTGACTTTCACATTTCAGGGGCACACAGGTCTTTCACTAGATTGGCCAGAAACCCCTTTTTACTGCCATGTTCTGCTTTGTGGAGTCATCATTATCTTCCGCTTTTCCTGCTTCCGGATCTTCTCTTCCCTCCTGCTTCTAGGAGACCATACAACACTGATTGTGAATATAGGCTTTAGAATTATGATTGATTCCTAGATCCTCAACTTAATAGCTATGTATACTTGGGCACATTATTCACCCTCTCTGATATTATATTTCTTTATCTAAAATAGGATTGTTACAGAAGTTCAATAGATGTGTCTGTAATATACTTAGCTCAGTAACTATGAAATATTATTGGCCATTGTGCATAAAAAATAATGGCTGATTCACTCATTCCAGACTGGACTGATGTGAATTATGTTGTTCAGAGTTTTTTTTTTTTTTTAAATCTCTTTGCATTATTTAAGTTGCCTCTTAAAATACTTACCCTGTTCTAAAAGTGTGCTTCCAAAATGCTCAATCTGAGAACTGATGGTGAAAGAAAGAGAAGGCAGGCAGATGGTGTTTTTAAACGGAATAACCCCCACATGGCCCATGACACTTCAGTGTCTGATCTGGGAGTGTACTAGGGGGGGGAGCTCCTCTCTTGCAGGGACTGGAGTTGTTCTTATAATGGGAAAGAGACTGAGTGTCTCTTCTATGGAAACATGAAAATGAAGAATCAGTGTCTCATCACACTGTGTGCAGTGATTGCTTTCCCTGTGTTCTCTCTGGGTTTTTCTTACATACCGTTAAAACCAAGACTCATCAAGCCAAGAATTGCAGGTTTTTGTTTGTTAGAGCTTCCTCTTAACCTGCATGGGGTCGAAGAGGAGATATATGTTCTGGACTCTGATAGTCTCCTTGGTTTAGGTGATATACCCCTCACCCAAGTAGCCTTGATCTTCCAGTGCTCATGGAAAGGTCCACCATGTGTCGCCAGTGATCCTGACCGTCCTTCCAGTCTCTCCCCTGAGTGCCTCTGAGTTGGATCAAACACAGCTCTGATTAGAATCTCAGCTCTACTTATCTCAGACAAATCACTTAGCTTCTGTTTTTTTTAATCTATAAAATAATGATAAGCATTGTTTTACTTCTCAGGGTTGACATGCAAAGTTGCAGCATATAAAATACTTAACAATGTAAGAAAACCTGGTATTTTAATAGATTAATCATACATATGTAGGAAACACCCTCCAACATGAATTTCTTCTCTATTTCAGGTCCTCTTTATTCATTTCACTGGTCAACTCAAGTTTTATGCTTCCTCCTACTCCTAACTCCTCCCATTCCTTGCAAATACAGGTTTCAAGTAACTGAACAGATTCCACTGTTGCTCGGAATATTCATTTTAATTCCCTAGAGCCTAAAGCAAGTGTCAAAAGCCAGCTGAATGTATTTTTCAAACACGTGACTACAGGGGACAGCAGTGTTGTTCCTCACATTAGGCCAAGAAAATGAAAAAGAAAAAAGAAAGGCACCATTCATGCTCCAGAAGGTGATGAAAGACAGAGGAGTGTGGTGACAGAAAGCCGACTGCGGTGGCACACGTCCCCTGACAGTGCCAGAGAACTGACAAGCCGCCTGGACAAGAGGAACACTCACAGGCTACCCCGGCAGCTGCTTGAGTGCCTTGTTTCTTATCTGTCTCCTTGGAAGAGAGACTCAGAGGAAGCCTTTGACGACCTGAAGCCTGGCTTCCAGCTACGCTTGATCATGTTGGGGCCACATCACAACACCCCGCTCCCGCCCCATTTCATCCTAACAATACAGTTTTTTCCATGGCATTCATTCCTTTTCTTGCCCCATAACATGCCTTGATGAATCGATCAGCTGATGGCTGTAGATGCAAACCAGACCTGCTGATTGATTGGAAGCCTTCCAGGAACATATCTGTGGCAATGACTTGGGAAGCAGTCTGCCATGATGTGCTGTCATAAGGATTATTATTATTATTATTTTTCATTTAGGGACTTGGTTTCTCCTTTCCTGGATAATTTTTATTTTTATCTGAGCTATCTCTGTCATTATGAAGGACAGACCTGTGCAGCTTACCACTGAACGAGTCATTTTAATGATCATCTCTGGAGTTCCAGGCTGGTCAGAATGGCAAAGATGAAGAGCTCACAGGACGACAGACTAGTCAACAGACTGGTGGAATACCGTCTGTTGAGAAGCATAATAAAGCTTTTCATAAGGACTCGGGGGTGCATGGTGTAGGAGGGCCAGGCAATATTTTTAAGAGGTGACTCACTAGCTAGGTTTTGAAGAAAAATGTGTAGTTATTACTCATTCCTCTCTCCACCACTCCCAGACCCATTCTCCTCCCTTCTTTGCCCAGTTTGGGTACCGGGAAGCTGTCCCCTGCCATGGTGGATACTGTGATATGCCACTCAGATCCCCTTTTCAGGAATGAAAAACTGTTCCCTCATCTCCTGAAGATAATTGCCTCCCCCAAGGTTGTGCCTTCTTCCAGGGGCAGCCTATGTCCAATGACTGATCATTACTGGATACAAAGACCAGACCCTTTTGCTCCCTCTTGAAATAAACCTGAAGAACCATCCTGGCTCCAGAGCTCACATGGGTTCATCTGAGGCCTTTGTTGGGAATGCATCATGACTACCTTCCCCCTGCCCAATCCCATCTCCTTCCCTGCCTTCGCACAGACAACCATCCTAATGGCCCTCCCTAACAAATGTTCTTGATGATCTCTAGCTCAGGTGAACCCAACCTATGGCATCTATGGATGGTAGTGCCCAGGCTTCTGAGTTGGCAGAGTTTTTTATGGGTTCTGCCACTGGCACATGATTAGAGGTGAGGAGAGGGAGACATTTGATCCAAGCATCTTTCCTGCTTTCACGTTCTCTGGGTTCCTGGCCCCCACCCTGGTAACTGCTCTTATTCTTTCCTTCTTTGCCCCTGCAGTCCCAAGAGGAGCAATGTTTCCCTCTGCCATTGGTCTCCAGAGGTCTCAGCCTCAGCATCTCCAGTTGTTTCCTTAATCCTAATGCCTTAACCCAAATAGATCCTTTTGTTTAACCTTCAGTTAAAGCGATGGTGTGCTGGAAAATGTTTAACATTGGATTCCCTGGAAAAAAGGCTAAACTCCTATTTGTAGCATTTAATAATTTCTGTTGGGTAAATATCACACCATAGCCCAACATGGTACCACTAAACACAGAATTTGAAAAAGATGCCAAATGGTTTTACCACACACACACAATAGATGTAAACAATCCCAAGACTGTATATAATAGTAAAATATAGTAAAGCAATGAGCATTGAATACTTATTACCTTTGTTTTAATATAACTTAAGTAACTATAAATTACTTTAATTTTAAATAATGACTGTGTTTAACAATCAGCTTGAAAAATACCTGAGGATTAACAATGGACTCTTGTGAGTTAGTATAAGTAAGCTTCAGCATTTTACTGAGTTGAACTGAGTGAAATGTTGTCTTATGGTGGTACCTACCTGATACAGGTATGCAGCAGTTAACCAGATAAGTTATATGTGAGGCCGAGAAATGAGTGGTAGGGCGTGGGGTGTGGCTTAAGTGTGAGTGAAGAAAAGGGAGACTAGTAAATATCCCAGACCAGCATATGTGTATGGATCAAGGTGTGGCCACTCACCGCATTCTTAGTGTCACAAACAGTGGGAACAACACATGTCATGTGCCTCCTGCCTTTTTGACAGTTCTGTCCCTTCATGAGTTTTGACTACTTAGCTACATTATGAACGCTGGAAAAGGAAGCTGGAGTCTTAGAGAGGGATTTGGTTTTTCAAAAGAGCTGTGCCAAATTTCCAGAAGTATGAGGCCAAGGATTCAAGTTTGAGTTCTGTGTGTTAGGGGTGTGGCTGTGGCTGGAGGGGACAGTGACTGAATTGGGGAGCAAAGGATGGAATCTTATCAGTTGGAAAAGGTCAATGACCCTGAAAATATGGAAAGAATCATTAGTGTTTTTACAAATCTATTTTCAACAGGACCAGACCGAAGAATCCAGAAGTGGAAAGATAATTGATTTGAGAAGTTATTTCTGCCCGTACTTTCCAGTAGGGTTGAGATCACATTTTCAGCACACTTAGATCCTGGCTCTGTGTGGTCCATCGGGAGATGTATTAATAGAGCATCCATAACTGTGTTCTAGATAATGATGAAGTGCCTCTTAAGGCTGCATGTTCCAAGTCTGACATCAACTGTGCCAATATTCCGAGAGAAAAGAAAACTTCTACATACTTCAGGTGTTGAAAAAGTTCCATGGGGTGCTTCTCAATCCATGAAATGTACGCTATATAGTTGTGAAAGAATTGTAGTTTCCCCTATTCGATCAGGGGAGCCATTATTTCAGAACTTGTACATGGGCAGAACATTGGTCCTTGTTCTGGACATACTGGGAGCAAGGATCCTGGGCAGAATAAATCAGTGGGGAACTCATTCTTAGCAACTAACCAGGAACATTTCATTAACTAGTAAATTATTTTGCCCTAACTGTGATGGGGTGTGTTAGAATCACATTTAAAAACTGTTACATAAAAACAGAAACCCTATTTCTAGGATTCTCTCTGAATAAAACTTGAATATTATTTTATTCCCTGGAGTCTACAGTTATTTTTTAAAGATCTGCTCTTTGAATCAGTTATAAATAAATTGTTTTGGGGAAAGAATTTTGTTATATACATCTGTCTATGGGGCACCTTTGCATTTCGAAGTCCTTCCCAGAGAGTGAAGGAAAGACAGTGAGGGAAGTTGCTACATTGTTTTTATAATCAAGAACAATTCATTACATTTTGTATTGTGTGGCACTTCATGACATCTAGCATCTTCTTTTAATTTCACTCCTCAACTTCCAATCCAACCGCTTAATAATATAAATAGCAGTACTTACTACTATTTGTGTGGAGTTTCACAATTTGTAAAACTTATTTGTAGTTTTTTTTTTTTTTTTTTATCCTCACCTGAGGATATTTTTCCATTTTTTGTACAGATAGAGTGGGAGGGAGAGAGAGGAAGGGAGAGAGAGAGAGAAACATCGACGTGAAGGGACACATCGAGTGGCTGCCACCCGCTCGACCAACCAGGGCCGGGGACAAACTGCAACCGAAGTACTTGCCCTTAGCGGGAACCGAACCCGGGTCTCTCCGGACCGCAGGCCAACGCTCTAACCGCTGAGCCAAACTGGCCAGGGCTTATTTGTAGTTTTATACCTTCACGGATTACTTCAGTTAATTCTCACTGTGACCTCAAAATATTTAGTCATTATATTTTATGCTGGGGGACCTGTCTTAGAGAGTTTTAGCAACTTGCTTGAGGTTAAACAGCTTGGGAGTGATAGATGTGAGAGGCAATCCCTGTCTGCATGCATTCCTGTTTATATATCCTACCAGACAGAGGTATAGACTGGTCTCTCCCACTCTTTCAGTAGGCTTGACTGATCACATCTAAGGAACATTTTTTTTTTATTAATTAATTTTTGTTACAGATGTTTCTCCTTTTCCCCCCACTGATTCCCCCCTCCTCCTCCCTCCCTGCCCCGTCCCCAGTTTGTTGTCCATGTCCACTGTTCATGCATACATGCATATAAGTTCTGTGGTTTATCTCTCTCCCACCACCCCCTCTTCTGGGGATTGTCAGTCTGTACCCCACTTCCACGTCTCTGGGACTACCCCATTCCTCAGACTGTTATGTTCATTATATTCCACAAATAAGTGAGATCATATGATATTTGTCTTTCTCTGCTTGGCTTCTTTCACTTAGGATGATACTTTCCAGGTCCCTCCATGTCGTCTCAAAGGATAAGAGATCTTTCTTTCTTACAGCTGCATAGTACTCCATTGTGTTTATGTACCACTGCTTTTTTATCCATTCGTCTACTGATGGACACTTGGGCTGTTTCCAGATCTTAGTTATTGTAAATAGTGCTGTTACAAACATGGGGGTACATATATTCTTTCTGATCGGTGTTTCAGGCTTCTTAGGGTATATTCCTAGAAGTGGGATCACTGGGTCAAATGGAAGTTCAATTTTTAATTTTTTGAGGTAACACCATATTGTTTTCCATAGTGGCTGCACCAGTCTGCATTCCCACCAGCAGTATACTAGAGTCCCCTTTTCTCCACACCCTCGCCAACACTTGTTGTTTGATGATTTGTTGATGGCGGCCATTCTGACAGGTGTGAGGTGATAACTCATTGTTGTTTTGATTTGCATCTCTCTGATGATTAGTGATGATGAGCATTTCTTCATATGTCTCTTAGGCATTTGTATGTCCTGTTTGCAGAGGTGTCTATTTAGTTCCTCTGCCCATTTTTTAATGGGGTTCTTTGTCTTCCTTGTGTGGAGTTGTATGAGCACTCTATATATGTATATATTGGAAATTAACCCTCTAAGGGACATTTTAATGAAGATGGTTTGTTTCTTGTTTTGCCTCCATTTTCATGGTGAGAACTTCGGTGCTTTGTGACCAGTGAAGAGAATTTAGAGGATTCTCCAGAGACGAGAAAGACCCCTTTACCTAGATCAAATGCCATTTCAGGTCTCTGTCTCTCTTAATCCCTCTGCAGGTGAAAAATGAAATCCTGTGAAAGTATCTCCATCGTTCATATCTGAATACCCATATTTGCTATCCAAACTCCCTCCACATCCTGAAGTTTTATAGATAAGAGCTGATACCTGGTTTAAAGATATTCCTGGTACAGTTTCCTGTGGTTGCCGTGTTCTGGGGGCTGGAAAGACACTTGGTTCTCCAGAGAGCTGGAGAACAAAGCTGAGCTGATAAATTACCCTTGAGAAAAGTTAGGAAGCAGAGGTCCTGGAACAAAAAGCAAATAGGAGGAAGGACACTTACGTTTATTGAGCACCAACTGTATAGCAGGTATTAAGTTGGTGCTTTACTCAATCATTTTATTTAACACTACAAACTATGTTATGAAATAATTGCTATTATTATCTTCAATTTGCAAGTGAGAAAACTGAGAATGGAGAAATTAATAAACTTGGCCGAAGACATATATCATAAATATCTAGGGAGTGGTGGGGCAAGGATTTGACATAATCTTTCTATGTAATCCAGTTCTGAGTAATAGTATAGAGAGATAGTCTGAACCCTTAGCAGGCTTGACAGGGTCTTTACAATGGAGTAATCTCAAATGCGTCTAGCTTTTTCGTATTTCCCACTTTTTTCATTACTTTGCTCCAGCCATAGTAATGGCATATACTTTACAGAATCCTCTGTAGTCTCTCTTCCTCTGAGCCTGCTTCTTCCAACAGGCTTTCTTCTACTCCCTTCTCTTGGCTAATCTTCTGAAACCTCGGTGTCTCAGTGCATACATGAAGGCTGCCACATCCCCCCAAGTCTAGATTTGGTGCTCTGGGTATCACAGAACATCCATATGTCCTCCAGTGGAGTGTACACTATACTTTTTACTTGCCTCTTTCCTACACTACAAGATAAGTTTCATAAAAGCAAGAGCCATCTGCCTTGGTCTCAGCTGTATCTACAATGTCCTGAGTCAAAGTATATTCAACAAAAGCTTGCTGCAAAGTGGATGAAGATATTTTTACCTCCTGGCCTTTGTACTCTGCCTCACGTTCTTCTTTTTTTCTGCTTAATTCATATTTGAGCTTTGTGTCTCTGCCAGACATTCCCTCCTTCAGAAGCCGAAGCTGGGTTAGGTGCTTTTCTTAGGTGCTTCATGGCATCCAGTTCATCTCTCACAACCATTATTCATTACACACTGTCATCACTGCGTCTCACTAACTCTGGACTAAAAACTTCTTGAGGACAAAGTTTATATCCTAATTATCAATTGTTTCCATTAAGCAATATAGTGCCTATCACAGTATAATTACAATGTATGGAATGAATGGATACATTATTTTGGACACAACTAATTAATGTACTTCGATACTAGCAATATTCATTCATCTAACAAATATTAATTACATGCTAACTTTGTGCCTGGCATATGCCAGGTGATGAAGGTACAATAATGAACAAAACAGACATGTTCTCCACTCCCATAGTTCTTAGAGCCCCATGGTGGGAAGAAGGAGGTCCAGTTGAAGTTAACTGGAGTAGTCTAGTTGTAATGATGAGCAGCTCTTACAAGAGTTATATAAAGTATCATCCCTTTTCCTTCTTGGGTTAGTATTGAGAAGAGTGGAGGTGCACACATTTTTGTATCTTCTGTGGATATGTGTTTTAATGCATCTTTTACTATTGTAGTATATTCTCTCTACATAGCAGATAATCCTTTATGACCTAAACTGAAATGCAACACACGGCCCATTATACACATTTGTCTTCTGTACTCCTTACTTTCAAACAGGCTCCTTCTGGCCTGGTTTGGGTATCATCCTGCCCGAGACAGGGGCATAGATGCCATGACCTCTTAAAGTTTCTATTCACTCAATGCCGTTCTCTGATTATACCAATTAAGAGTGATGTTTGTCCTGTTTAAAGAACTAAGCAGGACGTGATGATGAAAAGCATAAGCAGACCTATTTTGATTGATGTTCTCACTAGAAAATATGGGATTTGTGCAGATTTGTATGGTAGGGGAAGACACCCATACCCAGGAAATTAGCATTGTGCACAAAGCCGAGAGAAACTTGTTTTCTAGGTATTGACGATCTTCCTATGCCATCATTTTAATATTCACATGGTAATCAGATATGTGAAGTAATAAATTCAGTTCAGGCCATCTTGACCTTTGGGGTTTGAGTAAATTGGCTTGAACTTCAATTTTCAAGAGACAGAACTTCCTCAACTTATTACCACCACACCTTTCTCCCTCCCTACCAGTTTGGCATTCATTTCTTTCTGTACATTCCTACATGTAGTATCCATGCTCCTATCTGAAGCCAAACTCTTCACTTGAAACACAAAATCCCACTCCATTGATCTAGAAAGTTTCCCAACTTTTTCCTGACTCATCAATTTATGCAATAATTTTTATCAGCATATAATTATGGTATTTTTTTTCATCCTAAGGAAAACTATTCTCTTGTTCCTACTTCCCCCACTGAATACTTTCTTTGTTCCTCTTTGCAGAAAATTCTTTCAAGAGTTGTCTACATTTAAAGTCTCCAATTCTTCTCCTACTGTTCTTTCTTAAATATACCTTCACTACACTACAAAACTGCTCTTGTTAAGGTTGTAAGTGATAGGCAAAGTTACCAAGGACAACCATTGCTAAAAGCCAATGATCAATTTTCAGTCTTCATTTTATTAGATCTATCAGGATTATTTGACACCATTCTTCACTTGATTGTCAGGACACTATGCTGTGATGTTTTATCTCCTACTTTATTTTTGCTCCTTTAAAGTTTCTTCCTCATCCCTCTGATCTCTTAGGGCTGGAGTATTCATGGGCTCAGTCCTCATTTGTTTCCTCCGTTATACAGTCACATGACTTTAAAAACCATCTACAGACTGAACACTTACAAGTGCCTCTTTTAATGACAACTCTGATCTTCCTCTCCCTTAAATGAAAAACTTCCCTCATATATTCATGTTGCTCAGTTTTCATGGGGTTTCACCATTCACTTTGGACTTTGTTATGAACTGAATGTTTGTGACACTCCCCAAATTTATACTTGATATCCTAACCCCCAATGTGATGTTATTTGGAGAAGGGACCTTTGGGAGGTAATTAGGTTTACATGAGGTTATGAGGGTGGGGTCCCATGATAGGATTAGTACCTTCAGAGGAAAAGGAAGAGACTCAAGTTTCCTCTCTCTCAGTCATGTGAAGACACAGCGAGAAGGCAACTTTCTATAGTCCGGGAAGAGGGCCCTCACCAAGAACCAAATTTACCAGCACCTTGATCTTAGACTTCCCAGCCTCAAGAACTGTGAGAAATAAATGTCCATTGTTTAAGTCACCCAGGCCATGGTATTTTATTTTAGCACCCTGAGCTGACTAAAACAAAATTCCCCCAGAATTTCAACTCTCCTGTCTTTATTAGGAAGACAGGAAATATAGTTTAGTTGGCTTTCTAGTCAATGTTCAGCATTGCCCACTGTAGCGTGGAACCGCCATGTAATACTACTTCAGAAAGCCAAAGTCTGGCTGTTTGTTATGTGAGAATACTTTCTTACCTGTAAACATATGAACTTGACAAGGAGTCTTTGGGAGAGTAGGGCCAAGCAAGACCATCATAAAATAATTTAGAGCCAAGGGGGAGAATTAATCATGAGCTCTTCCTATATCATGAGAAGTTTTGTCTATTAGTTAATGACAGCTTACTCTCATTACCTAAGTGAAAAAGGAAAGGTGGTAATTGAATAGTATAGCTGTAAATCTTCCTGAGTAAAGCAGGGAAATAAGCTGCCTTGTAGGGATTCTTAGTTTGAATGCTTGCAGAAGTGAATCCTTAGGTAAGGGAACGAGGGCAAGTAGTATATTTGGAAGGTGATTTTAGAAAGTACTTTTGATGGGCACTTAGGCTGTTTCCAACTTGTTACCATTATAAATAATTATGTACCTATGTGTGTGTTTACATGTGTGAATACTGTAGATGTGTGAAGACACATCTTCAGAAGTGGCCTTTGTTGGTTAAATGTTGGGCAGGGTAAATAGCTAGGGATGAAACTGCTGGGAACAGTAGAATATGTCAGTGCTCACCAGTATCTGTGTTCTTTGGTTCTTCTTGTGAACACAGACTGTTATTCCAGATTCTCTCCCCATTAGGTAAGGTGTTTGACTGAATTCTGGGTGATAGATGTGAAGAAGTAGATGTTTGCTACTTCTAGACCTGGCCCAGGAAACCCTCGTTCAGCAATGCTGGTTCTCTTCTCCGTGTCCCTCTGTGGGTGTGTTACCACCCCTCTCGCCACCCCCATGCTGTTCACACAACTATCTGGTGAGAAAAAAATGACTTTTAGTATAATTAATTTCTAAAATCTGTGGTTATTTATTACAAAGTTAAAGCCTGACCAAATGCACTAGGTTGTAGAGAATACACTTTTACTAGGTAATGACACATTGTTTTTCAAGGAGATTCTATTAACGTAAGAGAGAAAGTAGACATGCATTTTTACTTCCACTTGGACAGGTCCTTCATATTTCTTTTGTTATTTTTATTAACAATATAAATTCGGTTTTATGTCCAAATCTTGCTGTGGTATGTAGTAATTTTATTAAGACTACTTTGCATATGTCTTATTTCATTAATTTTGCTTCTGATTATACAGTCAAGTTCTCAGAGGAAAATTCCATTGTGCTCACTTGGCTCCAAATTTTGTGATCATTGGAAAGCAGCTGGACATAGAGGAGGTTCCAGGATCAACTATAATTTACTTCTTTTAAAACTCAGGTAAGCCACTCAAATTCTTCAAGATATAGTATTAAATAGTTTCAATAATTCAACATCCTTCATGCATTTTCTATGAATAACATAGGTTTTGAATTTTAAAAATCCTAAATTTGAGTCATACATGTGACACTTTTGAGATATATCATCTTGAATAAGTTGCTCAGTTTCTTTGAACCTCAATTCTCTCATCTTTAAAGTAGGGTAAATAATAATTACTCTACAGGATTGACAAAAGAATCAAACAAAGCAGTTGATTAAGCACCTAGTAGAGTGCTTAGAACATAATGAAGTTTAAATAAATTTTATATTACTATTATTATTACTGTTATAATTATCATTGTATTTATTTATGTATTCTTCAATTCAATCAATGTTTACTGAAAACCTAATTTGTATCAGGCACTGTCTTAGATACTTAGGAAACATCAGTGACCCAAGCAGACTGTATCTCTGCTCTTATGGAATTTATGTTCAAGTGTATTTATTGCTGTGGAAGGTGACTGTGTATAAGATACTTTGCAAGCTATTATGTAGGTAACAAACTACCTAAAACCTGTGACCTCAGATGAGATACCTTCCGTCTACAGATTTGCTGGCTGTGTCTTCTGGTCTTGGCTGGACTTTCCCATGTATTGGGGGATTTGTGCATTGTGTCCAATCTAGTTTGGCCTCAGCAGTGATGAAAACTCAGCTCCTCTCTATGTCCCACCTTTCCAGTTTTTGTTTTCGTTTTTTTTAATCCTCACCCAAGGACATTTTTTGATATTTTGTTCAGATAGAGTAAGAGGGAGGGAGAGAGGGAGGGAGGGAGGGAGGGAGGGAGGGAGAAACATCGATGTAAAAGGGACACATTGAGTGGTTGCCACCCACAGGACCCAACCAGGGCCAGGGACAAACTGCAACTGAGGTACGCTCCTTTAGCGGCAACCGAACCTGGGTCTCTCCGGACCGCAAGCCAATGCTCCAACCGCTGAGCCAAACTGGCCAGGGACCACCTTTCCATCTTAGCTCAGGAATGTTCTAGTAGCAATGGCACAGGAGTAAGAGTGAGAGTAGACACGTGCAAGTGCTTTCTCAAGCCTCTGCAACATGCCTGCCAGCATCCCATTGGTCACATGAAGATACTTGGCTAGTTCAGAGTCAGAGATGGAGGGCACTGCAAGGTTACAATGGGGCATTGGCATAGTGAAGGGTGAAGAATTGGGACCATTTATGCAACAAATTTACCCTGCCTAGAAAACATAATTTGGTGTACTATTTGCAGGTATGGATATGTACATAGAAGTTACTTTCTGAGACTATTATATAAACTCATAAAGAAGTAGTATGAGACCCATTTCTGCATGTATGGATATTCTGCTGTAAGCCCAGTTTGAAAACAAAATTTACAAGAAATGTAGCAGCCCAATATTATTCCAACCCATGCAGCACAGCTAGGTTAGGGAAACTATTGGTTTAAAAAAAACTGCTTAATTCAAAGGGTCTAGAATACTTGACAACACATAGAGCCTATGGGGCACGCAAATATTTGATATCTAGTCCATGGAGTTGCAGGAAAATACTGTGGAAGATCAAAGGGCATAGGTTAGCTCAGGCAGCAGTAGGTTGTACAGGCAAGTGGGAGCAAGGAGTCACTGTTTCCAGAGGTCAGGGCCAAGTGATGGGTCAGGAAGTTCAAGACAGGTGGGAGAAGCTAATTGATGACCTGATTGTCAGGAGCTTATGACAGCACCTTGATTATGAAGCAAGTCTCTGGCTCAGACAGCAGTGTGGGATGCTCAGAACCTAAATTTGGGGTGAAGAAAACAATTGGCCGGAGAAAAGGACCATGTGAAGGCTGCTGAGAGTAGACACAGACAGCATCTTTTATTTTTTAAAATTTTTTTTTATTGATTAATTTTTGTTACAGATGATTCTCCTTCCCCCCCCCCACTGATTCCCCCCTCCCCCTTCCCTCCCTGCCCCTTCCCCAGATTGTTGTCCATGTCCACTGTTCATGCATACATGCGTATAAGTTCTGTGGTTCATCCCTCCCCCACCTCCCCACTCCTTAGGGGATTGTCAGTCTGTACCCCACTTCCACGTCTCTGGGACTACCCCATTCCTCAAACTGTTATGTTCATTATATTCCACAAATAAGTGAGATCATATGAAATTTGTCTTTCTCTGTTTGGCTTGTTTCACTTAGGATGATACTTTCCAGGTCCCTCCATGTAGTCTCAAAGGATAAGAGATCTTTCTTACAGCTGCGTAGTACTCCATTGTGTATATGTACCACTGCTTTTTGATCCATTCGTCTACTGATGGGCACTTGGGCTGTTTCCAGATCTTAGTGATTGTAAATAGTGCTGCTACAAAGATGGGGGTGCATATATTCTTTCTTATTGGTGTTTCAGGCTTCTTAGGGTATATTCCTAGAAGTGGGATCACTGGGTCAAATGGAAGATCAATTTTTAATTTTTTGAGGTGACACCATATTGTTTTCCATAGTGGCTGCACCAGTCTGCATTCCCACCAGCAGTGTACTAGAGTCCCTTTTTCTCCACACCCTCGCCAACACTTGTTGTTTGATGATTTGTTGACGGCGGCCATTCTGACAGGTGTGAGGTGATACCTCATTGTTGTTTTGATTTGCATCTCTCTGATGATTAGTGATGATGAGCATTTCTTCATATGTTTCTTAGCCATTTGTATGTCCTGTTTGGAGAGGTGTCTATTTAGTTCCTCTGCCCATTTTTTTAATTGGATTCTTTGTCTTCCTTTTGTGGAGTTGTATGAGCACTCTATATGTATTGGAAATTAACCCCTTATCTGATATATCATTGGCAATTATGCTCTCCCATACAGTGGGCAGCCTTTCCGTTTTGATGATTGTATCTTTCGCTGTGCAGAAGCTTTTGAGTTTGATGTAGTCCCATGTGTTCATTTTCTCCTTTGTTTCTATTGCCTTAGGTGATGTGTCAGTAAAAATTCTGCTGCGTATGATGTCTGAGATTTTGTTGCCCACAGTCTCCTCTAGGATTTTTATGGATTCATGAGTTACATTTAAGTCTTTTATCCATTTTGAGTTTATTTTGGTGTAGGGTGTAAGTTGATGGTCTAGTTTCATTTTTCTGCAAGTAGCTGTCCAATTTTCCCAGCACCATTTATTAAAGAGGCCAGACAGCATCTTTTAGTGTGTGTGGGAGGGTCACTTCATCTTTTCACTCATATTTGTAACTCTCATCTCACTTCTTTAATGACCATCATATTATCTGCTACCTCATTGTTTATCTACTTGTGGCTCATGCATAATCTAATGCCCACATTCCTAAGAGTTTTGTTGTTATTGCATCTTCCTAGCATTTCTCTTCAGAATGGGAGTTTTAATGGTGCACCTCTGCACAGGTGTACCTCCAGTGACTTCATCTGACCTTTTGATTAGTAGCCAGGAACAATTATAATTGATGTCTACACTCCCTTTCTCTTGATATCTGATGTATTGGAATTAAAATTTACTCCTCTGTGTTCTCTCAAAATTCAGAATTTTAAGAAATTACAATTGTGTGTACCTCACAGTGACTGTTACACATTTTTCCCAGAAAATGTTACATATAGCTCATTCACTCTCCTCCCTCACCTTCAGAATGAAAAAGTTCTTTATCTACATGGAGCTAGGCTCTCTGTCTATGGTTTGACCATATAGTGGCCAAATCAAGAGGGAAATTATGAATAAGAGGAATTGTTGCCTTGTGTTCATGCTAGGGGTAGGCCTGCCATCGCACAGAAGAGGACTGGTTTAGGCCCTCCTTTGGAATGGCCATGGCTAAGTTCATTATAATTTAGGTTAAATATGGAGTTACAATCAAATAATGGGTCACATGAGACTGGGTTGTAGTGATCATACTTGACATAGAAGTATGGTATGGTTGGAGCAATGCCACACTGGATGCCAAAACTCTTAGGTAAAAAATACTAATGTGAATGCATACTTACCTGTTATGGGTTGAACTCTGTCCCACCCTCAGCCCCCAAGTTCATATGTTGAAGTCCTAACCTCCAGTACCTCAGACTGGATCTTACTGGGAAACAGAGTTGTTAAAGATATTAGTAAAGATGAGGTCACACTTGAGTAGGGTGGGTCCCTATTCCAATATGACTAGTGTACTTATTTAAAAAGTAAATTTGGAAATAGATATACACAAAGAGATCATGCCATGTGAAAGAACGTCTGGGGCTTCCAAAAGCTGGAAGAGGCAAGGGAAAATCCTTCCTTACAGGTTTCAGAGGGAGCCTGCCCTGTTGACACCTTGCCTCTGGGACTTCCAGTCTCAAGAGTTGTGAGACAATACATTTCTGTTGTTTAAGCAACTCAGTTTGTGATACTTTGTTATGGAAGTTGTAGCAAACTGCTATATTACCCAAAGGCTGCTGACATCTTGGTAATGCATTCTGTGGCATTAACCGTACAGAATGTTTGTTACTTGATGGACAAAGACTGT
Source organism: Molossus molossus (assembly GCF_014108415.1). Lineage (NCBI taxonomy): Eukaryota > Metazoa > Chordata > Mammalia > Chiroptera > Molossidae > Molossus > Molossus molossus. The sequence goes on from NW_023425399.1 coordinate 29,406,429, forward strand.
GTGTGGACATTGGATCTGTGACTTCCCTTTGGAAACTCATTGTAGTCAGAGCAGCAGTCCTCTGCTGTTCAAGAGTTCTCCAGTTAGGCAAAAGTTGATACCACTAGTGACTCACCCAATCTTTTTTTCTAGGCTGGGAAACTTACTTCCCAGCTGCTGTATGTGTTGTTTGCTTTTGCAGAGGATTTTCCCCAGCAAAATAGGAGCCCTTTTATTAGGGAAGCTATGCCCTTCCATTTCCCTTTTAGTCTATAGACATAAGGGGGTGGGCTATTTATGATATCATTTGTGCTTCAGAGCTCCCCATGGGATCAGGATGAGGAACTCCATTGGAGAACTACATCCTTGTTATGCAGCTTCCCATACCTGTCCTGTTTCCCTTGCTCCCCTTCTGAGAACACACCCTCACTAAATCCTTGTCACAGGCTCTGCTCCTAGATAAATTGAAAAGAGCAGGGCCATCCCATATAGTATAGAAGATTAAGGGGAAGGATGGCATGGTGCAGGGTTAAGGCCAAGGCTGAATGAGGCCAGGTGCTAAGGTGCAGCAACCTAAAACTTTGAGGTGGTAGAGTTGACGTGTGCACTAATTTCTCTTTTATCTTCTGCCATTATAGTGTCAACTAACAAGCTTGTCTATCTCTGTGGTCATGATAGGTGTATTGACCTCGTTCCCATAGACATCTTCTTATTGATTTCATCATAAACTTTCCACCTAGGGCCAGGTGTTTGAGAAGACTTGTGAAAGATGTCCTTTCCCAATCAAGTGATTGACAGGAGCTGGTCTGGTAAGAGTCTGCTCCTCAGAAGTGTCCTTGTATTCCCTATTCATTGAGTGTTGGCACTTACCAACAAGATCTACTCAACCTGACAAATGAACCCTTGATGACCACCTTACCTCAGGTGAACCCTCAGCAGAGAAAAAACAGAGGAGGCAGGACTGAGTGACTCAGGCACACTGACACATAGATTAAAAGAGAGATGGAACATTTGGGATTTAACAAAGGCAGTAAGAAGTACTAAAGGTAGGAGATAAGAGAACAAAATCCAAGGAAAAAAGTCTGGACAAGAATGATCTGGATATAGGTTTCTTGGGCACATTTTCTTTCCAGAGGTTCCTTTTGACCACAGGTCTATCCAATGGCAAATGGGTTTGATTGAACAAAATCCCATTTATACTTAATTAATTTTCATATAAGTAATATAAAAACATAGCTAAAAATGTTGAGGTCAAAAGTATTCATGCTGTGAAAAGTTAGTTTCATTTTTACCCTGTCTACAGTCACTCAGTCGTTCTTATAGTTTCATAGGTGTCCTTCCAGAGATAAGATATTTCATGCATTTATAAATGTGTGTGCATGTGTGCCTTCCAGCCCAAATGATAGCATCATTTATGTCCTGTTGTGAATCATGCTTTTACCAGTTAACAGTATACCTTAGAAGTTCATTTTATATTAGTAAATGAGGCCTCTTTATTTATTTTAATAGTTAATTATTCTGCAGTCTAGATACCTTTAGATTGATTCAATTTTTGGATGCAATAAATATCCTTATGGTTATTCCATTTATCATATGTGTGAGTATAGGTCCAGAATTAGAATTACTGGATCAAACAATATGTATACTTTAGCTGGTGATATATAATACCAGACTGAAGGTGGTTCTAACTTACATTCTCATTGGCACTTTTGGTGAATGCTTGTTTATCTATACCAGGGGTAGATAAACTATGGCTGCTTGTTTTTGTGAATAGAATTTTGTTGGTACTCAACTATGCCCATTGTCTATGGCTGTTTTTATAAAGCAGAGTTGAATAGCTATCACAAAGCATATGGTCCACAAAGCTGAAAATATTTATTACTGGTCCTGTACAGAAAAACATTTGATAACCCCTGCCCTATACCCTGTCAAAAACAGACGATAAAATATTTTCTGGAAAAGCTTTTTAAAATTGAGATATAATTAATATATAACATTGTTTATACTGAAATCAAATATTTTGACCCCTGCCCATCTAATATGAGAAAAAAGGTGTTTTACTATAGATTTATATATATTTTTTAGAATTTATTTTTACTGCTTACACTATCACACTATTCCTCTTGCCCTTGCCCCACCCCTTCCCTCTGGCCATCACCACACTGCTGTCTCTATGGGTTGTGCATATATGTTCTTTGGTTAATCCCTTCACTTTCTTTCATTCAGTTCCCACCCCCCTTCCCTCTGACAGCTGTCAGTCTGCTCCATGTATCCATGCCTCAGTTTTTATTTTGTTCGTCAGTTTGTTTTGTCCATTAGATTCCACATATACATAAGGTCATATGGCATTTGTCTTTCTCTGACTAATTTATTTCACTTAGTATAATAATCTCCAGGTCCATCCATGTTGTCAGAAAAGGTAAGATTTTCTTTTTATGGCCAAGTAGTATTCCCTTGTGTAGATGTACCATCTACTGAGGGCACTTGGGCTGTTTCCAGATCATGACTATCATAAGTAGTGCTGCTGTGACATAGGGGTGCATATATTCTTTTTTTTTAAAAAAAACTGTTGACAGTATTACAGATGTTCCCCAATTTTTCTCCTCTTTACCTTCCTCCTCCCAGCCCCTGCCCCACCCAAGGCCTTCACTATTGTCTGTGTCCATTGGTTATGCATATGTGTATATAAGTTCATAGGTTAATCTCTTTCCATCTCCCCTTATCCCCCAAGATATGTCAGTATGTTCCCTGCCTCCATGCCTCTGGACCTATTTTGTTCATCAGCTCATATGTTTATTAGATTTCAGTTATAAGTGAGATCATGTGATATTTGTTTTTCTCTGACTGGCTTATTTTACTCAGCACAACACTCATTAGGTCAATCCATGCTGTTGCAAAGAGTAAGAAATCCTTCTTTTTATAGCTGCATAGTATTCCAATCTGTAAATGTACCACAGCTACTTTATCCATTCATCTACTGATGGGCACTTGGGCTATTTCCAGATCTTAGAGATTATAAATAATGCTTCTATGAACATAGGGTTGTATATAATTCTTTCTGATTGGTGTTTTGTGCTTCTTAGGTTATATTCCTAGAAGTGGGATCACTGGGTCAAATGGTAGTTCTATTTTTAATTTTTTTTAGTAAATTCCACACTGTTTTCCATAGTATAGACATTTTAATTATGTTAATTTTTCCAATCCATGAAAACAGTATATGCTTCCACTTGTTTGTATCTTCCACTATCTCTTTTTCAGCATCCTGTAGTTTTCTACCTCCTTGGTTAAGTTTATTCCAAGGTATCTTATTTTTTTGTTGTTGTTGTTGCAATACTAAGTGGACTTTTTTTTTTTAAATTTCTCTTTCTGAGAATTCATTATTGGTGTATAAAAATGCCATTGATTTTTGGATGTTGATTTTGTATCCTTCTACTTAGTGAATTCATTTATTAATTCTAGTACATTTTTGGTGGAGTCTTTAGGTTTTTCTATGTAAATTATCATGTCATCTGTGAATAATGACAGTTTTACTTCTTCCTTTCCAATTTAGAAGCCTTTTATTTCTTCTTCTTGTCTGATTGCTGTGGCTAGGACTTCCAGTACTATGTTGAATAAGAGTTGTGAAAGCAGACATCCCTGTCTTGTTCTTGGTCTTAAAGGAAACACTTTTAGTTTTTGCCCATTGAGTATGATGTTGCTTGTAGGTTTGTCCTATATAGCCTTCATTATGTTGAGGTATGAAACCTCTATTCCTGGTTTGCTGAGAGTTTTTCTCAAAAATGGGTGCTGGATTTTGTTGAATGCTTTTTTCTGCATCTATTGATATGATAATGTGATTTTTATCTTTTATTTTGTTTATGTGCTGTATCATATTTGTTGATTTGTGGATATTGTATCAGCCTTGCATCCAAGAAATAAATCCCACTTGGTCATAGTATATGATCCTTTTAATGTATTGCTGAATTTGATTTGCTAATATGTTGTTGAGGATTTTAGCATCTATGTCCATCAGGGATATTGGCCTATAATTTTCTTTCTTTGTAGTGTCTTTATCTAGTTTTGGAATTAGAGTAATGCTAGCTTCATAAGAAGAGCTTGGACATGTTTCTTCCTCTTATATTTTTTGAAATAATTGAGGAAGATATGTGTTAGTTCTTCTTTGAATGTTTGGTAAAACTCTCCTGTGAAGCCATCTGGTTCAGGACTTTTGTTTGCTGCAAATTTTTGATTACTGCTTCAATTTCATCAGCTGTTATTGGTCTCTTCAGGTTTTCTGAGTGTTCCTGATTCAGTTTTGGAAGACTGTGTTTTTTAAGGATTTTTTTCGTTTCATCCAGGTTGTCCAGCTTGTTGGCATATACTTGTTCCTAGGATTTATTTATTTATTTATTTATTTATTTATTTATTTATTTATTTATTTTTAACAATCCTTTGAATTTCTATGGTGTCAGTTACTTAACCTCTTCCATTTCTGATTCCATTTATTTGGATCCTTTCTTTCTGTTTCTTGATAAGTCTGGCTAAAGGTATATCAATCTTGTTTATCTTTCCAAAGAACCAGCTCTTGGTGTCATTGATCTTTTGTATTGTTTTCTTAGTCTCTATGTCATTTATTTCCACTCTAATCTTTATTATTTCCTTCCTTTTACTTACTCTGGGCTTTTCTTATTGTTCACCTTCTAATTCTTTTAGTTGTAGGATTAGATTGTTAATTTGAGCCTTTTCTTGTTTCTTGAGGCAGGCTATTAACTTCCCTCACAGGACTGCTTTTGCTGTGTCCTATAGATTTTGGGTTGCTCTGTGTTCATTTTCATTTGTTTCCAGGAAGTTTTTTATTTAACTGGAAATCTATTCATTGTTTAATAACATGCAATTTAGCCTCCATGTGTTGGATTTTAACTTTTTTATTATAGTTGGTTTTGAATTTCATGCCCATTGTCATCTGAGAAGATGCTTGATATGATTTCAGTCTTCTTGAATTTGTTAAGGGTTATTTTGTGTCCTAACATATGGTCTGTTTTTGAGAATGATTCATGTGCACTTGAGAAGAATGTATATTCTGCCTCTTTTGGATGAAATGTTCTGTAAATATCAATTGATCTAGTGTGACATTTAAGGCCACTGTTTCCTTGTTGATTGTTTGGAAGATCTATCTAGTGATATTAGTGGGGTGTTAAAGTCTCCTACTATGACTATATTACTGTCTATCTCTCCCTTGAAGTCCATCAAGAGTTTTTTTTTTTTTTTTTTTTTACTTAGGTGTTCCTGTATTGGGTGCATATATGTTAACAAGGGTTATATTTTCTTGTTGAATTGATCCATTTAGTATTATGTATTGAAGTTCTTTGTCTCTTTTTATGGCCTTTGTTTTGAAGTCTATTTTGTCAGATATGAGTATTGCTACCTCAGCTTTTTTCTCATTTCTATTCGCATGGAATATTTGTTTCCATTTCTTCACTTTTAGTCTATGTGAATGTTTTGTTCTGAGGTAGGTTTCTTGTAGACAGCATATATATGGGTCATGTTTTATTATTCATTTCACTATACTGTGTCTTTTAACTAGAGCATTTAGCCCATTTACACTTAATATTATTATTGATAGGTACTTATTGCTATATTTTTCTTTATACTTTTGTTCTTTTCTCTCTCATTTTCTTCTTTTTAATGCATTTCTTGCAATGCTGGTTTGATGCTAATCAATTCCTTTAGCCTTTGTTTTGGTCTGTGAAGCTCTTTATTTCACCTTCAGTTTAAAATGACAGCCTTGCTGGATAGAGTAGTCTTGGATTCCGTTCCTTGCCTTTCATTACTTTGTATATTTCATGCCACTCCATTCTGGTCTTAAGTGTTTCTATTAAGAAATCAGCTGACAGTCTACTGTGAGCTCCCTTGTAGGTAACTTTCTGTCTCTCTCTTGTTGCCTTTAAAATTCTTTCTTTGTCTTAAACATTTGCCATTTTAATTATGATGTGTCTAGGCGTCGGTCTTTTTGTGTTCATCTTGATTTGGCCTCTCTGTGTTTCCTGAACTTGTGTCAATTTTTGTTTGTTTGTTTGTTTTACCAGATTAGGGATGTTTTCTGTCATTATTTCTTCAAATACATTCTCTATTCCTAGCTCAGATTCTTCTCCTTCTTGTACCCTTATGATGTGGATGTTGTTACTTTTCATATTGTCCCAAAGCTCCCTTAAACTATCCTCCTATTAAAAAATTTTTTTTTCTAATTGCTGCTGTGATTAGATGTTTTTCTCTACCTTGTCTTCTAGTTCACTGATTCAATCCTCAGCTTCTTTTAATCTACTTTGATTCCTTTCAGGGTATTTATTTCAGCTATGTCATTTTTCATTTCTGATTGATTCTTATTCATGGTTTCTACATCTTTTTTCTTCCTGGTATAGTTCCCACTAAGTTTCTTGTAGTTCTCACTAAGTCGTTCAACCATCCTTATAATCATTACTTTGAATTCTATATCTGATAAATTGCTTGCCTCCATTTTATTTAGATCCTTTTCTGGTGATTCCTCCTTTTATTTCATTTGGGGGTGGTTCTTTGTCTTCCCATTTTAGCTGTCTCTTTGTATTTGTTTCTCTTTATTAGATAGAACTGCTATGCCTCCTTGTCTTCATGGAGTGGCTTCCAGGGGCACTGGGTCATGGCACCAGGTTTGATCATCTGGGGGGATGGGTCTGGGCATGCCAGGTCATGATGGTGGGTTCGGTTTTCCAGGGCACTGTGTTGGGTCACAATGGTGGGCTGGGTGCACTGGTTTGTGGTGGTGGGACCAGGCATGCTTGTCTGTAGGCTTCAGGTGCTGAGTCAAGGCCACTGCCCACAGCCTCCTCATGAGGAGGACCCTGCAGATTCTCCAAAATGGCATGCTCTCCAGTACCAACTGGTGAGAAGAGCCTGGCAAAGCAGTGCATGGTGGCCGCCTGTGGCTCTCCTGCCAGGAGAGCTGGAACTGTCCACCCCAAGTATCTGCACTGATGGACAAATGTCTACCCATGCTCACACCCACACATGCTTTCCATTGCATACACTCACCCACTCACACTCTCACCCTCACTCTAGTCCTGCCCACTGCCATCTTGAAAACACAGGGTGCATATATTTTGAATTCATGTTCTAGATTTCTTCATATATATTCCAAGAAGTGAGATTTCTGGGTCAAAAGACAGTTCCATTTAGAATTTTTGAGGAAATGTTATACTGTTTTACATAGTGGCTGCACTAGTCTGCATTCCCACCAACAGTGCAGGAGGGTTCCCTTTTTTTCTACATCCTTGCCAGCACTTACTGTTTGTTGATTTATTAAAAACAGCCATTTGGACAGGTGTGAGTTGATATCTCATTGTGGTTTTAATTTGCATCTTTCTGATGATTATGATTTTTTTCATATGTTTCTTGGCCATCTGTATGTTCTCTTTGGAGAAATGTCTATTCAGGTCCTGTGCCCATGTTTTTAATTGGATTGTTTGTCTTCCTGGTGTTGAGTTATATAAGTTCTTAATATAATTTGGAAATTAACCCCTTATCAGATTTATCATTGGCAAATATGTTTTATCATTCATAGCATTACAGGCCTACCTGAAAAAGCAAGAAAATTACAAGAAAACAATCTAACCCTACACTCAAATGAACCAGAAAAAGAACAGCAAACAAAGCCTAGAGTAAGTAGAAGAAAGTAAAAAATAAAGATCAGAGCAGAAATAATTGACATAGAGACTAAAAGTACAATACAAAAGATCAATGAAGCCAAGAGCTGGTTCTTTGGAAAGATAAACAAGATTGAGGAACCTGGCCCTGACTGGTGTGGCTAAGTTGCTTGGGCATTGTCCTGTGCACCAAAAAGTTGCTGGTTTGATTCTTAGTCAGGGCACCTGCTTGGGTTGTGGGTTCAATTCTCAGTAGATAGAGCACAGGAGGCAGCCAATTAATGTTCTGCTCTTACATGGATATTTCTCTCTCTCTCCCTTCCTCTTCTCTTAAAAAAAAAAGTTTTAAAGAAAGACTGACAAAACTTTAAGCAGACTCATTAATAAAAAAGAGAGGAACCAAAAAGTGTAATCATAAATGAAAGAAGAGAAGTAACAGCTGATACCATAGAAATACAAAAGATTATAAAAGAAAAATACTATGAACAACTATATGTCAACAAATTGGATAACCTGGGTGAAATGGATAAATCCCTAGAAACATACCATTTTCCAAAACTGAATTAGGAAGAATCAGAAAATCTGAATAGATCAATTATAACTAGTGAAATTGAAGCAGTAATAATAATAATAATAATAAAATCTCCCAGCAAACAAAGTCCTGGACCAGGTATCTTCACAGGCAAATTTTACCAAACATTCAAACAAGAATTAACACTATCCTTCTCAAAATATTCTAAAAAATTCGAGAGGAGGGAAGACTGCCAAACTCTTTTTTATGAGGCCAGCACTACCCTAATTCCAAAACCAGTTAAATACACTGCAAAGAAAAAAAATTATAGGCCAATACTCATGATGCACATAGATGTTAAAATCCTCAACAAAATATTAGCAATTGGATCCAGCAATACATTAAAAAGATCATATAGCATGATGAACTGGGACTTATTTCTGAGATGCAAGGTTGGTACAATATTCTCAAATAAATAAATATGATACAGATTCATTAAGATGGCAGCTGGCAGGACCAGAGGGAGGGTGAGTGTGTGAGAGAGTGAGCAAGTGTGTGAGAGAGTGGAAAAACTACAGCAAAAGCTGAGCAGGAGTTGAGCCACACGGGGCAGCAGCACTCCCCAGCCTCCAGCGGCAGCAGGACCTGGGGCTCTACAGAGGCCTGTGCAGTCCAGTAGCCTACAAAAGCAGTGGGAAACCAGAGCCCCAGAGAGACTGGTGTAATCCAGCTGCCCGCCCATGGGAACTACAGGGTGCTGAAGCACCAGAGAGGCCTGTGCGACCCAGCAGAGACTGTGCTTTCTAGTTACCCACAGGACCTGTGGGGTGCTGAAGCACCTGAGAGGCCTGTGGGACCCAGCAGCCCATAACATAGGCATAGAACCAGGTCCCCAAAAGGACTGTGCTATCCAGTTACCCGCGGGATCTGCAGGGTGCAGGGCACCAGAAAGGCTTGTGCGACCCAGCTGCAAACAAGAGAGGCATAGGGGAGGTGCAAATGCAGGCAGAGTGAATAGAAGCTACGCAGAGGATCTCCCAGGACCAAACAGGAATTACAACTAAAATAAAGACAAATCCTCAAGAAAAGCAGCAGGACAGGACCATATAACCAAGGACACTGGTAGGATCTGTGGAGGCATGAGAGGGTGGCAGGCTGGGAGCCCATGGACAGGAGCAGTCTTTATTCCCTTGGAGCAAGCCTGCTCCACACCGAAGAGAGCCCAGACAGAGCACTAAAATAGCCACAGCCACTCATCTGGGGGCTACGGCAGAGGGAGGGCAGACTGGGCTGGAACTCTGTGGGGACGACCAGGATTTGGAGGGCACTCAGAGTTCTTGCTGAGTTAGGGCCAAAAAAGACAGTGGCCAGTGTGCTATTTCTCCAAGCTGTGGGGAAAAGCAGCAGCCCCCGCCCCCCTCGGAGATTCAGCCTTTCCCAGATGAGGCAAAGAAATGAAAATTGAGGCTCATTAACAACCAACATCTATCCCACCTTCTGGAAATCCTCTTATGCAGAACACCAGGGCTACATTCCAAGGCACTGAGTAATTGAGAATATTAGCTACCTGGGAAAAAGCTAGAGGATAATAGGATGTTTCCTGGGCTTCCAAATATACCCAGGAAGGTAAGACTTGACAGTGGTGTTGAACGTGGGCCACCCAGGCACATGCAAACCCAGTAGAGGGAGCCACACACAGCAGAACACCAACACCCACAGGGAAAATTTGGCAGGCTCCAAAGCCAACTGTGATAGCTAAAATGGTGGAAAACAGAAACAAAAGCCAAATGAAAGAACAAGAGACCTCTATCGAAGATGAGATAAATGAGGTGCAGTTAAGCAAGTTCACAGAACTAGAATTCAGAGCCATGATCTTAAGGAAGCTCAACAGCATGTGTAAGGACATAGAGATGCTGAAAATAAGCCAATTGGATATTAAAAACCACCAAGAAGAGATAAAAAATTACATATCAGAAATGCAAAACACATTGGAAGGTCTAAAAAGCAGAGTAGAGGAAGCTGAGGACCGGATCAGTGAATTAGAAGACAGGGTAGAAAAAATCAACCAATCAGAAAACCAAAAGGAAATAAAATGATTAAAAAACAGAAAGACAGCTTAAGAGAACTGTGGGAAAACTGGAAACGTAATAATATTTGTATCATAGGAGTCCCCGAAGAAGAAGAAAATGAGCAAGTATTAGAGAATATATTCAAAGAAATAGTGACAGAAAACTTTCCTAAATTGGTGAAGGAAGAAGGCATTCAAGTTCAAGAAGCACAGAGAGCCCTAAGTAAGAAGAACCCAAACAGGCCCACACCAAGACACATAGTAATTAAAATGCCAAAAATTAAAGACAAAGAGAAAAACCAAGAAGCAGCAAGAGATAAGCAATGGATTACCTACGAAGGAAACCCCATAAGGTTCTCAGCTGACTTCTCAACAAAAATACTACAGGCCAGAAGGGAATGGCATGAAGTAATCAAGGTCATGACAAACAAGGATCTGAATCCAAGACTACTCTGCCCAGCAAGGCTATCATTCAAAATAGAAGGTAAAATAAAGAGCTTCCCAGACAAAAAAAAGCTAAGGGAATACATTAGCACCAAACCAGCACTGCAAGAAATGTTAAAAGGACTACTGTAATTAGCAGGAGAAATGGGAAGAAAAATAGAACTACACTAAACAAAAATGGCCATAAATAAGTACATATCAATAATCACCTTAAATGTAAATGGATTGAATGCTCCCATAAAAAGACACAGAGGAGCTGATTGGATAAGAAAGCATGATTCATCTATATGTTGTTTACAAGAGACCCACCTCACAACAAAAGACTCACATAGATTGAAAGTGAAGGGATGGAAAAAAATCTTCCAAGCAAACAGAAAGGAAAATAAAGCTGGGGTAGCAATGCTCATATCTCATAAAATAGATTTCAAAATGAAGGCCATAGTTAGAGACAAAGAAGGCCACTACATAATACTGAACGGATCTATCCAACCGGAAGATATAACCTTGATAAACATATATGCACCAAATATAGGAGCACCAAAGTATATTTAAAAAATTCTGGAGGACTTCAAAGGAGAAATTGATAGCAATAAAATCATAGCAGGGGACTTCAACACCCCGCTGACATCACTGGATAGATCCTCTAGACAAAAAATTAGCAAGAAAACAGAGATTCTAAATGAAGCACTAGACCAAATGGATTTAATAAATATCTACAGAGAATTACACCCCAAAACCACAGAATTCATATTCTTCTCAAGTGCACATGGGGCATTTTCAAACATAGACCACATGTTAGGGCACAAACTAAGTCTCTACAAGTTCAAGAAGACTGAAATCATATCAAGCATCTTCTCAGATCGCAATTGCATGAAACTAGAAATCAATTGCAAGAAGAACATACAAAGACATTTGAACACATGGAAGCTAAATACCATGTGATTAAACAATGAATGGGTTACCGAGATCAAGGAATAAATCAAAAACTTCCTGGAAACCAATGAAAATGAAGACACAACAACACAAAATCTATGGGATGCAGCGAAAGCAGTTCTGAGAGGGAAGTTCATAGCACTACAGGCCTACCTCAAAAAACAAGAAAAATTTCTAATACACTGTTTAACCTCACAACTTAAAGAATTAGAAAGCAAACAAAAAGAAAACCCCAGAGTAAGTAGAAGGAAGGAAATAGTAAAGATCAGAGCAGAAATAAACGACATAGAGACCAAAAAATCAATTCAAAGGATCAATGAAACAAAGACCTGGTTTTTCGAAAAGATAAACAAGATTGGTAGACCTTTAGATAGACTCACCAAGAAACAAAGAAAGAGAACCCAAATACACATAATCAGAAATGAAAGAGGAGAAGTAATAACTGACACCACAGAAATACAAAAGATCGTTAACAACTACTATGGACAAGTATATGGCAACAAATTTGACAATCTAAGCGAAATGGATAAATTTCTAGAAACACATAGTCTCCCAAAACTGGACCAGGAAGGGATAGAAAACTTGAAAACACCAATAACAACAGAAGAAATTGAAGATGTAATCAAGACTCTCCCAGCAAACAAAAGCCCAGGCCCGGATGGCTTCATGGGGGAGTTTTACCGTACATTCAAAGAAGAACTAATACCCATTCTGAAACTATTTCAAAGAATTGAAGAAGAAGGAAGACTTCCAAACTCATTTTATGAAGCCAGCATAATTCTAATTCCAAAACCAGAAAAAGACACTACAAAGAAAGAAAACTACAGGCCAATATCCCTGATGAACATAGATGCCATAATCCTGAACAAAATACTAGCAAATCGGCTCCAGCAATACACCAAAAAAATTATCCACCATGACCAAGTGGGATTCATCCCAGGGATGCAAGGCTGGTACAATATTCGCAAATCAATAAACGTGGTACACCACATAAAATGAAGAATAATAACCATATGATCATATTAATAGATGCCAAAAAAGCCTTCGACAAAATCCAGCATCCATTTCTGATAAAAACGCTCAGCAGTGTGGGAATAGAGGGATCATATCTAGACATAATAAAGGCCATATATGAAAGACCTACAGCCAACATCATACTCAATGGGCAAAAACTAAAAGCATTTCTCTTAAGAACAGGAATAAGGCAAGGATGCCCACTTTCACCACTCTTACTTAACATAGTACTGGAAGTCTTAGCTATAGCAATCAGACAGGAAGAAAAAATAAAAGGAATCTTAATTGGAAAGGAAGAAGTAAAACTGTTATTATTTGCAGATGACATGATACTATACGTAGAAAACCCCAAAGACTCCATCAAAAATTTACTAGACTTAATAAATGAATTTGGCAAAGTTGCAGGATACAAAATTACCGTCAAGAAATCGATGGCATTCTTATACACTAATGATGAACTCACAGAAAGAGAAACTAAGAAAACAATCCCATTTACCATTGCGGGAAAAAAATTAAAATACTTAGGAATAAACTTAACCAAAGAAATAAAGGATCTATTTGCAGAAAAGCACAGGTCATTGAAAAAATAAATATAGGAAGATATAAAAAAGTGGAAGCACATGCCCTGTTCATGGATTGGGAGAATTAACATCATTAAAATGTCCATATTACCCAAAGCAATCTATAGATTCAATGCAATCCCCATCAAAATACCAACGGCTTACTTCACAGAATTAGAACAAGTACTTCAAAAGTTCTTATGGAACCAATAAAGACCTTGAATAGCCACAGCAATCTTGAAAAGGAAGAACAAAGTTTGACGGATCACATTACCAGTTTTCAGGTTATACTACAAAGCCACTGTAATCAAAACAACCTGGTACTGGCACAAGAACAGGCATATAGACCAGTGGAACAGAACAGAGAACCCAGAAAGGGACTCAAGGCAATATGCTCAATTAATATTTGAAAAAGGTGGCAAGAGCATACCGTGGAGTAAGGACAGCCTCTTTAATAAATGGTGTTGGGAAAATTGGACAGCTACATGCAGGAAAATGAAACTAGACCATCAACTTACACCCTAAACAAGAATAAACTCAAAATAGATGAAAGACTTAAATGTGACTCATGAATCCATAAAAATCCTAGAAGAAACTGTAGGCAACAAAATTTCAGACATCATATGCAGCAGACTTTTCACTGATACGTCACCTAAGGCAATAGAAACAAAGGAGAAAATGAACACATGGGACTACATCAAACTCAAAAGCTTCTGCACAGAGAAAGATATAATCATCAAAATGGAAAGGATACCCACTGTGTGGGAGAGCATAATTGCCAATGATATGTTAAATAAGGGGTTAATTTCCAATATATAGAGAGTGCTCATACAACTCCCCAAAAGAAGAAAAAGAATCCAATTAAAAAATGGTTAGAGGAACTAAATAGACACCTCTGCAAACAGGACAAATGGCTAAGAGACATATGAAGAAATGCTCATCATCACTAATCATCAGAAGATGCAAATCAAAACAACAATGAGGTATCACCTCACACCTGTCAGAATGGCCGCCATCAACAAATCATCAAACAACAAGTGTTGGTGAGGGTATGGAGAAAAAGGAACTCTAGTACATTGCTGGTGGGAATGCAGACTGGTGCAGCCACTATGGAAAACAATAAGGTGTTACCTCAAAAACTTAAAAATTGAGCTTCCATTTGACCCAGTGATCCCACTTCTAGGAATGTACCCTAAGAAGCCTGAAACACCAATCAGAAAGAATATATGTACCCCCATGTTTGTAGCAGCACTGTTTATAATAGGTAAGATCTGGAAACAGCCCAAATGTCCATCAGTAGACGAATGGATAAAAAAGCAGTGGTACATATACACAATGGAGTACTACGCAGCTGTAAGAAAGAAAGGTCTCATATCCTTTGAGACTACATGGAGGGACCTGGAAAGTATCATCCTAAGTGAAAGAAGCCAAGCAGAGAAAGACAAGTATCATATGATTTCACTTATTTGTGGAATATAATGAACATAACAGTCTGAGGAATGGGGTAGTCCCAGAGACGTGGAAGTGGGGTAGAGACTGACAATCCCCAGAAGAGGGGATGGTGGGGGAGAGATAAACCACAGAACTTATATGCATGTATGCATGAACAGTGGACATGGACAACAAACTGGGGACGGGGCATGGAGGGAGGGGGAGGGGGGAATCAGTTGGGGAAAAAGGAGAAACATCTGTAACAAAAATTAATTAATTAATTAATTGCCTTTTTTTCCCCAGGCCAAATTTAAAACTACGAGATCAGGTGATTGAAAACATAAATTACTAGGAATAGGCAGTATGTTGGTGCTCTTCAGTGTATCCAGAGTGATGCACAGAAGAGAGGGCCAAATTTTAAGGCCATCATTACTCATTCCAAAGTCTGTGGTATAAACAGATACTATTTTATTAATTTATCATTTCAGTCAGTTAGACCACTATGCAATCCTTGCAACTTTAAGCACCATGCCTTTCTCTTTCTAACACAATTTTGGAGATATTCACTCCCAGAAGTGTTAGAAATATCCATCACTGATATTCCACACTGAAGTAGCAACCTGTTAGCTCTTGTGAGCTGCCCTCCATGGGACCTATGAGACACCCTTTCCTGGGTGCTCCCTCGTCCCTCTATTCATACAGAAACTAGTCAGGTTAGCAAGAGCAGCCTAGCAAAAATACCATATCACCTATATTTAATGTTGTTCTCATTCTTCTTATGTGACTGTAAGCAAGGCATTTAATCTGTCTGAAATTTGGTGTCCTTGTGGATAAAGCAGGAATGATAATAAAACTAGCTTACAATGTTGCTAAAGATAAGAGGTGATCAGATACGTTAAACAATTAGCCCAGTGCCTGGAACACAGTAAGGCAGGGTCCCCATTAGCCACTGTTGTTATTATTAACTTCTCAGGTTAAGGCACAGAGGAGGGGACAAAATGGGAGAGGTGACTGATGCTTGACACTGAAGAAGATATTGTAAAGCATCTTGGCTTAACCTTGATTAAAAATGCAGAAACAAATGAATTCCCTCTAGTCCTAGTTACTTGCAACTAGAATGTATGAAAAGGGTCTTAATTAAGTAGGGTATCAAAAGGACCTCATTAAAAGATGCAGTCCCCGGAGGTGAGGTGGGTGTGGTTCATAGAACAACATTCCCACATCCTCAGACCCCTGGGATAATGACTTTCTTGTCTGCAGGGAGAGGTGATGCCTCTGGCTCAGCCTGTGGACCCAGAGCTTTCAGCTTCTGCACAGAAAGAGACTGAAGTTGGAAACAAGAGTCCACATGTCACAAGCAGAGTGTAAGGGTTTCCTCTGGAGAGATTTTGCTTTTCTTTCATGGATTTTAATATATTTTATTTCTCATTCATGCAGAGGACATGCATTTTCTTTAATCAGCTTAGGCTGACTTTTTTTTTTTTTTTTTTTTTTACTATAATGGAGGTTCATTAAGCACCTACTGTCTTTCTATTGCTTAAGAAATAAATCAAAATTGTACTTCTTCTGTGTGTCCTCTTGCCTCCTACTTTTGTGCTGCAAGAAGTCGACAGTGGCCAACCTTAAGTGTCTGAAACCTGGTTGGTTCCCTACAGACAGACATCTGGAGGCAGACTCCACCCCGGCCTGTCAGTGCTTCAATGGTAGGTCTTCCGGATGGCAGAGCAAACTCGCTGCAGATTGGGCCACTCTAAAAATAAACAAAAGCATCTTGCTTCCTACCTTGAGGCTGAGGCTCAACTCCTTTCAAACAGCCTGTTTACATAACAGCCTGAGTGTGGCAGGAGCTGCAATCCCTTCCCGGGTAAGAACCACAGCATGTTCTGTGTCCAAGCTGTTTGAGTTCAAATACAGGGCAAGGCCCAGAAGGGGAAAGCTCACTGGGTCCCTGCAGCCACAGCCAAGAGGTTGGACCTGTTTTTGCAGGAGTTGCCACCCTTCAATCCCCATCTACCAGCCCTTCAATTGCTCAGCACCGCTTGAGAAAAGCACACATTAGATCAACAGGCACATTTCCAGCTTCAGGGAACAACTCTGGTCACGTGCCATTGAACTTCCTTCCACAGGATGCTCTCACCCTAAAAATCTTTTTAATTTTAAACCTTTACCTAAATTCTGAAAACCCACAAGCTATTTCCACATGGCTTTCCTCCCTTCTCTACCTCTTAAAAAAAGTAACCATCTATCTGCAAAGAAATATACTTCAAACCTTAGGAAATCATGAATATTCATATTGTTCAACCTAATACTCCCAATCTCTTATTAAGGAAGGAATGACAGAGGAATGGAGGGATCTTGAGTGGTCATTATTTTCTGCAACACAGTAAGGCCAGGTCCATATTAGCCACTGTTGCTGTTATTAACTTCTTAAGTGAAGGCACAGAGCCATCGGGAAGAGGAGACAGACGGGAGAAGTGACCAATGTCTGAAGTTGAAGAAGACATTGTAAAGCATCTCGGCTTGACCTGGATTAAAAATACAGATGGAAATGAAGCCCCTATAGCCCTAGTTACTTTCAAACAGAATGCATGAAATGGGTCTTAAATAGGGTATCAAAGGGACCTAATTAAAAAGATTTTGTTAGAAGCTTCAGCCTTAGGGGTAGTAATGAGACAAGAGTTCTTTCATCAAACCCCTGTGATAATGATTTTCTTGTTTGCTGTGGGAAGCTCTGGGAAGGAAAAAAAAGAACAAAGAAAAAGGAAGAGAAGAGATTTTTATCAAATACATAATGCAAGAAAATTTTCTAGAACTTGAGAGCATGTACCTATAGGCAAAAACAGACAACTCAAGCAAAATAAATGATGCAAAACCTATTCAAAGAACTCTCATGAAGTTTCAGAATACCATCAATAATAAGAGTACTCTAAAAGCTTCAGAGAGGAAAATACACTCAAAGAAATAGGAGTTAGATAGCACTGGATTTCTCACCAGTTCAATATATATTAGAAAATAGTGGAGTACATATCTTCAAAATTCAAAGGAAAAATCATAGTTAAGTAACACAATAATTTACTTAAATGATGGTATTAACATAATTGAGAGGATATTCCCTGGGTTTAATCACATGGAAACCTGTTTTTCTATTATTCTCTATCCAGCCAAATTATTGGCTGGGGGACATGGGTGAATATGGTGAAAGATTTAAATTTACCATAATAAGGTAAATAAGTTCTGGGCATCTAACATGCAGCATGATGACTATAGTTAACAATACTGTGTTGCAGTGATTTTTAACCTATTTTCATTTTATGACAAATATAAACTAATAACTAAAATTCTATGGCACGCCAAAAAAAATATTTTTGATGATCTGACAAAAATATAGGTGTAATTTTGATTCATTCACACTGGATGGCTATTGTTGTGTTGGCTATTGTCACTTTTTAATTTGACAGTCTAGGGGAAAAGAGGTCAGTGCCCCTGACTCAACAGTCGGGTATGGTATGTTTTAAAAACTCTTGCAGCACACCAATGTGCCACAGCAGACTGATTGAACATCACGGCTGTATTGTATACCTGAAAGTTGCTCAGAGAGCAAATCTTAAAAATTCTCATCACGAAAAGAAAAATTTATAACTCTGTGAGGTGATAGATGGTAACTAAACTTATTGTGATAATCATTTTCAACATATACATATATCAAGTCGTTATGTTGTACACCTAAAATTAATATGTTATATGTCAATTATATATCAATGAAACTAGGAAATATATAAATGCATATATACATACACAGCATTAAATAGCAGACAAAATGGTACAAAAGAGTAGAAAGAGGTTTTCTCTGTTATTTAGTGACTTGGTGATTTAGGTCTGGAAGTAAGGGTAGACCTAATGTTTTTCAAAATCAGAATTCAAGTATTATTTTACTTTTAACCTAGCTTTCACTTATATTGAAGTATAGTGCCTTGATTTATTTAGAACCAGGTAGTTCAGATAATTTTACTATTGCTAAAAAATAAAATAAACTGAACAGGCCTAAAGTCAGCATGCTTCCTACCCGAGTCACTAAAAAATTCCCTGGATACTAGAACCCACTTGTATTGTCTTGTAGCAACCAACGACTTACTATCTTGGATGGTACAAGAAGGCAGACATGTCTTCTATTTGGTGATATTGGCATGGATGTAAGTCATGAAGAAAGACTAGAAGAGACATACTATGTTGATTCATTCAACAGATATTTTGAACTCTGAGGCTAAACCACAAAACATAATGCAAGATCCTTGCTTTCAAGGAACTCATATTCAATTTCAAGGCTCATATTCAGTTTCAGATTGAGTTACATACTGAATAGCAGCCTACTAAAATGCATAACACCATAGATGAATCTCAGAGATATTATGTTGAGCAGAAAATGCCAGACACAAAAGAACATAATAAATTATTCTATTTATATTAGTTCAAAACTAATTATGATGAAGGAAGTCAGAATTTAGGTTACCTTGAAGAGAGGAATATTAGTAGGAATGGTGTATATTTCTTTCCCTCTCCCAGTTTATTTAAATACATGAAAAACAGCTGGAGTGAGCAATCAAAAAGACCAAAATGTGCAGTGCAGGCAAGGTAACTCATGGGTCATAAGGATTCTTAAACTCTTTCCATACCAATAGGCACTTGAATAAGAACCTTCTCATGACACAAGAGATTGTAGGGCAGGGCCACACACCCAGATATCTTGAGTTATTTGTATTTCCCTGAGTTAAAGCTATAACTCAATTTCCTTCTCCTAAGTAATCATAGCACATCAGTATGCCAGACACTTGATTGAGGGTGTTCAGAGAAACAGGGCAGAACCTACCTTATTTCTTTAATCTTATAATGAAAAGGTAACTTTTTGAAAGTGATTTAGTTTATGGCTTTTTCTTCAAAGGTGGCAACAAAGGAAACGCTGTTGTAAATCTTTTGTTTCAGTAAATCAGACAAAACTGAAATGATCTTTTTGTTTCTTAAATATAATATGCTATGGTCTAAAAGCATGCAGAAAATGCCCCAAACCCTACTTCTGGTCGCCTTTTACCAAATTCAAATTAGAACCAGCCCCAAATCACTATCCCCATATTGTTCAGTCAATTCCCTCCTACTCTAGTAATTCCCAAAGGCTTTCTTTTTCTAATAGAGAAAAATGGGTTTTTCTTCAGTTCCAAAAATTGTTCTCATTCATGTAGGGTATCCTGTCTCTTTGTTCCCAAGTCTAAAATTATCACAAATTCAGGGTTGGTGATTCTCCTACTTCTGCCATTGAGATTCTTTGTCCAGCTGGAAAATGAAGAAAAGAAGGCAGAAGAGATATTGTTATAAGTAGCACTGTTACTTATCTGATGGGAGTGATTTTAGTGGTAGAAAAGGACCAGAATCTCTAAAAAGCTATTTCCCTCAACATTCAAGTGAAACCTGAAGTACTCTTCTTAAACTTTTAAGTTCAAACCCTCTACACCACCTTATCTCCGTGCCGACAGAGGTGGTGATCAATCTCTCTTACTTTAGTATGAATTAAGAATTAACTGAGCCGTCTAAAAAGGTGTGATAAGAGGCTGAGGCAACATTTCCCTTGTAAAGTAGGGTCCAGAAGCAGAGAAAACTAGAAACGTCATACCTTTTAACTGATTTTGTCCATGGTAATTTTGAGGAAAGGAATAACGCAATGAAGCAGGGTGATATAACCATAGGTTTCCACCTTGTTGCTTCATGCCATTTCCAATTAGGGGCTTGTCATAACCTAAATTTAAAAACAAACTCTGTTAAGGGTCAATTTTCCTCTTAGAATAAAAGAATCTGGAGGCCTTTTTATATTGAGGTTTTCTAAATTATGAAAGGTGAGTTAAAAACATAATTTAATCCTAAACCATGGCTCAAACAAATGCTTTTCTCAACAAAGATGGAATTTGGGGGGCAGGGGGAAGGTGGCTATAAAATAAAATTTTCTTTTCCTGATTGCTTCTTCAGAAAGAGCCAGAAGCATGAGTCTAGACAGAGAGGGCCGCGGTCGGGTCAGAAATATCACTGTTCTTAGACACTGCTCAAGTACGAGATGGAATTCCATAAACATTAAAAGTTTCATTTTTTTTCCCCAAGGCTGTCAAGTTTCCTAACATTAAAACAACACGATCTGATAGTCACATGCCTATGGTTTAGGACTATGAATTAATTGGCATATAAAGGGAGAGGAAGAAAAATAACAAGAAAGTTTCCTCCTGTTTTCTTCCTGTCTACTTCACATTTAAAAAAAAGAAGAATAAAATAGAAAATAATCATTTAAAAAATTTCAAAAAAGGAGGGGTAAGAAAAAACATACAAAACAACTTTGCAGACAGAATCTTCACTTTAGAAATTTCCAGACCCAAGATGAAATCTAATGAAAAATTTGTATTCCTTTATGGCTTGAAAGTTCCTGAGTCTTAAGGCCAATTTGCAGAATGGCTCAGCAGGACCCGGAAGTCCTCTTTCCAGGAATGGTTTCCATAAAGTACTTGTTGGTGGAATCAATTGCTCATGTCTAGCTGCTCATTCAGACCCAAATACTCAAGTGTCTGAAATCTCTACCACCAATGACCTTTGAATGTTTGACAATCTTAAAAATCCATTGGTCAACTTTCTTATAGATTGATTCAACCAGAGATCCTATAAGTGATCCCCCTGCACAAGAATCATAAACTAAGATGTTATCAGCCAGGCTTGGATCAAAGAAGCAGAAACACCAGGAACTAGCTAATAAGAGATTTATTATAGAGATTTGACATAACAATGGTGGGAGTTGGTTAAACAGCCTACATGAAGCTAGACCTTCTGTGTTTGGTGCTGAGGCCTAAAGTCAGTAGGGCTGGCAGTCATGAAGGAAACATGGATATTAAGTGGGGAAAACAAGGACAAACTGGAACCTGCAAGGATGAGCTGGAGTCCATGTTTTTCTCTAACCTTCTCAAAGTTCTCACCTTTGATGAAGGAGTATCCTGCAGGATAAAATAATGCTATTCATCATGGAACTAGACTCTCTCCTGGCCCAGGAGGTGGTGTGGCTGAAGGAACATTCACAGGAGGAGAAGGAGCAGCGGGAGCTACAGAAGCATCTATCAGGATGAGCCTGCAGATAACTGGTGGCGTACATGAGCAGTAAGTGTGCTGTGTGCCACGTATGACCCTTCCAAGAGTAAAAGTAATATAGCTGTTACTTCACTATGCCTCTTAAATCTTTCACAAAATGTCTCTTGTGGCTATTTTAACCCAGAACTATGCAAAAAAAGGAATTTTGGGGGAAGTAGTTTCCGCCAAGCTACAATACATACCCATCCCAACTTGATTAGTTTTCTACTACCTACCTGTAACCCACCAAGCTGGCTTCATTGGACTGTCTTCTCTGCCATATGATAGGCAAGAGAGAGAAGAAAGGACATAGGAAAGAAGGGAAAAGAGAAGCAAGAAAGAGGAGGCAAGGTGCACCATTCAGAGTGATCAAAATAATAAGAGAAAGAGCTTCTTGGCTTCTTATGGCACAAAGAAGTGGTAGATCATCATAGCTGGTTAATTATCCAGGCTTGGAACAAACTCCAGTGCACTGGGACATCTTAACTAAAAGGATGCTGTGATACTTACCGATCACTACCCTCCACTCTACTATCAATGCCTACTAAACTAAGGTCAGCAAGAGGGAAATAGAGGGTCTGGAGGTCCTCACTACTTGATTTAGCATATCTACTAAGACTGAAGTTTTTGTAGTGTCATCCCAAACTACATGCCAGATAAGTATATAATAAATATTTCATCCTGGGCTTGAGGAGGATGTTCAAAATCATTAAACTAAAAAATAAAAACTTTAATATGTTAAGCATTTGTTCTCATTTTCAAGTATAGTTACCACCTGTATCTACTCCAGTCCCCCGAGTTCACTACTTCCATAATGGACCATAGAGAACAACGCTTCCTGGATTTCCAGAGGTCTCAAACTCCAGGGATATTGCTAGAAAACCAAGTATCAGGTAAAGAAACATCTCTAGAGGAAGCTTTGCAGAAAATATAGAACTTGGATTGGTCTTAGAAGGAATGGGAGGATACAGACAGGCAGAGAGGAGCACCAGGTGCCCGAATGAGGGAAGCAGCGTGGAGTAGGGTCTGCAGAGGTGGTAGGGATGACATCTGTTCTGAATAGAAGACAAACAACCACTAGTAAGTGACCAGAAACAGAGTTGAAGAAATAGACCAGAGGCACGGAAACATTAAATAGACTGATGAATCTCAGAGGGAAGGTGGCAGGGCTGGGGGGGAGGGGGGTGAAGGGGAGATTAACCAAAGAACTTAAGAATTTATATGCGAATATGCATTACCCATGGACACAGACTAGGCTGGTGTCCGGGGGCAGGGTAAAGGGTGGGAACCAGGAGGAGGGATCAATGGGGGGAAATAAAGGGGACATCTGTAATACTCTCAACAGTAAAGTTTTTTAAAAAAGAAATAGTGAGACCATGTTTTGGAGAATCTTTAATTCTGGATAGAAGAGTTCAGATCTGATTCAACAGTCAGGAGGAGCCAATATAAATGAGTAGACAAATGAGATGTCAGATAGGTCTCATACTAACTAATCCCTGAAGAGTTCTGAGGATGTCACTATGTTGGTTTGACTAAGAAATCTCATGAAAGGATATCAGGGGATTCTTCTTAGGAAATCTTGAACCCTTCACATTCCCCCTAAAAATTAATTCCATACTTAAACTAGTAACTCCATCATGGTCTCAAGTTAACCCAAATCACAAAAATAATGTTGGTTTTTTTTGTAAAAATCTAAAAGAGGAAGTCAGTGTGGACAAAAAAGGGAAGCTATAATAAATCTAATTGAAAGTATCCTCACAGGGTGATGTGATCACAAATTCCTAACTGGGCAGGTCCTGGTGATTAGTCACAATCCAGGCATATAACTTCTTTAGTAAGAAGTTTATCTTTACGTTAAAGAAAAAAAAGCCCTATGCATTGTTTCTGTGTATCTAGATTAACACACCTTTGAAGTGCCTCCTTTTCAGACCCATGAAGCATGAGGACCCTCAAAAGAGCACATGATCTTGTTAACTATCTTGCAATCCAATCCATGCCTTGCTTTCTCCCGCCTTCATGTCATCATCCTTACATTCCCTCTTAACTCCAAATGGGTAAAAGAAGCTGCAAAATTGTCATCCTCCTGGGTAGTTGAGATTTTGCTTCCTGGCGATTGTTCTCAGTTTGGCCTATGTAAATTTTTATTAAAAATTCTCTATAGCTTTGCATATTCTTATTTTTTAATATGTTTTTATTGATTTTAGAGAGAGAGGAAGGCTGAGGGAGAGAGAGAAATACCAATGTGAGAGAGAAATATCCATCAGTTGCCTCCCAAATGCGCCCCAACTGGGTATTGAGCCCCAAAATCTAGGTATGTGCCCTGACCGGGAACTGAACTGGTGACCTTTTGGCACGACACTCAACCCGCTGAGCCACATAGGTCAGTGGTTTACACATTCTTATGGTGAAATTAGAAAACTTTGAATGAGCTCTGACTAGCCCCTGTAGTTGCCTCTTTCAACAGGGCATCTGGAAGGGTAGGGAAAACATCAAGATCACCTGGTTTTCAGTCCCTCCTCCACCTCAGGCTGTTTGGCCTTGGACCTCTCTTAGTCTGTTTCTTCATCAATCAAATGGAAGCAATACCTTCTCACAGTGTTTGTGAAGATTAAATGAGAAAAATAAATAAAACATCTAGCATAGAGCTTGCTATGTAATGAGGACTCAAGCAATATCATCTAAATCTAAATATGAAAATTCTGGAGGTAAAGTATAATACATATCATACCTGGAATTTCAAAATTCTGAAGAGAGGAGGAAAAAAAAGGTAAGCATCCATTGTCTAACCCTACTTTACAGCATGAATATTAAATCACTCTTAACCAATAGTTGGGGAGCCTGGTCAACACTAAATATTATCATTTTATGGCCATTTTCAGCCAAAACCAAACAAACAACAGTGTCAACAGCTGAGCAGTGGTGACCTGAGCTGGGTGGGTCCACAGTGAAAGCACATGGTCTAGTGCCAAGTCAATACAGAGCCAATCACACAGGAGCATGTTTGTTGCCTTCAGATTCCTGTGGCAATTATCAGTGATAGGTTCTCTGGGATGGCTTGCTTTATACTGCCAGAATGAGCTCATGGAAGTAGATAATCTGAATGCATGCACCACCCCTACATAATTAAAATCCAAAGTAGATAACAGAGCTCCATTCTACAGACACAAGTCTGCATACTGTGGCTGTGGCAAAAAAAGTTTATTTTTTTTTCAAAAATTGCTGAATGCCAACAAAACTGAGCATTTCTCTCTAAGCATCCAAAGCTACAGTGACCCAAGTAGTGGCCATGAGAGATGCAAACACACAACAAAATCCAATAGAAGGGGCGCCAAAAGCAGGCTAGTAAGACACATGAAATGAAATGGTAGCCTTACTGGGCAGAAAAATACTAGAGGCAACTACTGTTTGGGGCATATTTAAAGAATGTGCACATCCTTCCTCCGATGCCAGAGGCTGACATTACTGCAGAGGGCCAGCAAACACTTTACTACTTCGCTCATCAAAGTCCACCTCTTTGTGTGCACTTTTACTCTGTCTGCTCCCTTCCTCTCTGTTTCAACTGGCAAAATATCAAAACCTTAAATTACCAAAAATATTAAAAATTTACTCTTTTGCCCTAGCCAGTTTGGCTCAGTGGTTGAGCATCGGCCTGCAGACCAGAGAGTCCCAGGTTCGGTTCCCACTAGGGGCATGTACCACCAAAAAAAAAAAAAAAAAAAAAAAAAATTTACCCTTTTTAGGTGCTGAGATGATAAATTAAGTGTACTCTCCTCTCTCCTTTTCTTTTTGAACATTTCCCAAATCTCTACATATTACTTTCATAATGAAAAAAAATATTTTTTAAGCACCAATCTGATAATCAATGATATTTATCCCCTTTGCTTTAGAATAATTAATATTTTGTACTTTTCTTCCAATAACTCTGGGCCAATATTGTTTCACCATCTGGCACGTCTGCTTCCTTCTTTGCTGCTAGTCTCACCTCTGTCAATGCCCAATGAAATTTCACACTCAACATGAAGCCTTCGCTGACTGCTCAGCTGGTAGTGATATTATCTGCCTCTGAATTCCTACCACATTTTC